>NW_026535965.1:1200000-1800000 GCF_028551555.1 Melozone crissalis
TGAGTCAGCCCCTTTTTATGTCCTTTAACATTTACCACTGCAACTTCCTCTGGTAATTTTAAGGTTTCTAACACTTTAATCAGTCCCTTTCCCTTGGAATTGAACAGCCCCCTCTCTTCCCAAAATTTTCCAAAGATATGCACTATGCCAAAAGTGTATTTTCAGTCTGTATCTATTGTTCCCCTTTTCTGTGCTAATATTTCCAGAGCTCGTTTTAGGACATACAGCTCCCACGCTTGGGCTGACCAGTTGGAAGGCAACTTTCTCTTTTCTATGGCTATCAACCCTTCATGTACTATAGCATACCCTGATACCCTGTGCCCCTTTATTAGCCGTGCAGATCCATCCATGTACAATCATCTCCCTCCTTGGAATGGTTGATCTCTTAGGTCCTCTCTTGCTTTAGTTTGATAGTCTATAACCTCTAGGCAATTATGTATTAGGTTGTCACTTGGTTCTCCACACAAAAACTGGGCAGGGTTGAGTTGGTTACTCACGATCAGTTCTAAATGACTATTTATTAAGATAGCTTCGTCATTTAGCACTTAGGAATCAATGAGTAATTTCTCAGCCTTTTGGCTTAGGATACTTCTAACTGAGTGAGAGGTGTATACTTTGAGTTTTTTCCCAATGGGTAATGTTTTGCTTTATGCAATGAGTAGGGCAGTCACTGCCACAGCCTGAATGCAGGTTGGCCACCCCCAGCTGACACGGTCTAGCAGTTTTGCTAAATAGGCCACTGGTTTCCTGGATCCTCCCCAGTCCTGGGCTAATACTCCATGTGGTACTCCTTTTTCTATATCTACAGATAGAAGGGTTTGTCTAAGGCAGGAAGACTCAGTGCTGGTGCACTGACTAACTATTGCTTTAAAAGCTTCAAACTTTTGTTCGTTGTCTTTTCCCCACCTAATCTCTTCTTCAACTAACTTTTCATACAAAAATTTGATGGCCTGTGTGTATCCTTCAATCCACAGCCTACAATATCCCAACAGGCCTAAAAATCTTCTGACTTCCCTCTTAGGTTTTGGCCGTGGGAGTGAGACTATCCCTGTAATTCTTTCAGGGTTCAGCTGCCAGCTCCCTTGTCACATGTACTAGGAATTTTACTTCCCGCTGTACAAATTGGAGTTTCCCTTTTGATACCCAAAGTCCTTGGTCCCCCAGAAAATTTAACAACACTATGGTGGATTCTCAAACTTCTTTTTCTTCCTGTCCTGAGAAAAGCAAATAATTTACATATCGGACGAGGTTAATCTCAGGTTTGATGGAGAAAAGTTGTACTACTTCTCCTGGCGCTTGACCAAAGAGGTTTGGGGATTCAGAAAACCCTTGGGGTAACCTAGTCCAGCGAAGCTGTTGCTTCCTCCCAGAATCGGGGTCCTCCCATTCAAAAGCAAATATATCCCACTTCCCTCTGCCAGTGGGTATGCCCAAAAAGCATCTTTTAGGTCTATCACGCTAAACCACTGGGATGTTACTTAGTGGTGTTTAGGGATTAGGCACTACTGGGTACTAAATCACAGCTCTTTTGTTCACTTCTCTCAAATCTTGGACATGCCTGTAAATCCCATCTGACTTCTTTACTGGTAATATGAGTGCATTATGGGGGGACATTAATGGTTCTAAGGTCCTGTCCTCAAGTAGGTCCTTGATCAGTGGCCTTAGTCCTCATCTCCCCTCCAGGGAGAGTGGATGTATCGTACCCAAACTGGATGGTTTTCATTAACTATTTTTATTACTATAGCTTTCATGTTCAATTTACCTCAGTTTTTTGGTTTTGCCCAAACCATCTCTTGAATTTTCTCCTCATTTTTTTCCCTTAATTGGAGAAGCCTAACTACCATTTTCCCTTTCTCTGGGAGCACTCAAGAGAATGTCAAAATGCACCTGTAAATCCTGTCCTAATAAATTTCACCCTGCTTCTGGAACTAATAGAACATCCCCAATTCCTATTTTTTTTTTCCTCCAAACTTTGTTTGCTTTATAACTGAGGCTTTGAAACTTTCCCCTTGTTAATGTCTGAAAAGACAGGTGTCAGCTAATGAAGGCAGGAGCCACCACTGAAATGGAAAATGTAAACCCCACCCCTTCCAAATTGTTATAATTTTGAAATTAAGGGGGCTCTTAGGCACAGATATGGGAGCAGGAAATAACAGTGCTTTATTAGGGAAGAAAATTAAATGAATAAACAATGCAGTACGCTAGAGCAACATTGACAGAGTCACAACTCAACCTGACACCCTGTGGGTCAGGGTGTTGGTAGCAGTCGAATTGGAAATGTGGCTGCAGTCCTCCAGGAGTGGCAGGTGTGGTTCTGTTGGAGCAAGGAGGTCCTGTAGAAAAGGATGTAATCTTTCTCTGAAGATTCAGTGGAAGAAGAGACAGCTGCTGTTCCTCTGGGGAATCCCATGGAGAAAGCCGTTCTGGTTTTCCAGAATCTCCAGATTATATCTGGGTAGCAATGCTTGGCCCCTCAGGGCAGAGCATCTCACAATGGGATGCTGTAGTTCTTATCAGTCATGCAGTGACATTCAATAGCCTGTTATCAGCAGATGTCCCTTCCTGAGCGAGGAGTGATTGTGAACACTCAGAGAGAGATAAGGAAAACTGCCCATTGGCAAAAGACAACTGCCATACAGATGGTAAGAATACATCCTGCCTTGCAATCTGGAACAGACTCCAGCATGGGCTCAGTTGCCAGTCACTCCCAGGTTCTTCCCTCTTGATCCCATTTGCTCACAACCACTCCCAGTCAACCTCAGTGTAGCCACACTCACTGCCACTGTAATCCCAGTCACTTCCAGCATGATCACAGTTCATCCCAGTACAAGCCCAGTTGCTTCCAATCACCCCCAGAATGCACCCAGTGACTCCCAGTTCATCCCAGTTGCTCCCAGCATGATTCCAGTTGCTTCCAGCTGCTCCTCGTCACCCTCAGAATGATTCCAGTGGCTTCCAGTATATCCCATTTGCCCCCAACATGGTCTCAATTGCCCCTGCAGGCCCCGACTCCATCCCAGAATGATCCCAGTATGATCCCAGTACAAACCAGCCCCTCCCAGTGCTGCCACTGCAGGGATCCCCCTGCCCTGTGTGCGTTCCCCCCTGGCGGATGTGCCGAGAGGAGCCCCAAGGGCTGGCAGTGGCCAGGCCGGGTTCCCAGCAAGGCCCAGTTTGGATGTGCAGCCCCCAGTTTGCCCACTTTGCCTCTCCTTTGGCCCGGGCCGGGTTCCCCCCGCCCGCAGCGGCTGGGAGCAGCTGAGAGCCCCGCGCTGCCCATCCCGACCTGTCCTGGCTCCTTCCCTGCTCCTGCTGCCGGCTGCAAGGGCTGCAGGAACGGGGCACCGAGGGTGTGGCTGCTGCTGGGGGAGGAGGAGGAGGGATGGAAGAGGAGGAGTGGGAGGAAGAGGAGAGACAAAGGAGGATCAGGGAAAGGAGAAGGAACCATGAGGTGGAGCACTCCCTGAATTCAGAGCCCCCACCCATTGGATCATCACCCCCCATCCCACGGGTGCCCTGGACAGGAGAGCTCAGCCCAGATATCCTGGAAGGTCCCTCAATTAGGTTTTTTTGGGGGGATGTTTGGAGAATGAAGCAGTCCAAGGCTGAGTGGAAAAGGCCCCTTGGGGGGACATCGGGGATGGTGGTGGCGGCTGCCGGCAGAGGCAGCCTGGAGGAGCAGAGCCCTGTGTCCCCCCAGGAGCCCAAAGTGGGGAGCCCAGAGAGGGGGTAGTGCCGCCATGGGTGGGAGCCTCAAGAGCCTGGAGAGGGGCAGGGGGGACTCCTTGGAGCCGCTGCAGGCCAGAGCAGAGAATGAGGGGAGAAGGGAGCCTGGGATCCCAAAATCCCCAGCATCCCTAAGTGGGGAGATGGAAAAGGGGGAATCTTTTTTGATTGCTGGGACTCCCAGCAGCTGGGGAGGGCGGGGACCGGGTAAACAGAGGACCCCCAATACAAGCGTGACCCCCAGCAGCTGGGACAGGGGGGAATCCCCAAACAGGAGAGACCAGAGACAGGGAACTCCTGGGAGGCATTTTCAGGGCTGAATCTTGGTGTTTGGGAGGTTTTTATGGTCACCAGGTGGCTGCTGATTTCTAGAGATGGACTTGCACAAAGGGGCCTTCAAACTCAATGTGCTAATTCCTTGTGTTCCCCCTAACCAGGACTTCCCATTCCCAAGTCTTGGCTGCATGGAGGAGAGGGAGGTTTTGAGGAAGTGGAAGATGCCCAGGGACACCCAGGCAGGTGAGGAGGAAGTCAGTGCTCCTTTCCCCTGCCCTCCTGCTCCATCTCCCAGCCCAGCATGGGCCCCAGCTGCAGGACAACCCCTCTGCCATCTCCATCCTGCTGGGGATGCACTGGGAGGATCTCCTTCCCCTTCCTTCTGGCAAGGAGGCAAATCCCATCCTCTCCTTGTCCTTCCTCCCCCAGGGAAGGAGCTGAGGATGGAGACCAGAGAGGACAAATTCCCAGGGCAGAACCTAGTGGAAGAGGCTGTTTTGAGTGGCTCCATGGCAATGGGGAAGAAAAGCCCTGCATGTCCCACAGGAGGAGGGGCTGCAAACCCAGCCCAGGATGCTCTGAGGAGGAAAGACCCACCCTGGGCCAGGAAGGTGAACAGAGCTTCAGCCAGAGCTCAGAACTGGTGGTCCATGAGCAGTTTCATGATGGGGAGAAGCCCCACAAGTGCTTGGAGTGTTGGAAGAGCTTCAGGCAGAGCAGCACCCTGATCAGCCACCAGTTGATCCACACCGGGGAATGGGCCTATGAGTGTGGGGAGTGTGGGAAGGGCTTCAGCTGCAGCTCCACCCTTGTGACACCAACGCATCCACACGTGGGAAAGGCCCTACAAGTGTCCCCAGTGTCAGAAGAGGTTTCAGACTAGCTCCACTCTCCTCCTGCAGTAGCAGATTCACTCAGATGAGAGGCCCTTCTGCTGCCCTGACTGTGGGAAGGGCTTCAAACACAACTCCACTCTCATCACCCACCCTCAGGCATCCACACTGAGGAGAGGCCCTACAAGTGTCCCCAGTGTGGGAAGAGCTTCACTCAGAGCTCTCACTTGACCAGACACCAATGGAGGCACTGGTAAGCGAAGCCCTGTAAATGCCCCTATTGCAGGAAGAGCTTCATGCACTGCCCTAGCTTTATCCCAATGGGAGGATCCACGTTGGTCAGAGCCCTGGTGACCCACATTCCCAGTGATCTGCATTGGGAGGACACCTGGCTGGCTATCCTTTTAGTTTGGTCCCAATTTCCTCTTGATTTGTCATTATCACTTAAAAACACCTGAAATAGAACTAAAAGGTAAGAAATTGGTAAAAGATGTCTAAAGTTTCATCAATTAACAGGTACTTGACCAGGAATTCATGGTTTTGGGACATATTCTCAAAGATTTATGGGTTCTTTAGGGATTTCAGGAAGTGTTCTCCATATCTTTGCACTCTGAAAGTAAAGACAGATTGATCTGACACCTCAAAATGACTCAGTCCCACCAAAAACACCACAATCTTACCCCAAAAGGCTCAACCCAACCTCAAATTGCCTTGTTCGCATCTCAGAAAAACCCAGTCCCGTGCCAAAATTACTCAATTCCACAGCCTCGACAATGAGATGGGATTGGAAGGAGATGGGGAGAAGTGGGATCCAAATTTGAGGGTGTGGGATCAGGATTGTGTGGGGCTGGGTGTGTGGGATGTATTTTGATATTAAATAAAACTTTCAGAATTATTGATTTCTGTCCCATTCATTTTCAGTCAGTTGCAGTTCTGTTTTTAGAATGCCGCCTTCTCAGCTGATTGTGTTTGTGTCCTCCTTTCTCTCCGGCCTTTCTCTGCCTGCTCTGCTTCTCTCTCAGTGTCTCCCTTGACCCAGGGCAGCTCCCACCAAAGACCCTGCCCTGATTTAATTCCCAGTAGAGGAGCTACAACAACCATGGGTGAAGTTATTCAAGTGGGCAGTGAAATGTCACTCTAAGATCTTGCTCCACTTGGCTTTTGGCACCTTCTTAAAAGCTTTTCCTTTCAGGGCAGAAACATCTTTTCCTGGCTGGGAACTGGAATTCCAGCCCCTGGCAGTGTGTGCCAGGGATGCCAGAGGGGCATTCCCGAGACCCAGGGTGCTGCTTCTGCCGTGCCTCCCAAGGAGCTGTGCAGGGCCAGGGGACAAGGTCCAGCAGCCCTGTGGGCTCCAGAGCACACAACAAAGATGGCTTTGCCGGACATTTTCCAGCACATTTCTGTCTGGAAGCAGACGGAGGGAGGAAATGGAAGTGGGTCACTGACAGAATCCTGAACGATTGGGGTGGGAAGGGATCCTGCCCATGGGTTACGATTTTGCGAGGGAGAGATGTCTCTGCCCCAGTGAAGGTGCGAATGAGAGCGTGGGAGCACAACCTGTGGATTTGATTGAACATGGATTGAACTGAAAAAGAAATGGGGAGGAGAGAGGGAGTGAAAGAAATAGGAAAATGGCCTCAGAGACAGAAAGAAATAGGAAAGAGCCTCAGAGGGGGAGATAGAAGTAGGAAAATGGTCTCAGAAACAGAAAGAAATATAAAAGGCTCCGGCCCGGACTGCGCAGCTCCCGGGGACACCCGGAGGGCGCAGCGCCTTTCACAATTCCAGCCAATCAGAGGACGCGCTCAACAATTCCAGCCAATCAGAGCTTTTTTCGCCAATGACTCGCCGGTTGCCAGGCGGACCCGCAGAGCCCGGCGGCCCCGGAGCGGAATTTGGGGCTCGGGCCGGGGGGACGGATCCGCCCCGGGGGGATCCCCGAGCCCTCTGCCCAGCCCTGGGGCCGATCGGGGGCTCCCCCACCCAGCAGCCGGTGCTGCGGGGCCGCGGGGCAGAGCGGTGGGAAAGGGGGGTCCGGGCTGGCAGCCGAGGAAATGCGGGAGGAAGAGGAGGGAGAGGAGGAGCAGCAGCAGGAGCGGGAGAATCGCGGCGCTCGCAGCGCCCGCACGCCGAGCCTGCAGCACCCCCTGCCCCGGGAGCATCGCCCCCAGCCCCGAGCCGCAGGTGAGGGCGGAGGCCGAGCTCGCCCCGGCTCCAGCCAGGGGTCTCCGGGAGGATTTTTCTGGAGAGTGTTCGGAGCCGGCAGATCCCGGAGTCGAGCCCCGGGTATCTCCGGGCTCCCTAAGAGGAGCTTTTTCGGGGGGAGAGGAGCCGCGATCGCCCCTCGGGAGGGTCCCGGGGGGGCCACGTGGGGATGGCCCGGTACCGACGGGGCGGGACATTGGTTTTGGGGATCCCCGTGAGAGCCGGGGCTGTGGAACGGGGGACCCCCGGGGCGGGGAGAGGGGAAGGGGCGATACCGGAGCTGAGGGACCCCCGGCAGCCCGGAGATGAGGCGGGGACGGGACCCCTGACCCTGACAGGGGTGTCCTGGGGTGACTTCATGATGCTCGTACCCTCCTCGGTCTGTTTAGCCCAGAAATGAGTTCTGTGCCTTTAAGGCTGGTTCTGAGAGCGAAGGGGAGGAGGAAGAAGCAGCAGTTTGTTTTCAGAAACTGCACTCATTCCTTCACATTCCGGCTCCTGGATGGACAGACAGCAGGACAGAGCTCTCCTTTGCTTTTAGTTAGTTTTTAGGTCTCTGAGGCAGAGAAGTTCCCTGGACTGTGGTTTTTCTTTTTCTTTGGAGCTGTTTAAACCTGCTCTGGACTGAACACCCAGAGAGCACCGGCAGCCCCACCTGTGGCCCATCTGGCCAAGCCTGGGCTGTGGCATTTCCAGCAGTGGAGGGACTGATAAGAGATGGAGTGAGCTGAGCTGCAGCCCACGGAGGGACTTTCTGAGTTTGTCATCCCTTTTGCAGCAGCAAGAGGTTTTATTGTTTAATATTGCTCATTTTTTTGTGCTGGTGAATGCTTTGCCTGTAAAATAAACAGGTTTTTCCCCTTTTCTCCATGGAAATCTTTTCTCGATCCAGTTGGAGGAGGGGCCGCTTGAATCTGCTTTCTAGAGGAAAATCTTTTGGAGACTTTCTCCCAAATTTGCCCTAAACCAGGACGGGGCGGTGGGGAGAGGGGGGAGCCCCAAGTGGCTGGATTGCGGGGAGGCTGGAGAGGGGGACCCGAAATGCCCCCAGCATCCCTAAGCAGGACCCTGGAGAGGGGGGATCCCCAGGACCCATGGGATCCCCAGCAGCCCTGAGATGGGGGACCACCAGAACCCCAAAGGGATGAGACTGGAAATGGGAAACTCCTGGTGGCTTTTTTTTATTCACTCTTGATTTTTGGAGGTTTTTATGGACATCAGGTGACTTCTGGAGATGGACTTGGGCAGGAGGAATCCCCAACCCAAGGCCTTCACACCTTGTTTTTCCCCCTAACCAGGATTTCCCATTCCCAAACCTTGGCCAGATGGAGGAGGAGAAGGCTGCGAGGAAGAGGAAGGAGCCCTGGGATACCCCGGCAGGTGAGGAGGAAGTCAGTGTCCCTTTCCCCCTCTCTCCAGCTCCATCTGCCAGCCCAGCACGGCCCCTGGCTGCAGGACAACCCTGGTGCCAACGCTGTCCTGCCGGGGATGCACTGGGGGGATCTCCTTCCCCTTCCCTCTGGCGCAGAGGCAAATCCCATCCTCTCCTTGTCCTTCCTCCCCCAGAGAAGGAGCTGAGGATGGAGACCATGGAAGACAAATCCCCACAGCAGAACATGGTGGAAGATGCCATCTTGCGCAGCTTCACGGTGCAGGAATCCAACAGGGAGGAAAAGCCCAGGAGATCCCTCAGGAGTAGGGGCTCCAAATCAAGCCCGGGGTGCTCTGAGGAGGAAAGACCCACCCCGAGACAGGAAGGCAGCCGGAGATCCAGCCAGAGCTTAGAGCTGGTGGTCCATGAGCAGCTTCATGACAGTGAGAGGCCCTATGAGTGCTTGGAGTGTGGGAAGAGCTTCAGGAAGAGATTCAACCTGATCTGTCACCAGAGGATCCACACTGGGGAACGGCCCTTCGAGTGCTTGGAATATGGGATGAGCTTCAGCCACACGTCTGACCTAGTTGTCCACCAGAGGTTCCACACCGGGGAGAGGCCCTACGAGTGTCCCCAGTGTCAGAAGAGGTTTCAGACCAGCTCCCATCTCCTTGTAACTAAACGAATTCACACCGAGGAGAGGCCCTTCTGCTGCCCTGACTGCGGGATGGGCTTCAGGCACAACTCCACCCTCGTCACCCACCGGCGCATCGACACTGGAGAGAGGCCCTACGAGTGTCCCCAGTGTGGGAAGAGTTTCTCAGACCGCTCGTTCTTTACCCAACACCAAGGGACGCACCGGTAAGGGCAGCCCTGTGAGTGCCCCAACTGCAGGAGGAGCTTCATGCACTGCTCCAGCTTCATCCCCATCAGAGAACCCACATGGGGTCACATTGGTCAGAGCCCTGGTGACTCACATTTCCTTTGATACACAGTGGGAAATGGCTGGTGTTCCTTTTATTTTGCCTCTCTTTATCTTTTGATTTATCTCTCTCCCTTTAAAACAGAGAAAATTGGGCTAAAAATCAACAAATTCATCAGTGGCATCTAAAGCCCCACATTTTACTTGTGTTTTGGGGGAATCTTGGATTGCAGGAGATATCTGGGAGGATATGGGGAGGGGTTGGGGGTTATTTGGTTTGATTGTCTTTATTTCTTGGCAAAAGACGAGAGGGATATATTTGTCAGCTCAAAACCGCTCAATGCCACAGAAACCTCCGCAATCCCACCCCAAAATTACTCAGTTACTGAGCCCCTCAGAGTAGAATAGGGTTGGAAGGGGATTGGGTGAAGTGGGCTTCAAATCAGGAGGGGTAAGATGGGCGTTGGGTGGGGCAGGATGGGTTGGATGGGGTTTGAGAGGTGGGAAATGGTGGAAGTATGGCTTGGGAAGGGGGCGTTGATGTCCAGGAGGGGTGGGATGGGTTGAGGTTGGGATTGGGGAGGTGGGCTGGGGTCTGGAATCAGACAGCCAGAGTTTGGGGATGATGAAGGGAGGGAGAGCCCATTACTGAGTTTTTGAATAATCCACATTCCTGAAAACATTTTGAGGTCTCTCATGTTTCTGAGGCAGTTTTGGGGCACTCCCCAGCTTTCGGGGGTTTTCCTGAGAGCAGCTCCATGGAGCCCCATTGCCAGGGGAGGTTGCCTTGGGCACGAGCTCAGAGCTGTAGCCAGAGTCCCTTGCCTCGGTGCTGGAGAGCAGAGAAATGATGAACGGCCCCAGACATCTCCAGTGTGTGTTTGGGGGCAGGGAGAGTTGTGCATAGGTGGGGTGGTCACTGCCCCACCCCAGCCACTGCAGCCTCTGGTGCAGCCCCAAAGTGGCTGCCAAGCCCCTGGCACCCCGAAAACCCCACCTGAGAGAGGGACCAGAGCAGGTCTGGCTGTGACATGGGTGTGACACTGACACATCCCACGGCCCTGGAGCTCACAGCATCTGAGACCCAAGACTGACTGTGGATATCTCTCTCCCTCTCTCTCTTGTCCTGACTTCATCTTCTCAAAATCTGCATAACTTGAAGTTGGACAGGTTAGAGTTTGCTCAGTCAGTGCTTTGTCAAGTGCTTTACTGTAATTCAATGCTTTTTCAGATTTCCCAAATACCTCATTGTCTGAAGTTTGCAACTAAACGTTTGTTCTCCACCCTCCTGAGAAGTTTGTTGTTTTCTCCCCTTGGCCATCTGTCCTGCAGGCTGTGCCCCCTGTGCATGCTGCTCCTCTGCCCTGGCTGGCTGCACTCGCCCATCTCGCTGTGCCCCAGCATTTCTCACCCAGCGTTTCTGTGCCCTCCCTGGGCTCCCTGCACCCAGCGCTGCCGGCTTCTGGCACACTGCCGGGCACATTCCCTGCCTGCAGCATTGCTGAGCATTGTCCCTGCTGAGGGTCACACACTGCCGGGGCACATTCCCTGCCTGCAGGAGTCGTGCCTGACCCAAGCACTGCACTGATGGCTCCACTGCTGCTTTCCAGCAAAAACAGGGGAAGGCAAACTGTGTGCAGCTCATGGTATTTTAGAGTGCCTAAAACTCGCCAAGTCATCAATCGTAGAGGTGGGATGCATTTTGAATTAATGGCATGGAGAAATAGTGTAAGATGGAAAAGGGGAGCATAGAAATAAATTGAGGAAAATATTTCAGATGATTCCTTACCATTTTCATTTCAGTTCTGGAAAGCTGTTTCAGTTTTCCAGGAATCTTCTCTGTAATCCTGTCTGCTCTTTTCAAAAACCTTTCCTGGAGACTGAGGTCGAACTCCTGTCACAAGATGTGCCACCACGTGCAGCTTCTCTTGGCTTTCCACACTGTGCATGCAGCAGGACTCTTGCAGCAAAGCAGGACAAAGGTTTTGAGGACTTGAAAACTTGTCCTTTCTTTTCCTGGTAGATCGGGCAGTTGTGCCGTGGGTAAGGTTTTATATTGTTACTGTTCCAGGCTAAGGAAACAGGAGATGGTACCAGGAATTGTTAGGTAATACAAGCCTGGCTGAATGCAGAGAAAGAATTTCCAGAACCTGCAGCCACAAGTGGAGAGTTGTGTGATAATCATTCCAACCTGTCAGTGGACACCTTGATAATGATCTGGAATGTGAAAATGGTCTGACAGAGGGAGCTTGTTTCTGAGTTCAGTGGGGACGATTCCACATCTGGTGCCTTGGTGCATAAATCAAGAGCAAAATCAGTTCATGAGAAGCACCAGAACAAGCTGGACCTCCCAGAGTAACTGACTAAAAGAATCTGAAAAGGAGAAATGCAGAGAATGACTTGGTGAACCTTGCCTGGAAGAGGGGTGATTTTTTTCTAATAACTACTAATCCATTTTGGCTTTTGTCTTTCTTAGCAAGGCCATTTGCATCCCAGATTTGCCATGAAGGGAGAAGCCTGAGCTTGTGAAAGTGCCTGAAAGACGCCCTGTTCCTCTGCAGGGACACTCAGGCTGGAACAGGAGATGGAGCCCTCTCTGGGGAAGCCTCCTCCGAGCTGGAATTTGTGCCGTGCTGGGAGAGGAGGAGGAGGGGGAGAGCGCTGGCGCTGTGTGGCAGGAGCAGGAGGTTTGGGCCGCAGGACATTCCGTCTGCGCCGCTGCCCCGCAATGGGCGGCCGTGCCCGGGCTCTGGGCCTGGCCCCGCGTGTGCTGAGCTCCCTGGGCTGGGCTCAGGTTCCCGCTGGGACTGGGCAGAGCCTGGGCTCAAACTGGGGGCAGCAGCAGTGCAAAACACCTCTGGGCATCTGCGTTTCCTGCTGCTGGGAAGGGGCAATGAAGCGAGTCGAGAAGTTCTGGTTTCTGCTTCTCCTGGTGGATTTTTTAATTTAATTCCCCACTATGGAGGCAATTTCTGTGGTGGCCTCTGTCAGTATATTCTATTTCAAGAGCTTCAGCAACAGGGCTGTGTTTAAGCACTGCAAACGTGCTCTGTGTGGCTTTAATTCCCCTCGCCTTAGTGCTCAGAGGCTGGAGGGCATTCCAGTATCTGCTGATCTTTATGTCCGAGACAAAAATACTGACTTCACTGTCATGAAAGCACCGTGGGTATAACCAACTGAAAGAGGCACTTGCATTTTTATAGATAAAATTCAGGTGGCAAGCAGAAGAGGGCCAAGAGCTGCCATAATCTGCAATTCCCAAGGCAAAGGCACCAGCAGCCTCCTACTGTCAGCTCAGGGTGAGTAAAACAGTGCTGTAAACAGCTCTGGAACCCGATCCTTTCTTCCTCTGAGGGCTGGCTCAGGGCAGCACAGGCAGGCCCTGAGAAGTCAGGGCTGTGTGTGGGTGCTGGCTGCCCTGCTCCAGAATTGAGCTGGAAAAAGCCCTTGGGAGCCGAGGCAGGAGCAGGCGGGAAGGGGCCGGCGCTGCTGCTGCTCCTGGCCGGGAGCCCCGGCTGGGCCGGGCCGGCGCCCCCTGCGCTGCGGCTGCTGCTGCTGCCAGAGCCGGGCGGGACTCGGGGACAGGGAACGGACACGGGGGGACAGCAAAGGCCTGGCGGCTGCAGGGATGGTGGCGCTGGGGCCAGCACCAGCACAGAGCTTCAGCCCGCAGTTAACCCCGAGGGAAACGCTGGGGAAAGGCTCCATTTCAAGCCGTCTTTACTCATGGCTGGGAAGGGACAGAAATAAAAGGAGAACAAGCAGGGCCCGCCCCCTTCTCCTTTGGGAGGAGCCCCAGGCCTGAGGCTGTGAGGGGCCATGGGGGCCATGAGGGGCTGTGAGGGACGCTTAGGAGACATAAGGGTCTGTGAGGGTCTGTGGCTGCCCAGACGCTGCGGGGAACCTAGGGTCCATTGTGGCACAGCAAGGCCTTGTGGAACCAAAGGGACCATGTTGACACTATGGACCCTCATGGTACCACAGGTCCATTGTTACACAGCAGCCACAGCAGGACTGCAGAATCAAGGAGATCACTGTGACACTGCACAACCTTATGGAATCAAGGCATCCATGTTACGCTACTGAGCCTCATGGAACCAAAGGTCCATTGTGACACTGTGGAACCAAGGAGACTGTTGTTGGCAGTAGGAAAGCTCATGGAACCAAAAGTCCATTGTGACATTATGGGGCCTCATGGAACCATGGAGACCATTATGACACTTTGGGACCCACTGGAACCAAGGGGCCATTGTGACACTGTGCTGCATCATGGAATCAAGGAGACCATTGTGAAACTCGGGGGTCCCAAGGAACCAAGGGTCCATGGTGACCTTGTGCAGCCGGGACTGTCACAGAGGAGCCACTGTGACACAGCGAGGGCGCATGGAGCCTACGGGCCATTGTGACACATCAGGGCTTTGTGGAACCATGAAGCCATTGTGACATTGCAAGGCCTCATGGAAGCACGGGGCCATTGTGGCACTGCAGAAGCAAGGGGAACACTGTGACACTCCGGGGCCTCATGGACCCAAGGAGACCATTTTGACACTGTGGGGTCCCATTAAACCAAGGGAACACGGAACAGGTCTGGCTAGCTGGGCCTCCTGGGGACCACCTGACAGGTCCAGCTCACCTTGGCATGTTGAGGGCTGCTTCTCATCTGCCCCTGAAGCACTGGGGCTCTGGGCTTTCGATCTTATGGGAGAGAACTGTCCTTTTCCTGCAGGGGCCCATGGCCAAAACTGGGATTCCTTCTCCAATTTTCCTTATATGCACAGATTGTTCTCAGATGAAATCTGCCAGGACAGACAGATCTGGCTGCCTTGGCCACCCAGGGCCACCTCTCATCTGCCTTTGAAACACTGGGACCATGTGCTTTTCTTTCTTATGGGAAAAAACATCCATCTTGACCAGTCGCTTATGGCCAAAATTTGGCATCTGCCTCCAGAATTCCCTATATCCAAGGATAGCTCCCAGACAAAGCTGCCAGGACTGACAAGTGTGGCTGACCTTGGCTTCCTGAGGGCTGGCACTCATCTGCCTCTGAAACACTGGGGCTCTGTGATTTCCTTCCTAATGGAAAGGACTTGTCTTCCTGTCCAGGTACCCACAGCCAAATATGATATTCCACCTTCAAAATGCCCTATGTCCAAGGAGAGTCCCTAGATGAAAGGTGGCAGGACAGAGAGGTCTGGCTGTGTTGGCCTAAGGGTGGCCACCTCTCATCTTCTTCCAAAACAATTAGACTTGGCATTTTTCTTTCCTACTGGTAAAAACCATCCATCCTGACCCGGTGCCCATAGCCAAACCTGGAATTCTACCTCCAAAACTCCGTACATCCAAGGATTGCTCCCAAATGAAAGCCAGGGAGGTCTAGCTGCCCTTGCCGCTAGGGAGCTGTCCCTCACCTGCCTCGAAACACTGTGGCTTGATGCTTTCCTTCCTATGGAAAAGAACCATCCTTCTTGTCAAGGAGTCCAAGGCCAAAATTGAGATTTCTCTTCTGAAATTTCATATATCCAAGGACTCCTCCATGACAAAAGCTGCCATGACAATCCGGTCTGGCTGGCTTGGGAGCCAGGACAGGAGCCACCTGTCTCCTCATCTGCCTTTGAAACACTTGGGCTCTGTGCTTTCCTTCCTATGAAAAAGAACTGTCGTTCTTATCTACAAAGAAATGGTCAAAATTGGGATTCCACCTCCCAAATTCCCTATATCCAAGGGTTACTTTCATACAAAAGCAACTAGAACAGAGAGGTCTGGCTGACTTAGGCCTCTGATGACCAGCTTTCGTCTGCCCCTCAAATACCGGTGTTCCGTGCTTTCCTTCCTATGTAAAAGAACTGTCCTTCTCCTCCAGGTGTCCATGTCTGAAATTGGGATTCCACCTAAAAAATTATGTATATCCAAGGGTTGCTCCCAGGTAAAATCTGTCAGTACCATCAAATCTGGCTGGCCTTGGCCTCTGGTGACTGCCCCTGCAACACTGGGGCTGGGTTCTTTCCTTCCCATTAAGATCCCTGGGACACTGTGGGAACCTCATGGAACCAAGGGGATCATTGTGGCACCACTGGAGCCCATGAAACCAAGGGGCCATGGTGACATAGCAGGCATGGAGCACAGAGACCATTATGACTCTGTGGGGCCTGATGGAACCATGAAGACCATTGTGACCCTTCAGGGCCTTGTGTCACCAAAGGGGCATTATGACACCTCAGGTCCTCATGGAAGCAAGGGACCATTGGGACACTATGGGGCCCTATGGAACCAAGGGAACGGGGAGCAGGTCTGGCTGCAAGCACCGAGCCCGGCCGGGGTCTCGGAACCATCTGCAGGCCCCGGGTGAGATATTACCTCTTTCAGTGCTTCCATCCTCCCTCAAGTGAGAGAAAAGAACAAAGTGCAAGCACATACAGGAGCAACAGGAAGACACCAAGGTCATGAAGAGGAAGTCGAGTCCCAGATGGGAGGGATGAGGAGATGTCCTGATCTTGGGGCTGAAATCCTCTTGTAAAGCTATGGAGAAGGATGTAACTGATACACCAGACTCTGTTTTTCCCTGTATCGCATTGAAAATTATGGAGACTTGACTTGTTCAGCAAAGGCCTCCATGCTAAAGTAAGCAAATGTTGAAGTAGCTGTGATCCTGTGAGAAGTTAGAACATTGAAAAAGGGAAGAGTGATGAGATCCCGTGCCTTCACAGGGAGAAGAAAAAGATCTCTGTTCTCAGAGATGAAGATGATTTCAGAAATAGATGAGGAAAACCTTTGCTCTTAAACAGCTCATCTTTAAACTAATGCCCCATAGGTTGACATGGCCCATAAACACATCTGTAAAAGAGCTTTGAAAAACTGGGAGGGATGTCACAATTGCAGATTTTTCTGGGCAGTTGCTATTCATGGAAATTGAGAGCCACAAGAGAATTGTTTCTTCTGGAGAAGTCTCCATAGCATGAAAGAGAGACTTCTCTCCCTAAGTGAGCTCAAGAAAGACTATTCCAGTTGGGGTAAACTGACTGAAAATTCTAGGTTTGTCTCTCTATATTGTCAGTAAGAAAGAAAAGGTTGCAGGGAGAGGAGAAGTGTTCTGAAAGTTTTGTTCTTCTTACTCTTTCTTTTAGTTGCTATTGATGAACTTTTCCTCATGCCCTCTTAAAGTTTTGAGCCTGCTTTGCTGTTCTCCTAACCTTATCACACAAGAGGAAATGAGTAAGTGTATTCTACTGAGTGCACTGGTAATTACCCAATACTGAACCCACTACAATAATTGCTGCATTCTCCAAGAAATCTCAAATTGGTGAATGAAAACCACTACTGAAATATTTCTGATGAACTGCACTAGAGCAGAGGGAAATCAAGGCAGAACCATGGTTTTTCAGGACTTGTTTGATCCTAATGAGCCACACGGTGCATTTGGAGCTGAGCCCTGGAATCTCAGGGCCTGAGAGGAGATTACACAAACCTTTCCAGGAGTCAAAGTTAGAAGAAAACCCCAAAGTGTCTCAAAGCATGGATGGGTCCCACTGAGGTCCATCCCCTACACTGGCTCCTCATGGACTCCTTGGAGGACAGAACTGGAGGCCAGGATGGCACAAAAACTTCTAAGAGATTCAGTGTGGAAAGGAAAATCCAAATACTTTAAAAACCTTGAGTACTTCAAAGTATTAATAGGCACCACTGAGTGTCAGTACAAACCTCTCCAAGGACTCGTTAAAGCAGATAATTGGGGCCATGATTGCACAAACTTCTCACAGAGTCTGTATCAAAAGGGAAACACCAAGTACCGTAAAATAACTAAAGTACCCTGAAGTTTTAATGAGCCCCACTGAGTGTTACTGACAAAGCCTCTCCAGAGACTCATTACAGCAGATAATTGGAGGCGATGATTGCACAAACCTCTCAGAGACTCCAAGGCAAAAGCCAAACCCAAAGTCCTTTGAAAAACTCTGTGAGCATTAAAGAGCCCCCAGGGCCATTGCTGAGCAAGGCTCCCCAGGGACTCCTTCCAGCAGATCCTTGAGGCCACTGGGATGTGGGCTAGGGGGGGATGCTGAAGGCAGAACAAGGGGCTGACAGTGCCCAGCCTGGCTGGGGCTGTGCCAGGAGGCCCGACGGCCTCAGGACAAGGTGTCTCCTCCCAGCCCTGGGTGGCACAGACCCTGCTGTGCCCCAGGGCACCAAGACATGGCTTCTCTTTGTCCTCACCTGTCATCACTGCCTCCAGTTCTCTGCTCTGCCTGGGGCCTGGGGACACATTCTCAGTCATGAACCTCGGTGGGACCCATTAAAAGTCCAAGAAACTTTGGAGTGGGATTCTGACTTGGGGTTCTGGAGAGGTTTCTTCAGCTGCCTCTCAGGGACTGATGTTCAGGGCCTGAGCACAAAGCCCCAGAGGCTCATTAAAGTCCCTGTGCTGTGTCTGTGCTGCTGAGCTTGGCTGGGCTCCTGGCACAGAGGTAGCTCCTGGTAACCAAGAAGAGCTTCAAAAGCACATTTCTCTTGATGAGCAGCTCTTCTGCCAGCCCAGCAGGGCTGGGGCACTGCCTGCAGCCACCCCAGGCACAGCACAGAGGCGCAAAGAGCTTCAATCAGTCAGGGCTGGGAAGGTGCTGAGAAGTGCCTGGGGCAGAATCACTTCCTTGGCACAGGAACCTCGGGCTGCAGGACAATGCAGCTGCATCTCCTGGAGTGATCTCCTGAAGCTGGAACATCCCAATGCCTACAGACTCTGTGAGTACATTCTCTGATTGTCTCTTGTGCAGAGCAGCCAGGGGTGCCCAGGGCTGTCCTGCAGAGCAGGGTCCTGCAGCCCAGGGCGCTGTGCTGGGGCAGGGACTCTGCTGCCTGCCAGGGACAGCTCTCAGCCAGCCCTGGCAGCTGCTCCCAGCACTGGGGGACAAGATGTGGGTGGGAGGAGACAACTGGTAAGGCTTGGAAGTGTTCTCCTTGTGAGGTGAGGATGCTGCATTGTTCAGGACTGCTCTCAGCATGGCATTTGACTGCAGAACATTTCCACGTAGATTATACATGGAGCGCAGGAAGGCAGGGGCTGCATAAAAGGGAAAATCCTGCTTTAATAATCTATTGCTCTGGGTTGCCAGGATGGGAAACTGGAGATATATTTTCATTTCTCAGTTCAGGTGGACAAAAAAAAGTGTTGTCTAAGATCTGGATAAACCAGGGAGTTGTGGGATCTCAGCCTCTCAGGACTGGGGTGCAGGGTGACCAAGACCACCCCTGGGGGGCTTGGGAGTCCTGGAATGTTGCCAGAAATGTCTGGTGGTTAGACTTTGATCCCACACGGGAGACGACATCAGTATGAGGATAGGAGGATTTCACCGGGGTGAATGGTGAAGGGATAAGTTAATTGGAGTGTGAGATACAGGGTTTAAGATTTCTGTACAGGGGGGTCTAAAGAAGTAAGATGGAGGAATTGGGGCGTGTCCTTCTCCTTCTTCTTCTTCTTCTTGGCCTCCATCTTCTGTGGTGATGTTGGCACTTTGGGATTGGTCCTTACCAAAAGTGCACTGGTTAATAAGGGTAGAGGGTATTGGAGAAAAATGATAAATATTATATATGTAACTCCGAGTATAAAGATAAGTGGCCGCCCCGGGGACTCTCAGTGTGTGTGCCCATGGCTGACTGCTGAGCAGAACTCTGTCAGGCCAAGAGAAAATCGTTTAGATAAGCAATTAATAAACACCGAGACCGAGAAAAGATCTGAAGTCCCTTCTCGTCCTTTGGAGCGCGGGCTGCCCAAGGCCATCCCGGGCCTTTCCAGACCATCTAAACAGCTGAAAATCCGACAGGGAGTGACATAAATCAGCACAGGGCCCATCACAGGCAGCATCAATGTCCCTTTTGCAGCCTCCTCAGGGTTGCTCTGACGTTGCCATCAGACCCTGCAGATCCAGAGCTCCCCTGGGCAGTGCCAGAGCTGGGAGGGGTCTGCGGGGCAGAGCTGAGCCCCCAGGGCTGGGCTGGGCTCTGGCAGCACTTGCAGGCCCCAGCCCTGGGCACAGGGAAGCAGCTGCTGGCAGGGACAGCTCCAGGCAGCAGAGCCCTGGGCAGGCAGAGGGGGGAAAGTGCCCCAAGCTGTGCTGGGATATTTAAAGTCCTTTCCAAACCCAGCTATTCCATGATTACTTTTTCTACAGATCCTCATGCCAAGACACAGCATATGTCCAACAGCAGCTCCATCAGGCACTTCCTCCTGCTGGCATTGGCAGACACGCAGCAGCTGCAGCTCCTGCACTTCTGCCTCTTGCTGGGCATCTCCCTGGCTGCCCTCCTGGGCAACGGCCTCATCATCAGCGCCGTAGCCTGCGGCCACCACCTGCACACACCCATGTTCTTCTTCCTGCTCAACCTGGCCCTCAGCGACCTGGGCTCCATCTGCACCACTGTCCCCAAAGCCATGCACAATTCCCTCTGGAGCACCAGGAACATCTCCTACACTGGATGTGCTGCACAGCTCTTTTTCTTTCTGTTCTTCATTTCAGCAGAATTTTCCCTCCTGACTATCATGTGCTACGACCGCTACGTGTCCATCTGCAAACCCCTGCACTACGGGACCCTCCTGGGCAGCAGAGCTTGTGCCCACATTGCAGCAGCTGCCTGGGCCAGTGCCTTTCTTTATTCACTGCTGCACACAGCCAATACATTTTCCCTGCCCCTGTGCCATGGCAATACCCTGGGCCAGTTTTTCTGTGAAATCCCCCAGATCCTCAAGCTCTCCTGCTTTAATTCCTACCTCAGGGAACTTAGGGTTATTGTGTTTTCCATCTCTTTAGCACTTGGTTGTTTTGTCTTCATTGTTTTCTCCTATGTGCAGATCTTCAGGGCTGTGCTGAGGATCCCCTCTGAGCAGGGATGGCACAAAGCCTTTTCCACCAGCCTCCCTCACCTGGGAGTCGTCTCTCTGTTCATAAGCACTGCTGTGTTTTACTACCTGAAGCCCCGTTCTGTGTCCTCCCCATTCCTGGATCTGGCACTATCTGTTCTGTACTCAGTGGTGCCTCCAGTCCTGAACCCCCTCATCTACAGCCTCAGGAACCAGCAGCTCAAGGCTGCAGTGTGGAGACTGATGACAGGATGGTTTCAGGAACATTAAACTATTGAAGTGAAGGGAGATGACCATCCGATTGATGAGCATCGACTCCGATTTATTGATCAAATCAGCCACCTTTTATAACAATGTTAATTGACTTCATGCATATTGCAAAATTCAAGCTCACGATAGGCTACAGAGAAAACTCCAACCCTCCTTTTGTTTACAATACCTGTGGTTTGTTTATTGAAACCAGGATCAGTGTTCTCACCGTGATATGAAAAGTTCTCAAAACCTTCATATCTGTTCCCAGAGCAGCTATCTGTTCCCAGAGCAGCCAAGGACAGAATGTTTGCCTGTTATGAGAAGACTGTCTGAGAATCTTATTGTTTATAAAAATGTGCTTGAAAACCTAATTATTTACAGAATCAAGCCTGGGAAATGCTGCTTTACAGCTACCTTTTACTTTTCCATCAGCTGTATACCTTCATGGCCTCTTTCTTTAAGCCATGCTTGAACCAGGCTCTCCACATTAAACTGCTGGCCAATTTCTGCAAATCACTTGTAATAAAAGTCATCTTTGATACTTCTTGTTTGTTTGGTTGTGGTTTATCTTTCTTTTTTTGTTTTAATTTAAAAATATTTACACAATGAAAATCCATTGTTTGTGTCATTTCTCATTTTCTTTCTCTCCACCTTCCCTGTCACCACAGACTGTGTCAATGAGGGGCTGCACTCTTGGTGTATGTGAAGGAACTAAAGGATCTTGCAGCAAAGTTTTCACCAGAGATGCCCTTCTGTTCTCTTCTCTGGAGCTGCAGCAGCAATGTCTGTGTGCAGAGCTGGGGGCAGATCAGGGCTGGCCCAGCAGCTGTGCCCAGCAGCAGCAGCACTTGGTGTTGCCAGTGCTGCTGCCATGGCCCTGCCCCACTGCCCTGGTGGCCCTGGTGTTGCTGCAGGGCCTGAGTGCTCCCAGGGCTGGACACAGCCCTGGGGGTGGCAGTGCCGGGGCTGCAGCAGGGACAGGCCATGGGCTCTGCTGGGGCAGCGCTGACGCCTCAGGCCAGGCCCTGGGGGCTCCAGGCTCCTTGCCCAGGCTCTCTCAAGAACACACCCAGGCCAATGCTCAGCACGAAAAGCCCTGTGAGCAGCCCCAGGCTGGCCGTGGGCAGGCTGGGCACAAACAGCATGGCTGGGGCTCTGCAAGGGCCCTGGGGGAGACAGAAAGGAGCAGCAGAGCAGGAGCTGATCCATCCCCAGTGCGCTGCACAGCCCAGGGCAGCGTCCCAGAGCATCCTCATGGAGCTGCCCACAACATCCCCCCTCTGCAGCCCTGGCCTCTCCCCCAGCTCACACAGGTGCCCCATCCTTGCAGGCACAGACACGGCAGCACTGGCTCAGCAGCCCCTGTTTGCATTGCACACAGCAGGGGGAGCACCCCCATGCTGTTGGTGTGGGGACATGAACCTGAGGGAGCACAAATGCCATCAGCCCCTGGGGCCAGCAAGGGCTGGGGGACACCAGGGAAACCACTGAGCTTTGTCCTGGCCTCTGCAGTCAGCCAGAAACTTTGTTCCCATCAGCTGGGAGTTTCCTGTCCCACTGCAGACAATGTTGCGCAGAGCCAGGGCTGCCTGGCAGCCACCCCCAAACTGCCCTGAGCATTTCCTTTGCTTCACCTTTGCTTTCTTTACTCTTTCCCCGATATAAATTTCTTGCTCTTGCCCATCCCTGTTCCTTCCCCTGCAAACATCCCATCCTTCTTTGCCCTTTCCTGTCTGGCCCCACTCCCCATTGCAGTTCCTGACTTGGCCCCATGGGAACGTCCCTTGGGGAGCAGGATCATCCTACAACTGCTGCAGGAATTGTCTGCAGGCTCCTGCAGTGCCTCGTGCTGCTCCCATGCCAGAGGCACCCCAGGCCAGGGGGACACATCTGGGCTGCTGTGTCTGGCTCTGGAGCTGCCTGTTCTGGGCAATGAGGAGGAGCTGCAGAGGCTCTGCAGGACTGACAGGCTGGGCTTTGGGGCTGTGAGGAGAAGCTGAGGGACTTGGGCTGCTGCAGCTTCTGAAGAGGAGGCCCAGGGCTCATCCTGTGACTGCTCCAAGGGTTTGAGAGAATCCCAGAATCAGCAGGGTTGGAAAAGACCTTGGAGATAATCAAGTCCAATCTGTGCCCTGACACTGCCTGGTCTCCCCTGAGCCTCCTCTTCTCCAGGATAAACAGCCCCAGCTCGCTCAGCCACTCCTCACAGGACTTGTGCTCCAGACCCCTCAGCAGCCTTGTTGCCCTTCTCTGGACACGCTCCAGCCCCTCCATGTCCTTCCTAAACTGAGGGGCCCAGAACTGCACACAGAACTTGAGGTGCTTCCCAACAAGTGCTGAGCACAGGGGAAGAATCACTGCCCTGCTCCTGCTGGACACATCATTCCTGAGGGAAATGGTAGGGAGGGGGTAGGGACAAAGTGTTATTGATTGGCAGCCATGAAGGGTCTTGATTTTCATGTGTATTCAGACTGCATTAGGAGGGTCTGGGAGTCAATATCAATTGGACATTGCTGATATCAATCTATAAATAGGAAAAGAAAAGAGGACAAAACAGTTCTCACTGCATTGTTCTCAATATAGTATATTCACTTTGAATATACTTCTTAAATGTGTATAATTACCACGGTCAAATTGAATATTTATATAATTCCCTGGGGTTCTTCTTGTTCAGGTGTTTTGGAACAAATATTTATGAGCCTTTTACACTGAATTCCTGAACTGAAGTGGTCAAGAAAGAAGAGGCCTCTGGAGAAGCAAAGTTCTCCCGCAACCTCCAAGTGGCTAAGGATCCATCCCCATCAGAGCAGCAATGAACAGAAATGGGCACAACTTTGTGGCTGCCCCAGCTCTGGGATGGGCCCTACCCTGGGCCTGGAGCAGGAGCAGCTCTTGAGGGCCCCAAGGCCGGGGCTCTTGTGCTGCCCTGGGCAGATGGGATGGCAGCAGGGGCTGCAGAGCTCTCAGCACCTCAGGCAGCGGAGAGCAGGGCAGCCAGGGAGCCTCCTTTGGCCTTGGCCAAGCACCTTCCCCCATGGCTGGGGCTGAGTCCTGTGGCAGCTGCAGCTGCTGCTGTGCCCTTGCCAGGGGCTGAGGCCGTGGGGCAGTGCCCAGAGCAGCCTGGCCTGAGCAGAGCTGTGGGGCCAGAGCCGGCTGGGCTGGGCTGGGGAGAGGCCCTTGGTGCTGCCCAGAGCTCAGAGCAGCTGACAGAGCTTGCAGGGAGCTGGGCTGGGCTCAGAGAGCCTGGCCCAGAAACCATCAGTGTCCATCTCAGCCTGGCTGAGTGTGCAGGGGCAGGAATCAGGCCAGGCCTTGTGGGGCAGGGCCAGCGCCTGTGCAAGGCATTGCAAACAGGCAAGTGGCCCAGAGAGGAGGCTGCTCTGTGCCCTTGGGGGCATGGACAGAGCAGGGAGGGGGCCCAGGATATTTGTCAGCACCAGCCTCTGTGCCCTTGCCTAGGCAGCCCTGACTGCTGAGCCCAGCTTTGGCCTGGGCTGAGTTTGGCTGTGGCCCAGCTCCATCCTCCTGCAGGGCTCAGGGCCTGTTCCCAGCCATGGCCAGCCCTGGCTGCCTCTCTGCTGGCCCAGAGGGTGGCAGAGCCCGGGGCAGGGCTGTCTGTGCATCCCCACAGGTGCCACGGGCTCTGTAGGAGCTGGCAGAGACTGCCCAGCAGGGAGGCCATGGGGCACAGAGCCCCAAGGCTGCTGTGGGCACCACGGCACAAGGGCCGTTCCCAGCCGCAATGCTCCTGGCCTGGGCTTGGCCTGCACAGGGGCTGGGCCACCATGGCTGGGCAAGCAAAGGACCACAAAGGGGCCACGCAGCCACTTCCGGGGCTGACAGCAAGGCCAGGCTCACACAAGCAATTGCTGAGCGAGGCCTGTGCTGGCCAGGCCTGACTGTGCCAAAGGCAGAGCTCAGCTGCCCTTGGGGGCTGCAGCAACACTCCAGAGCCCAAAGAGCCTCCATGGCTGTGCTGGAGACCAAGGCTGCAGGAGGGAATTGCAGGGCTGCTGTGGGATGGGGAGTGCATTGAATTCCAGCACACACCTTAGTTCCCAGGGGTTTCTTGGCTGAAAAGAAATGAACATCCCTCTGTTTCTCGGGCAGCTCCTTCTCCAAAGAAAGCAGGTGGAAGTTGGAGCCAAGGAGCTGAAAGCTGCAGGTGCAGCCTGGCCTGGAGGGAGCTCAGATTTGTACAAGGCTACTCTGTGTGCCAGGGCTTGGATGGGGGAAATGGTGGGGTGGGGGTAGAGACAGAGTCTAATTGATTGTCAGCCATCAAGGGTCTTGATTTTCATATCTATTCCAACTGCATAAGGAGGTACTTGGATTCAGTGTCAGCTGGAGATTGCATGTATATGTAAATGGACAGGGGAAAAAAACCCTCAATTTGACCTAAGAAATCTTTTCTCACTGTCTTTTTAAATAGAATCTATTCAACTTGAATACACTACTGGAATTTGTCTAATTAACCGCAAAATATTTAAAAATTAAAATTAAATTGTTCTCAGAGGCTTGGCTTTTTAAGGTGTTCTCAATGTTAATGAGCCCTGAGACAGTGTATTCCTGCACTGAAGAGCTGAAGGCTGAACAAGCCTCTGGAGCAGGACAATTCAGCAGCAGCCTCCAAGGTGCAGAGGATGTCAGCAGCCCCCACTGAGGCCACCCCTGCCCAGAGACCGTGGGGGAATGGGCAGACAAGGAGAGCGTCCCTGGGGCTGGAGCAGCACAACTCAGAGGCAGCAGGGGCTCCAGCTGGGAAATGGAGTGTGGAATGTGGCTGGGAAAGCCCTGCCTGGGCTGTGCCAAGCAGGGCACACAAGCCCTGACTCCCATCCCCCAAACAACTCTCTAAAAGAGATATTTAAAAGGAATTACAATTCTTTCCATACTCTGAGTTGAACTCACTGGAGCAATACCAACAAAAGATTCTCAGGAGCTCAAAACAACAAAACAGCTTTTACTGGTAACTTTAGAAAATCAGAGAAACTTTGGCAAAAGGTTTAATATGACATTCAATCAACACAACACAATTCTCAAAGCATTAACTTGGCCCCTTCACCTTTACAAATTCTAAGCCTGTTCAATTTTAAGTTACTCAAAATTGGCAAGAAGAGGGAGTTAGAAGAAGGAAAAGAAAACACAGAAAGAGAGAAAGAAATAAAACAAAATACAGGGGAGCACACAAACAGCTACCAACTCCTGGATTCCAGAACGTTTCAGATGGAAATTCCAAGAGGAGGTAGGGTCAAGATGTGTGCTTGCCATGTGGTCAGCCTCAAATACCCCTTGGTCATCCTGGGCCCTTCCCCCAGGTGGGACTTGGGGTCATTTGGTCCCTCAGGAGCTGGGCTGGGGCTGCAGAGGTGGCTGTGGAGCATTGCCTGTGCTGTGCCAGGGACTGGCAGACACTGCTGGGCTGGGATAGAGGCTCTGGGGGTACTGGGGTCACAGGGCAGGGCAGGGCTGGGGTTCCAGGGCAGGGCAAGGCTGGACCTGCCCCTTCCTCCTCCACACACAAAATGTTTCGAGCCAACAGTCTCCTCCAGTCTTTCACTACAGGAAATGCTGGAAGTGAAATCCCATTTGTGGCCATGGGCACCTGGTTCAGAAGGACAGTTCTTTTCCATAGGAAGGAAAGCACACAGCTCCAAGGTTTGGAAGGCAGGTGAGAGCCTCAGTAGGCCAAGGCCAGCCAGATGTGTCAGGAATGGAAGATTTTTTTTGGAAGCAGTCTTTGAATTTAGGGAATTTTGGAGGTGGAAAACCAATCTCGGCCATGGGCACCTGGAGAGGCAGGACAGTTCTTTCCCATGGGAAGGAGAGCATGGACCCTCCCTCAGTGTTTTGGCGACAGATGAGAAGTGACTACTGTGAAACCACTGCCAGCCAGACTTGTCCTGGCAATATTCCTATGGGAACAATATCAGGATATAAGGAAATTTGGAGGTGAAATCCCAATTCTGGCCATGGGTGCCTGGAGCAGAAGGACAGTTCTTTTCCATTGGGAAGGAAAGCACAGAGCCCTAGTGTTTCAGCAGCAGATGAGAAGTGACCCTCAACATGCACAGGTCAGCTGTACCAGTCAGGCAGTCCATGGGAGGCCAAACCAGCCAGAGCTGTTCTGTATTCTCTTGGTTTTATGGGGCTCCATAGTGTCACAATGGTGCCTTGGATCCATGGAGCCCCGCAGTGTCATCATGGTGACTTGATTCCAGGGGTTCCAGCAGTGTCACAATGGCCCCTTGATTACAAGAAGACCTGCAGTGCCACAATGGCCCCTAGGTTCCATGGGGTCCCACAATGTCACAGTGGCCCCTAGGTTCCATAAGGCCCCACAGTGTCACAATGGTCCTAAGGATTCCATGAGCCCTTGCAGTGTCACAATGGTCCCAAGGATTCCATGAGCCCTTGCAGTGTCACAATGGTCTCCATGGTTCCCCAGGCCCCACAATGTCATGGGACTCCTCTGTTCCATGAGGTCTGCAATATCACAATGGACCTTTGGACCCTGGGGCTTTGCTGTGTCACAATGGTCTCCTCTGGCTACACAGTGTCACAATGGACCACTGATGACAGGAGGCCACTCTGTGTCACCCTGGAGCTTTGGTTCCATGCAGCCCTGCAGTGTCACAAAGGCCTCTTGATTTCATGAGGCCCCACAGTATCACAATGGTCCTCCCAGGGCCACTATGAGGAGGTCCATAGTATCACAATAGACTTCCTCATGGTCTCACTGGTTCCATGAGGCCTCACAGTGTCCCAATGGTTTGCTTATTCCACAGGGCCTCAGAGTGTCACAATGGTCTCCATGTTTCCATGAGGCCCAGCAATGTCACAGTGCTCTCCATGATTCCATGGTGCCCCACAGTGTCAAAATGGTCCCTTGATGTCACAGGGCCCCACAGTGTCACACTGGCTCTTTGGTCTGACAGGGCCCCACAGTGTCACAATGTTCCCTTGGTCTCAAAGGGGCCCACAGTGTCACAATGTTCCCTTGGTCTCACAGGACCCCACAGTGTCACAATGGTCCCTTGGTTCCATGGCCCTGTGCTGCTGCATTCCCCCCTCCACTTCTCAGGCCACCCTGCCAGCTGAGAAATGCTCCTTGGGCCTCGGCCTTGGCAAACAGCCCCTGGGTTCTGCTCCTCTGCAGCTCATCACAAACACTGTCTGCTCCAGGCACTGCTGCTGCCCAACCAGCTCCTGGTTTCTGCAGGAGCAGCCCTGGGAACTGTTGTTGTTCCCTCCGTGGCACAAGATCCCTGTTATCACAGGGATCCAAAGAAAGCTGTTGGTGCCAAGTGTGGCCAGGATGAACCATTGCTGGGACTGAAGCCCCTCTCTTGGGGCCCTGCAAACAGCGCTCCAAAAGGAGCCCTTGGAGCTCTCCTGGGCCAGCGACTCCCTCTGAGTGGGGCCTCTCCCAGCCGGGAACTCTCCCGTTTGCTGCACTCGGGGATCCTGAACAACGACGGAGCCTGGGCCGATCCCCCCACTCCTCCAGGCTCAACCCTTCACCCACTGGGGAGATGCCAAAGCATTAGCAGTGAGCATTTCCTGCCCTCAGGGGAATTGCTCACAGGTGCCTTGCACTGACTCTTGGTGTCTGTGTGCACACAGGAGCACCTGTGCTGGGGAAATGTGGCAGAAATGCTGCTCTCTGAGGGGTTTAAGTGCTTTGGATAGCTGAATCAGTCAGATATCCAGATATCAGTAAGTAAGGTTTTGTCACAAGCTCTAAGCTAAGTTAAATGCTGCTGAAAGCTGTTCTTTTGCAAAGATATAAAGTTTATTTTAAGTTATTACCTAATTTTTTAAGTGGTATTCCCTTTTTAAATTAAGTCGTAAGTTATAAGTTAGGTTAGATACTGTTAAGTAGTGTTCTTCTGCCAAATTGTGAAGTTGAAGGTATCACTTAAGGTTAAGGTGTAAGTTAAATTCTGTTAGGTTTGAGCTCTATTAAGCTTTTAGGCTGTATTCCTTTTATCCTTGCCCTCGCTGCCCTTGTGTCATACACACTCACAGGGACAGTTCTCAGTTCATTTCTGGTTTGATTGCCTAGATTTACTTTGGTTTTGTTGTTACTTTGTTTCCTTTCTGTGCCTGAACTGTCCAGTCAGGAGCAGAGTGACTCTTGCCAAGGAACTTTGTGCTGCTGTCCCTTAATATTAAATCTGGTTTCTGCTGCTCCCTTGCTGGAGATTTTTTCAGCAGTCTCAGCCCCTTGTTGGTAGCAGGGTGAAGGAGCCCTGGCCCAGGCTCTGGCCCTGGGGGACATGGGGACGCTGCCGGGGGGTCCCTGTCCCCCTGTGTCACCCCCAGGGCCCTGGCCCCCCATCCCTGTGTCAGGGTCTGGGGTCGATCTCGTGGAACATCCTCTGGGGGAGGCTGCGGGGCCGGGGGACCCGGGGGGACAGAGGACCCCGCTGTGCACAAGCAGGGTTGGACTGCTCTGGGGGGAGCTGTGAGGGGGGCCAGGGCAGAGTGACCTCCCCCGTGACCTCACACAGCCCTCGTGATGTCACAGAGCTCCTGTGATATCACATTGCCCCTGTGATGTCACACTGCCCCTTATGATGCCACACACCTCTTTTGCAATGTCACATAGACACCAATGATATCACAGCCCACTCTGGGATGTCACACATCACGCTTGTGATGCCACAGAACCAAATCTGAGATGTCACCCTGGAATGTCATGCAGCTGCACTGTGATGTCACAGAAAACACAGTGATGTCAAAAAGGCACCCTGTGATGTCACTGTCTTTTCTGTGTTGTCACAGCCTGCTCTGTGATGTTACACAGCCACCCAGTGATGCCACAACCCACTCTCTGATGTCACAGAGACACCCTCTATGATGGCAGGATCTGCTCTATGGCCTCACACCTGCTCTTTATCGTCACAGGCAGCTGTGTGATGTCACAACAGTCTCAGTGATGTCACAAAACCCTCTCTGCAATGTCATACTGCCACTCTGTAATGTCACAGCACACACTCTGACATCACAGCCAGCTCTATGATGTCATACAGCCATGCCCTGATGTCACAGACTGCTCTGTGATGTCACACAGTCCCCTCTATGATGCTGTAGCTGCTCAGTGACCTCACACAACAAACTCTGTGATGTCATAGCCCAATCTGTGACCTCACACAGCCCACTCTGTGCTGTCACACAGCCCCTTGCTGCCATCACAGCTGCTCTGTGCCTCTGTGACACAGCCCCAGAGGTGCTGCTGTGACACAGCCCCCTGGGCCATCCCACAGCCCCTCCCAGTGCTGAGCCCCTGTGAGCTCTGTCTGCGCCCTGCTGGTGTCCCTGAGGGGCCCTGGCAGTGCCCCAGCCCTGCTGGGCTGTGCACAGGAGCTGCTCCTGGCCAGAGCTGTCTCTCTGCAGCGCTGTCCTTGCCAGGAGCTGCCTCTGAGCCAGGAGCCCAGCCCATCTCAGCAGCACAGACACAGCACAGGGACTTTAATCACCCTCTGGGGCTTTGCTGTTCTTTGCTTCAGACCCATCCCCCAGAATGTGCTCAAAGAACTTCTCAGGGACTCAAAAAGAGGGGGAAACACTGAAGTTTTTCATACTTTAAATAGATCCTTCTGAGGGACAGGACCGAGAAAATGTACCCAGGTTCCAGGTAGAGCAGAACACAGGTGGCAGTGATGACATGTGGGAACAAGCGAGGGAAAGGTGTCTCTGGTGCTGAGCAAAGCTGTGCCTCTCTCCCTGCAGGCTGTCGGCATCCCCTGCTGCCACACCTGGCTGGGCCCTTCCTTTGGGGCAGCTCTGCCTCCTGCCTGCCTCTGTCTGCACGTGCTGCACCACAGCCCTGCCCTGGCAGGGAAATTCCTTTCTCCTGGTGCCAGTCTGGGCCTCCCCAACTGCCCTTGATGCTATTATGTCTTCTTCAGGCCCATTCCCACTATGAAGAAAAAGCTCCAGACTCTCTGAAACCACCCTTCCATCCCTCCCAGGCTATTCCCGTTTAGTCCTCAGTCTCTACCCCACTGACCCCAGAGCTATCAGCCTCTCCCTGGTGCTTATCTGATGAGGCCTCCAAACCCCATCTTGGGAGATTTTTGGGTCCTCTCCAAGACCTGTGAAAATGGAAAAATAGTGATTAAAGGATTTTTCTCCTAAATCTTGCAGTGACAGAACAAGGGTCAATATCTTTAAAACGAATGAAGGTGGATTTACATTTGGTAGAAGGAGGAAATCTTTTACAGTTATGAGAAAGGCACAAAGCTGCAAGTGTATTTCCAGAGAAAGGGATGCCCCATCACAGGAACTGTCTAAGATCAGGATGTTTGTGCAGCCTGACCCAGTGAAACCCTCTCATCCTCAGGGACAGAATTCCTGTAGTGTGGGTTCTCTGATGTGCTGGGTGCCCTCACAACGCTTCTGGCCAGAATGTCTACTGAGGGCAGCCAGGCTGCTGCAGGGGCAGTGACCTCACAGCCATCACCATGGCAGACCTTTCCCCTGGGCCTGGCTCTGCCCTTTCCTCTGCCCCTGCCTTGGCTCTGCTGGCATGAAGAGTTTTGTCATTAATATCTTGTCCCCAAGGTGCTGGGGCCAATGGCTTCCCAGTCAGGCTCCTGGAGCAGAAGTGGCTTTTCAGAGCCCAGCCAGGAATGAGCCCTGAGGCAGCAGCCCTGCAGTGGTGGCCACCAGGCCGGGCTGCCAAGGGAGGCTTCTGGCCGTGGCCTGCAAGCAGCTGCTGCTGCCAGGGTGCCTTTGGTGCCTCAGGCTCTCCCTGGCACAGCTCCCAGCGCGGCACTCTGCCCTTGTGCCCGAGCCCTTCCCTGTGCTGGGGCTGGCCTGGGGCTTTCCCTGCAGCAGGACCTGCCCTGCTCATGGCCCAGGAAAGGCAGTTCCTGCTGGAGCAGGAGGCTCTGCCTGCAATGGGCTCCAACAACTCCAGCAAGGCCCTGCTGACTTCAAAACTGCTGCCTAGAGCACTATATTCTAATAATGGTATAGCTCCTGAACTGTGGAGTAAATAACTGTGCTAGTGATCTTTCCATCGGATCATGATCAGAATAAGCCAGAGACATATTTATATAAATGTATCTGGTATTCTGTCATTAATCCTGCGGGACAAAATGTGTTGAAGTTGAATTCCACCTGTTCAATCTTTTACACCTTTGACAAAGTCTGGGGCTGGGATTGGATCCAGCCACTCCCAGTCTCCTCTCTTAGAAGGAATGTTAGAAGTCTAGGGGCCCTGCAGGGGTTTGAGGAACCATGGTGGCTACTGGGTGTCATTTCTTCACCTCATGACTCATCAGAAGTTTCTCCAATAAAGAAATAAAGCTTTTGCCTGAAGCTCCCACTGTGCCCATGACAGGAACACCTGTGAATGTCTGGGACATCCCAGCCCTTTGGCAGCCTGGGGACTCCTGGGATGTCACTGTGGAGCCCCTGTGAGTGCCTGTGACAGATCGGCGCCTTTGCAGCCCAAGGTGCCCTGGGATGTCGTCATGGAATGGCTGTGACTGCCTCTGACCACACGGCTCCTTACCATCCCAGAAAGCCCTGGGAGGTCTCCATGGAGCCTCTGTCTGTGCCTGTGACATTCCAGCTCTGGAACAGCATGGAGACTCCTGGTAAGTTCCCATGGAACCCCTCTGAGGGCCTGTGACAAATCTGATCCTTAGCAGGCAACCATCACCAGCCCCCTGTTGCTATGGTCAGTTTCCATGGCAACCATTACCAGCCCCCTGTTGCTATGGTCAGTTTCCATGGCAACGATCACACACCCCCTGTTGCTATGGTCAGTTTCCATGGCAACCAACACCAGACATCTGTTGCTATGGGCAGTTTCCATAGCAACCATCACCGGGACCCTGTTGCTACGGTCAGTTTCCATGGCAACCATCACCAACCCCCTGTTGCTATGGTCAGTCCCTTGGCAACTCCATGGAGACCCCCTGCCGGGGTGGTTGCCATGGACACCAGCTCAGGCCTGCAGCCACAGCCCGTTGCCATGGCAACCATTGGCAGCCCCATCCCCAGGCTCATGGGATCCCAGAACCACAGAACTGGCTGAGCTGCGAGGGACCCATCAGGATCCTCCAGCCCAACTGCTGGCCCTGCACAGGACACCCCAACAATGCCAGCCTGGGCCTGGCAGCGCCGTCCAAACACTGCTGGAGCTCAGAGAGCCCTGGAGCCGGGACCGTTCCCTGGGGAGCCTGTGCAGGGCCCCAGCAGCCTCTGGGCAAAAACCTTCTCCTGACATCCAACCTGAGACTGCCCCGACTCAGCTGCAGCCGTTCCCTCCACTCCTGTCCCTGGGCACCAGAGGGAAGAGGTTCCCACAGCCCCAGCCAGGGACCCGCTCCCAAGGCTGTTGCCATGGCCACCAGGGCTGGGACCAGCTGTGATGCTCGTTTCCATGTGCCGGGGTTCAGGAATGGGATTCACCAATTTCCTGATCGTGCTAAAACCGCGCTGCTCTCTCTGCCCTCCCACCCCCAATGGAAAGCACAAAAGGCAAAGATCCCGGGCTGGGATAAGAACAATTTATTGGGAACAGCAATGAGATAAGGAACAAACGGAACAGAAACAATATTGATAACAGAAGGGATAAGAAAAACTGTTTACAGGGAAAACTAATACATCAACAACAGGCTCTTCCTGGCCATGCATTTCCCCTGCCTGGAAAGGACACCCTTCTCCTCAGGGAGAGAGAGAGAGTCCCTTTCCTGCCCCTGGAAATGACCTGAGGTGGGAGTAAATGTAATGACACGGCCATGGCCTGACCCTCATGTTCTTCCATCCCACATCATGTCTTTGGCATGGGCAGGAAAAGGGACAGGTGTCTTCCCAGATGGATCACAGGGAAAATGGATCACCAGGGCTCTTCCCAATGTGGGCCCTCCAATGGGGGTTGAAGCTGGAGTGGTGCATGAAGCTGTTCCTGCGTTTGTGGCATTTGCAGGGCTTCCCTTACCGGTGCCTCCGTTGGTGTCTGGTCAAGGCAGAGCTCTGGGTGAAGCTCTTCCCACACTGGGGACACTTGAAGGGCCTCTCCCCAGTGTGGATGCGCCGGTGGGTGATGAGGGTGGACTTTTGCTTGAAGCCCTTCCCACAGTCAGGGCAGTGGAAGGGCCTCTCATCCGTGTGAATCCACTCATGCAGACGGAGATTTGAGCTGGTCTGAAACCTCTTCCCACAGGTTGGGCACTCGTAGGGCCTCTCCCCAGTGTGGATACGCTGGTGGATAATGAGGTCGGAGTTGCGCTTGAAGCTCTTCCCACAGTCAGGGCAGCAGAAAGGCCTCTCCCCAGTGTGAATGAGCTGGTGCCTGAGGAGATCGGAGCTTCTCCAAAAGCTCTTCTGACAGTGGGGACACTCGTGGGGCCTCTCCCCAGTGTGGATGCGTTGGTGGGTGACGAGGGCGGAGCTGCAGCTGAAGCCCTTCCCACATTTCCCACACTTGTAGGGCCATTCCCCAGTGTGGATCATCTGGTGGCAGAGCAGGGTGCTGCTCTGCCTGAAGCTCTTCCCACACTCCAAGCACTTGTGGCGCTTCTCCCCATCATGAAGCTGCTCCTGGGCCACCAGTTCCGAGATCTGGCTGAAGCTCTTTCCACTGTCCTGGATCAGGGAGGGTCTTTCCTCCTCAGAGCACCCTGGGCTGGGTTTGGAGCCCCTCTTCCTGCAGGATCTCTGGAGATTTTCCTCCCCATTAGAATTCTGCACTGTGGACTCAATCAAAACAGCCTCTTCCATGAGGTTCTGCCAAGGAGATTCTTCCTCCATGGTCTCCATCATCAGCTTTTTGTCTGGGGAAGGAAGGGCAAGGACAAGATGGGATTTGCCTCCATTCCAGAAGGAAGGGAAAGGAGATTCCCCCAGTGCATCCCCGGCAGGACGGTCTTGGCACCAAGGTTGTCCTGCAGCCGGGGGCTGTGCTGGGCTGGGAGATGGATGAGGAGAGAGGGGGAAAGGGGCACTGATTTCCTCCTCACCTGCCTGGGTATCCCAGGGCTCCTTCCTCTTCCTCACAGCCTCCTCCTCCATCCAATCAAGGTTTGGGAATGGGAAATCCTGTTCTGGGAAGAAAACAAAGGGTGCGCACATTGTCTTTTGTTCTAGTTTGAAGGTAAACTTGGGGGAGAGTCTAAGGTCGGAGTTACAATTTAAGAAGAAAATTTAGATCAGGGCAGTGATACAGAAACACTGCCTTAAACTGACAGAGTCAGGATATAACCTGACACCCTGTTGGTCAGGGTGGTGGCAGCAGTCCCATTAAATGGTGGCTTCAGTCCTGTTGGAGTGATCAACGTGATTCTGTCAGAGCAGTGATCCTGTAAAAGGGTCTGGTCTTCCTCTGAAGGTCCAGTGGTTGTTATGGAGCTCTTGTCCTCTGGGAATCCAGTAGGCAAGGTGCTCCTGGCGTTGAAAGTCTCAGCTTATATCCAGGTAGGAATGCTTGGTTCCTCCCCCTGGGCGGAGCATCCCACAATGGGATGATGGAATTTTATCAGTCCTGCAGTGACACTCAATGGCCCATTCACAGGAGATATGTCCCCTGGAGGGCGTTATCAGGGGTGAGTCATGGAAGAGATGAAGAACAATGCCCCACCTTTTTATAGCAGTTTATGAGGATGGGGATTGGAAACATGCATTTGGTTACATCTTGCATTGCAACCTGAAGCAGTGGGGTAATCCCTGCTCTGGGGGTGAACACCACCCCCCTTACCCAAACTGGCTCAGGTGTAAAACCCCCACCCTGGGAAGGGCTCACACACAGGGGACAATGTCACACTTGGCTCCCTCCAGAGGAGGTCTCTGTCCCTTGCTCTCTCCCCCTTTTCTCTTTCTTTCCATCTCTCTCTCTACCTCACATTTACTGTTCAATAAAATCCATTTTGGATTTGGTCTCGTTAGCACTTTAATTGGGGCAGAGGAATCTCTGTAACCATTTTTTTAACCATATTGCAATATTATTTGGGCACAGTGTGTTCAGGGCGCTGTTCTCTGACTCCAAGTGTCTTTGACAACAGCATGGTTCCCTTCTCTGAGGAGATTGTGGTTCTTTCTGGAAGAACTCTTGGAAACTTGGAAGGACTTGGAAACAGTCCCTCCTTCCTCCTGGGGAACTTATGGGAGAAATGATGAAGAAAATGGCTGTTCTGACTGACCAGTGAAAAAGAAAATATTGTGTTGTCCTTCCTTGAAAAGGGTGCTCGGGGCAGTCTCTGTCCCTCTCAGCCCAGGGAATGCTTGGGGCTCTCTGTCCCCTCGCCCTGGGGGATGCTCGGGGGGTCTCTGTCCCTCTGGCCTCAGGGAATGCCTGTGCAGGGCTGGGGACCAGGGCTTCTGTGTCCCTCTCACCGCTGAGGGTGCTCGGGGCTGGGGGAGCTCTCCGACCTTCTCACACCTGGGGAGGCCGGGGGGTCTCTGTCCCTCTCAGCCCTGGTGTGACCCCACCCAAACATCATCGGGGTCAGAGGGACAGAGACACCCGCAAACCCCCAGAAGGGCTGAACCTGGGATTTGGTGTGGGGCTGAGGATTTAGGAAGGGGCTGGAACTGGGGCTGGGTTGGAGTTGGGGCTGAGATTTGGATTAGAGCTGGGATTGGGGTTAAGGCTAGACATGGGATTGGCTTTATGGCTGGGGCTGGGATTGGGTCTGGGGTTAGACAAGTCTGGCACTGGGATGAGATTAAATACAGAACTGTGAGTGTGTCTAAACATGGAGTGAGATTGAGACCAGGATCAGGGTCAGGTTTGGGACTGAGCTCACCCAGAGCGGGACAGAGGGGATGTCACTGCAGGATGTCTCTGCCATCGTCCCAGTCCTCCTCAGGCACATCCAAACATGAGGGGCAGCTGGGTGCCCCAAGATCCAGGTGCTCCCACGCTGCCCCTCAATACCAGGTGAGCATTCCCTGAGGGCAGCCCTGACTGTGACCCCTGGGGCTCTGGGATCAGCCCTCATATCCCTGTGGGAGCAGCTGCAGACAGGATGGGAGATTCCCCTGGGCACTGGACAACTTGGCAGAAATCAAACCTGACTCTGCATAAATCGCTTTGATGAATACTTGTTTTTCCCACAAGTCATATGTGATGAAAACACAAATAAATTGCAAACATGAATAAACCAAAAATAGAAGCAATTTTGTGGCAATTCCAAGGTTGATCAGTTCCTGAACAGCTCCAGCTCAGCTGCTGGTAGGTTCCAATAAGAGCAAAATAGAAATTCGGTCCAATACAGATTATGAAAAGGAAGGGAAAGCTCTGTGTAGATGTCACAAAGCTGACAGGGATGAAGAGAAAAATGATTCTCACATTTGGCAAAGCCCCCAAGCCTGTGAATTCAGAAGTTATTCTGGAATTTAGCTACTTGAGCTGGGGTTCTTGTGGGACTTTCCGCAGCCATGTGTTCCTCAATGTGGGGTGAATGAACCTTGTCAGTCTGGCTGGTAGCATTTGCTCCCTTTCCTCCAGTGATTTTAACAAACTTTTCAAGGAAGGACAAAAAAATATTTTCTTTACACTGGCCACCCACAACACCTATTTTCTTCATCAGTTCTCCCATAAGTCGCTCAGAGGAACCTGCATCCAAGTTTCCAAGAGTTCTTCCAGAAAGAACCACAACTCAGAGAAGGGAACCATGCTGTTGTCAAAGACACTTGGAGTCAGAGAACAGCGCCCTGAACACACTGTGCCCAAATAATATTGCAATATGGTTAAAAAAATGGTTACAGAGATTCCTCTGCCCCAATTAAAGTGCTAACGAGACCAAATCCAAAATGGATTTTATTGAACAGTAAATGTGAGGTAGAGAGAGAGATGGAAAGAAAGAGAAAAGGGGGAGAGAGCAAGGGACAGAGACCTCCTCTGGAGGGAGCCAAGTGTGACATTGTCCCCTGTGTGTGAGCCCTTCCCAGGGTGGGGGTTTTACACCTGAGCCAGTTTGGGTAAGGGGGGTGGTGTTCACCCCCAGAGCAGGGATTACCCCACTGCTTCAGGTTGCAATGCAAGATGTAACCAAATGCATGTTTCCAATCCCCATCCTCATAAACTGCTATAAAAAGGTGGGGCATTGTTCTTCATCTCTTCCATGACTCACCCCTGATAACGCCCTCCAGGGGACATATCTCCTGTGAATGGGCCATTGAGTGTCACTGCAGGACTGATAAAATTCCATCATCCCATTGTGGGATGCTCCGCCCAGGGGGAGGAACCAAGCATTCCTACCTGGATATAAGCTGAGACTTTCAACACCAGGAGCAGCTTGCCTACAGGATTCCCAGAGGACAAGAGCTCCATAACAACCACTGGACCTTCAGAGGAAGACCAGACCCTTTTACAGGATCACTGCTCTGACCGAATCACGTTGATCACTCCAACAGGACTGAAGCCACCATTTAATGGGACTGCTGCCACCACCCTGACCAACAGGGTGTCACGTTATATCCTGACTCTGTCAGTTTAAGGCAGTGTTTCTGTATCATTGCCCTGATCTAAATTTTCTTCTTAAATTGTAACTCCGACCTTAGACTCTCCCCCAAGTTTACCTTCAAACCAGAACAAAAGACAATGTGCGCACCCTTTGTTTTCTTCGCAGAACAGGATTTCCCATTCCCAAACCTTGATTGGATGGAGGAGGAGGCTGCGAGGAAAAGGAAGGAGCCTTGGGATACCCAGGCAGGTGAGGAGGAAATCAGTGCCCCTTTCCCCCTCTCTCCTCATCCATCTCCCAGCCCAGCACAGCCCCCGGCTGCAGGACAACCTTGGTGCCAAGACCGTCCTGCCGGGGATGCACTGGGGGAATCTCCTTCCCCTTCCTTCTGGAATGGAGGCAAATCCCATCTTGTCCTTGCCCTTCCTTCCCCAGACAAAAAGCTGATGATGGAGACCAGGGAGGAAAAATCGCCTTGGCAGAACCTCATGGAAGAGGCTGTTTTGATTGAGTCCACAGTGCAGAATTCTAATGGGGAGGAAAATCCCCAGAGATCCTGCAGGAAGAGGGGCTCCAAACCCAGCCCAGGGTGCTCTGAGGAGGAAAGACTTACCCAGAGCCAGGAAGGTGGACAGAGCTTCAGCCAGTTCTTGGAGCTGATGGCCCAGGAGCAGCTTCATGATGGGGAGAAGCGCCACAAGTGCTTGGAGTGTGGGAAGAGCTTCAGGCAGAGCAGCACCCTGCTCTGCCACCAGATGATCCACACTGGGGAATGGCCCTACGAGTGTGGGGAATGTGGGAAGGGCTTCAGCTACAGATCCAACCTTGTGACCCACCAACACATCCACACTGGGGAGAGGCCCTACAAGTGTCCTGAGTGTGGGAAGAGGTTTCAGACCGGCTCCAATCTCCTCCTGCACCAGCAGATTCACATGGATGAGAGGCCCTTCTGCTGCTCTGACTGTGGGAAGGGCTTCAAGCGCAGCTCCCGCCTCATCAGGCACCGGCGCATCCACACTGGGGAGAGGCCCTACAAGTGTCCCCAGTGTGGGAAGAGCTTCGCCCGGAGCTCTCACTTGACCAGACACCAATGGAGGCACCGGTAAAGTAAGCTCTACCAATGCCCCAAGTGCAGGAGGAGCTTCGTGCACTGCTCCAGCTTCAACCCCCATGGAGGACCCATGTTAAGCAGAGCCCTGGTGATCCATGTTCCCATGATCCAGGCTGGGAAAACACCTGTACCTTTTCCTGCCCCTGCCAATGGACATGATGTGGCTCTGAAAAAACACATGAGGGTCAGGGCATGACCATGTCATTATATCCTTGCTGCCCTCCCACCTCAGGACAGTGCCAGGGGCAGAAAAAGGACTCTCTCTCTCTCTCTCACTCCTAAGAAGAAGGGTGTCCTTTCCAGGCAATGGAAAACTGTGGCTGGGAAGAGACAGTCAGTTGTATTGTAGTTTTCCCTTTATTTTATCCCTTCTGTTACCAGTATTATTTCTGTTCTTGTTTGTTCCTTATGTCGTTGCTGTTCCCAATAAATTGTTCTTATCCCAGCCTGGGATCTTTGCCTTTTATTCTTTCCACAAGAGGTGGGAGGGCAGCAAGGGCAGCGTGGTTTTAGCAGGAGCAGGAAATTGGTGAATCCCATTCCTGAACCCCGGCCCATGGAAACCGAGCATCCCAGCTGGTCCCAGCGCTGGTGGCCATGGCAACAGCCTTGGGAGCGGGTCCCTGGCTGGGGCTGTGGGAACCTCTTCCCTCTGGTGCCCAGGGACAGGAGCAGAGGGAACGGCTGCAGCTGAGTCGGGGCAGGCTCAGGTTGGATGTCAGGAAAAGGTTTTTGCCCAGAGGCTGCTGGGGCCCTGCCCAGGCTCCCCAGGGAACGGTCCCAGCTCCAGGGCTCTCTGAGCTCCAGCAGCATTTGGACAGCGCTGCCAGGCCCAGGCTGGCATTGTTGGGGTGTCCTGTGCAGGGCCAGCAGTTGGGCTGGAGGATCCTGATGGGTCCCTCGCAGCTCAGCCAATTCTGTGGTTCTGGGATCCCATGAGCCTGGGGATGGGGCTGCCAATGGTTGCCATGGCAACGGGCTGTGGCTGCAGGCCTGAGCTGGTGTCCATGGCAACCACCCCGGCAGGGGGTCTCCATGGAGCTGCCAAGGGACTGAGCATAGCAACAGGGGGCTGGTGATGGTTGCATGGAAACTGACCATAGCAACAGGGTCCTGGTTATGGTTGCCTGCTATGGATCAGATTTGTCACAGACCCTCAGAGGGATTCCATGGGGACTTTCCAAGAGTCTCCACGCTGTTCCAGAGCTGGAATGTCACAGGCACAGACAGGGGCTCCATGGAGACCTCCCAGGGCTTTCTGGGATGGTAAAGAGCTCTTTGGTCAGAGGCAGTCACAGCCATTCCATGGTGACATCCCAGGGCACCTTGGGCTGCAAAGGCACCGATCTGTCACAGGCACTCACGGGGGCTCCACAGTGACATCCCAGGAGTCCCCAGGATGCCAAAGATCCGGCATGTCCCAGACACTCACAGGGGTTCCTGTCATGGGCACAGTGGGAGCTTCAGGCAAAAGCTTTTTTTCTTTATTGGAAAAACTCCTGCTAAATCATGAGGTGGAGAAATGACACTGAACAGCCACCATGGATCCTCAAACCCCTGCAGGGCCCCTAGACTTCTAAAATTCCTTCAAATAGAGGAGACTGGGAGTGGCTGGATCCAATCCCAGCCCCAGACTTTGTGAAAGGTGTAAAGGATTGGAGAGGTGGAATTGAACCTTTAACCCAATTTGTCCCACAGAATTAATGATGGGATACCCAATAGATTTACATAAATATTCCTCTAATTGATTTTAACCATGATTAGAAGAAAGAACTTAACCACATTCATTGAGTCCACAGTTCAGGAGCTATACCATTATTAGAATATAGTGCTCTAGGCAGCAGTTTTGAAGTCAGCAGGGCCTTGCTGGAGTTGCTGCAGCCCATTGCAGGCAGAGCCTCCTGCTCCAGCAGGAACGGCCTTTCCTGGGCCATGAGCAGGGCAGGTCCCGCTGCAGGAAAAGCCCCAGGCCAGCCCCAGCACAGGGAAGGGCTCGGGCACAAGGGCAGAGTGCCATGCTGGGAGCTGTGTCAGGGAGAGCCTGAGGCACCAAAGGCACCCTGGCAGCAGCAGCTGCTTGCAGGCCACGGCCAGAAGCCTCCCTTGGCAGCCCAGCCTGGTGGCCACCACTGCAGAGCTGCTGCCTCAGGGCTCATTCCTGGCTGGGCTCTGAAAAGCCACTTCTGCTCCAGGAGCCTGACTGGGAAGCCATTGGCCCCAGCACCTTGGGGACAAGATATTAATGACAAAACTCTTCATGCCAGCAGAGCCAAGGCAGGGGCAGAGGAAAGGGGAGAGCCAGGCCCAGGGGACAGGTCTGCCATGGTGATGGCTGTGAGGTCACTGCCCCTGCAGCAGCCTGGCTGCCCTCAGTAGACATTCTGGCCAGAAGCATTGTGAGGGCACCCAGGACATCAGAGAACCACAAAACAGGAATTCTGTCCAAGGGGATGAGAGGGTTCCCTTGGGTCAGGCTGCACAAACATCCTGCTCTTGGACAATTCCTGTGATAGGGCTTCCAATTCTATGGAAAAACGGTTGCCGTTTTTTCCACTCTCATACTTGTAAAATATTTCCTCTTTCTAGCAAATGTAAATCCACCCTCATTCAATTCAGAGATATTGAGCCTGTCACTGCAAGATTTGCGAGTAAATGCCTTTGACTACATTTTTCCATTTTCACAGACTTTGGAGAGGAACCAAAAATCTCCCAAGATGGGATTTGGAGGCCTCATCACATAACCAGCTGGGATGGGCTAATGGCTCTGGGATTGTTCCAGATTGAAGGCAAGATGTATTCTATTACCATCTGTATGGCAGTTGTCTTGTCAAGTGGGCAGTTTTCCTTATCTCTCTCTCTCTGACTGATCACAATCACTTCTCCCTTGGGAGGGGCATCTGCTGATAATGGGCTATTGAATGTCACTGCATGACTGATAAGAACTATAATATCTGACTGTGAGATGCTCCGCCCAGAGGAAGGAGCCAAGCATTGCTACCCAGATATAATCTGGAGATTCTGGAATACCAGAACAGCTTTCTCCACTGGATTCCCCAGAGGAACAGCAGCTGCCTTTTCTCCCACTGGATCTTCAGAGGAAGAATACATCCTTTTCTACAGGACCTCCTGCTCCAACAGAACCACACCTGACACTCCAGGAGGACTGCAGCCACATTTCTAATTGGACTGCTACCAACATCCTGACCCACAGGGTGTCAGGTTGAGTTGTGACTCTGTCAATGTTGTTCTAGTGTACTGCATTGTTTATTTGTTTAATTTTCTTCCCTATTAAAGAACTGTTATTTCCTGCTCCCATATCTGTGCCTGAGAGCCCCCTCAATTTAAAAATTATAACAATTTGGAGGGAGGGGGTTTACATTTTCCATTTCAGGGGTAGCTCCTGCCTTGATTAGCTGACACCTGTCTTTTCAAACATTAACAAGGGGAAAGTTTCAAAGCCTCAGTTATAAAGCAAACAAAGTTTGGAGGAACAAAAAAAATATGAATAGGGGATGTTCTATTAGTTCCAGAAGCAGGGTGAAATTTATTAGGATGGCATTTACAGGTGCAGTTTGACATTGTCTGGAGTGCTCCCAGAGAAAGGGAAAATGGTAGTTAAGCTTCTCCAATTAAGGGAAGAAAATGAAGAGAAAATTCAAGAGATGGTTTGGGCAAAACCAAAAAACTGAGGTAAATTGAACATGAAACCTATAGTAATAAAAATAACTAATGAGAACCATCCAGTTCAGCTATGACAATATCCACTCTCCCTGGAGGGGAGACGAGGACTAAAGCCGCTGATCCAGGACCTACTTGAGGACAGGACCTTAGAACCATGTATGTCCCCCCATAATACACCCAGATTACCAGTAAAGAAGTCAAATGGGACTTACAGGTTTGTCCAAGATTTGAGAGAAGTGAACAAAAGAACTGTGAATCGGTACCCAGTAGTGCCTAATCCCTATACACACCTAAGTAACATGCCAGTGGTTTAGCATGATAGACCTAAAAGATGCTTTTTGGGCATACCCACTGGCAGAGAAAAGAGGGTTATCTTTGCTTTTGAATGGGAGGACCCCGATTCTGGAAGGAAGTAACAACGTCGGTGGACTGGGTTACCCCAAGGGTTTTCTGAATCCCCAAACCTCTTTGGTCAAGCCCTAGGAGAAGTAACGCAACTCTTCTCCATTAAACCTGAGATAAAGCTCAGCCAATATGTAAATTATTTGCTTTTCTCAGGACAGGAAGAAAAAGAAGTTTGGGAATCCACCATAGTGTTGTTAAATTTTCTGGGGGGCCAAGGACTTTGGGTATCAAAAGGGAAACTCGAATTTGTAGAAAGGGAAGTAATATACCCAGGATTTGTGATTTTTCAAGGGAGCTGGCAGCTGAACCCTGAGAGAATTACAGGGATAGTCTCACTCCCACTGCCAAAAACAAAGAGAGAAGTCAGGTTTTTAGGCCTGTTGGGACATTGTAGGCTATGGATTGGAGGATACACGCAGGCCATCTGGTTCTTGTATGAAAAGTTAATTGAAGAGATTAGGTGGGAAAAAGACGATGAACAAAAGTTTGAAGCTTTGAAGCAAAAATTGGTCAGTGCACCAGCCCTGAGTCATCTTGCCTTAGACAAACCCTTCTATCTGTCTGTGGATATAGAAAAAGAGGTAACACATGGAGTGTTAGTCCAGGAGTGAGGAGGATCCAGGAAACCAGTGGCCTATTTATCATAATTACTAGAGCCTGTCAGCCAGGGGTGGCCAACCTGCATTCAGGTGTGGCAGTGACTGCCCTACTCATAGCAGAAAGCAAAAAATAACCTTTTGGGGGAAAATTGAAGATATATGTCCCAGACTCAGTAACGAGTATCCTGAGCCAAAAGGCTGAGAAATGGCTCACTGATTCCCAAATGCTAAAGTATGAAGCCATCTTAATAGATAATGGTTTAGAGCTAATTGTGAGTAACCAACTCAACCCTGCCCCGTTTTTGTATGGAGAACCAGATGAGGCACTAATACATAATCGCCTAGAGGTTATAAACTGTCAAACTAGAGTAAGAGAGGATGTAACAGATCAACCACTCCAAGGTGGAAAACAATTGTACATCGATGGATCTTCACAGGTAATAAAGGGGCACAGGTTATCGGGGTACGCTATAGTGCATGAAGGGTTGGTAGCCATAGAAAAGATAAAGTTACTTTCCAACTGGTCAGCCCAGGCATTGAGTTGTATGCCCTAAAACAAGCTCTAGATATATTAGCATAGAAAAGGGGAACAATAGATACAGAGTGAAAATACACTTTTGGAATAGTGCATATATTTGGAAAAATTTGGGAAGGGAGGGGTCAAAGGGAAAGGGACTGATTCACAAAAAATTTGTCTGAGAAGAGTTAGAAACCGTACAATTGCCAGAGAAGTAGTGGTGGTATATGTTGAAGGACATCAAAAACAGGAGCAAGGGAACAATTTAGCCAATTTAGAAGCTAAAAATGCCACTGAATCAGCGACAGAAAAACTAATAATAGTATTACCACCCATGAGAGAAATGCAAAAAGTCTCTGTATTCTGTGGGACAGAAGAGGAAGAATTTCTCAAAATAGAAGCAAAGAAAGATAAAGGGAAGTGGAGATTAGCAGATGGGAGGCAAATATTGAATAAACCCTTTTCCAGGAAAATGCTAGAAAGCATACATGGAACAACACACTGGGGTACCCAAGTGCTAAGTGATCAATTTTTAAGGGATTGGGGATGCATAGGAATTTTCAGAATAGCTAAGCAAGTAACTGAACAGTGTGTGATATGTCAACAAGTTAATAAAAAATAATGAGGGAAACACCCAGCTGAGGGCGAGAACTAGCCTTACGGCCCTTCCAAAACATCCAAGCTGACTTTACCAAGCCTGCCCAGGTACAATGGTGGAAGTTTTTGCCAGTGATAGTAGATCACGTGACTCATTGGATAGAGGTGGTACCCACTGTGAAAGCCAGCGCCAGTGTTGTGAGTAAAACACTTCTAGAATCAATCATTCCCCAATATGGGATGGCAAACAGGATTGATTCAGAGCGGGAAACTCATTTCACATTGAAGATATTGCAGAAAGTTGTTCAGTCCCTGGGAATAAAATGGGAATTACACACTCCATGGCATCCGCAGAGTTCCCATTGGGTTGAGAGAATGAATCAAACTCTTAAAAGAGCTCTAGTTCAGCTAATGATTTAAACCCAAATGTCAAGGATAAAATGTCTCCCTTTGGCCTTATTAAGAATTAGAACCACACCCCAGTCAGATCTGAGGGTGTCACCCTATGAAATGATGTTTGGGTTACCCTTCCTGACCTCACCCCAGAAGGTTGCCACCTATGAGAAAGGGGAAGCCAATGCCAAGAAATAAGTGATGTCTATAGCACAAACCTTAGAAGGACTAAGATATAGAGGAGCAATTCTTCAAACTACCACCCTGGATTTCAGAATCCATAATCTTAATCTTGGGGATTGGGTGATGATTAAGCCATGGAGAGATCAGCCTCTAACTCGTCAGTGGGAATGTCCCTTTCAGGTACTGCTCACCACCGAATCAGCCGTGCGAACTGCAGAGCGGGGATGGACTCATGCCAACAGAGTCAAAGGCCCAGGAGAGGAACCCGAAGGGTGGACTATAACATCCAGACTGGGTGAAACAAGATTGACTCTCAAGCAGAGATTTACCAGCATCTGTTGAGGAGAAGTACACAAGGGACTGTAAAAGGCAGTGGGACAGCTTCCTTAAGAAAATAAGACAAAGGAAGGAGAGCATGACCAAGTTGGCCCCTTTGCTTGCTACCAAGAAGGCTCCATAGACCTGCTGTGGGTAGGAACCCCATAGGCATGGTAAGGTAGGGACAAAAGGCCGTACCAGACCTCTGTGATTGCTCAGTTGTCTTTTAATTCAACAGAAATTGGAGGGCAAGACTGAGTTGGCCTCTGTACTCACCCCTAAGAAACATCAACTATGGGTATCAGCCACATAGGCATTGTAGATGAGAGTCAAAGCCGTACTGGACCTCTGTGATGCCCTTTTGTTCATTCCAAATAAGTGTGTCTAAGGAAAACCTGAGGTTTTTTCTGCTGTTCCCACTGTCCTTGCCCACATCAACAGATGCTGGTATGACTCATTCAAGAGAGACAGAAAATTTTTTACCTAACTGTTCGCACAAAATGACTTCTAGAAAAAGAAAATGGGGGCTTGTTATAGATGTGTAATTCCATGGTTGATTTTCACAGTTAAGGGGTGAATATTAAATATATGTGTTAAGAGAAGTTTTGTAGATGTATAGTTATCCTTCCCCTCCCCCTTGCATTGTTATCACAGGATGGCCTCAGTAGTTGGGGCATTTAGGAGGGTCGGCTTCTTACTGTGGCAGCACCTGACCTCCAATCAAGGTGTAAGACAGTGTTTTCCACCACTGGACAGTGAACAAGGAATCAATTCACAAGACTTTGGGAGGGGCTAGAGGTGTAAAAGACAGAATATCCATTTTGTAGATGAGCACACAGTGACTGAATTTTTGCTCCCAGCATTGTATCCTTTTCTTTATTCAGTTTTTGTTGTATTTTCATGAGGTCTCAATAAACAATTTAAATTTTTGAAAGTAAAAATAATTTCTCTCATGGGGTTGGGGAATTTGGGGCAAGGCTGTCCACACTGGGTCAGCTCCTAGGTACAACTTCACTGACCTGGCCAGACCTCCTTAGGAGAGACCCTGGATCAACATCAATCACAGGATGCTGCAATCACCTCTTGTATAGTAAGAACAGCAATAAAAGACACCCTTTAAGATAAGATTACATATTTCTCAGAAGCTCCTTGAAATATTTCTCCATAACTGTAAAAGGAAATCTTCGTGATGAGCCCCCAGGCCTGGGCTGGGCTCTGGCAGCACTGGCAGGGCCCAGCCCTGGGCACAGAGAAGCAGCTGCTGGCAGGGACAGCTCCAGGCAGCAGAGCCCTGGGCAGGCAGAAGGGGGGAAAGTTCCCCCAAGGCTGTGCTGGGATATTTCAAGTTATCTCCAAACCCACCTATTGTTGTCTTATATATTACAACAGTTCAATTATCATTATATGTTGTCTCAGAGATTAAGAGTTCTGTTGTCTTACATTGTCTTGTATATCAAGAGTTCTCTTATCATTATTGTGCAAGGACTTCATATCCTCAGAGTTTCATACCTCCTCTAAGCACTGACTGTTCTTGGTCCTTGCAGCAGCCATCAGACTCCAGTGACTTCTCTTTTATACCACTAGTTCTTATTGGTTACAGGTGTTGCCTGTTATCATCCAGCCTGTTCCTCATCTTTAGTAGTAGGGTGCAGCTGCAACTTGTTCGGGGATAAGATTACATTCTACATTACCCATACTATGTCCTCCTACAACCTATTCCATGATTGCTTTTCTTACAGATCCCCATGCCAAGGCACTGCAAATGTCCAACAGCAGCTCCATCAGGCACTTCCTCCTGCTGGCATTGGCAGACACGCGGCAGCTGCAGCTCCTGCATTTCTGCCTCTTGCTGGGCATCTCCCTGGCTGCCCTCCTGGGCAACGGCCTCATCATCAGCGCCGTCGCCTGCGGCCACCACCTGCACACGCCCATGTTCTTCTTCCTGCTCAACCTGGCCCTCTCTGACCTGGGCTGCATCTGCACCACTGTCCCCAAAGCCATGCACAATTCCCTCTGGGACACCAGGGACATCTCCTATGCAGGATGTGCTGCACAGGTGTTTTTCTTTTTGTTTTTCATTTCAGCAGATTTTTACCTCCTGACCATCACGTGCTACGACCTCTACGTGTCCATCTGCAAACCCCTGCACTATGGGACCCTCCTGGGCAGCAGAGCTTGTGCCCACATGGCAGCAGCTGCCTGGGCCAGTGCCTTTCTCACTGCTCTCATGCACTGAGAAATACATTTTCCCTGCCCCTGTGCCATGGCAATGCCTTGAACCAGTTCTGTGAAATCCCACATATCCTCAAGCTCTCCTGCTCACACTCCAACCTCAGGGAACTGGGGCTTCTTGCTGTTAGTGTGTGTTTAAATTTTGGTTGTTTTGTGTTCATTATTTTCTCCTATGTGGAGATCTTCAGGGCTGTGCTGAGGATCCCCTCTGAGCAGGGACGCCACAAAGCCTTTTCCACCTGCCTCCCTCACCTGGCTGTGGTCTCCCTGTTCATCAGCACTGGCTTTTTTTGCCTACCTGAAGCCCCCCTCCATGTCCTCCCCATCCCTGGATCTGGCGCTGTCAGTTCTGTACTCGGTGATGACTCCAGCCCTGAACCCCCTCATCTACAGCCTGAGGAACCAGGAGCTCAAGGCTGCTGTGAGGAGACTAATGGCTGGATGCTTTCAGAAACATTAAACTGCTGCCAAATTTCTGAAAATCACTGGTAATAAAAGTCATCTTTGATACTTCTTGTTTGTTTAATTGTGGAGGGAGGGGTTCCCTTTAATTTTTTCATCTTGTCCACATAGAAATGTCATTCTTTGTGCCATTTCTCATTTTGTTTCTCTCCACCTTCCCTGTGGTCCAAGACTATGTCAATGAGTGGTTGCGCTATCAGTGGCATTAAAGGAACTAAAGGATCTCCCAGCAAAGTTTTCTGCAGAGATGCACTTTGGCTGCCTTCTCTGGAGCTGCAGCAGCAATGTCTGTGTGCAGAGCAGGGGGCAGATCAGTGCTGGCACAGCAGCTCTGCTCCTGGAGGCCACACCATTCCTCATCCAGGCCAGGAGCCATTGGCCTTCTTTGCCACCTGGGCACACTGCTGCCTCGTGTCCAACCTGCTGTCCATCAGTCCCTGCAGGTCCCTTTCTGCCTGGCTGCTCTCCAGCCACTCTGTCCCCAGCCTGTATTGCTGCAGGGGTTATTGTGGTCAAAGTGCAGGATCCAGCACTTGGACTTGTTAAACCTCACCTTGATGGATTTGGACCCTGGATCCAGCCTGTTCCATGAGGCCCCAGAGCGTCCCAATGGTTTCCACGTTTCAATGAGGTCTCCCAGTGTCACAATGTCCCTTTGTTTCCATGGGACCCCTTGGTGCCACCAAGTCCCTTGGGTCCTTGGGCCCCACAGTGTCACAATGGTGCCGTGGTTCCCCCAGGCCCTGCAGTGTCACAATCCATGGTTCCATGAGGTCTGGCAGTGCAGCAATGCTCTCATTGCTTCCACAGTATCACAATGACCTCTTGGTCCCAACAGCCACCATGGTGTCAAGCATGTTTCCTTCATTCCAGGAGTCCCTGAGGAGCAGAACTGGCCCCTTGGTTCCATGGGGCCCTGCAGTGTCACAATGGCCCCATCTGACACCAGGTTCTGCTCTGTCACAATGCTCTGCATGGTTCCACAAGGCCCTGTGGGGTCACAGTGGCCTCTTGGTTCCATGAGGCCTCAGAGGGCCACAATGAATTCCTTGGTGCTGCAGTGTCACAATGGAGCTCTGGTGACACATGATGCTGCACTGTCACCAGGGACCCTTGGTTCCATGGGGCACCACAGTGTCACAATTGTTCCCTCAGTTCCCAGAGTCCTTACAATGGAGCAATGCCCACTTGATTCCATTGTCCCCAGGCTCTCCCCAGGGGTCTCCTTGGTTCTGCAGTGGCACAATGGCCCCTTGGTTCCACAAGGCCCTGCAGAGTCACAGTGGCCTCTGTGGTTGCAGCAGGACCCAGACTGTCACAATGGACTCCTTGCTTCCATTCAGCCCCACAGTGTCACAATGGCCTCTTGGCTCTGTGCTGCCATGTCGTACACAGTGTCACCATGGTCATCTTAGTGCCATCAGGCCCCGCAGTGTCACAATGGCCCCTTGCTTCCCCAGGGCCCTGCAGTGTCACAATCATCAGAGAATCAACCAGGCTGCAAAAGACCTTGGAGAGCATCAAGGCCAACCTGGGACCCAACACCACCTTGTCACCCAGGACATGGCACTGAGTGCCACATCCAGTCTTTCCTTAAACACTTCCAGGGATGGTGACTCACCCACCTCCCTGAGCAGCCCTTTCCAATGCCCAATCACCCTTTGTGTGAAGAATATTTCCTAATGTCCAGCCTAAATATCCCCTGGTGCAGCTGAAGGCTGTGTCCTGCTGTCCTGTCCCAGTTCCCTGGGAAAAGAGCTGGACCCCCACATGGCTGCACCCTCCTGTCAGGGAGTTGTAGAGAGTGATGAGGTCTCCCCTGAGCCTCCTCTTCTCCAGGATAAACAACCCCAGCTCCCTCAGCCGCTCCTCACAGGACTTGTGCTCTAGAGCCCGCCCAGCCTTGTTGCCCTTCTCTGAACACGCTGCAGCCTCTCCATGTCCTTCCGAAATTGGGGGGCCCAGAAGTGGACACAGCACTCGAGGTGCTGCCCAACCAGTGCCCAGCACAGGGGAAGAATCACAGCCCTGGTCCTGCTGGCGACACCATTCCTGATCCATAGGAGAGCCAGGGGTTGAATGAGGGAAATGGTGGGGAGGGAGTGGGGACAAAGTGTGATTGATTGTCAGCTGTGAAGGGTCTTGATTTTCATATCTGTTCAGACTGCATTAGAAGGAACTGGGGGTCAATATCAATTGGACATTGCTGATGACCTTCTATAACAGGAAAAGAAAACAGGACAAAACAGTTCTCTCTGCATTGTTTTCAATACAATATATTCACATTAAATAAACTACTGAAATGTCTTCAATTAACCAGCAAAGAATTGAACATTTAAATTATTCCCAGGGGTTTTTTTTGCTCAGGTATTTTGAACACATATATATGAGCCTTTTTCAGTGAATTCCTGAACTGAAGAGCTCCAGAAAGAATAGGCTTCTGGAATAGTAAAATTCATCAGCAACCTCCAAGAGGCTGAGGATTCATCCCCAGAGCAGCAATGAACAGAAATGGGCACAGCTTTGGGACTGTCCAGCTTTGGCATGGGCCCTGGGCCTGGAGCAGGAGCAGCTCTTGAGGTCCCCAAGGCTGGGGCTCTTGTGCTGCCCTGGGTAGATGGGATGGCAGCAGGGGCTGCAGAGTTCTCAGCACCTCAGCCCGAGGGGAGCAGGGCAGCCAGGGAGCCTCCTTTGGCCTTGGCCCGGCACCTTCCCTCATGGCTGGGGCTGAGTCCTGTGGCAGCTGCAGCTGCTGCTGTGCCCTTGCCAGGGGCTGAGGCCGGGGGGCAGTGCCCAGAGCAGCCTGGCCTGAGCAGAGCTGTGGGGCCAGAGCGGGCTGGACTGGGCTGGGGAGAGGCCCTTGGTGCTGCCCAGAGCTCAGGGCAGCTGGCAGAGCTTGCAGGGAGCTGGGCTGGGCTCAGAGAGCCTGGCCCAGAAACCATCAGTGTCCATCTCAGCCTGGCTGAACGTTCAGGGGCAGGACTCAGGCCAGGCCTTGTGGGGCAGGGCCAGCACCTGTGTAAGGCATTGCAAACAGGCAAGTGGCCCAGAGAGGAGGCTGCTCTGTGCCCTTGGCGGCATGGACAGAGCAGGGAGGGGGCCCAGGACATTTGTCAGCACCAGCCTCTGTCCCCATGTGTTGGCAGCCCTGGCTGCTGAGCCCAGCTTTGGCCTGGGCTGAGTTTGGCTGTGGCCCAGCTCCATCCTCCTGCAGGGCTCAGGGCCTGTTCCCGGCCATGGCCAGCCCTGGCTGCCTCTCTGCTGGCCCAGGGGTCGGCAGAGCCCGGGGCAGGGCTGTCTGTGCAGCCCCACAGGTGCCACGGGCTCTGCAGGAGCTGGCAGAGGCTGCCCAGCAGGGAGGCCATGGGGCACAGAGCCCCAAGGCTGCTGTGGGCACCACGGCACAGGGGCCGTTCTCAGCTGCAATGCTCCTGGCCTGAGCTGGGCCTGCACAGGGGCTGGGCCACCATGGCTGGGCCTGCACAGGGGCTGGGCCACCATGGCTGGGCCAGCACAGGGCCACAAAGGGGCCACGCAGCCGCTGCCGGGGCTGACAGCAAGGCCAGGCACACACAAGCAATTGCTGAGCATGGCCTGCGCTGGCCAGGCCTGACTGTGCCAAAGGCAGAGCTCAGCTGCCCTTGGGGGCTGCAGGAACAGTCCAGAGCCCAAAGAGCCTCCATGGCTGTGCTGGAGACCACGGCTGCAGGAGGGAAATGCAGGGCTGCTGTGGGATGGGGAGGGCATTGAATTCCAGCACACACCTCAGCTCTCTGATGATCCTGGCACCATGCTGGGCCCTGTTTCACACTGGAGCAGAGCAGATGTTGATGGGACAGGAGCCCTGTGGGGCTGTCAGGGACCTGCAGCTTGCAAGGTGCTCTGCTGTCCCTCAGGTGCTCTCGGAGAGATCCAATCCCATCTGGGCACCTCAGGGCAGAAGTGGCCCTGCCTGTTCATGGGCACACAACTGATGTCTGCCTGGAAAGGGGCACAGGTGTTAATAACTGTTAGTTTCATAATATACAAGCAAATCTTTATTATCTGGGTCATTTGAGTACTTTTAAGAAATGTCAATGTTTTCCCACCAGGAACAGAAATTTCCTGGATCTACTAGATCCTTCTGCTTATGGCAGGAGAAGAAATACTGACCTTCCCCTCTCCCTTTTCCACCAGCATTCAGTCTAGTATTTCATTACTCTGATATTTCATGACCCTTTTCCTTCAGGTGTTTCCAGCTCTCCTTTTTAAATGGCCCTGTCTAAGGATATCTCTTCATTTGGAGCAGCTGGATCTATGTCCTTCCCATGGCTCCCAGATTTTCTCCTGCAGCTGTTCTCTGGTCATTCCAATGCATCTCCCTTGACTGGCTTCATGCTTTGAAATTCAGGAGGTTGCCCAGTCTTTCAGAAGTTTTAGTAACTCCTTAGTCAGCATCTTAGTTGTAGTTTTATCTTCCTATGTCTTCCTATGTCTTTGTCTAAAATCCTTCCGGTATGGCAGTCTGTTGAGGATGGTGGACATGTCTGATGTTGCTGGGATGTCACAAGGAGCTCAGCGAAGTGTTTTGGTGTTTATTAAATTTTATCATTTCACTTTTTTTATGCTGCCCATGAACAGAAACCTTTCTGTGCCTCTGAGTCTCACTAGTTCCTGATCCCTCAAAGGATACAAACCTGATGAGTTGACAGACAGACACTGCTGGGCTGGGATAAAGGCTCTGGGGGGACTGGGGTTCCAGGCCAGGGCACTGCTGGGGTTCCAGGGCAGGGCAAGGCTGGACCTGCCTCTTCATCCTCCCTCACACATGAAATGTTTCAAGCCAAGAATCTCCTCCAGTCTGTCACAACAGGCAATGTTGGAGGTGAAATCCCACTTCTGGCCATGGGCACCTGGAGGACAAGGACAGTTCTTTTCCATAGGAAGGAAAGCAGAGACCCCCAGTGTTTGGAAGGCAGGTGAGAGCCTCACTAGGCCAAGGCCAGCCAGACTTGCCAGAAATGGCAGATTTTGTCTGGGAGCAGAGTTTGGATTTAAAGAATTTTTGAGGTGGAGCTCCAATATCACCCATGGGTTCCTGGAGAAGCAGGACAGTTCTTTCCCATAGGAAAGAATGTACGGAGCCTTCCCCAATGTTTTGGCGACAGATGGGAGGTGATCCTTTTGAAACTACTGCAAGACAGTCTTGTCCTGGAAATATTCCTATATGAACAATCCCTGGATATAAGGAAATTTGGATGTGAAGTCCTAATTCTGGGCATGGGTGCCTGGAGGAGAAGGAGAGGGTTTTTCCATAGCAAGGAAAGAATGGAGCCCCTGTGTTTCAATAGCCGATGAGAAGAGACCCTCAACATGCCAAGGTCAGCTGGACAAGTCAGGCAGCTAACAGGAAGCCCAACCAGCCAGACCTGTTCCATGTTCCCTTGGTTTTATGGGGTCCTGCAGTATCACCATGGTCCCCCTGGTTCCATGGGGCCATGCAGTGTCCTAATGGTGCTTTGATTCCATGGAGTCCAGCAGTGTCACAATGGACCCTTGGTTCAATGGAGTCCCACAATGTCACAATGGCCTCCAGGCTCCACAAGGCCCTGAACCGTCACAAAGTTCCCACTGATTGCATTAGACCTTGCAGTGTCACAATGGTCTCTGTGGTTCCCCAGGCCCCACAATGTCACATGACTCCTCTGTTCCATGAGCCCTGCAATGTCACAATGGACTTCTGGACCCTGGGGCTTTGCAGTGCCACAATGGTCTCCTTTGGTTTCTCAGTGTCAAAGTGGTGTGCAGATGACATCAGGCCCTGCAGTGTCACAACGGACCTTTGGTTCCATGCCGCCCTGCAGTGTCACAAAGGCCTCTTGGTTTCACCAGGCCCCACAGTGTCACAATGGTCCCACAGTGTCACAATGGTCCCACAGTGTCACAAGGCCCCACAGTGTCACAATGCTCCCTTGGTTCCATGGGCCCTGTGCTGCTGCATTCCCCCCTCCCCTTCTCAGGCCACACTGCCAGCTGAGAAATGCACCTTGGGCCTCGGCCTTGGCCAACAGCCCCTGGGCTCAGCTCCTCTGCAGCTCATCACAAACACTGTCTGCTCCAGGCACTGCTGCTGCCCAACCAGCTCCTGGTTTCTGCAGGAGCAGCCCTGGGAACTGTTTTTGTTCCCTCAGTGGCACAACATCCCTGTTCTCACACTGCCAAAGAAAGCTGTTGATTTCAAGTGTGGCCAGGATGAACCATTGCTGGGACTGAAGCCCCTCTCTTGGGGCCCTGCAAACAGCGCTCCAAAAGGAGCCCTTGGAGCTCTCCTGGGCCAGCGACTCCCTCTGAGTGGGGCCTCTCTGAGCAGGGAACTCTCCCGTTTGCTGCACTCGGGGATCCTGAACAATGACAGAGCCTGGGCCAATCCTGCCACTCCTCCAGGCTCAGCCCTTCACCCACTGGGGAGATGCCAAAGGATCCACAGTGAGCATTTCCTGCCCTCAGTGGAATTTCTCAGAGGTGCCTTGCACTGACTCTTGTGTCTGTGTGCACACAGGAGTGCCTGTGCTGGGGAAATGTGGCAGAAGTGCTGCTCTCTGAGGGGTTGGAGTGCCTTGGATTGCTGCGTCAGTCAGATATCCAGATATCAGTAAGTAAGGTTAAGTCATGAAGTCTAAGCTAAGTTAAATGCTCCTAAGAGTTGTTCTTTTGCTAAGTTGCTTCGTTTAATTTAAGTTATTAGCTAAGTTAAAAATTGTTAAATGTTATTCCTCTGTTAAATTGCTAAGTCATAGGTTTTAAGATAGGTTAAATACTGTTAAGTGCTGTTTTTGGCTAAATTGTGACATTTAAGGTATCAGTTAAGGTTAAGGTATAAGTTAAGTCCTGTTAAGCTTGAGCTCTGTTGAGCTTTTAGGCCATTTACATTTTATCCTTGCTCTCACTGACCTGTTGTAACACACACACACACACACACACACACACACACACACACACACACACACGGAGAGTTCTCGGTTCATTTCTGGTTTGATTGCCTGGATTTGCCTGGATTTGGTTTTGTTTTGTTGTTGCTTTGTTTTCTTGGTGTGCCTCCAGTGTTCAGTCAGGAGCAGAGTGATGCTTGCCAAGGAACTTTGTGCTGCTGTCCCTTAATATTAAATCTGGTTTTTACTGATCCCTTGCCAGGGATTTTTTCAGTGCTCTCAAGGCTTCATTTGTACCAGGGTGAAGGAGCCCTGGCCCAGGCTCTGGCCCTGGGGGACACGGGGACGCTGCCGGGGGGTCCCTGTCCCCCTGTCCCACCCCCAGGGCCCCGGCCCCCCGTCCCCGTGTCAGGCTCTGGGGTCGATCTCGTGGAACATCCTCTGGGGGAGGCTGCGGGGCCGGGGGGACCCAGGGGGGACAGGGGACCCCGCTGTGCACAAGCAGGGTTGGACTGCTCTGGGGGGAGCTGTGAGGGGAGCCGGGGCAGAGTGACCTCCCCCGTGACCTCACACAGCCCTCGTGATGTCACACAGCATCCTGTGATGTCACACAGCCTCTGTGATGTCACACAGCATCCTGTGATGTCACAGAGCCCCTGTGATATCACACCCCCTGTAATGTCACACAGCCTCTGGTGATGTCAAACAGACCTTGTGATGTCACACAACCAACTCTATGATGTCACACAGCTCTTGTGATGTCATCCAGCCACCTGTTATGTCACAGAGCCAATTCTATGAAGTCACCCTGTGATGTCATACAGTAGTGCTGTGATGTCACAGAAGACAGTAATGTCACAAAGTCACCCTGTGACATCACAATTGTGTTCTGTGATGTCACACCCTGCTCTATGATGTTTCACAGCCACCCAGTGATGTCACAACCCATTCACTGATGCCACAGAGCCACCCTCTATGATGGCAGAGTCTGCTATATGGCCTCACATCTTGCTGTGTGATGTCACAGCTACTTCTGTGATGTCACAAAACTCTCAAGAACTCAGTTCCATTGAAACACTGAAGTTTCTTGTACTTTGAAGAGATCCCTGTCAGGGACACAACTGAAAAAGTCTCCTCAGGTTCCAGTCAGAGCAGAACACTGGAGGCAGTGATGACAGGTGGGGACAAACAAGGCAAAGGTGTCTCTGGTGCTGAGCACACCTGGATGTGGTTCAGGAATGCAAAGGGCCAAAGCCTGAGCCCCAGCCCCTGGCCAGGCAGATCCTGTCCCTCCCTCCTTGCTCAGGGCTCTTCCCGGGATGGGCACTGGCATGTGGGGATGGGCAATGCCAAGGGCAGGAGCATGGGGCGGCCCCTGCCAGGCTGCTGAGCAGGGACAAGGAGGCACTGAGGCCCCAGGCCTGCAAGGGTCACTTGTCCCCTCGTGGCCTCAGGCCCGGGGCCAGCAGCCATGGCCAAAGTGCTGCCCAAGTTGGCAGTTGGTACATCACTGCCACCTCCTGTCTGCAACCAGCAACAGCAGGGAGCCTCGGTTTGGACTTAACAGCAGCAGTAGACGTCACGCTAATGATGAACCGGCCTGAGAGGATACCAACTGGAGTAAAGGGTCCTCTTATATTAAATGGACAAAGATGTGAAGCATTGTTACTAGGACGTTCCTCAACAACCATGCTGGGATCATTTGTATTGACTGGTGTTATTGATGCAGACTATACAGGGGAAATACAAATCATGGTTTACACCCTTTATCCCCCTATTAAAATAACAAAAGGACAACGCATGGCACAATTGGTACCGCTATCACAAATGACATTGGGTATACCATCATTTACTGGGCAAACACGGAATGAGAAGGGTTTTGGCTCTACTGGTGTTACACTTTTGACTGTGGATTCACAAAATAGACCAAAACAAAAAGTTGAGATTACCCATGGACATCAAAGCATAACCCTTTATGGATTATTGGATACAGGAGCAGATACCAGCATCATTTCTCCAGAAGAGTGGCCACAACATTGGCCCCTATTCCCATCATCAAACATGCTCACAGGAGTAGGAGGATTTACATTAGCAAGCAGATTGCCGCCTTTGTCGGTGTGCATTGATAATCAACAAGTATCTGCTGTGTTTTCAGTTGTTCAATTGCCTCCTACAGTTTCTTGCTTAATTGGAAGGGACATTTTAACACAATTGGGAGTGGTGTTAACTAACCATCACCCTTTGGGATAATTGCCATTGCTTGGACTTTCCCCATTCCACTCACCTGGAAAACGGATACACCGGTGATGGTTAAGCAATGGCCATTAAAAGGGGAGAGTCTTATGCACGCCCATGAATTGGTAAAGGAACAATACACACAGGGACACCTACGACTCTCCACGAGCCCTTGGAATACACCTATTTTTGTAATCAAGAAGAAATCAGGGAAATACCGTTTGTTACATGATTTATGAGCTGCAAATGACCAGATGGAACCAATGGGTGCCTTACAGCCTGGTCTTCCAAATCCAGCTATGATCCCAGAACACTGGCCACTTTTAATTATTGACCTAAAGGATTGTTTTTTCACTATTGGGTTGCATCCTGATGACATGAAGAGATTTGCTTTTACTTTACCGGCAGTAAATCGTAAGGAACCAGACAAAAGATTTGAATGGACTGTGTTACCACAGGGCATGCGCAGTTCTCCCACGTTGTGTCAGCTTTATGTTGATGCTGCATTACAGCCACTACGTCGCAAGTGGCCAGCAACTATAATATCTCATTACATGGACGATATTTTGTTTGCACAGCAACAACCATTTTCCTCTTTGCAGATTGACAGCATTAGAGATACTCTTGCAGCATATTCGCTTGTTATTGCTACAGAGAAAATTCAGACCACAAAGCCATGGAAATATTTGGGATGGACTTTAATGGATCAAATAGTAATACCTCAAAAATTGGAATTACAATTAGACATTAAGACTCTGCATGATGCACAGAAGTTGCTGGGAGACTTACAGTGGTTAAAGCCCATTGTGGGAATACCAAATCACTTGTTAGAAATCCTACGGCCTTTGTTAAAGGGCGTTGACCCCACTACTCCTGTATACCTGACAAAGGAGCACCATCTTGCCTTGCAGCAAATTAGTAACTGTGTACAACAAGGGTATGTGTCTCGTCGACAACTCGACTACCCCATTGACCTTACCATCTGGAATAGCCCTTGCCACTTGCTTGGTGCTCTCTCTCAACAACAAAAGAAAATGGGGGAGATACGGGTTTTGGAATGGTTGCCACCACCACTACAACATAAGAAAACAATATTTTCAAAAATCGAACAATTGGCTGTGTTAATCAAAAGGGGCATCTCAGAATTACTGAAGTGGATGGTCGAGAACCCGCTACCATTAGATTGCCTATGGAAAAAGAAACCTTAGACTGGTACTTGATTAATTCAAAGGATTTACAGGAAGCATTATTGACATCGTCTGCTAAAGTAGAGACCAGCAAATTAGTGCCCAGAGTTTTGCAATGGATGACAGAATGGAGCTGGATCACCCAACCGTTGAGAGAAGAGAGTGCCCCATAGAAGGAGCTATTACAGCTTTTACAGATGCAGGAAAGAAATCAAGGCGTGCTGCTGTCATCTGGCAAGAAAAAGGACAATGGAAGCATCAACTCCTCACAGCAGGCCCTGCAGATAGCTTACAAACCCTGGAATTGTTAGCAGTAGTATGGGCAGTGTCCAACTTACAGGAGCCTTTAAATGTGGTCACAGACTCTATGTATGTCGCAGGAGTAGTCAGACGAATAGAGGAAGCAGCAATTAAGGAAGTGAATAATAAACGATTGTATGAGTTACTGGTACAATTAAGGAAAGCTTTACGGGAGAGAAATGCAGCGTATTCTGTGATTCATATTAGGAGCCATAAATGGTCTGAAGGTTTAGGAGAAGGGAATGAACGTGCAGACAAATTGGTTACCTTACCCATTGATAACTCTTGTCCTGTTGATAAGCATACATTGGCCAGAGAAGCACATAGTAGATATCATCAAAATGCAAAAGGACTAGCAAGGAACTTTGAGCTGAGTTTGTCAGAAGCGAAGGCCATTGTTAGAGCATGTCCAACATGTAGTTATCATAATGGGGGAATAGGTTTAGGCATGGGAGTTAATCCTCGAGGTTTAGAAATAAATGAGAAATGGCAAATGGATGTTACACATGTAGCTAGATTTGGTAGAGTCAAGTATGTGCATGTTACTATAGATACATATAGTCATTACATATGGGCTACGGCTCAGGCAGGAGAAAAAGCTATACATGTTATCAGGCACTGTTAAGTTGCTTCGCTGTCATGGGAGTCCCAAAGAGTATCAAAACGGATAATGGTCCAGCTTATGTAAGTGCTAGGGTCCAGAAATTTTTGAATCAGTGGTCCGTTAAGCATGTGAAAGGTATTCCATACTCCCCTACTGGACAGGCAATAGTGGAAAGAGCAAACGGCACCCTTAAGCAGTATATTGAAAAGCATCAAGATTTAAGAGACCCACAAGCATGTTTGGCTAAGGTTCTGTATGTGATCAACCATTTATGTATTTTTGGGGAAGACGATACCCCCCCTGCAATTAAACATCACCCGAGGTCAGGTCAGGAAACTACTAAGGAAACGGAGGTCTGGGTTAAGTATAAGAACCCGAGTACAGGATTATGGGAAAAGCCTGCAAAAGTGTTATACTGGAGTCGGGGGTATCTTTGTGTTTCCTCACCTACAGGGCCTTTGTGGGTGCCTGCTAAGTGGACTAAACCTGTTTTTGATGCAGCATCTGGTGAACAACCTCACGGAGGAGGACAAGGAGCGACTGGGGAAGAAACTGCCTCTAGTCGTACGACTACTACTGCTACAGCTGAAGGGATACTTGAAAGCGGTGGACAGAGCACTGACGCATCACTACCGGACAGCCCAGGAGCTGATTGGTTTTATTGACTCATTATCAACCTTTTGCTTAACAGGTCCAGCAAACGAAAATTGCCTTGACTGTCACAATCCACATTGTGCTGCTTGGATAGCCCTACGTTGTGGGGGTTGTGGTAGAACTTTTTGGATAGAACAATCATTATTATTGGGTTTGTGGTGCAATACTTGCCGGCACGAGTACATGTGGAGTGAAAACTGGCAGGATGAATTAAGGAGACAAATGGGGCAAAATGCATATGCAGCTTTAAATCTTTATGAGTCTCCTGAACAGAAAATTCTTGCTTATTACCAATGGGACGTACAATGTATTGTGAATAGACTCAAGGTTCAAAGTAAATCACGCTTAGCCTCTGCAAGGTGTAGAAAATTAGTACCCCTAATGCAGCGTTCAATTGTAGGACCCATCAGGGGGGATCCCAAAAGAGCATTAGACTGCTGCTTTGAAAAGTTGCAAAAATTGAGTTTGCAAGTGACAGGACCAGTGAAATTAGGAGCAGCAAAACTGAAGACAGATAAGAAAAAGAAGGCAAGAAAGGGAACAACCCCATCTGAGTAAGGCTATCAGTGATTGCTAATTAGTTTTCTATGATTAGGGCAATTTCACGTATATGGGACCCTGCCTGGTGGGAGGGTGTAGTTGTTGAAGAAGACAACGAACGGCGATTACGAAATAAGATACGCCTTGCGCTAAAGAAAGAGCTTGAACTGTTAGCCTCATATAGTAAGAAAAGTGAAGAGGCTTTGCAATCACCACCATTGAAGTGCTTGGATTGGGTTATAGAGACGAAATTTAATACTGATCCTTTCTTATGTTCACTTCCTTGCTATGTTTGTAAAAAGGATAATGATAAGTGCTATGCATGGGTAGCTTTGCATTGTGCAGATTGCAATAAGGTTTATTGGTACTCACAAAGGGCAATAGGACATTTATGGTGTAGACCTTGCTTTGGGAAGTGGATTCGAGATTCTTCCTGGTATAGAGCTCTTGAGCAAAGTACTGGCCTACCAGGAAGGTCAGGATTACAACTTTATGAGAGTGCAGAACAAGTAGCTATAGCATATATTAGGTGGAAGTTGCAGCAAGTACTTAGAGAGTTTGAAATTACTAGAGCCTCACGCATCATAGACGCTCGCTGTAAAGCTAATTTGCCTTTAAACCTACCTAAAGCTATACCTGTAAGCAACGATGCTGATTTGGAATTAGATCAGTGTATTCAAAGACTGACTCAGGACCGCATTAGCCATTCTAGCAAACCAGGTAAAAGACAGCGAAAGAAGAGAGAAAAATGAGGTTTGTTTTTATTATACTGCTCAATGCTGTAGCGATTAAAGCAGTAGGAATAACACATTTTAGTCAGCCAAGAGAAAATCTATGGGTAACACTTGCTAATCAGATTAACCAATCATGGCTTTGTCTTAGTCTTGGAGGGGTTACTAACCCATTTCGAACATGCCTGGTGGGACTTCCGGTGTGGTCTCCTGGAGAATTTTGCAGTTTAATAAATAATCAAACTTTATGCATGCATAACATGTCAAACATCAAATTGTCAGCACAACAAGGGTATACTGCAAGTCAGAGTGATGGCTATGGCCAATGCTTACTAATCCAATCACTTAACACCTCTTTGCATTCTCCTCCTGAAGAATTGGATCTTTTTGGAAGTACAGATGCCAGTATGTCTAACACTACAGCTGGCGGATGGTTTAGTTTCGAACCCTTGGATGCCCAGAATTTAAATCAACCTAAAGAAACATGGGCCACCTTAGATTCATCCCTGAATTTGAGTAAATTCTCTCCGCAGCATTACAGTCAATGTAACGGCACAAATATCACAGCACCAATGAAATTACCCACAGGAATATTTTTAATTTGTGGAGACAGGGCGTGGAATGGTATACCAGCTAAACCACAGGGTGGACCCTGTTATTTGGGAAAATTGTCATTGTTTCACCCTAATGTGTCCTTGCTAATGCAGCTGAGTCAAAATTCAAACAGGAAGAGACGTAGCATACATGACTTAGACGGCAGCCAGGTAGGAGATCCACAGTTTTGGAGTACATTCAAACAAGTAGTAGTTTCAACTATCTTGCCAGGAGGATCCGCCAATAAAGCTATGAATTTAGCAAAGCAATTAGGGTGCTGGGCAAAGGATGAGCTAAACAAGACATCCCAAATTCTAGACATGCTAACCGCAGATGTGCAGAGTGTTAACCATGCTGTTTTGCAAAATAGAGCTGCTGTAGATTTTTTGCTCTTAGCACAAGGGCATGGATGTGAAGAGTTTGAGGGAATGTGTTGCATGAATTTGTCTGATCATTCGGTGTCCATTCACACTAAGATAAAAGAACTGCAACAAGGACTTCACAATCTCAAGGAAGAAGAAGGTTTAGGAATTGACAAATGGCTTAAAAGCTTAGGACTTGGACCATGGCTGAGGAACCTTGTGACATATACTATAGGGCTACTGGGTGTAATTTTAATGTTTTTGCTTATTTTGCCTTGTGTCTTTAATTGTATTCAAAACATGGTCAGCCGTATGATAGCAAAAACCTGGCAGACTAGTCTTCTTGCTCAAGAAGAAAATGGGGGAAATGTGGAGAGTTTTGTTAACAGTTGGTTAGCTGAGAAAGGCCATGTTGACATAATGCCACTGGTTAAGCTTGAAAGGGAAGTCAGCAGTCAGTGACCAATGACAGGCAAGGACATGATGCCCTTGCTGCAACATGAGGATAGGGAAGAGAGATTCCTGCTGAAAATATGCAGAAAGTATCAAAAGAATAACCACAAAAATGCAGAAGTAGGCGTAGTTGCTGATATGTAACTAACCAATCCTGAGCTCAGCTTTTGCAATATGTATGAAGCTTATTATGAACTGTATTTAACCCGCTGTATCGATCAATAAATCGGACCTGCGATGAACCAATCGGTGTCCGGGTCTCCTTCCATCAACACCTTGAGGTCTTGCAGTGCAGCAATGCTCTCCTAGTTCCACAATGTCAAAATGGCCTCTCGGTCCGAAGGGCCACCACAGTGTCAAACATGTTTCCTTCATTCCAGGAGCCCCTGAGGAGCAGCACTGGCCCCTTGGTTTCATGGGGCCCTGCAGTGTCATAATGGCTCCATCATGACACCAGATCCTGCTCTATCACAATGCTCTGCATGGTTCCACAAGGCCCTGCAGGGTCACAGTGGCCTCTGTGGTTCCATGAGGCCTCAGGGTGCCACAATGAATTCCTTGGCGCTGCAGTGTCACAATGGAGCCCTGGTGACACAAGATCCTGCAGTGTCATCAGGGACCCTTTGTTCCATGGGGCACCACAGTGTCACAATTGTTCCCTCAGTTCCCAGAGTCCTTACAATGGAGCAATGGCTCCTTGATTCCATTGTCCCCAGGCTCTCCCAGGGGTCTCCTTGTTTCCACAGTGTCACAATGGGTCCTTGGTTCCACAAGGCCCCGCAGTGTCACAGTGGCCTCTGTGGTTCCACCAGGACCCAGACTGTCACAATGGACTCCTTGCTTCCCTTCAGCCTCACTGTGTCACAATGGCCTCTTGGCTCTGTGCTGCCATGTCGTACACAGTGTCACCATGGTCATCTTAGTGCCACCAGGCCCCGCAGTGTCACAATGGCCCCTTGCTTCTCCAGGGCAGTGTCACAATCATCAGAGAATCAGCCAGGCTGCAAAAGACCTTGGAGAGCATCAAGTCCAACCTGGGACCCAACACCACCTTGTCACCCAGACCATGGCACTCAGTGCCACATCGTCTTCCTTAAACACTTCCAGGGATGGTGACTCACCCACCTCCCTGGGCAGCCCATTCCAATGCCCAATCACCCTTTGTGTGAAGAATATTCCTTAATGTCCAGACAAAACATCCCCTGGTGCAGCTTAAGGCTGTGTCCTCTTGTCCTGTCACTGTTGTCTGGGTAAAGAGTCTGACCCCCACCTGGCTGCGCCCTCCTGTCACGGAGCTGTAGAGAGTGATGAGGTCTCCCCTGAGCCTCCTCTTCTCCAGGATAAGCAACCCCAGCTCCCTCAGCTGCTTCCATAGGACTTGCGTTCCAGATCCCTCACCAGCCTTGTTGCCCTTCTGTGGACATGCTCCAGCCCCTCCACGTCCTTCCTAAATTGGGGGCCCAGAACTGGACACAGCACTCGAGGTGCTGCCCAACCAGTGCTGAGCACAAGGGAAGAATCACTGCCCTGGTCCTGTGTGGCAATGTTCGTAGGGGTCCCAGGATGAGGGAAGAGATGAGAATCTTGACTCCATGTTTCAGAAGGCTGATTTATTATTTATGGTATATATTATATGAAAATAAAATGATATATTAAAACCATACTAAAAGAATAGAAGAAAGTATTTCATCAGAAGGCTAGAAAGTAAAGGAATGGAATGATAAAATCTTGTGACTGAGCACCCCCACAGCTGGACCTGTGATTGGTCATCAAGTAGGAACAATTTCACCTGCTGGGTATAAAATTCTCCAAATCACATTACAAAGCAGCAAAACATGGAAAAGCGGAAGCTTCTCAGCTTCTCAGAAGAAAAGATCCTAGTGTGATGGTCCTGCTGGCCACACCATTCCAGCATTGTCCTGTGTGTGACACCCCAGCGGTGACAGCCCCAGTGTTGCCCTGTCTGTATGTGACACCCCAGCGGTGACAGCCCCAGCGTTGCCCTGTGTGTGTGTGACACCCCAGAGGTGACAGCCCCAGTGTCCCCTGTGTGACACTCCAGCAGTGACAGCCCCAGCATTCCCTCCCTGCAGTCACTCCAAGGAAAGCGTCCAGACCCGCGTCCAGTCCATGAAACTGTGCGGCCACTGCCCACCCTGGCCCGGGCTGAAGTGGATTCTGTTATAAATGAGAAGCTTAAGTGGTGGTTTGACTGGAAATGGGATTTCGGGGATGCTGTAGTGAAACCAATGGTTTCTCAGATTTTAATATTGGCACCTGATGTGTCCATTGGGACATTTGGATCCACCTCTGAGAACACAGGGTTAAAAGTAGGGCTGCCCCCTGGAAGGTTCTCTTTAGGTTTCCAGCAGGAGAGAGTTCAGTCTCTCCCCTGGCCCAGCTCCTGGCTGGGCAGGAGAGGAGAAAGCCACGCGGCCTGGGAGAGGTGGGCCTGACCCTGAGGGGCCCAGGGGTGGAAGCATCGAAGAGCTACTGAGAGGTATCCACTCCCCCTTCTGGGAGACAGAGACAGAGAGAGAGACAGAGCCGTGCCTGGGAGTTACCTTGAAACTTGATAAACATGTGCGGCAGCAGACAGCACGGCTGAGAAGGAGGAAAGGGGGGGAGGAGGCAGCGATGTGTCCGGCCACTTGTGGGAGCTTTTAACCCCTTTGTAGACAGTGAAAACTTTACAGAACATTAACCCTTCCTAGAAGAGTGATGAAGGTCTGGGCAGAGAGAGAGAGATGTGGAAGAATGGAGAAGATGGAGTGGCATTTTTTGCTGGACTCTTTTTTTGTGTAGCCATGGACTGTTTCCTTGTGATACAGAGACTGCTTCCAGGAGGGGCATAGCCTCACAACCAGGATGGTTCAGTGTGGGTACCCCTCAGCCCCAGGGGGTGCAAAAAACATGGGGGCGACAGATGTCCGAAAGTTGAGACTGTGACTTTTAGGAAGGAGACATGGCATCCTTAAAAGGAACCCTAGACGCAGCCCTGGTCCATGCGCAGTGGTGAGAGCACTGGGCATGGAAGGAAGATGTCACAATGGCAAATGATCTCCAGGCGGTGCCACATGTGACAAGAAGCCCATGGCACAAAGAAGGACTCCTTCTCCTCTTGATGAAGTGAGGATTGAGTATTCTAAAGGGTGGTGCCGGACCAAGAGTTGGTGATTTCTGAGATGTATTGTATTGGAAATTTGGTGGGGGGAAGAGGAACATGCTTTTGTGAAGTTTTCATTTTCCTTCTGTTCTGTGTTTCTTTTTTTTTTCTTTCCCTTGTAGTTTAGTTAATAAAGTTTTCTTTATTCCTAAGTAGGAGCCTACTTTGCTTTTTCCTGGTCACATCTCACAGCAGACACCAGGGAGAGGGTATTCTCATGGGGCACTGGCATTGTGCCACTGTCAAACCATGACACTGCTCAATAACCTACATACTGCACTCTGTGATGTCATAGCCCACTAGCCCACTCTGTGACCTCATGTTACCAGATGATAAATTGTCTCCACCAGGTGAACTGACACCGGGAGCTTGTTCTCCAAAATCCCAGGCCTATGGAAACCACACAATGCCCATTGTGTGAGAAGGGGAACTGGAAGTTCACCAGCCTCAGTGTCCTGCCAGCTCAGCCAGGCCCACGGGAACATTGGGGTCCATGACCACCAGGGACCACCAGAGAGACCCCCAGGACAGAAGAACACATGGGTAATGGTGAGGAGAAATATGCTAATGATTTTGCAGAAATCACATGTGTGTTTAGTCCAGGACAATCAATGTATATGTGTGCAAAATACAGAAAATAAATGGAAACTTTCCTGTTCTCAACATGCACGGCTTTGGAAGGAGCTATACCCCGTGCATGCAGCTGAATAAAGAATGCTGCTTCTTAACTACATAGGGGTTAAAGAATTTTCTGTGTTACCAAATTTGTGGTAACACTACCACTGCCAAGGTGTCATGGTTTGACCCAGAAACAGGATTTCTGGGATGCTGTAGATAGGGCCAATGAGTGTTCAGATTTGAATATTGCCATCTGGCCCAACCACTGGGCATTGGATCCACCTCCGAGAACACAGGGTAAAAGCAGGGCTCTCCCCCTGGCAGGGTCTCTTTGGATTTCCGGTGGGAAGGAGTTGGGCCTCTCCCCCGGCCCAGTTGCTGGCTGGGCGGGGGGAGGGGAAAAGCCATGCGGCCCGGCCTGGGAGAGGTAGGCCTGGCCCCCCCAAGGGTGGAAGAAAGAAGTAAAGAAATGCCGGGAAGTAATGGGCAGCCTGTTCCCCCCCGCTTGGAGACAGACAGAGAGAGAGTGCAGCCTGTGTTTGGGTGCCGTTACCTTGAAATTCAGTAAACATGTGCTGCCAGCAGGCAGCACAGCCTGGCTGAGGAGATTGGTGGGGGGGGGTGCAGCCAGGAGTCCAGCCGCTTGGAGGAGTTTTTAACCCTTTTTGGACAATGAAAACTTCACAGAACATTAACCCTTCCTAGACGAGAGATAAGAGTGGAGGAGGACTAAGGAAAATGAGCGAGTGATGAAGGTCTGGACCAGAGAGAGAGAGAGTGAGAGATGTTGGAAAGATGGAGAAGAGGGAGTGGCATTTTATGCTGGACTCTTTTGTGTAGCCATGGACAGAGCTATGTTTCCGTGTAATACAGAGACTGAGTCAAGGGGGAGAAATGTCCCAGAGCCAAAAAAGATTCAGTGTGGGTACCCCTCGGCCCCAGGGGGTGTATAAAATATGGAGGGGACAGATGTCCCAGAGGTGAAAGACTGAGCTTTTCTGGAACTGGACACAGCATCCTTAAAAAGACAACCCTGGAAGCAGCCCTGATTCTGGTTCGGTGGTGAGAGCACCGGAACAAGGACGGAAAAGGCCACCACGACACATGGAAGGACTCCCTCTCCTCTTGAGGAACTGAAAGTTGAGCATTCTAAAGGGTGGTGCTGGACCCAGAATTGATTTTGGATTGTATTGTATTAGGAATTTGGGGAGGAGGAGGAGAGTGTTTTTTGTGAGGTTTTCATTTTCCTTGTGGTTTTTTTTCCTTTCTTTTGTGTGTAGTTTAGTAATTGTTTTTGTAGTTTAGTTAATAAACTTTTCTTCTTTTTCAAGTGAGAGCCTGCTTTGTTTATTCCTGGTCAAAATCTCACAGCAGACACCAGAGAAGGTGTATTTTCATGGGGGCATTTGGCGTTGTACCAATGTCAAACCATGACACCAAGTAAGAGAGAAATATCGGTCATTGGCTGTGCCCATGTCCATGGTGGGGCGGTGGGGAGTGACCTTGTCTGGATTCCAGGTGTCCCCAAAGCTGCTCCAACCCTGACCTCCTCACTTGACTGAAAGGGTGAGGGTTTGCAGGAATTGTGGTTTAAAGCCACCAGAGGGGCTGCTGTGGACCCGACTTGGGGTCGGATGCTGCCTTCCCTCCATTCAGGATCATGGAGAGCGGTTGCGGGTGTTGTGCAGGGCATGTGCCTGGCCCCGGGACACTGCTGCACTGCCAGTGGGCACTGAGATCCAACCTGCTGCCTTGGCAGCTTCTGCCAGCTGCCAGTGGTGGTGCCGGGACTGATTGGTGCCCGTGAGTTTGCAAAAGGAGCAATTTCCCCTCCTCCCTCCTGTCCAAGTTTGCTATGGCCCCTGAAGGGTTGAAGCTGGACCGGGGCGCCCCCTGCAGTGCCCCCTGCTGCCCGCGGTTATAACAGCCACAAAAACCAACAGGGCTGAGCAGGAGAGAAGGTTCTGGGTTTGTTTTGTTTGTTTTGTTCTGTTCTGTTTATAAATTTCCCAGTAAAGAGCTGTTATTCCTTTTCCTGCACTTTGGCCTGGAAACCCCATCATATCTGAAATTAAAAAGTGTTTTAGACATGGTTCTTCTTTCCATTCCAGGAATGCCCCCATTTTCCCTGGTTGATATTCCTCATTTAAATGAGTTGCCAACTCCTCGGTTCCAGGGTGGACGGGACAGACACCCTAAGAGGAGACATGATCAGGGGTTTGGCCACTTCACACTCTGCCTTTTAAGCCAGTTGGGTCACAGGACTCTCTCCCCAGGTGGCACTTTTGGCCACTTGGCCAGTCAAGACCTGGCTTTGGCAGAGCATCACACTGTGTGCCATGGCTGATAGACTGATGGACAGATGGGGCCCTATCTCATCAAAAGTAAGGCCTGACCCACTCCTGCCACACACAGGTTTTCCAAAATGTCTCCAGACATCAAACTTTTCCTGTCTCTGACACCCCACCCTGTGCCATGCCCTGATCCTGACTGCCCTGGCAAAGTGAGAGGCTCTGGAACTCCCACAGGGCCTTTGTGGTATCCTCGTGTGGGGAACATGGCAGAGGCGGGGTTTGGGACAGGGGGCAAGAGAATCCACAGCCTCCTAAAGGCCAACAGAGCAGTGAAGGTCCAGGGCCCTGCAATGTTTCCTGGTGGAGTAAATTTGTTGGGGACTACTTCTGGGGTTTGTTCTTTTTTGGTGGTTTTCCATTGAAATCATTCATTCTTTGGCCATTTAGACTCTGAACCTGATTGCTGTTGCTGTTGGTTTTTATTCTCTCTGATTGCTGTTTCAGGAAATTGTTCTTCTCTCAGCCCTTTGGGATCTTTGTGCCTCCATGGGAAGGGGATGGTCAGTTTTTAATGGCAGCACATACATGTGTTGGTGCCCATGTGTAGGGACCCCCAGTGCCCCTCAGTTCCCCCAAAAGTCAGAACACATTCCCGTAGATTTCACCGCGTTCCCACAGTCACCCCTAGGGTCCCCACAGCTCTGCGTAGGTCACCTGGGGATCCTGGAGGGTGGTGGCATGGGGGGAGTCTGGGAGACACATGGGCTGTGGGATCTGGGTGGGGTGACACTCTTGGGTGATGTGTCCCTCTGTGTGTGTCTCCCCTGTACTCACCCCCTGCCCTCTTGGTGACCACGACGTGGGTGTACAGCACCTTCCCCTCATCTGGGGGGGGCAGGGGATCCGGGGGAGCCCTGAGGGAATAAAGGAGATGTGGGGGAGGGAATGGGAGATCTTAGGGGTTGGGGTAAAATGGGAGAGTGTGGTTTGAGCCCCCACTCACCTTTCCTGGTGCTTCCTGGCAGCTGCAATGGAAGCAGGGGAGGAGTGACTGTGGGATCTCAGGCCCTGACCCCTCTGAGGATTCCTTAACCCCCTCGGGACCCCTAAGTATCCCTCAATTCCCCCCAAAATCCATGAACCTCCCCAGTATCCCCAAACAACTCACACTCACGTACCCAAAACCCAGCAGGGACATAGACCCCCCCCCCAAACACCCCCAGGGCTTTGGAAAGGATTCCAAACATCCCTGCAGGACCCTCCAGCACATCCCAAAACCCTACATGACCCCCACCAAAGTCACAGTGGTGGCACTGTGGGTTGTTCCCTATGGTTTCTCCAATTCTGTGGGCCTCTACAGCTCCCTGGAACCCCCCATCCCCCCATTGTCACCCACCCATACGGTGCTGCTGTTAGCGTTCAAAAACACATAAACACGGGGACTATATGCGGTGCTTTTTATTTAAGATCTCTGGGAATCGGGGTATTGCCCAAATCTGATTCCGACCATACATCAAAAATGATCATGTTTTTATACTCTATCGTTATATAAATTTCATGTTAATTATTAAACTTATATTGTTTTATTGTATACATAGATTTAGCCCCCCTCTGAATTTCCAACATAGTTTCTCATTATTCTTCTTATGGTTATATAATAATTACATTTAATTACTTAACAATCATCACATCTAACAATTATATAATTTATCATACTGCTTACGCAGGTGCAGTTGATCTGGGAAAACACAATGCTTAACATTTTAGATTCTATCTTTAACTTTTTCCAGGGCTCCACTATCATTCTCCCCCCTTTGAAAGCATTTTCACTTCACTATAGGTGAAATGTTTTCACTTGATACAGTCCTTTATTCCTCAATTCATACTTGGTTCTTCTAATCCAGGGTTGATGTAAATGCTGTTGTGGATGCTATTACGAACTGGAGAACCAGAAGATGGTGGGCGTGGATCTCGTGTTAGTGCCTTAATTATCCTCTGGTTCCAGGACCTTTTTTTCTGTATCTCTCCCTTTCAGATGCTGTAAACTAACCAAATTGCTAAGAATACAATTAGTAAGATTATCACACCCTCAATGATAGATTTATTCCATGAACTCACATTCCACCCTAATCCTTTAAAGATTTTTCCTAACCAACTTGTAGCCAAATCCTTTTGCTCTTCTTGTGCTTCATGCTCTATTTGTTTGATGTCGTATTCTACATCTGCAGTTACATTTGGGATATGAACGCAGCAACGATCAACTTGTCCCTTTAAAAATCCACATACTCCATGCTCTTTCAGGAGTAAGAAATCTAGGGCCAATCGATTTTGTAAAGTCATTTTTGTGGTGGCTTGTAATTGTATATTTAATTCTTTAAATCCTTCCCAGGTGACTTTTGCCAGTCTATCTACCTGACCTGTTAGTTTGTACAGCATCTCTCTACTCTGATAGTTTGCTATAGGACAAAGCAATGACTCTAGGGCCCATCCAAATTTCACTCCACTAGAGGGTTCTTGCCAAGTGTCATCTGGATTTTCATTGTCTAGAACTTCTTGTCTTGCTCTTATCTGCAGAAGTTCATGTTTTCCATTAAATGGGGACTTTTTCCAAATTGGACATAAGGTTGGGAGGCCTAAAGTAATCTCCTTTACTTTCCCGTCTACAGGCAGATGTGTTGTCCAGGTACCATCAATTGCTGCCCGTACAAATTCTCCTGGACCTCGGATTGTAATCCTGGTACACCCTATAATTACTTTATAACTCACTCTGCCTTGTTTATGTCTGATCCCTCTGCAAGCACAACCAATTTGTAGGGCTATTGCCAAGGGTGGCAGCTGTTTTATCTCTTCATCATCTGAAGTGCAGTCTAAAGTTTTATTACATGCCCACCAACTTACTTTGTCTGCCCTCGTTCTGCTACTAGTGTTAGTGTTCGTTATTGCTGGATCTGTTTCATTCTCAGGGCCTTCCCACTCAATACACCAAGGGGTGTTTGCCATATATGTGGTAGATAGGGACACGCGATCAGAAGATCACGCAATGTGATGGAAAGCAGCAGGACTCCTTTTCCCCTAATCCCTTAAGATAAGAGATCACCCTAGGAATGTAACAAGGAATGTAGCCCCCCTAACAATAGTCATGCTAGTAACTTTCCACTCCTGGTAACTTTCCACAGCTTAATAACCATAGATGGTACTGCAGACCCCCTCTGACGTAGAGAAACCCCTTAGACTATAAAACCCCATGAGATGAGATAATAAAGGCCTTTGACCATCTACCACATTGGTGTCTGCGTGCTCTTTGGCCCGAGCGACCCTGGAGAGTTTGGGTTGCCATGCTGTTCCTTGGAACCAGGTCGCCTTGCCTTATATCAGAAGGCAACAACTGGTGCCGACACCCGGAAAGAAGCTTGGGTAACGGGAATTCGCCTGGATAGAGGACAGCGGCTGCAGCGGCAGGACCGTCTGCAGCGGGGAGGGACACCCCCGGACCCGCGTGGACCATGGAAGCCATAGCGAAGGTCGTAACTCAGATGGATGCGCAATAGGGTATTGAGTGTAAGCTTAAAGATTCAAGTCTTGCATTGACGAGACTGACTAAGCTTGGGGCTATAGAAAGCCCGATAGATATCCTCCATCCGGGGGCTTGGGATAATTGTACAAAAGCTCTGGCCGAGGAAGTGAAGCCATTCATTACAATGAACAGTAGTTTCTGAGAAAGAAAAGAATTAAAAGATCTGAGGAATAAAAGAATTAAAAGACACTCTATCAAGGGAAACACAGAAGTTAATAAATAACCTAAAATACATTGTTTGGGAAAACTTTGATTAGATAAGTTAATAAATAATCTAAAATACACTCACAAAAGAAACTTTGGAATTAGAATATTTGAAGAAGCGAAAGTAGAAGCCAAAAAGTTAAGGTGACCTGCCAAGCCGTCAGAATCAAGCCAAGTGCAACAGTGATTTCTGCCAAGTCATGGAAAAACATGCCAAGGATGACAGGAAAATGCCCAAATTAGGAGAAGCTTAAAATTTAACCAAGGAAGACCAAGAGTTCCCGGAAGACTCCGCCTATATTCCTACCTGCCTATGAATATGCATATAATAAATGATGTAATCCTTGTTCAAAATTGTATAAAAACCTGCTTTTGCTGTACCTGATTTAGAAATCCACTTGGTGATTTCTCCAACGCGTTGTCAATAAATACCTCCTGCCTATAGACCTCAAATCTAGTCTCTGGGCAGCTTATTATCGCCTTTTGGGGCAAAATTCGGCATCATTTTTGGCGACCGCGGCAGGACAGAAAGGGTCCTCCCGAGCCTTGGCTCGGGGGACCGGGATCTCTTCGGGGCCCTTGACGGAATTCTGTCAGAAGGGATCCCCATCCCCCAGCCAACGCGCAACGGTGGACAAGAACTTTCTGCATCTCCTGCTCCAAATTAAGAGGTATTTATCTTTGCTTAAGGGTTTTATGGTAAAGCGCTTTATTGGGAAACGAGGGTCAGACGTGACCGCTCGAAGGGAAGCCGGGGGACGCCCTGGTAAAGAATCCCAGTTGTGTTAGAGGTACGGTAATAGTAACGCAGGTTAGAGTCCTGCTGTGAGGAATATTTGTTTTTCGTAACGCAGGTTAGAGTCCTGCTGAAAGGAGTATTTGTTTTTCGTTTATCTTGGTATCTTTGGAAAGAATATTTGTTTTTCGTTTATCTTGGTATCTTTGGTTTGTTCTTATTATGTGGGAAACCGTTTTAACATTGTGTTTAATGTTATAATACTGTGAATTAAGGGTCAAGAACTGAAATTGTTCTCTGAGACCGGAAGAGAGGTCGGTCAGTTTGTGGTATTTTTGTGTCTGCTCTATGTGTCTGTTGCAAAATCTTACAGGAGGCGTCTTGTCACTCTTCATGTAATAGACACACGTCTCAATCCCGGGAAGAAATTTGTCACCCCCTGCAATTGTTACGGTGCTTTGCGATTGCATGAATCTGGCAAACCGGTATCTCACGGTCTGTAGGCGACTTCTCATGACCCTACCTGGTAAACAATCTGTTCTGATATAGACCATAAGGTAGGAACTATTTCATAAAGGTGTGTGGGTGAGAGTGAATGAGACGCAGCATCGCTGCGAAGCGAGAGGGAGTCTCACTCCGCATTTCCTGTTCTTCGCGAGAAGCCAGGTCGGAAACGGACAAAGCGATTGGAAATTGTGTGTATGAAGTGTTAAAATCAATTGGCATACAGTATTTGCGAGAAAGAGACTGTTCCGGTTAAACAGAAAACACAGACACAGGAAATAGCAATGGGAGGTCAACAGAGTAAGGACGTAAATATGAAAACCCCCTTAGGATGTATCCTAAAGCACTGGAAGGACTTGGGAGGGATTCCGGGGGGAAACATAAGTAAAAAGACGCTCCTTAAATATTGCACACAGTGGTGGCCATTGTATAAGTTAGATGACAATGAGAAATGGCCACCGGAGGGAACAACTAATTATAACACTATTTTACAACTGATGCTTTTCCTCCGTTGACTTAATAAATGGGATGAAGTGATGTATGCTGACATGTTCTTTATGTAGCACCTCAGGACCCCCTAGTACTAGCTCTAGAAAAAGATAAGAAAGGTTCAAAGCCTAAAGAACGTTGCTGTGATGCATGTAGCATTGGGGAACAATGTCTTAAGTTAACAAGAAGGGATAGTGGAAAGGAGAGTGAAATAAGCCTGTGGGAATACCATCCATTCGCCCCAGGACGGGAAGGGCCCCCTTCCCAGGCCAAAAGAGGAACAAGGGGATCCTAGCCCATTAAAGGAGCTGGAACGATGGTGGAAATCTAAGTTTGGGCACAGCCCTCAGAAGCTAGACAACAGTTGGGGAGAAGGTAGCCCATCAAAATGGGGGATTGAAAAGAGGGAAAGCAGCCCGCAGGGACCAGATAGTCCACAGGGGTCGGGGAACTACAGGGATGCTGACAGCCCACCTAGACTAGAAGTTGAGAGGGAAGAAGCCAGTCCACATGGAGCTGAGAGCCGAGGGGAGACACGCAGCCTGCCCGAACTAAGTCCATGTAGGGATAGTAGCACACCTAAGAATGGAAGTTTAAAGAAATCAGGTACTTGTAGAATGGAAACTAACACACCGAGGACTAAAGACAAAAGTAGCTCACTGGGAGGCGATGTCTCTGAGTTGAAATATAGTGAGAAGAATGACAATGAGGCATGCGAAAGAGAGGCAGAGAACAACTCACAGAAGCTGAATATAGTAATCCAGATAGAGGATAAGAGAGATGGAAGGGGAATGGAAGATGAGGAGGACAGTAGCCCGGAACAGGACAGGCGCCGGCAGATGTGGGAAGAAAGGCGACAGATGCAGAGTGAGGGGCGGTTGGACTGTGTAAACCATGCTAGGGGAGTAGTAGGAAAAGAGTTGACAGAAATTGAAAGTGAAGATGAAGAACAGGGAAAGGGAAAGAGAAAAGAGAAGAGAAAGAATAGGGAAGACACTGAGGCACAGGAAGAAGATCCCGGGGAGGCAATCAGTCACTCGTATTATACCAGATCTGTGGCACGGAGGGAAGCAAAGCAAAGAGAGGAAGGGAACCATACGATAGCCCCTCTCCGACAATTTATGCCAATGGTAGGGGAAAGGACTAGGGTAAAGGTGCCGTTCTCCACGAGTGATCTGAACAATTGGAGAGATGAGGCAAGGAACTTCAGGAGGAACCCAGAGGGAGTAGCGAAGAGGTTTGAATTAATGGCAAAGAATTTAGATATTGATTGGGAAGATATAGAGGTGATGCTTTCAGAATTGACAGATACCGAAAGGGAACTCGTATTGGAAACAGGGAAACGACATGCTCAAGTATTATCAGGGAGACTAGAAGATAATTTCCCCAGCAGTAAACCAGAATGGGACCCGGGCAACGAAGAGCACTATCGGCGGCTGGTGCAGTATAGAAAACTGATAGCGATGGGCTTGCGTAATGCGATCCCTAAGGCTATCAATTGGTCGATGCTATATGACATCAGGCAGGGAAAGGATGAGACCCCATCAGAGTTTTTGGATAGACTTAGGGCAGCCATGAGACAGTATACACCCCTGGACTCAGCAACGGAAGAAGGGAAGCAACACCTGTTAGGATTAATGATGGGACAGAGTAATCCAGACATCAGGAAGAAATTACAAAAGCTCGAACATCCAGCAAATAAAAACCTGGAGGCATTGCTGAATGAGGCATGGAAGGTGTATAATAATAGGGAAATAGAGGAAAAGAAAAAGGAAGATAAGAGGCTAGCTCGAATAGTGGCTGTAGCAGTAGGAGCTCAAAATACAAACCATTTGGGGCCTAACACCAGGGGTAGGGGTAGAGGCTAGCCAGTGAGAGGGGGAGGGAGGTTCCAACCCCACCCAGTTAGAATAGGGCCAAACCAGTGTGCCTATTGCTTCCAAACGGGACACTGGAAACATGAGTGCCCTCAATTAAGAGAAAGATCAATGGACACTACTACTATCGCACATCAGGGCAGTGAATGAGGGGGACCGGTGGGCCGTACCCTAGCAGACCCACTGGTTAAAATGGAGCTAGGGGAAGGTAAAAAGGAATTGGTTTTTTTTTTTGATTGATACAGGAGCAACATTTTCGGTTTTAAATCAGGAATTGGTACCTAAGAGTGATGAATTTGTACAAGTTGTGGGAGCAACAGGCCAACCAGAAAAAGCTTATTTTTTTTTTGAAACCCATTAAATACAAAATTGGGAAACAAATGGGAATCCACCAGTTTCTGTATTTGCCAAATTCACCAAAGCCTCTATTAGGAAGGGACTTACTGGAGAACCTGAGAGTCAGAATAAAATTCAACAAAGACAAATTGGAATTTCAAGTAAGTGAAGAGCAACTGATTACAGCCTTAAGCCTAACAATCAGTTGCATAGAACCGAAGCCTGAAGGCCACAATATTGAGCGTATCCTGAGTGAAACATATCCATTAGTATGGGCTACCGATATACCTGGGAGATCAAAACAAGCAACACCTATCATTATTGAACTTATACCTGGAGCGAGGCCGGTAGTTAGGAAACAATACTCACTGAGGTTAGAAGATAGAAAGGGAATTAAGCCCATAATCAAAAGGTTTTTAGAATTAGGTTTATTGATAGAATGTGAATCAGATTTTAACACCCCAATTCTGCCAGTAAAGAAACCTAATGGAGCTTATAGATTAGTCCAAGACCTGAGGGCAGTAAATGAGATAACCAAGACGCTACATCCGGTAGTTGCTAACCCTTACACACTCTTAACTAAATTAAAAGATAATTTGACATGGTTCACAGTGTTAGATTTAAAAGACGCATTCTTCTGCCTTCCTTTAGCTCCGGAGAGCCAAAAGATCTTTGCGTTTGAATGGGAATCTGCAGTTAGCCAAAGAATTAGAACAGTGGGAAAGGCCGCTGGGAGATGGTACTCTTTTGCAATACGTAGACGACCTCCTAATAGCAACAGAAACAGAAGAAGAGTGCATTGAATGGACTATTTCCCTGTTAAACTTTCTGGGTTTAAGTGGATATCGAGTTTCTCAACAGAAAGCACAGCTGGTGCAAGAAGAAGTGGTGTATCTGGGATATGAAGTTTCCAGAGGACAGCGATCCCTGGGAGCAGCCAGGAAAGAAGCCATCTGCCAAATGCCTAGACCAGAGACGGTGAGAGATTTGCGCGCTTTCCTGGGGATAACCGGTTGGTGTCGACTATGGATCTGTCAATACAGAATACTCGCTAAACCACTCTATGATTTACTGAAGGAAAGTAAGGGTGTTCTAGTTTGGACCCCCGAGGCAAAGGGAGCCTATAAGAGACTGAAACAGGAACTCATGAGAGCACCAGCCTTGGGTCTTTAAACCATTCTGGCTGTTTTCTCATGAGCGACAAGGAATGGCCCTAGGAGTCCTAGCACAACAGTTAGGACCACATAAAAGGGCTGTGGCCTACTTCTCCAAACAATTGGATGAAGTGAGTAAAGGATGGCCTGGCTGCCTGAGAGCAGTGGCCGCAGTGATAATCAACATTGAAGAGGCCAGAAAGCTCACGCTGGGCCAGAAAATGGCTGTGTTAGTGGCTCACACTGTGTCTGCTGTGTTAGAGCAGAAAGGGAATCACTGGCTGTCACCTTCCAGATTCCTAAAGTATCAAGCTATTTTGGCTGAGTCAGATGATGTTACTATTCAGGTAACTAACGTTGTGAACCCAGCTTCATTCCTAGAAGGGAAAACCTCAGCAGAACCCATCGAGCACAATTGCCTGGAAACGATTGAAGCCGTTTACTCCAGTCGCCCGGATCTCAAAGAAGAGCCATTCGAAGATGCAGACGATTGGTTCTCGGACGGTAGCAGCTTCGTAAAACAAGGCATAAGAATGGCTGGGTATGCAGTAACTACCACAGAAAAGGTAATCGAGTCAAACCCTTTGCCTGCAGGGACCTCAGCCCAGAAGGCAGAATTGATAGCTCTGACTCGAGCCCTAGAATTGGCAGAGAACATGCGAATAAATATTTGGATAGACTCTAAGCATGCCTTCTCCGTTGTTCACGCTCATGGAGCCATTTGGAAAGAAAGAGGACTGTTGACTACTCAAAGGAAAACAGTCAAACATGCAGAGGAGATTCTACGATTGCTAGAAGCAGTCCAACTCCCAGCACAAGTGGCCATAATGCATTGTAAAGGACATCTAAAAGGTAACACTCTTCCAGAAGTTGAGAATAGAAAGGCAGATGCAGAAGCTAAATTAGCCGCTGCAAGGACCGGAAAGGTAAATATAACAGCTCTGATACCAGGAGAGCTGGATGTAAACCTCCAACCAAACTATCAGGAATCAAGATCATAGATGGATTCAAAGGAATAAAGGTAAACTGTTAGACAGTGGATGGGGACAATCAGAGACAGGACAGTTGGTAATACCAGGGAACCTAATGTGGCAGATTGTAAAGACGGAGCATGAAAAGGCCCATTGGGGTCTATATCCGCTTTACCAATATTTGCAAGCCAGGATAGCAGGACCGAAATTATTTATCACCATAAAACGTGTCACATCCCAGTGTGAGCGATGCTTGAAGAACAACCCGAATACAGGGACTAAGATACACCAGGGAGCAATAAATCGAGGTAAATTTCCAGGTGAGGTATGGCAAATTGATTTTTCTGAACTCCCAAGAAAAGGGGGGGTTTCGGTACTTGTTGGTATTAACTGATACATTTTCTGGGTGGCCTGAAGCATTCCCTTGCAGGACAAATAAGGAAAGAGAGGTGACTAAAGTATTGTTGAATGAAATTATTCCACGGTTTGGAGTACCGAAGAGCATATCTTCGGATAGGGGCACACATTTCTGTGCAAAAGTGGTGAGAGCAATAAGCAAAGCATTACAAATTAAATGGCAATTACACACACCTTACTGTCCACAGGCCAATGGGTGGCCTTGTGGGTGAAACCTGTTTTTGATGCAGCCTTGGCACCCCACGGAAGAGGACAGGGAGCGACTGAAGAAGAAACTGCCCCTAGTCCTACGACCACTGCTGCTACAGCTGAAGGGACACTCGAGAGGGTTAGACAGAGCTCTGATACGTCACTATCAAACGGCCCAGGATTTGAATGATTTTATTGACTCATTAGTCAAGTCCGGCAAAGGCACCTTGCCTTGATTGTTATGATCCACATTGTGCTACCTGGATAGCTTTACATTGTGTATGTTGTGATAACACTTTTTGGATAGAACAATCATTATTATGGGATTTATGGTGTCATACTTGTGAGCACGAGCACACGTCGGGTAGAAGCTGGGAAAATGAATTAAGGAGACAGACGGGGCAAAATGCATATGCAGCTTTAAATCTTTATGAGTCTCCCGAACAGAAAATTCTTGCTTATTGTCGTTGGAAAGTACAATGTGTTGTGAATAGAATTAAGGTTCAAAGTAAATCGCGTATAGTTTCTGTAAGGTGTAGAAAATTAGTACCTTTAACACAGCGTTCAATTGTAGGGCCCTTCAGGGGAAATCCTGAAAAGGCATTAGATCATTGTATTGGAAAATTGCAAAAATTGAGTTTGCAAGTGACGGGACCAGTAAAGTTAGGAGCAGCAAAACTGAAAATAGATAAGAAATAGAAGGCAAGAAAAGGAACGACTTCATCTAAATAAGGTTATTAGTAATTGTTAATTAGTTCCCTATGATTAGGACAATTTCACGTCTAAGGGACCCTGCCTTGTGGGACGCTGTTGCTCCATGGGACCCTGCTTCGTGGCATGCTATAGGTGTTGAAGAACAAGAACAACGATTACGAAGTAAGATACATGTTGCCTTAAAGAAGGAGCTTGAATTTGTAGCCGCATATAGTAAGAAAGCCGAAGAGGCTTTACAGTCACCACCATTGAATTGGTTATATTGGATTGAAGAATCAGACTTTTATACTGGCCCTTACTTACATTCACTTCCTTGTTATGTTTGTAAAAGGGATGTTGATAAGTGCTATGCTTGGATAGCTCTACATTGTGCTGATTGTAATCAGATTTACTGGTACTCACAAAGATCAATAGGATTTTTATGGTGTAGACCTTGTTTTGGAAGATGGATTTGATATTCTTCCTGGTATAGAGCTCTTGAGCACAGTACTGGTCTACCAGGAAGGTCAGGATTACAACTTTATGAGAGTACAGAACAAGTGGCCATAGCATATATGAGGTGGAAATTACAGCAAGTACTTAGAGAGCTTGAAATTACTACATCCTCCCGCATTATAGCAGCTCGCTGTAAAGCTGATTTGCCTTCAAACTTACCTCACGCTATACCTGTAAGCAAAGATGCAGATTTGGAATTAGACCAGTGCATTCAAAAATTGACACAGCCTTATAATAGACATTCTAACAAACCAGGGAAAAGACAACAAAGAAAGGAAAAACAGAGAAGGCAGAAAGAAAAATAAAGCTTGTTCCTATTATACTGCTCAATGCTGTATACTACTCAACAGCTACACAGGTCTTCAACTACTAGGAATCATAATGAAAAGGACCCAAATGTTTTGGGCTATGGTACGAGCGTACCAGCGCCCTATAGGATTAGAATTTGACGAAAGAATTCGTAAGTTATAAGAAAAGGGGGGAATGAAGCCATTCATTACAATGAACAGTAGTTTCCGAGGAATAAAAGAATTAAAAGATCTGAGGAATAAAAGAATTAAAAGACACTCTATCAAGGGAAACACAGAAGTTAATAAATAACCTAAAATACATTGTTTGGGAAAACTTTGATTAGATAAGTTAATAAATAATCTAAAATACACTCACAAAAGAAACTTTGGAATTAGAATATTTGAAGAAGCGAAAGTAGAAGCCAAAAAGTTAAGGTGACCTGCCAAGCCGTCAGAATCAAGCCAAGTGCAACAGTGATTTCTGCCAAGTCATGGAAAAACATGCCAAGGATGACAGGAAAATGCCCAAATTAGGAGAAGCTTAAAATTTAACCAAGGAAGACCAAGAGTTCCCGGAAGACTCCGCCTATATTCCTACCTGCCTATGAATATGCATGTAATAAATGATGTAATTCTTGTTCAAAATTGTATAAAAACCTGCTTTTGCTGTACCTAATTCAGAAATCCACTTGGTGATTTCTCCAACGTGTTGTCAATAAATACCTCCTGCCTATAGACCTCAAATCTAGTCTCTGGGCAGCTTATTATCGCCTTTTGGGGCAAAATTCGGCATCACTCAGGGCTCCAGAAGGGAGCAGGGCAAGGTTTCCAGAACTGATCATCCTTCAGAGGAACTTAAGGGAACTGTCTCATGAGTAAACTCTTGCCACACTGACACAGATTATTCTGTCAGGAAAGGTACATTCAGAACATGCCTCCAACATCTGGCAAGGTCTTCAAAGCACCATTCACCAGCATTTCCAAGTAATCCAAGTCATGTGGCAGTCGAGAAGGGAGCACAGATCCTACAGAACCATTGCCATGGTGTGCTGGGATCCCCTTCTGCCTTGGGGAATTGGACACTGCAAGGGGGTGGGGTAAGGCTGTGGGAGCCTGTGCCTCCTGGTCACTCTCCACGCTCTTTGCAGGTCCTGTGCAACATGCCTGGAGGGGCTGCAGGTCCTGTGCAACATGCCTGGTGGGACGGCTGAAGCAACCCAGGGCCCTGGGGCTCTCTCCCTCCCACGCAGGAAACCTTCACTAAATGCTTGGGCAAAGCTGCAGTGCCACAGCTGTCACTCCCAACCTCCGTACCTCCCTCCTGCTTGCCCACCTGCCCATGGAACAGCTCCCACAGCACACGGGCACATAGCCAGGCCCTCTCAGGACACACTGGAGCCTTGCCCTCCCCCTCGGCCCTTTCCCCACCATGGGCACCCCGTGCAGCCGTTCCCAGGTTTCGGGACGTGTCTCCCAGGGAGGGAGCCCAGCAGGACAGCTCAGTACCCGAGTGCCATGAGCCTGCTCGGGACAATTCCTCTGGGCTGTGCCCGCAGTGCCAAGCAGCAGAGAGGGCGGCTCAAGCCTCAGCAGGGCTCAGGCCCAGAGGCACAGCAATTACCTCCTGTGACTGTGCCTGGCATCGCCTCCCTTCCTGCAGGAAATGCCACCTTCCATAGAGCCCCTCTGTCCATCCCTTGAGAAAGGAAGAGGCACAGCTGGATCAGATGGAATCATTGCACATCCAGGAGGTGGCCTCTTCAGGAGGCAATACTTCTCCAAAACATGGATAAGGATCGCTAAAAGCCTGATCCCTCCAGGCCTTTGGGGCTGGCTATGGCTTTACCTCCTCCAAGCAGCCACATCTCAGGATGTGACTGGGGACCGGGAAAATGCAGGGGATCCCTGGTGAGTTTGGGCTGCGTGGCAGCTGATACCCAATGCCTTCCTGCAGAGGCTGGGGAGAAGCTGCAGCCAGGCCAGGCTGGGAAACTGCCCTGCAGGGCATGGAAGCAGCAGCGGGGCAGCGAGGCTGCCATGGATCCCTTCCCGCTGTTCCGGGTTCTGCTCTGACATGAGGGCCCCTGGCTCACTCTAGGATCTCTCCCAGGTCTCCTCCCACAGCTTCATCCCACAGCTCAGCCCCAAGGGCCAGACAGGTATTAGGAATTTCACAGCCTACCATTGGTGACTCATAGTCAGAATGCACAGGAAAACTCTAGCTGTGTTTCAAAATACCAGATGCTGTGTTGCTTCCTTCCCACTGCAGATTTTCCATTGCCCCAGCCTCAGCCTCTGGCAGCCTGCCTGGATGTTCTCCCCGCGCCGCTTCTGCAATCCCACTGGTCCAGGTCCTGCTGGTTCTGTGGGCAGCTCTTCGGGCCACTGAGGCCCTGTTCCTCCTTTGTTTGTCAGCATGTCCGAGTGAGAGATGATTCAGGGGCTCAGCACCAAGGCCTCCAGCAGCACTGGTCAGTTCCTGAGTGCACTCGGTGGCCACAGGCAGCTGCCCATGGCTCTGGCAGGGATGTGAAGGGGAGGCCGTGCAGGGGAGCAGCCCCCACGCCCCAGCCCTGTCCATGGGGGCCTGCAGCCCGTGGGGATGGAGCAGCAGTTTCTGGGGTGACAGAGCCAGCAGCTGGGCAGTGCAGCACACACTGCACACATCTACTGCAGGGATATGTTAGCAATATTGTGTATACATGCACTCCAAAGTGAAAAAAATCAGTCTAAGTGTAGCTTAATTTCAGAGGCATTAGGGAAGAATTATTACCGCTGCTTTCCTGGCTGAGTTTTGGAACATTATACTTTTTTTTTAATACTTTATAAAAACAATCTCTTAGTCTGGAAAGGGAGTTTTTCAATCACAGGGGTTCTTGCTTCACTCCAGGAAAAGTGTAATTCAGTGTACCAGGGAGATTTTCTCTTAACATATTGCTGAGTTCTCATGCTGCCACTCATTAGTAGAGATGAAATAATTTCTCACTGTTTATGTTTGATTTTTGTTTGGAGACAGTAGGGAAAAAATGTACCCACTGTCAAGATTTGGTTCATGTGGATCAGTTATTATTTCAGCTGCCTAAGTTGAGGGAGGAATTCACAGAGGTTATCCCAGGCAAAATCTGGTGCTGATGCTTGTGCCATTGGAGTCTGGAGTGGGCTCTTTCCTAGCACAACTCACCACACTGAGCTCCTGGGCATATCTCGTTTGTTTTCTGGTTTTTACTACTAAGAACAGCCAGCATCATTTACCAGTACCTAAAACAGATTTGTTGGTTCCTCTGAATCAACTCACACTGTGGGTTGGACTTTCCCCAGGTTTCAGCCTGGAGAAAAGGAGGCTCAGGGGGAGCCTCGTGGCTCTCCACAAGTCCCTGACAGGAGGGTAGAGCCAGGTGGGGCTCTGCTCCCATGGGAACAGGGACAGGACAAGAGGAAAAGGTCTCAACTTGCACCAGGAGAGGTTTAGATTGGAAATTAGGGAACATTTCTTCTTGGAAAAGGTTGTAAAGCATTGGAACAGGTTGCCCAGGGCACTGGTAGAATCACCATCCCTGGAAGAGCTCAGAAGACATGTTGATGCGGGACTTGGGATGTGGTTTAGTGGTGAACATAGTGATGGTGTGGTTGATGGTTGGAATTGATTATTGTGAAGGTCTTTCCCAACTTTAAGGATTCTCTGATTCCATGATTCTAAACAACCTAGTGATAACATAATCTAATCTCTCTTGGTGTAAATGACTTGGTTCACTCTCTGATGTTTTCTCCACATCCATGTGCCAATGCATCTTCCAGCACATGGAAGGAACAAACCAGGTGTGAAGACTGGAGAAAGAAAATGAGCCCACATCACTTCCTTGGGAAGAGAAGAGAAGATCTGGCAACTTCCAGAGGGGAGGAGAAACAGAAAAAAAAGTTTGAGAAGCTGAAGTAGTGGCAGAGGTACCAGGGAGAAGAAATAAGAGGTGAGAGAAATGGTGGCTATGAATTGCAGGGCAGGCAGAGGACACCAGTGACCCAAAGAGTTTGGCACCTCCTGGCCATTAGGCAGCTGACCACTCAATTGATCACATCCTTCAGCTCTGTGTGTACAGCGTGAGGATGTCCTGGGCACCTCCTCAAACACCTTATTTCTGAGGGTGTTTGTAGAGATTTGGCCCCAAGGTGACAGGATGGACAGGGAGATTGGTCCATGTGCTCCAGTGACCCACTCAGATCACCAGGATTTCTGCATCCAAGTCCTTCAGGTGACAGGGCTGAGGAGCCCTGCTCAGTCCTGCCTTGCCCAGGCTCTCGCCGGGCATCCCAGGAGACTCCTGTCTCTCCTGATCCCTTGGATCCCTTCTTGCTGACCAGCAAATATGCCTGGGGGCAGGTGGGCAGCAAAAGGAGGCCCAGAGGAACAAGTGAAGTGACAGCCCACAGCAGGAGGGGACACAGGTGAGGAAACACAACCAGCCTGGACAATGTGACAAACCACTACAGAATGAGCACCATAAAAATCATCTCCCTGTCCAAACCCACAGCCACATCAGTCTTTAAATATTTTATACTGTTCTGATCTGAAAAACCAAGCTGGAGCATTGCAAATCAAATAAGAAAGGGACAAAGGAAAGATTAGTGAGTACCGAGCAGTTTCTACATTAAGACTGAATGGGATCCCTCAGTCTAGAAATCAAATGGGAGATAGATGTGAGAGGTTTGTAACAGCTTGAACAGCCTGGGAAATGGGGACAGGGAAAAATTTGTTTTGATTTGTAAGAAAAAAAAGGAACTTGAGGGCCTGAAAATGTTATTAGGCAGAAACTACATCTATGTGTAAGGGCCACATAGAGAAAGGGTCCTTGGCAAGCCAGTGGAGAAGCAGCATATGGGACAGAGGTGTGCAAGAAACCCATTGCATTGGAGAGAGTCTGATGGAGACCTCACCTACAGCACTGCCCAGGAATCAAATAAAACTTCACCCAGGCATAGCCACATGGTAGTGGAGAATCAGAGTTCCTCCTTCCTCCACTCAGCGAGTCCCAGCAAAACAGCAGTCAAAAATCTTTGCCTTTCTCAAGCCCCTAAACACCAAGGAGTTCTCAGTTTGCTTTGGGGTAAAGGTGAACAGGGCAGGCACCTCTGGAGGGAATGCAGGGGATGGACAGCAGGCAGCCATGTGCAGAACTGTCCTGTGCCCTGCAGGGCCCAGCACTCACCTGAGCTGCAGCACACGGCTAGGGAGCCGCAATGGGCACCGCTGGCCAGCGGGTGAAATGCCACTGTCACCTGCACGGTGTCACCAGCGCCCAGAGCTCCTGTGGCCGGCACCACGGAGAAAGGACTGCAACACAGAGAGAGGGGTCAGGCCTGGGGGACACCTGGCCATGAGATTCCTGCTGCACTGCAGCTCCCTGCAGCACCCTTGGCCAAGCAGGGAGCAAACCAAGCACAGGCAGCACAAGAGACAGAACAGACAGGATCACAAACAGCCACCGAGCCACTGCTGACAAGATCCAGCCCTCACAAGATCCTGGGGGTAAAATGACCTCAGCTCCCCATACTCTGCATCCCGCTCTCTGCAATGAGCCTCAAGGCTCCCACTGCCAGCAATCCCATCAGAGAATGGTTTGTGAAAAGCACAGAGAGGGTTCAGAGCTATTTGCATGCACAACTTGACACTGACTGCCTCAGGAATTTCTCTTTTCCTGCTGCCTATAAAACTCATCTCAAGAGATGAAAATGTTAGGGCACTCCCTGTCCTGGGAGATTACACCCTAGGAATCAGACAAGGAGAAGGAACTTTTCCCTGAAGACCAAGGAATAGTTCCTGTTGAATTTGCAGTGTGCTTCTTTGGTTTATTTTACCTTGAAATCATCGTGATTTAGCCTAAAAGGGGCAACTTTTCTAAGCATTTCAATGAAAGCTGCTCTAAGAAAAGGAGCAATCAAAACTCTGAAAGAGTGCAAATGCAGATTAGAGCAATACAGTGACATGGAAACCCAAAAGGATGATGCCATTTACAGTCTGAAGGGTCCAATCCCAGCTAAATGAAGCACCATGAGCAGGAGCACATCAAGGAAGCAGAACAGGAGGTTTCTGTGTGTTTACCAGCAATGCAGTCTGGGACTCTGGGCTGTCATGCAGGCTGGTAACTGTTTGCTTGGCCCAGCAGAGAAACTCTGTGCAATGTGTTGGAAATAATGATGCAGATGTGTTGGTGCACTTTGGATTTAACAGGAGCAATCAGGATTTAGTCACCAGGTAAACAGCTCTTGCCTGACAAACACAAGACTCTGTGCTTTGATGCTCAGGGACAGCTCAGGGGAAATGTGCTTCTGCCCAGCAGCTGCTGGGCTTTGTGCCCTTCTACAGCCCCAGTGAGGAAACAAAAGTTCCTGGCCTTGGTGCTTTGTTGCTGGTCAATCTGTCACTTCAGATGTGTTCTGGGGACTTTGCTGATGAATGCATCACACACAAAAACAAAGAGAACATCCGCCAAGCTGAACTTTGTTCATGTCAGTAGTAACAGCTGATGAACTCGCTTCAGGTTCTGCTCATTAAGGACCTCTTGCTGTAATTATGGGCTGGCCTGTTCCCATTGCCACTGGTGAGAACATCACTGCTGGCTGATGGAGAAGCCTTGGGCCAGCAATGTTCATGTGCTGGACGTGAGACTTTGGAGGGAGGGGAGGAAAGACAAGGCCCCAGCAGCCCCAGAGCCAGATCAGTGCTCGTGCTCCTGCATCTGCCCCGGGGCTGATGCCAGCACGGCTGCAGCTCTGCTGGGGCTGGGGGGATCAGGGCCTGCTGGGGGCAAGGCACAGCATTCTGTTCTTAGTCTTTGGCCAGAAATTTCACTGCCATAGAGAAGCTGCCAGTTAGGGGAATCCGTGGCCACGCTTCAGCACTACCTTCCATTCCATTCCCTTCCCACTCCTGCCCCATGTTACATGTTCCTGCCTTCAGGTGGCAGGATGGGAATAACATTCCAGGGATGACTTCAGGGCTTGCCTGAGAAAGAAGGTGTCTTCTTCTTTTCAAATTATCAGGAGAAGAGGATCCAGCCAAGTTCAGGACTCAGCTGTCAGGACTGGAAAACTGAGTGCAAATCAGCCCCCGCATCTCCTCCATCCCTGGGCTGTACCCACCAGACTCCTCTGTTCCTGCTGTAGCACTCATCTCTCACACACACCTGGCTCCCCAAGACCCAGAGACACAAGCTCCACAGCTAAACTTAACTCCTCTGAATTTCAGCCAACACCCTAAACTGTTCCCTGAGCCCACAGCTAGAAGAGCTGTGAAGGAGACATCCCTGACACTGTAAGAACCAAAGGAAAATCACTGCCAAGAGATAGGCCTGGAAAGCTAAATTTTGGGCTTTTCTCTGTTAATTGTGAGCTGCTCCTTAAGACACTTCTTATCCTGTTAGATCCATCCTCTCAATGAATCACTACTGCACCTGACAGGCAGTAAAGATAAGGTATGGAGGGGTTTTAAAAGGTTGTTTTCTTCTGCTTTTATAACTAGGTCCATTGACATGTTTGTTTCCTTGTATGGCATCTAAAGACAGGTCCATGTCTCCCAATGGCACCTTGCAACCCCCAGACACTGCTCTTGCTTTGAGCAGTGTGTTTGCTCAGATGATTTCCAGAGGTCTCCTCCAGGACCACTGCAAAGCCGCGTGCCTGTGGCCTCCCAGAGAATGGCTCTGTTTGGCTGACAGTGCTGAGGAAGCATTTCCGAAGCTGCTTGTGCTCAGCAGGGTGCAAGCCAGCTCCCAACATGTTCCAGCAGCCTCCAGGGAATCTGGGACACAGAAAGCTCCAAGGCCACTTAAAGCAAGAGCAGATACCTTCCATCCTGCTCACTTCCAGCCAGGCTGCAGGGCAGCAGATCCGATGCTTGGTTCCTTCTGTAGCTCTTTCCCAACTCCGCTCTCACCCAAAGCTGTTTGCACAGGGACAGATGAGCTGCCTCACCTCTGGGTGCTCAGCTGGTACCGAGCTGCCCGGGCACCGACATTGCGCACCAGCAGAGTCTGCTGGGTGCTGGCCTTGACCTGACACTTGGAGAAGTCCAGCTGGGCAGGGAAGTCCAGCACAGCTCGGGCACCAATGGCCCGAATTGGCACAACGATCCTTTCCCTTGCAGTGAGGCACACCAGCTCGTGGCAATAATCCTGCAGGAAAAGAAACTGGCTCAGCACAGGACATTTAGTGCCATCCCCATGGCAGAAGAAAAACCATTTCCTATACCCCTTCAAGGCCATCAATTTACCTATTGCACCCTCAAATGAACACGAAGTTCTACTACTATGTCACATTTTAAAGGCACCAGTGCACTTTGCAAAATCTGTCTCAGTGGCATTCAGCTCTTGTGTCACTTGGGTCATACAGATAACAGCCCTAGGCCACCATCATTTTTACTCTAAACTTTAATGATGTTAAAGAATTCCTAAGCCCCTTCTAAGCAACATGGAGCTGGGGAACACAGGACATTGCTCTTTAATCTTCTGTATTCCCACTGTCTGAGAATAGGACAAAGTGTTCAACTGACTCTAAGCAGCAAAAGGAAGAGGAGAAAACAGCTGCACCCAAAGACATCCTGCACCTCTGGCTTGGTGCAGAAACATCGGTTGGCTCACAACTCCCCTCTAACTTTGCCCGTCCAACCAAGTCAGGAGAAGAACAGTGCTAAGAGGTAGCAGGATGCTTCAGCTGTGTCTTGCCTGTCTGTGCCAGCAGAGCCGAGTGAAACCAATGTACAGCTGAAGGCCTGAGCATGTGTTCTGTCCCTTTCCCTTTGCCACAGGAATTCCTTCTGTCAGGCTGGGCACTCACCTGTGCTGCTCTGACCATCCTGACCTTGGGCACCTGGGCATGTGCCGGGGGGGGAAGCTCAAACTCTGCCCAAAGCCTTGAGAGCCACGGCTGGTCCCAGCTGGTAGAGCTTCCAAAGCAGCTGTTCTCTCCCAGCTCCTGTGTGGGCACAGATGCAGCCCTGCAGGCAGCGCTGGAGCCAGGGCCACAAAGGTCCCTTGCTGTCTGCAGCTCACTTGGCTGAAGATGCCCCACTGCTGAGGCTCTGTCAAGGAGATGCCTCTGTTTTCTTCTGTGGAGGGCTCTGTCAGCCCAGACAGAGAAAACAATTAACAGGGAGAACTAAAACCTAGACACATTCCTGTGCACCTCACTCTTGGTACAGTGTTCCTTTCTTGCATCTCTTGGACTCATCCAGCAGCGATCTCTCCTTGCTGTGAGTTCTGAGCGTTGTGCAGGGATGGAGTTCAGGCAGTTCTGAGAGCTCCTCCCCATTCTCTGGAAAGGACACTGCCTCAATCCAACGAAACGTAAGAGGAAACAAATGCCCAAAGAGCAGAAATCCCCAACCATGTCCCATGCAATCATGGAGAAGCCAATGGGACAGAGCCATATGGCTGGAGTATATGTGTTCCACTCTGTATTATTAATTCACTGATGCTAAGTATTTCAGCAGGAAACTCCCAGGGCTTCCAGGAATGTCCTAGTGGCTGTGATCACAAGTTATTCAGCAGTGCCACTTGTTCACGAAAAGCCTTTCTGAACAAGCACAACTCTGAGGCTCTAGCTGGTTTACTTTTGCCTTTCAGCTGCTTCCCTCTAAGTTCCAGAGGGAGAAGTTTCTCAGCAGGAAGAAGGAGGCCAGCACTGGGGAAGGTATCCTGCCCAGAATTGGCCCATTTCTAGGCAGGAGTGAGACTCGCCCAAAGGTAGCCTTTTCCTGCTCTTTTCCTTTCTGTTTCACATGAAGTTTGAAGAGGGTGTGTGTTTGTGACAGGCTTGCCTCCAGCAAAATACCTCAGTGTCCAGGTCCTGCTGTCATTGCAAGGTGCTGGGAGTGGTGGACTGGGAGTCCTGATCTGCACTAAGCCAACACAAATACCCTCTGCTGAAGCTGCTGGGGTGTGCTGGAGTGCAGCTGCCATTGCTAAAACAATGGGAGGAAGGCTGGGGACACAAAGGCACAAAATTGCCCTTTGCCATTCTCCTGCTGAAGGAGCCACCTCTTGCTTTGGTGTGGTCACCATCAAATGCTCAGGGTCACAGGATTCCCTGCAGAGTGGCAGCGTTGGCCTTTGAAGGCCAAGGATCTGCAGGAATTACTTCAGATTGAACAAAACAAATTGCATTACTGCTTTGGGCTGGGACAATGTGTTGGACCCTGATGGGGTGTTAGATTTTGCAGGCTGCCAGATGTCCAGGGGACTGGCCCTGGGCAGAGGGGAATGGATGTGCTTTATCTGGATCAGTGCCTACTCAGAGGTGTGTTTAAAGCTGCTTTTCTGGCAGGACTAGCTCAGTATAAAGCACAGTCCAAACGGGTAAGTGACTGAGGTGGGCTGTTGAGCAGGAAATTGGCAGCAAGAGACACAGAACACAATCCAGGTAAAGGATTGTCCTGGAGAGGAGCCTTGGGAACACCTCAGGGAAGGGCACAGCTAAGGGACAGTGTGCTGCAGCCACTCTCTTCAGCAGAATGTGTCTGCTGTGAAGTCACAGAGGAGAGCTGCTTGCATCTCTGCAGTGACAGCAGTGTGGCTGGAGAAGGCAGAGAAAGCAGGGCAGAGTTTTCTCCAAGCAATGTCTCTGCTCCAGAAGCATTTGCTGTTGTTGTGTCATTCCAGACGTGCCTCTAGAATGGCATGAAATAAGATTGCAGTAATGACAAGAAAGCACCCATTTAAAGGCCATTGAAAAAGGAGATACCAACTCTACTTTTACCCAAGTTGCTGAGAAAATAACTGAACCTTATCCTCATTCAGCATTCACCTCACTTGTCTTTTTATTTTCAGCTCATTTGTCTTTTTATTTTTGCCTTTTCCTCTCTTTGGAACACACTAACTTTTAAATACAATGAAAAGGAACAAAATCATCAAAGCAAAAGAAAAGTGTTTCTTAGTAAGGATTCAGCTGAGCTGGGGATGTCTCCCTCCCTGAGAGCCAAGCACACACACACACACCCTCTGAGAAAATGGCAATCTTTGTATCCCCTTTGTACCCGGCTGGGGTGGTTCCTGTGCCCTTTGCCATTGGATGGCTACTCAGGAGCTTCCATTCTCTACTGAGCACCAACTTTTCTGTCCCCTCCCTTCTCATCCTCCTTCCTTTTGGTCAGGTCTTCAACCCTGTCCCTCTCACTGTGACACTCAACAAACCAACCGGAACAAATGCAAACCACAAATAACACACAGAACCAACAAATTCCATTCTTTTGCTTAATAACCTTTTGGCTTCAGCCAAGTGTCACCTCATCTCTCACACCTCCTCTGGTCCTGTGCTCTTCTTACAGATGTCTAAGTTGTAGAGCAAAAAAGATATTTGCAGTTGTGTGGTCCTCGGTTTCCGTGTCTCAGAGTAAAAGACATCCCAAATCCTTTCCCATGGAGTCTCCTGTAAATTCATGGGTTTTACTTACTCCATGAGTGCTCAGTCAGTGCCCCAGAGCTCTGTGACAACATGGGCACAGGGCTGTGTTTTAGGAAAATGCTGCCTGGCATTCTGGAGAAAGAAACCTGGAGAAATCCATGCCAGAAGAGCAGCTTGGCTTGAGCCTGCTCTGTGTGGCCCAGCAGCTGTGGATCAGCTCAGAGCAGAGGTGGGTGAGCCACTGTTTGCCCAGTGTGGGCCGGGCAGACGTGCTCCCCCAGAGTCTGTACTTCACTGGGGATCAGTGGAAGATTCTCCTGCATGAACCTTCCTCCCAGCAGCTGAAGCTCTCCCTGCTCTCTCTCCTCTCCAGCTGCCGTCAGCTGCCCCGAAACAGAGCTGGTTTGGGGTTTCCCCACCAGAGCTGGTATTTCAGAACTTCGTCGCTCGGGAGGTCTCTGAAATGGTGCTGTCTCTCATGAATAAGGACAAGGTAAGTGCTGGCACGCGAAGCTTTAACACTCTGCTGGAAGAGGAGAGTGCTGTCATTCCCTCAGTGTAGAGCAAAGCAAGTTATGTGCTGCAGCACATGCAGAAGAAAATGTCTCAGCACCTTCTTCTGCAAGATGGTGGAAATCTTCCTGTGCTGGGAATTGTCCCCAGATTTTGGCCAGGCGTTGATGGTGTCTATCCCAAAGGAGTTTCCTTCTCTTGAAAGCTCTGGATTGACAGGAATGTTGAGGGCTGTACAGTTCTTACCTGCTCTCATGCTTGGCCTTGGGTCTATAGCACACCCTGTGTGTCCTTGGTTAATCTTGGCTCCTGGTAGGAATCTCTGCCTCTCTCAGCCAGTTTGGCTCCCTTTGTGCAGCTCACAGGCAAAGCTCAGGGGCTGAGCCTTCTGCATTTTATGCTGGAATCACTTCTCATTAATGGCATTGGCCCTGCAGGAACCGTGTTCTGCAAGAGCCCTGCAATCAGAGTGATGGAGCAGAAGCAGTGAGAGGCCTTTAGGTGCCACTTGAGGCTCCTGCTCAGCTTCATCCAGCTCTGCTCAGCTTTTCCAAAAGCAACACGGTGCGCTGCTTTCCCTTTGCAGAAGCACAGCACATCCAAAGCCATGTGCTCCTGGAGGTTTCCACCTTCAGCTGAAGAAATTGGGATTGTTTTGCAGTTTCCCAAGAGAGCTGAGAGGGAAACAGTTGAAAACTGTCAGTTGTGTTCCACTGTAAAGAGGAAAACTTGAGACCATTTGAATTTCAGTCAGGGAAACATTTTCTCAAGTGAGGCTTGTGCCAAGAGTGGGCTGGTGGGAGGAGACAGGAGGGAGTCCAAATCATCTGGTTTAGACTTCTGGAGAGCATTTTGGTGCTCAGGGGTTGATGATATCAGTGTGCTAGAAAATGCATGTGTGCTCTGTCTGTGAGCCCCAGAGGGCAGAACCTGGCCTGCTGGCTGCAGGCAGGAATGCCCAGCAGCCCAGCTTGCCTGCACAGGCAGCAGGAAGGCCTGGAGAGCCAAGATTGGCTTTGCATACTGGAACCACACTGTCAGTCAGTGCTGGTCCTGTTTCTCCAGGCAGAAAATGCCTCTGAAGCCCCATGGTCAATAGACACCGCCTGTCTGTGTTTCTGTCACTTTTGGCAAGCTGGTTGCTCTCATGGTTTTATGATTCTTCCTTGCTGCTTTACTGCCCATTTAAATTCTCTTTGCCATCTCCTTGTTTTAAGGATTGTCTTGCTGTGTTCATTCCTTCTTTTGCTTTTCAGGTTTGCTTTTATTCCCAGTAAGACCACAGTGTTTGGTCTCCTGTCTTGCTGCTCTGCCTGCCTGACTGTATCCCCAGAAGGTCCCTACCCAAACCTGATCTGCTGGAAGGGAATTTCTTCCTTGCCCCACAGTAATGTGCTGGTTTGCTTTTAGGTAGCACATTCCCCCTCTGGAACATGACAACTTGATGCCTGTGTGCAGGCAGAAGCCAGCAGGTTTTTGGCCTTGTTGAATATGCAGGTGACTTGGTTCAGGTGCTGTGTCTCCATCCTGCTGGCGCTGACCTGCTCAGCCCTTCCTTCCCAGCAGGCACTGCCCTATGGCCCTGGCCAAATGCTGGAGCCAGAGAGAAGGGATTCAAGTTCAGCCTTGTGAATGATGTGCCTGTGCCTGCTCAGCTGAAAGTGCTTTGGAAAAGGGTCAAGGGAGGGATGTTAGCAGGGCATGGACAGGTCTCCTCTCGTCCTGTTTCCACAAGTGGCAAAATGATAATTTCATGTCTTTGCTGCAGTTTCTTCACGTGGTGAAGGTCTCCATGGAGAGCTCACCTTACTTCCAGCTGGTGAGCTCCAGCGATGCGTACCGTGCCGTGCCGCCGGGCGCCTCTGCCCCTGTGCGCATCCGCTTCACCCCCAGCAAGAACCAGGTGAGGCTTGAGGAGCCAAAGCACACAATGATCTCCACAGCCATTGTTTTCCCTGCACTCTGGCTCCAGCCCATTGCATGCTGTGAGCTGGGCTCCAGGCGTGGGCAGGCAGCCTGCAGCCAGTCACACCTTGGCACTGCTGGCAGGCACTGCAGCCAGGCCTGACAGGCTCTGCTTCCCCTCCCTGCACATTGCTGAGCATTGCCAAGGGAAGATGCACAGGAAACAGGATGAAAATGACAGAGGGCTGTTGATAGATGTTGGGCCATCTCTAGGTCCAGTGGAAGGGGTATCATTCTGATGGAAAACACCAGAGGAACAAAGAGGTCAGAGAGCTTTCCTCCTTCCTGGACTGCCAACAGCTTCCCTGCATGCCCCTGGGCTGGAGCAAAGCTGGTGCTTTTTCAGCCCCTCTGTTGTGCAGCCTTGCAGCTGTGCTGTCCCAGAGCACAAGTGAGCATGGCACAGCTGCAGGGCCAGGGCAGAGGCTGTGCTGTGCCCGTGAGCCCGGCCTGGCACAGGCACACTGGGCTCTGGGTGCCCTTGGTCAGCAGGAGGTTTCTGAGCTGCAGGGGACTTGGACACCTGCCTGAAGGAGCTGGTGTAGGGCAGGTACAAGCTGCAGGCAGAGCTGTGAGCCCAGAGCCCGTGGCAGTGACACTGCTGGGGCTCTGTCTTCATGCCTGTCGCTGTGCTTGCTCTGTCAGCTGGCACCCATTCCGTGCCAAAGGTGCTTTTGTGGGGAGGTTCGAACGGCAGTGCTGAGGCCTTGGCAAGTCTGATCTCAGTGCTGGGATCTGGAGGGTTCATGTTCTGATCTGGAGGCTTGTTCATACAGAAGGGTTGAGGGCATGGCATGGAAGGGAGGAGGCCTGGCAGGGAAACAAAGAGAGGCCCTTTCCAACAGCATCCTGCTACCTCTTAGCACTGTTCTTCTCCTGACTTGGTTGGACAGGCAAAGTTAGAGGGGAGTTGTGAGCCAACCGATGTTTCTGCACCAAGCCAGAGGTGCAGGATGTCTTTGGGTGCAGCTGTTTTCTCCTCTTCCTTTTGCTGCTTAGAGTCAGTTGAACACTTTGTCCTATTCTCAGAAAGTGGGAATACAGAATCCTAAAGAGCAATGTCCTGTGTTCCCCAGCTCCATGTTGCTTAGAAGGGGCTTAGGAATTCTTTAACATCATTAAAGTTTAGAGTAAAAATGATGGTGGCCTAGGGCTGTTATCTGTATGACCCAAGTGACACAAGAGCTGAATGCCACTGAGACAGATTTTGCAAAGTGCACTGGTGCCTTTAAAATGTGACATAGTAGTAGAACTTCGTGTTCATTTGAGGGTGCAATAGGTAAATTGATGGCCTTGAAGGGGTATAGGAAATGGTTTTTCTTCTGCCATGGGGATGGCACTAAATGTCCTGTGCTGAGCCAGTCTCTTTTCCTGCAGGATTATTGCCACGAGCTGGTGTGCCTCACTGCAAGGGAAAGGATCGTTGTGCCAATTCGGGCCATTGGTGCCCGAGCTGTGCTGGACTTCCCTGCCCAGCTGGACTTCTCCAAGTGTCCGGTCAAGGTCAGCACCCAGCATACTCGGCTGGTGCGCAATGTCGGTGCCCGGGCAGCTCGGTACCAGCTGAGCACCCAGAGGTGAGGCAGCTCATCTGTCCCTGTGCAAACAGCTTTGGGTGAGAGCGGAGTTGGGAAAGAGCTACAGAAGGAACCAAGCATCGGATCTGCTGCCCTGCAGCCTGGCTGGAAGTGAGCAGGATGGAAGGCATCTGCTCTTGCTTTCAGTGGCCTTGGAGCTTTCTGTGTCCCAGATTCCCTGGAGGCTGCTGGAACATGTTGGGAGCTGGCTTGTACCCTGCTGAGTACAAGCAGCTTCGGAAATGCTTCCTCAGCACTGTCAGCCAAACAGAGCCATTCTCTGGGAGGCCACAGCCACGTGGCTTTGCAGTGCTCCTGGAGGGGACCTCTGGAAATCATCTGAGCAAACACACTGCTCAAAGCAAGAGCAGTGTCTGGGGGTTGCAAGGTGCCATTGGGAGACATGGACCTGTCTTTAGATGCCATACAAGGAAACAAACATGTCAATGGACCTAGTTATAAAAGCAGAAGAAAACAACCTTTTAAAACCCCCTCCATACCTTATCTTTTCTGCCTGTCAGGTGCAGTAGTGATTCATTGAGAGGATGGATCTAACAGGATGAGAAGTGTCTTAAGGAGCAGCTCACAATTAACAGAGAAAAGCCCAAAATTTAGCTTTTCAGGCCTTTGTCTTTGCAGTGATTTTCCTTTGGTTCTTACAGTGTCAGGGATGTCTCCTTCACAGCTCTTCTAGCTGTGGGCTCAGGGAGCAGTTTAGTGATGTTGGCTGAAATTCAGAGGAGTTAAGTTTAGCTGTGGAGCTTGTGTCTTTGGGTCTTGGGGAGCCAGGTGTGTGTGAGAGATGAGTGCTACAGCAGGAACAGAGGAGTCTGGTGGGTACAGCCCAGGGATGGAGGAGATGCGGGGGCTGATTTGCACTCAGTTTTCCAGACCTGACAGCTGAGTCCTGAACTTGGCTGGATCCTCTTCTCCTGATAATTTGAAAAGAAGAAGACACCTTCTTTCTCAGGCAAGCTCTGAAGTCATCCCTGGAATGTTATTCCCATCCTGCCACCTGAAGGCAGGAACATGTAACATGGGGCAGGAGCATGCAACATGGGGAAGGGAATGGAATGGAAGGTAGTGCTGAAGCGTGGCCACGGATTCCCCTAACTGGCAGCTTCTCTATGGCAGTGAAATTTCTGGCCAAAGACTAAGAACAGAATGCTGTGCCTTGCCCCCAGCAGGCCCTGATCCCCCCAGCCCCAGCAGAGCTGCAGCCGTGCTGGCATCAGCCCCGGGGCAGATGCAGGAGCACGAGCACTGATCTGGCTCTGGGGCTGCTGGGGCCTTGTCTTTCCTCCCCTCCCTCCAAAGTCTCACGTCCAGCACATGAACATTGCTGGCCCAAGGCTTCTCCATCAGCCAGCAGTGATGTTCTCACCAGTGGCAATGGGAACAGGCCAGCCCATAATTACAGCAAGAGGTCATTAATGAGCAGAACCTGAAGCGAGTTCATCAGCTGTTACTACTGACATGAACAAAGTTCAGCTTGGCGGATGTTCTCTTTGTTTTTGTGTGTGATGCATTCATCAGCAAAGTCCCCAGAACACATCTGAAGTGACAGATTGACCAGCAACAAAGCACCAAGGCCAGGAACTTTTGTTTCCTCACTGGGGCTGTAGAAGGGCACAAAGCCCAGCAGCTGCTGGGCAGAAGCACATTTCCCCTGAGCTGTCCCTGAGCATCAAAGCACAGAGTCTTGTGTTTGTCAGGCAAGAGCTGTTTACCTGGTGACTAAATCCTGATTGCTCCTGTTAAATCCAAAGTGCACCAACACATCTGCATCATTATTTCCAACACATTGCACAGAGTTTCTCTGCTGGGCCAAGCAAACAGTTACCAGCCTGCATGACAGCCCAGAGTCCCAGACTGCATTGCTGGTAAACACACAGAAACCTCCTGTTCTGCTTCCTTGATGTGCTCCTGCTCATGGTGCTTCATTTAGCTGGGATTGGACCCTTCAGACTGTAAATGGCATCATCCTTTTGGGTTTCCATGTCACTGTATTGCTCTAATCTGCATTTGCACTCTTTCAGAGTTTTGATTGCTCCTTTTCTTAGAGCAGCTTTCATTGAAATGCTTAGAAAAGTTGCCCCTTTTAGGCTAAATCACGATGATTTCAAGGTAAAATAAACCAAAGAAGCACACTGCAAATTCAACAGGAACTATTCCTTGGTCTTCAGGGAAAAGTTCCTTCTCCTTGTCTGATTCCTAGGGTGTAATCTCCCAGGACAGGGAGTGCCCTAACATTTTCATCTCTTGAGATGAGTTTTATAGGCAGCAGGAAAAGAGAAATTCCTGAGGCAGTCAGTGTCAAGTTGTGCATGCAAATAGCTCTGAACCCTCTCTGTGCTTTTCACAAACCATTCTCTGATGGGATTGCTGGCAGTGGGAGCCTTGAGGCTCATTGCAGAGAGCGGGATGCAGAGTATGGGGAGCTGAGGTCATTTTACCCCCAGGATCTTGTGAGGGCTGGATCTTGTCAGCAGTGGCTCGGTGGCTGTTTGTGATCCTGTCTGTTCTGTCTCTTGTGCTGCCTGTGCTTGGTTTGCTCCCTGCTTGGCCAAGGGTGCTGCAGGGAGCTGCAGTGCAGCAGGAATCTCATGGCCAGGTGTCCCCAGGCCTGACCCCTCTCTCTGTGTGTCAGTCCTTTCTCCGTGGTGCCGGCCACAGGAGCTCTGGGCGCTGGTGACACCGTGCAGGTGACAGTGGCATTTCACCCGCTGGCCAGCGGTGCCCATTGCGGCTCCCTGGCCGTGTGCTGCAGCTCAGGTGAGTGCTGGGCCCTGCAGGGCACAGGACAGTTCTGCACATGGCTGCCTGCTGTCCATGCCCTCCAGAGGTGCCTGCCCTGTTCACCTTTACCCCAAAGCAAACTGAGAACTCCTTGGTGTTTAGGGGCTTGAGAAAGGCAAAGATTTTTGACTGCTGTTTTGCTGGGACTCGCTGAGTGGAGGAAGGAGGAACTCTGATTCTCCACTACCATGTGGCTATGCCTGGGTGAAGTTTTATTTGATTCCTGGGCAGTGCTGTAGGTGAGGTCTCCATCAGACTCTCTCCAATGCAATGGGTTTCTTGCACACCTCTGTCCCATATGCTGCTTCTCCACTGGCTTGCCAAGGACCCTTTCTCTATGTGGCCCTTACACATAGATGTAGTTTCTGCCTAATAACATTTTCAGGCCCTCAAGTTCCTTTTTTGTGTCGAATCAAAACAAATTCTTCCCTGTCCCCATTTCCCAGGCTGTTCAAGCTGTTACAAACCTCTCACATCTATCTCCCATTTGATTTCTAGACTGAGGGATCCCATTCAGTCTTAATGTAGGAACTGCTCGGTACTCACTAATCTTTCCTTTGTCCCTTTCTTATTTGATTTGCAATGCTCCAGCTTGGTTTTTCAGATCAGAACAGTATAAAATATTTAAAGACTGATGTGGCTGTGGGTTTGGACAGGGAGATGATTTTCATGGTGCTCATTCTGTAGTGGTTTGTCACATTGCAGAGCCAGGCTGGTTGTGTTTCCTCACCTGTGTCCCTTCCTGCTGTGGGCTGTCACTTCACTTGTTCCTCTGGGCCTCCTTTTGCTGCCCACCTGCCCCAGGCATATTTGCTGGTCAGCAAGAAGGGATCCAAGGGATCAGGAGAGACAGGAGTCTCCTGGGATGCCTGGGGAGAGCCTGGGCAAGGCAGGACTGAGCAGGGCTCCTCAGCCCTGTCACGTGAAGGACTTGGATGCAGAAATCCTGGTGATCTGAGTGGGTCACTGGAGCACATGGACCAATCTCCCTGTCCATCCTGTCACCTTGGGGCCAAATCTCTACAAACACCCTCAGAAATAAGGTGTTTGAGGAGGTGCCCAGGACATCCTCACGCTGTACACACAGAGCTGAAGGATGTGATCAATGGAGTGGTCCACAGAACTGCTCCTTCAGCGCAAAACTGGGACACTTTCTTCTGTGCCCTGTGCCTTGCTCTGTTCCTTGTGCTTCCATCAGCCAGTGAGCTGAGCAAAGACTCCCCTTTGCTTTGTTCCAGGTGAAGAAAGAATCCACACAAAGCTCCAGGGAGAAGCTGTAGATTTCAACGTTGGGCTGAGCACAAATTCCGTGGAGCTTGACAAGACTTTCACCACCATGTCAAGCCACAGAACCCTGTTCATTGAAAACAGGAGTAACATCACAGCCCACTTCCAGTGGAAGGCTTTTGCTACTGACGAAGAAGAGAATGAAGAGAAGAGGAGGTTGGTTTGAAAGATGCATTTCAGTGAGATACAGGCCCAAGACTGAGCTAACATGTGGCCTCAGGGGATGTTGGTGCTTTTGAATGGTTAAGGCCAAGTAAACCATGCCCGGCAGTGGGGTGTGTGTCCCTGGGCTTCAGGAGCTCAGCACTCAGCATTCCAGGTCATTTATACTCCAGCCAGGGATGGCATTTTGGGAAGGAAAGGTTGATTGTGATGACTGGATTTCCTCAGGTCCTAATTGGGCTCTTGTCTCTCTTCTCTTCTTTCTACATGACCTGGCAACATCGTTAAACATTTCCTGAGTTGCCAGTCCCTCTTTCCAAAGGTGACACACCCTCTTTTTTCCCTTTAGTTCCTTCAAAAGCTCCTTGCCCATGCGGGCTGGTTGTGTGTCCCTGTGCTGCTGTCAGAGAGGTTTTGAGCTCTCAGAGCAGAGAGGATTTTTTGTGAGAGAAGATAGTGCAGGATCCTTTCCCTCTCAGGACATTCTAGTGCCATGCACTGGGATGGGATCCAAAAAGCTCTGGCTCATGAAAAGGTCTCTCTAGGAGTTTGCTGTCTCCCTCCTGCACAACAGAGTTCCTTCCCCTCTCAGAGCCTCTGTTTTCATGCATATTACATATAAAAACTTGAATGTCCCTGAAGGGATTCGGTGCCTGAATTCATCAATTTCCTGTGGAAGTGCTCTGGGATGCTCTTGTGAAAGGCAGAGTAGGGAACCGGGTAGGTCCAAAATGGAAGAAACAAAGAGTGATGCTGGTAACACGTAGCTGCAAGCCAGCTTTGTCTCCCCTTGCCAGGGAAATGCTGCAGTGGGTGCTCTGTGATCTTTCTGTGCCCCCCCGAGCAGCTGAGTGGGAGGAAAAGCCACTTGAAATGGCTGGTAGATTCTCCCTCAGCTGTGGCAGAGGCTTTGAGGCAGGAGGTTCTCTGGAGGGATGCTGGCTTTGGAAACCTCTGCTGAGCTTGCAAGTGTGGAGTGAAACTCCCTGCTGGGCCAGGGAACAGCAAGTTGTCCTCTGATCCCTGTGGGACCCTCGTGGCTTGGGCTCAGCCTTTGCTGGGGAGCTGCTGCTGCTCCTCCTCAAGTGCTTTGCTCTCCTGCGCTCACACTTCTCTCTGCAAATCTGTGGCTCATGAAACCATCTGCTGGCCTTGTCTCTCCCTGGGGCTGCAGGAAGTGTTTGTTGTGGCTGCCGAAAGAGGTGTCTCAGGAAAACTTCCCAGAGGAGAAAGAAATGGAGAAGGTGAAGGGCTCTTGTGGAGATCACAGTGCCCTCCTGAGCAGCACGGTCCAGGAGAAGATGGCAAAGGTGCAAGAAGACCCCATGCTGTTCTCTGATGACATTTTTTTCATTGAGCCAATGGTAAGTGATAGCTGAGAACTTTCTCTTCCTCCTTCACCTCCTCCTCCTCCTTCCACCCACCCTACTCCCTACACTCATCCCTTCCCTGCCTGCAGTCACTGGGCAGATCCTCAGCTGGCCCCATGTGCTGGCAGGGAGGACATGGAGTTTCTGGTGAGGCTGCAGGGCTCGCTGCTGAAAGCATTTGTGCCCTGCAGGCTCCAGGCAGGGCTGGGAGCCTGACAAAGCCCAGCTCTGCTGCCAGGCTGGAGCTCAAGGCACTGCCTGCGTGTCCTGTCAGTGTCCCAGGGAGCAGTTCTTGTAGGCAGGGGCTCCCTCCACACGTGGGGCTCAGCAGAGGCTGTTGGAGCACTGCCAGCTCACACACTGACCTGGAGCTTGCAATTGTTCCCTGGCAAAAGGAGGCCAAATTCAGCCCAAGGTTAATGACAGAAATGCCAATCCCCTCCTGTAACCATGCCTTGCACTATTTCTGAGTGTCCCTTCCAGCATCATCTCTGAGCCTGGACACAAGGGTGGAAGGTTGAAATGGGCCTTTGGAGTTGTCCTGCACACAGGGACAGAAAACCTTGTCCTTTTCTGGTGATGCAAGCAAACTGCCACATGCTGCCATCAACCAGAGCCTTGATTCTGAGTACTGGCATTGTGAGAGATGATGAATGCCTGGTGTGTGCACAGTGCAACATCCCTTCTCATCTTGGAGTAAACCCTAGAATAATGCCAGCCTCTGCTTTCTTTCAATACAGGTTAAACTAATATTTTTATTTCCAAGGAAGGGGATCATGTTCTCTTCTTGGTTACTCCTATGGCCCATCTAAGGCCAAGAGCCAGCAGGGCACAGTGGCAGTTGCATCCCACTGTAGCTGACAGCAGCATGATGTGCCCAAGAGCTTGTGTCAGAGCAGCAGGAATATTGTGGAGAGTGGGAGCTGATCAGCTGAGCATTGAGAGCTGTGTTGGGCTGGGTTTGGAGTGTTTCCTTGGCTCCTTGTGTTGTTCACTCATCACTGATGCTCTAAACAAAGGCTTACAGGAGGGTGGTGAAAACAAGCAATGTGACGTTTGCAAAGCAATGTTTTGCTGTCTCTTTCTGCTGTAGGAGGGAGAAATCGGGCCGAATTGTTCAGCTGAAATCAAGGTGACCTTCAAACCCCTGGAAGCACTGGAGTATGGAAGTGTGGCTTACTGCAGCATCTCAGGTGCAGCTCCTTTGCCCTGCCTCTCTCCCGCTCAGTGAAGCCATGGTGCCAGCCTGAGCGCGCTGGGCTCCCATGGAAGTGCTGGGAAGAGTCCCTGGTCAGCAGGGCAGTGCTGGCACATCCCCCCTGGCCCTGCAGCTCCCAGGGAGTCTCCCGTGCCAGGCCAGTGCTCAGAATGCTGTGTGTGCCTGAGTGATCCCAGAACAGCCCAGGCAGTGCAGGGAGAGGTTTTCATGCCATGGCTTTGCCAGCCTTCCCTCAAAGGCCAGAGAGCTCCAGAGCAGAACAGCTTTAGTGAACAAGCACTCAGCCCCTGCAGGCCCCTGGCCTCCAGGATGGCTCCATTTGCCATGGATCCATCATCAGGAAGCAGGAGCTGAGTTAGAAATGGGCTCCCTGAGCCTGGATCACCTCCCAGTGCCCAGACAGCAGCAGAGCAGAGGGGGCTGAGCCCCCCTGAGCCCGGGCTGTTGGTAGAGGGAGCAGCCTTGGCCAGCAGCTGCTTCTTTCCCTGTGTGGCAGTTGTCACCTTGCAGCTCTCAGTCTGTGGCAATAGAACACAGTGCTGAGTGTCACAAGGGGAGCACTTGGGCAACAAAGTCCTGTGCTCCTGGGCCAGGGAGTTTGGGAATTGCCAAACTCTGTAGGAGCTTTGTGCCTGCACTGAATGGATTTCAAAGCTCCTCTAGGTGCATGGGAAGGAAAGCACAGAATCACAGTATGGTAAGGATGGAATGGACCTTAGAGATCATCTATTCCCAAGGCCCCTGCCATGGGCAGGGACAACTCCCTCTAGAGCAGGGCGCTCCAAGCCCCATCCAGCCTGGCTTGGAACACTTTCAGGGCTGGAACCTCCACAACGTCCCTGGGGAACCTGCTCCAGTGCCTCACCACCCTCACAGGGAAAATTTCTTCCCTAATATCTTGCCTAAATCTCCTTTCTCTCCATTTCTACCCATAACTCCATGGCCTGTCACTACAGGCACCAGAGATGTTTTAAACTCAGCAAACTGGTGGCTCAAATTGGAAAGCAGCCCAGGAAACGGGTTAGAAATTGCAAGTCAGCCTCAGGGGATATGTCCTGAGGGAAGAGAAGGGTGCATATCTTCTCCTGCAGCATCAGGAGCTGGTTGCATCCAGCTCAGAGTCGGGGACTAGCACTGAGGCAGCCTGGAAAATGCAGTGGAGCAGGGGGAATGATTGTACTGCAATGGACATCTCTCCCCAGGCTGTGAGAGCAGGCTGCCCCTGCAGCTCAGAGGGGAAGGCCAAGGACCCTTGGTTGAACTCAGCTCTCCTACTCTGAACCTTGGGAACGTTTTCGTCAACACCCCCCATGTCTATGAGGTGAGCAGCAGGGCTTGGGATGGATGCTGATGGCTCCTGAGGCAGCAGCAAGCCTGGTGCAGCTGTGGAATTGCTGCCAACCTGGGCAGCTGTGAGCAGGGAATATTTGATGGACTGCTGAAATCTGGGGGGTCACAAAGGTGTGTCAGTTGTTCCTGAAGCCCCAGTCCCTGCTTTTGGGCAGCCTTCCTTAGGGATCAGCTGGGAGGCTTCCTGCAAAACAACCCCTTTGGCACATGAAACCAAGCCTGGGTCAAAAAGCTGCATGTTCAGAGGCTTTTGTGGCAGTGCCAGACACAAGGCACCTTTGGACTGGGCTCTGCAGAAGCAGCTGCAACAAACTGGCTGCCTTTGAGCTTCAGCCCACTGCCAACAGCTCCCAGCCAAGTGTCTTCTGCTTATTGCTGCAATCACAGGAAATCCTTGGGAGTTCTCTCCCTTGCTGACCAGTCCCTCACCACACTTCAGCCTCGGTGCATCTCTGGCTCTAGAAAGAGAAAAGTGTTCCTGGGAATAAAGCAAAGGTTTTTTTCTACCTATTTGCCTCCCCCCCACTAGAGTCAAGCTTGCAAAAACTTCATGAGGCGCTGCATCATGGCCGACACTTTCAAAATCTTGTGCTGTGGATGGGAAAGACACGCTGAGTTTTCTCACCAAAAGATGGTGCTGTCTGTACGTTTTGATGCTGATGCCTCATTCTCAATGTATTGTTTTCATGGTCTGGGAAAAGGTGAATGAGCAGATGGTGCTGTTGGAGGTGTGCTCACTGGGGCAGCAGCAGCTCTGGGGTGATTCCCTACGCAGCTGCAATCAGCCCACGTTGCTCTCAGGGCCAGCTCTCAATGCGCTTGGTGCTGCTGAGCAGAGGGGCACTGCTCTGTGTCCATGGGATAAGCCCAGGGTGACTGCAGTTCTGTGGAGTTGCCACTGCTCTGCGTGAAAACCCAAAGGCAGAAGTTGTCCTGTTGTATCTTTGGACTTCTGCCATTCAGCAGCACAAAGCATCTTCTGCCTTTTCTGGGTGTTCATTGCATCATTAGACAATAACTCACAAGAAGGGAAGATTCCACACGTATTTCCATTTTGCTTTCTTGCTGCTGCAGGTGAAACCGATGAACCAAGGAGCTATTGATGCACCCTTCACCTGTCTCCCTTCAGCCACCAACCTGGGCTTGTGTTTCAAGTTTGCCCCCGAGAAGGGCATCATTGCAGGAGGTGGGAGCCAGAGTGTGCAGATCTCCTTCAGTGCCACCGTGCTGGGGAGCTTTGAGGAGGAGTTCCAGTTCAGAGTGGCTGGATCTCCTGTGCCTGCCATCCTGACCATCAAGTAAGGACCCTGGGTGCTGGGTGGGCACATCTGTAGCTGTCTCGGGGACATCCCCCACCTACCTCCTTTTGGGGTGGAGCAGAGGAAAAAGGTGTTTTCTGAGGTGTGAATCTCTGCTCTGCTGCTGGCATTGCTTTAGTGTGAGGCTGCCTGCTGCCCTGTGTGGTAGCTGGGAGCTGGAATGACTCCTCCCTGCAGGGATCTCCCTGTGCCTTGGGCCATGGCAGGCAGTGGGATGGATCAGCTTTGGGCAGCAGCTGCTCTGGGATGTCCCACCTGAACCCCCAGCAAGGCCCCCAGGGCTTTGCAGATGGGCCAGCCTGGCTGATTCTGCAGCAGCAGCAGGGTTTGTAAAACCTTGTGTGAATAATCCATGCCAGATGGGCAGCAGCAGCCTCAGCTCACCTCTCATGGCCATGCTGTGGGGCACAAGCTGTGCTCCCAGCTCCTGTGCCCAGAGGGCTCTGGTGCCTCCTTTGCACAGCCAGCAAAGGGCTGATGTGGGAGTCAGGAACTGTGCAGCAGGAACTGTGCCAAGGACTGGGGCACCATCCCGTGGGCAAGAGACAATCCTGGCCCAGCCAAAGGGAGAAGGGTGGATCATAGGGGAGGCAGAGCTCAGTGCTCAGCACCACAGCAGCGTGAGGCCTTTCCCTGCCAGCCTAAACCATGTGCTGCAGGATAATGGAGTGGAAGCAGGAGAGCTGATGCTGGCTGCTCTGCAGCTTTGGAGCTGGGCTGCTGCTCTTGGGCGGCACTGGCTCCAGGCAGTGAAGAAATGAAAGCAATCTGCACTGGGTGATACCAATGAGATAAGGGAGATGGATAAAGTAGAACGAGGAAGGTTTTCCTTAGAAAGAGAAATGTGGTGAGCAGGTGTGCCCATAGTGGAGAAACAGTGATGCTGCCTTCGTTTTTGGAGGAAAAGTGCTGCTTTTTTCATTTGGAAATCAAGAGGTAACCTTTCACCATCAAATAATTGATTCTCCTCTGTCCCTCCCCCAAAGTGACCATGGGGTGTTTCTGCATAAGCAGCTTGCTCCTTGAGCAAGGGCAGGTGTCTCTTGTTGAGATGTGCAGAGCAGAGCCAGGGGCAGTCCTGTGAATACAATAGAGGACACAGTTCACTGGTTCTTGATTTTGAACCAAAAGGCAGAGTGGGCACTGATTGGCATCAACCATGAAATCAACTGGTGGATGTTGTGCAGCTTCAAGTGGTGATTTCAGTGGAAGTTGGTGGCTTTTGGAGTGTGTCGGCTGAGTTGAAGGACAGGTGAGGTGCTGTGCTAGATTCAGGACAGCCAAGTTTGGTTGTTGAAGCTCTTGCTCTTGGCTGTGCCAGCTGGTGCACTGCTGACAAGCTGGTCCTTTCCTCTAGGATTCATCTGTGCCCTGAGTAGAACTGTTGCTGCTCTTTTCAGAGGATGTTTGGGAATGCCCTGGACTCGTGTCTCAGAACAATGTCTGTAATGATTGTGTGGGTCAAACTCTCTTGAGAAAGCTCCTCCATGGGAACAGCAGTTGCAGCTCAGAAGGAGCAAAGCAGGGAAGCTGTGGCTGGAAGGGCTGCTTACAGAAGTTTGTGGGGACACCTTGATGTCCATGCCAATGCAGATGGGGAAACTGAGGCACGGAGCCATGTCTGGGTGTGTGTTCAGGGTCCTTCATGGGACCCCCAGCAACCCGGGGGCTTCTCCTGCCTGCCCTGTGCCCAGAGCCCATCAGGGGCTGTTGGCTGCTGCCCCTTGGCTTGAGCTGCCTCCTGTGCCCAGGGCCCTGTGCTGAGCACACGGGGCTGTGTTGGTTGGAAACCCAGGGTGCCCTGAGCCCGGGTTTTGTGCCCCCGAGCCACGACAGCCGCACCTTTGCAATGCCTTTAACCGAGCCATTGCCTGCTCTGTCCTCGGCCTGCAGGGGCAGCGTCACTGCACCGAGTTTACACTTCGACCTCGCTGAGCTCGACTTCGGGGACATCTCCTTTGGTGAGTGTTCCCTGGGCTGGGACACAGCCTCAGGGATGTGTGCCTTCCAACAGAAAAGCATCCCTCACTCCTGCCCTGCCCCAGCAGCCGCTTCAGGCTGTGAACTGCAGGGCTGCTGCTGCTGCCTCAGGGGGCATTTTGCCATTGTGAGATCCAATGGAAGCAAGGAATAGGAAGGCAGTATTTTCTGGTGTCTCTGTGCTGCTATAAAGGACAGATGTCTGCCAAGGAAGGTGGAAATCTTCCTGCAATGGAAGGATGATCCCCTCCCTCCAAATGATTATCCCTTTAAAAAGACACGGCTCCCAGGCAAAACTGTGGGAAAAGGAGTAACAGTTCTTTGCTAGACTATCTCAGGAGAGCACAGACAAGAAGGCAAGAACAGACATTTCCCACATGCCAAGTCCTGTTTTTCCCCTTTGGTGGCGGTCTGGTCACAGCAGGAGGAGCTGTGGGCTCTGGCAGGGCAGGGATCTCCCCCAGCCGGTGCGGAAAGGGAAGGAAAGGAGGAAATGCTCCTTTTGCAGAGCCCCAGAGGGCAGGGGGATGTGGGCAGTGCCCAGCAGCAGCAGCAGCAGCAGCAGTGGGGCAGGCAGGCAGGGTCGGTGCCAGCGCTGAGCTGCAGCCAGGGCAGCCCCGGGCCAAGCACAAACCTCCCGCAGCAGCAGCGGCCGAGCTGCGATCCCCGAGTGGGAGGAAGGGAAGCTCCGCTCCCTGCCCAGCCTCAGCTCCCACTGCACAGCCGCCCACGGCATCACGCCACAACTCCCAAAACCCCCAAGGGAAAAGCCCAGCCCAGGGCCAAAACCCCCCAGAACCTCCCAGAACCCCTATCCCCCTTCGCAGACCAAGGGCAACGTTCACTGCCAAGCCTAAAGCCAGAACAATGAAGTTCATGAACTTCTGAAGGAAACTCATTGCCTTTTTTGAGCTGCTTCTTCCCCAGCCTGCATCACCACGGAGGCGCTTGTCAAGTTGCCTTTGGAAGGAATGAAACATGAAAGGCAAGAGATGGAAATATGGTTCTGAAGCAGGAGATTGATCCTGCTGAATCCAATTTCATTCCTAAAGGGCTCTTCGGCTGAAGGCAGCTGTTGTATCTTTGCTTCTTTGTAACTGTTGACTGTTGTCTGCATGTGCTGGCCTCAGTCTCATTGGAGGTTTTGACATCTGGGTTTGTCCTTTTTGTGCCTCTCTTGCCTCCCTGCTGGAGTCCCTGCTGGAGCTGGCAGTGGCCACTTGGATGGGCACAGAGAAGCTCTGGGCTGCAGCTGCAGTTGTTTTTTCTCCCCATCTGTGTCCCAGATGCTCTTGGTGAGCAGGCCTGGGGAGAAGTCTCCTCCCCACAGAGCTGGTCAGCCCAGCCAGATGTGCAGTGCAGAGCAGGCTGTGGCTGCTCTGCGCGCTCTGCAGGACATCCCCACTATGAGTGGCTGTATCTCTGGCTTTGCAGGATGGAAAGCAAATCTCAGAGCCTAGGTGGGGTAAACCCTTGCAGGCAGCACTCTCAGTGAGCAGCATGGCTGTGATGTCCCCGTCTGTTGGGTGAGATGGGACCTGGTTCCTAATTGCTAATCTCAAAGCAAGGCTTGGCTGTGCCCCTAGCTGTGTGGGCTCTGAGCTGTCACGTGCTCAGTCTGTTTGGCCCAAAGCAAGAGATGCCTTAAGGATCCTGCAGAGAGAAGCTGCATTAGGGTGCTTTGCCTCACGTTCTAGTTCCTGATTCCATCCTCCCTTTCTTTTGCTGTAGCTTCTTCTCACTGACAACTCACTCTTTATATGTCTTGAAAAAGGTGGCAGTGTTGGCAGGCTGAGCAGGGAATTGGACAGCTTGAATTCTCAGAGTAAATGCTGGGTCTGGGTGCACACTCATCCCTGAGAGAGAACTGGTGCTGGTTTGGGGCAGGTGAGGGAGCTCGTCCCCATCCCAAAGAGAGAAGCTTGCAGTGTTCAGCAGGGCTAGGAGTGGGCATTTTCAAGGCTGCAGTCTGGAATCTGTGTCAAAGGGAACTAAGTGACGATTAATTCCTCACGCAGCTTCTGGGTGAGCTGTAGTTCAGACCATAAAGAGCTCAACTCCAATCCCACTTTGATCCTGCCAGGATCTTGTCCCCAGGATCATGCCCTGCTGGGTGCCTGAATGGATATTTGTGTCCTTGCCCAGGCTTTCCCTACACGCAGCGCTGCCGCCTCACCAACAGCTCCGCGGTGCCCCTGACGTTCCAGCTCCGCATGTCGGACGATGGCACGCAGCCGGCTGTGGACAGCGTGGATCAGATCCGCAGGGACACCGACCCGGGATCTGCACTGCTGGGAGGCCTCAGCTAGCTGGCTTACTCAGGATGTTCCTCAAAGAGCACTGTTTGCTTTCCAAAATCATATGCCTGAGTTCACAGACCTTTTGGTCAAGGCCTGAAGCCATTCTTGTGTTTTTGAGAGCGATTGATTTGGTTGCAACGGGGCAGAGCAAGGATGAGGGCGGAAGGTGGCTGTTAGAGAGATGTTATTGTATCAAGCAGTGAGCTTTTCTTCGTGGTGTCATTTCCCCCCTCCTGGGGGGCAGAAAGATTTGTGTTCACTGCAGGAAGCTCCAGTGGAGACAAAAAAATCTGCAGCCATGTGTAGCGGTTCAAATTTATTGTATTGATTCCTTGTTAAGTGGTTTGTTCTGTGGTACCCCGTGTTCTCCCCGAGTTGGTTTACCCCTGGGATTTACCTTCCCTCAAAGCTGTCCCTCATGCCATTCCCTGCCCCTTGTTCCAGCTCTTTCCCTGCCTGTCAAACCCAGCCCCTTTTTTTCCCCAACCTTCTTTGCCAATTTAACCTGGAGCCAATCCCTGTCTGCAATGCCCCTTTGGAATTCCCCTATTCCTGGAGGCTCCATTGGCCCATGTGAGCCATCCTCCCCACCCTCCTACCCAAAGTGGCCCCAGACACTTGATGTAATCCCCTCAGTGCTCCCCTGAGGATTCCCTTTTGGCTTGCTGTTTGTATTCACCCCCTGATTTTTGTCTGTACAAAAGCCCTTGCACAGGAGTGTCCAGGGCTCTTTTGGCTTTTATCCTTTTGCTTGGAATAAACCCTTCCTTGTGGAACTTCAAGACAGAGATCCTCCTCCTTTCTCCTCTGCCTGGTCCCATTGGTGGCTTGTCTCTTGTGGCATAGAGCAAGAGGCTCTGAGGGTTCTGCCTGTGGTCAATGCCCACCCTGGGGCAGTTCTGAGGGTTCTGCCTGTGGTCAATGCCCACCCTGGGGCAGTTCTGACGGTTCTGCCTCTGGTCAATGCCCACCCTGGGGCAGTTCTGAGGGTTCTGCCTCTGGTCAATGCCCACCCTGGCACAGTTCCCCACTCCTGGCGTGGGGCCGCAGTTCTCAGAGCCAGCCCGGGCCCGGGCTCCCAGGGCAGCCATGAACTGCCCAGCACCTGCTGGGCCACACTTTGCCCTCAGCCTCCTGCTGTAAAGCTGAACTCATTGTGGTCGAGTCAGATTTCCTCTGCATGGATGTCTTTGTAGTCAGATGAGAAATTGGCCCCATAATTTGAATGCAGTGGTGCCTGGAGCTGTAGTCTAATGTTTTAATGTAGCTGACCTGTGCCCTGATAGCAAGGTGTGTTTTGCAAATCTGGTATTGCCAGAAGGCTTTTGTTACTCTGAGACTGTGCTCTACACATGGAGCAGCAGAAGAATGAAGGCCAAATCCTCCCTCAGGAACTGGAGGTTATCACCCGTGGGTAATGAGCTTCTGTAAGGAAGCATTGACTGTTCTTCTCTTCCACCAGGTGACCCTGTGCTCCAACACGGTGATGGAGTTCTACCGGAGGTTGCTGGTGGACCTGGAGGGTATTGGCAAGGGAGTGGCAGCCCTGATCATCACAGCCAGGTACCAGCCCTTGCCTGGCCTCCCGCAGGCACTGCCTTGCACAGGCTGTGCTGGCTGCAGCTGCCAAGGAGAAGTGCTGCTGAATGCCCTCATGTTGTGCCAGCTGGACACGAGAACAGCAGTGCTTGGGCAGCAGCCCGTGGTGAAAAGCACGTTTGCTCACAGCCCAGCATGGTCCTGGGCCCTCTTCTAAAGGCACCAGGAATGATATCATTGATTGGCCTGGTTTTTGGTGCTTGAGGTGGAACAAATTTCCTGAGGGCCTCCTCTCCTTCAGGCTGCAAGAGGTGGAGTTGTGCTGGTTGTGAGCACGGTGCATTGGTTTGGGCCACAGCAAGCAGCTGCTGAGAGTCAGGCTCTGGCTCTGTCCGTGGGGGCACATGGCAGGGGGGAAGTGGCTCCCAGCAAGAGTGGGGAGGGCAAGGTCTGACAAGGGGAAAGCAGCCCTTGATGTGGCAGGACAGCTCCAGTTTTTGTCCTTCCCTCTGCTTCCCATTTTGAGCTTTAATGTCGTCAGAGTTGAGAGCAAAAGTCGTTGTTGCTGCAGCAGAATTCCATGCTGCTGTGCTCCTGTGGGTGTCAGTGTGATGCCCAGAGGGATGCAGCTCCCTGGTGCTGTTCCCTGTGCCAGGCAGAGACATCCAGGCAGTGCCTGGGCTGCCATTGTGTACAGCAGGTGGAGCTGGGGCCAGGCAGTGCCTGGAGCTGTGCAGTGAAGGAGCCAGGGAGCTGCAGGGCCTGGCAGGGGCTGATCAGCCCCTCTGTGGGGCAGCTGCTGTCTCATGCCCTCCAGGGCTGGGGCAAAGAGCTGAGTTCTCAGGCAGGGCAACAGCACCATGGCAGAGAAGGGAGTCATTTTTACTGAGACCCTGGAGTTGTGTGTTCCTTGAGCCTTAGGGAGCACTGATCCTTGTTGGCAAGGCTCCCCCAGAGCTCGTGGGTCACTGGCACTGTTCCAGGAGTCCTTGCAAGCCTTCTTGGGTAAAGCAGGGGCTGAGGCAGCTGTGGGGCAAAGTGCTCTGCCTGGGGCACTTGGCAGCCTCTGGGTGCTGCCTCTCAGGGTTTGCCCCTCCTTGACAAGACATGTTGGAGTGGGAAGAGGTAGAAGGCAATTTATCCCTGTAGGGCTCTTCAATGTGCATTTGACAGTGACCAATGTGTTCTGCTCCATTTCACAATCTTTGGGGGTAGGCATTCTCCATTCTCTCAGTATCTCTGATTGTCCTGGGGTCATCTCTTTGCCCAGATGTCTCGTTCCTGAGCTCCAAGTGTCCTCCCCAGTGCTGCTGTGTGATGAGTGCCACCTGAAGGTGCCCTACGAGAGGAAGATCCTCATTAGGAATCCCAGCCACCTTCCTGGCTGCTACGGGCTTATTCCCCAGGTTTGGCATCACATCCACCTCCTCCTGTCAAATATTCCTGAGGAGATTATTAGGGGAACAAAGGGTTTGGATAAGACCTTGCTGCTTTCTATTCAGTCTTAAAGATCTGCTGAGAACAGGATCCTACCCAACTGTAAACTTGAGGAGGCAGTTTAAGCTCCTGAGGAAACGGTTGATGTTCTAGTCGTCAGGGTGTTTTCCTGTGGGAGATCTTAGAGGGTTGTGAAAAGCTGCTGCACCCACAGACACCAGTGCCTGTGCTGGCAGCCTCCTTGCAGGATGCCCTGGGAGTGCTAAACCTACAATACTTGCATCTTGTTTGTGCCTTTGACCTTTGTCCTGGGGAGTTTTAAAGGTGTGTGTAAGTTGCTGTTGTGGTGGATGTTAAGGAGCCTGAAGTTTCTTGAGAGGTCCCTCTGAATCTGCATTTCTTTGTGTCCCTTCCAGAAACACAAGGAGGACTCTGCTGTGCTCTACTCCAGCCCCAAGCCCTGTGGGATTGTGCAGCCCCAGAGCACAGCAGAGATCCCAGTTGTGGTGGCAGTGCAGGCCCTGGGCACTCATCGCACCAACGTTCTCATCGGCGTGTTCGGGGATGAGAGAAACCCCCTGGTGAGGGCAAGGGGGAGATGTGAGCCTGTGTGCAGCTGCTCCTGGCAGGGTGCACAGGGACAGGGATTGTGCCGGGGAAAACAGGCACAAGCTGCTGGGGAGAAGGACAGGAGGGATGGGGGCACAAACAGCTCCTGCCTTAGAGGTGGGAATCTCAGTGTCTGACACAGAATGGAGTTGGGCTAAGCTGGAATCCAGGGGCATTTGAGTTCATTATTCTTTCAAATGCTGTTAACTTTGGAAACATCTGTTTGAAAATGTCATCTCTCTGAGTGCAAAAGAGGATGTCAGAAGACTTGTGGGAACCTTGAGCTTTCTGTAAAAGAAAGGAAAGCTGGCATTTGAAGAGTGTTTGCAAGGACTGAAACTTTGATTAAAACATATGGAAATGGCAATGCCAAATTCCCTGGATGGCACCAAACATCTGAACCCGGGCCATCGTGGCACTGCCTGTAAATCAGTGAACAGGAAGGAAAGGCAATGCAGGCTGTGCCAGGGAGCCTGAAGGTTGACCAAACAGTTGCTTTCAACTATCAGGCTGCTTCCCTTAAAGAGGAGGGTTTCTCCCCACCAGAAGAACCAGTTGTTTAACTGTCAGGCTGGTCTTACCTAGAGATTTCTTGCAAAAATAAAAGCTTTGGGCCAATAATTTTTAGTTTGAAAGGTTCTCTTACCTTAATCCTTTTCAATTTGGAGGTGAACATGTAATTTTCTTTTTCCCCAAAAGCCCAGCATTTCAGCTGGAGAGTGGTAGCTGTCCCTAAAGAAAAAACTTGAGCAGGGTTGAGCTGTTGAAGGTTTTTAGGTTTGTCTGTTGTGGTTTGTTTTGGGTTTTTTAAAATCTTTCTTGCTTGCTTCCTGGAACAGAGGGCACAATTACAGAGCTCAGGACAGCTGGCAGAAATCTCCCCAAGCCCAAGGCTGGCAGAGCTTGGCAGGATCCCAGCACCACAGCCTGTGTATGTATGTATGTATGTATGTATGGATGGATGGATGGGCAATGCGACCTGAGTCACCTGGAAGTGTTGTAAAATGTCAACCAACCCCCCAGCGGTGTCAGGGGAACATTCCTGATAAATCCCCGGTGGAGCTGCCGAGTTTCTGGCCTTGGGCACTGGGTGGGCTGTGCTGTCTGGGCACTGGCTGGGTCTGCCCCTCGGTGTCTCAAATCTCACCTTTTTGCTGCCTTCTCTGTCTTTTCCTCTCCCACTGTGCTTTTTGCATCCCCACCAGGTGTTACTGCCTGTCCTCTGTAGTTGCTCAATGCAAGCAGTTGCAGCTGCTGCAGCACCTCAGTGCCATCCCTGGGCTGCCTTTAGAACAGACCTGCCCCAGCCTGGATTGGGAAGGGCTGGATCAAACCATTTCTCAGTTCAACGTGCCAGCACTCAGCCAGGGGCTGCATCCGGGTCAGGAGCTGCTCGTGCAGGTGTCCCTCCCTCCCTCCCACTGCAGGTCCCTGGTCATAGTTATTTTATTTCCAGAGATGAGCTCCACCCACCTAAATTCAAACCCCAGCCACCAAAGGAGAGGAGAACCAGTCTGGATTGTGCAGCAACTCGATGGAGGCACTTCAGGACTGGAAAGGAGGAGGCAGCCAGAGCCCTGAAAGAAGTGCAGGATTTTACCCACTCTTCAGGAGCAGAGGTAGATTTTCTTGTACACCTACTGCTTGCTTTGCCTCCCCAGCCTGCCAGCACCAAGTCCTGCTCATGCTGAGCTCCCTTTTTGCTGCCCTGCTGTGCTGTGCCCTGACAGTGGGCTGGGCAGCAGGGCCAGTGGCTGGACATGGGCTGAGGGGGAGGGAGAAATAGGAGAGTTTTCCTTGGAGAAGCTGGCTCAGATCCTACAGGCCTGTGCTGAATGTGGGATTTTTTGCCTTGTTTCCTTCCCAATGTAAGATGAGGCTTTTCTCTGCATCATCATGGTAACACCTCCAGCTTCCCTCCCAGAGCAAGCTGGGATGATCCTGATCTCCATGGAGCCTCTTCCCAAAGCAGCCAGACTCCCTGTTTGCAGGGCTCTGCTTTCACCCAGAGCTGCTATTGCACTGCTGGCCCTGGAGCTGTCTGACAAAGGGAGACTTTGCAGAGGGGCTGTCTCTTCTTCCCAGCATAAAAAATGGCTTGTTTTTTGGGTGCCAGCACCAACTCCTGAGCACCCTCACCTGCCTCGAGGCTTGGAGGGATTCAGGTGCTCCCTGGACGTGGCGCACACTGCCCTGGGAGCAGAGAAGGCAAGAGGGAATCTGTCTCCCTTGCCCATTGTCAGTGTGGCAAGCAGGGCTGGAGCTGCCAGTGCCACTGGGGGCCCTCAGCATTGGCCACAGAGGGGCCTCCCATCCCTGCAGGCCCATCACAAAGTGCTGCTGGAGCAGCTGCTTGTTGGAGATGCCGTGCAGGACACGTTGCAGGGCTGCCCAAGGACGCTGTGCAGCACCTGTGGAGGGCACTGCTCCCCCTGGAACTCCTCAGGTGCTCCACAGGAAATTTTTGCAGGAGCTTTTGCTGTAGCACCTTGAGAAAGAAGCATTTAAATCAGAGAGAGAGGGGAAGAGCCTCAGGAGTCAGATGAGCTGGGCTGGACTCCTTCCCTCAGCTCCAAGAGCTCTCACTCTGAGTCTCCTCCTTTTCTAAAAGCAGGTAGTTTTAAAACTTTTTAAAGGCAAGTTGTGCATCAGAGAGAATTTCTACTGCCAGGAGACATCCTAGTTCACTTTCATGTAATGTACTAATTAATGCATTGAGCTGTGAGTATAGGAGAAGATTTTCCCCATGGTCCCTGCACTGGTCAATGGCATGGATGCAGGATGAGGTGAGGGTGATTCTGGCAGTGTTTGGGGAATAGGCCCCTCTGACTACAGCTGCACTTTGCTCCAAGATGCTCCATTGGATCCATTTCCATGCTCAACACCTCAATCTCTCCTGTCTTCCATCCAGGCTTTCAATATCCTGCCACTGCCAGGTGTGCTGCAGCCAGGAGAGAGCCAGCAGGTCTCCTCCACCTTCTCTGGCCAGCTCAACACCATCTGCAATGTACGGAGCTGTGCCACATGGAGGCAGGCTCCACCTCCGAGGTGCTGGTGCCCAGGGAGGCCTCATGTGTCAACTCCTCCCTGAGCCCCCAGGAGATCAGCTGTGGCTCTCAGGCCCCTCTCAGGGACAGGTGAGTCAGCCTTCCATGGGTTCCTGCTCTGCCATGGGTTCTTGTCCCTGCAGGGCTTCCCTGCTCCAAGGCCTCTGAGCTCAGAGGAGCTGCAGAGCAAAGGCCAGCAGCAACACAGGGATGGCCACTCTGAGCTCCCTGGCTGCCAAGAGAGGAAGGACCTTCTTCTGTTGAGACAGAACATCTTCTTCTCTATTTGAGTGCTGAGCCCTCCTGGCTTAGCTGCTGTCTGTGGGGAGCTGGGCTCTGGGCTTGCCTTGGCACCACATCTAGAGGTGTCTTGAAGTCCATGGTGTTGAGTGGCATCTTCTTCATCATCTGCCTTCTTCACCAGAACAGTGGGATTGTGGTATGGGCAGGTGTGGGGCACAGAGCAAACCTTGCTTTGGGTCCTGCTCCTGCCACAGATGAAGTCCTTGCACTGCTGATCTGCCAGGGTTCTCCTTATGGTGGCAGAGCAGCCAGAAAAGCTCCTGTCCTTTAGGCTCCCCTGCAGCTGCAGCCTTAGGCAAGCACAGGAGAAGCTCAGCTCCAGCAAGGCAGCCCAGCTCAGGACACACAGGCCAAGTGTGGAGCTGGGAGTGGAGGTGCTTAAAGCAAGCCTGTGCATCAGGACTTCTTCAGGCCAGAGTGAAGTTGGTTTCATGGGGAGGAGACGGACGAGGCTGCTTCCAATGATTTCCATGGCAGCCAGCACTGGTTTGCTTGGTCCCAGCTGGGTTCCAGCAGGAAATCTGCCTGACAAGAGCCTGTCTTGCAGGAGAGGAGTTCCTGCAGCCTTTGCTTTCTGACTGATAGGATTGTTCTCATGAAGGAGCAGGCTAGGAGTCATTAAAACCGAAGATCACGGACAGAGACTCTCTAACTAATTAAAGTTAGTGGGATGTTTATTAACACCGGTGGGCGGCACCAGAGCCGTCCCTAAAAGGCGTGCCCGCGTTGTCCAAGGTTCTTTGCCCTCTCTTTATTTCCCAAGATCTTACATACAATACATCTGCACAACCCCAGCACCTCCCATCCCTGCTCTGTATTCAAATGAGGTCATTGGTCCTTCACTCCTGTGCAATTCTTCCCTTGAATTGGGTTGGTGGTCTCGAATTGGGTCAGTGGTCTTAAGGGATGAAGTCAGGAATGTCTTCATCAGGTCTCTGTGACCCTCTGGCACCATCCAAGGTCCCCTGCTTAGTGATTGATTGACATCAAGCCCAGGTGCTAACCATTGTTCTACTGGTTTCAAGATGTTCTTATAACAGTTCACTTCCTCCACTTCCCTCTAGAAAGAAGCTCCTAATGGTAAATAATAGAACAATCAGCTCCAGCTTAAGCATCTCATAATCATTAACCTATGGTCTGCCTATCTAACCTACATCCTGATCAATGGGAATTGCTTCTAACCCTCAGCTGAAATCTGAACTCTTTAAAATCATGCTTCAGCTATGCCCAGGGAGAAGGGGGCTGAATGAGCTGAGTAAGAACTGTAGGAGAGCCAAGCAGATGTCAGCAATCTGTGCTCTGCTTTAAACTGGGAAGCCAAGAGACAAAGGGCGTTTCCAGGCACCAGTGCAGAGAGCTGCTGGATCCGCCTTTGGCAGGGGCTGGAGGGGTCTGGCTGTGCCTTCAGAGGGAGCTGGCACAGTCAACACCTTATGATGGCAAAGCTCAGGTTTGGCTGGTCCTGGAGGTCCCCTTCCACCCATGCCCTCACTTGGGATGTTCCCAACCTATGTGGGTTGAGGAGAATTCACGGAAATGGCCTCAGGGTCAAGGAATGAAGTGCAGGGTCAGTCAGGACTAGGGAGCCCAAGGTTCTGGTGGGACTCTCAGCCATGTTTTCTGTTTTGTCTGCAGAAGGGAGCTGAAGGAGCCAGCTCAAAAGCTTGAGCAGGAGGAGGCAAAAGCCTTAGAGGAGGAAGAGAGGAGGAAGGAGGAAGAGAGGCAGAAGAAGGGAAAGAAGAGTGTCTCTGTTGGCAAGCAACCTCCAATACCAGCAAAGGGGAAAACCAAGACCCGAGAGAATAAGGAAACCAAAATCCCAAAAAAGGAAACCAAAATCCCAGAGAGGAAGGAAATCAAAATCCCAGAGAAGAAGGAAAGCAAAGCATCAGAAGGGAAGAAAATCAAAGCATCAGAGAAGAAGGACACCAAAGTATCAGAGAGGAAGGAAATCAAAATCTCAGAGAAGAAGGAAGACAAAGACCCAAAGAAGGCGGAACCCAAAGCTCCAAAGAAGGGAGAACCCAAAGCTGTCAAGAAGGGGGGAACTGAAATCCCAAAGGACTAAGCTAAGATGGGGAAGAACTCTTTAGTCTTTATTCATACAACTCATTTTACACAGTTTAACAGACCTTGTGTGCACCTTTAGTTCATTCAAAGATTTCTTATCAGTTAGTTGATTATTGGTTAATAAAATAGATTTTACTTGTGCATCAAATCTCTCTATTGTATTGTTTACCTCTTCACTGATTCTCATGGGACAAATTACTTGTTATTGCAGGTGCATTTGTTTTTCACCCTCAGAATAGAATGGTCACAAAGTCTCATTCTCAAAATAGCTTCACATGGGAACTTGTAATTGCTTAGTTGCACACAGAAGAGATGATAGGCCAGCTATTGATATGGCTGAACAAGGCTTCATTTCAAAAGGCTTTTCTTTTATCATTATTCTACTTGTCTATGACATCTCCCGTGGTGTCCTTGGACCCACATTGTCACAACTGACCCACGGTTCCATGAGGTTCCCCGGTGTCACCATAGTCACTGTCAGAGGCTGGATGAGATCAATGTCCTGAGACACCCTGGGATGAGCTGTCAATCAGTCACACAGTGGGTACAGTGCTAACCCAGCCCTGATTGCCTGTGTGATCAGAAATCCCACCTGAGGGAGGCTCACAAGGGCCCGGGGGCTTAAAAACATAGAGCACAAGGTGAGCCCCTGGTATGGACTCTGCCTTCTCCTGGGGTTTGTGTCTCACACACGCTGGAACCCTAGGAGCTGTTAGTCATATGTGTGTCTTTCTATAGAGCTTCTGTCTTTCTGTCTCTCTCTCTTTCTTCTCCTTCTAATGCTCTTTATATGGAACATTTTTGGATACCCTAACAGCTTGCATGTTTTAATGTTTCCAGGATAAATGGGCTAAGTTAATGAAGTTACTGCTATGGTAAGTGTTTTATGTGTAATTTGATGTTGCGTTAAATCCTCTTCCAAAGTTCTTGATTTTTTGCACTTTGCCAGTAGAATTTTGTGTCATTTTGACCTCTTACGAATATCTGCTTGGTGTTTTTCCTGTGCACCAAACTCGAGTAAAGGTGGCAGATGAATTGGTGAATTGGCACGCAAACTCCGAACGGAGCTCCGGGTGCGTGGAGGATCGGGGCAGTGTGAGTCACGCACAATCCCTGGAGTGCGGGGACACGGGTCCCTACCAGGGTTTGGGGTGCCCCGAGTACAGCAGCAGCACTGAGTAGAGCCAAGAGGGCCCCAGTGCCCAGGGTGGGATGGCAGTGCTGGGGATTCAGTGTGCCGCGGTTCAGGTAGAAACCGTAAACCCACTGGAGGCCCCTTGGGGTCACAGGGCAGGGAAGGGCTGTGCTTACAGGGCAGGGCAAGGCTGGACCTGCCCCTTCCTCCCCCCTACACACACAAAATGTTTAGAGCAGACGATCTCCTCCAGTCTGTCACAACAGGCAGTGTTGGAGGTGAAATCCCAATTGTGGCCATGGGCACCTGGCTGAGAAGGACAGTTCTTTTCCATGGGAAGGAAAGCACAGAGCCTCAAGGTTTGGAAGGCAAGTGAGAGCCTCAGCAGGCCAAGGCCAGCTAGACTTGTCAGTAATTGCAGAGTTTGGATTTAGGGAATTTTGGAGGTGGAAACCCAATCTCAGCCATGGGCACCTGGAGAAGCAGGACAGTTCTTTCCTTAGGAAGGAGAGCATGGAGCCTTTCCCAATGTTTTGGGGACGGATGAGAGGTGACCCTTGTGAAACCACTGCCTGCCAGACTTATCCTGGCAATATTCCTATTGGAAGAATCCCTGGATATAAGGACCTTTGGAGGTGAAATCCCAATTCTGGCCATGGGTGCCTGGAGCAGAAGGGCAGTTCTTTTCCATTGGGAAGGAAAGCACAGAGCCTCAGTGTTTCAGCAGCAGATGAGAAGTGACACTCAACATGCAAAGGTCAGTTGGACCAGTCAGGCAGTCTATGGGAGGCCAAAGCAGCCAGACTTGTTCTGTGTTTCCTTGGTTTTATGGGGCTCCATATTGTCACAATGGTTCCTTGGATCCATGGGGCCCCGCAGTGTCATAATGGTGACTTGATTCCATGGGTTCCAGCAGTGTCACAATGGCCCCTTGATTGCAAGAAGACCTGCAGTGTCACTGGCCCCCAGGTTCAATGGGGTCCCAAAATGTCACAGTGGCCCCCAGGTGTCATAAGGCCCCACAGTGTCACAATGGTCCCAAGGATTCCATGAGCCCTTGCAGTGTCACAATGGTCTCTGTGGCTCCCCAGGCCCCACAATGTCACTGGACTCCTCTGTTCCATGAGGTCTGGAATGTCACAATGGACCTTTGGACCCTGGGGTTTTGCTGTGTCACAATGGTCTCCTTTTGCTCCGCAGTGTCACTATGGACCACTGATGACAGGAGGCCACTCTGTGTCACCCTGGAGCTTTGGTTCCATGCAGCCCTGCAGTGTCACAATGGTCTCCTTTGGTTACCCAGTGTCACAATGGACCACTGATTGCAGGAGGCCCTGCAGTGTCACAATGGACCTTTGGTTCCATGCAGCCCTGCAGTGTCACAAAGGCCTCTTGGTTTCATGAGGCTCCACAATATCACAATGGTCCTCCCAGGATCACAATGGTCTCACTGATTCCATGAGGCTTCACAGCGTCACAATGGTTTCCATGTTTTCATGAGTCCCCTGAGTGTCACAATGATCTCTGTGTTTCCACGGTGCCCCTCAGTGTCACCATGGCCCCTTGGTTCCATACCACCCCAAAGTGTCCGAATGGTCTCCATGGTTCCATGCAGCCCCACGCTGTCACAATGGCCCCTTGTTTTGATGAGGCCTCTCAGTGTCACAATGATCCCTACATTCCATGGAGCCACACAGCGTCAGTACAGTCCCCTTGGATCCATGAGGCCCAGCAATGTCACAGTGCTCTCCATGATTCCATGAGGCCCAGTGTCACAATGCTCCCTTGTTGTCACAGGGTCCCACAGTGTCACAATGGTCCCTTGGTGTCACAAGGCTCCACAGTGTCTCAATGGTCCCTTGGTTCCATGGGCCCTGTGCTGCTGCATTCCCCCCTCCCCTTCTCAGGCCGCCCTGCCAGCTGAGAAATGCTCCTTGGGCCTCGGCCTTGGCCAACAGCCCCTGGGCTCAGCTCCTCTGTAGCTCATCACAAACACTGCTCCAGCCACTGCTGCTGCCCAACCAGCTCCTGGTTCCTTTAGCAGCAGCCCTGGGAACTGTTTTTGTTCCCTCCGTGGCAAAACATCCCTGTTCTCAGCCTGCCAAAGAAAGCTGTTGATGCAAAGTACGTCCAGGATGAACCATTGCTGGGACTGAAGCCCCTCTCTTGGGGCCCTGCACACAGCGCTCCAAAAGGAGCCCTTGGAGCTCTCCTGGGCCAGCGACTCCCTCTGGGTGGGGCCTTTCCCAGCCAGGAACTCTCCTGTTTGCTGAACTTGGGGATCCTGAACAACCACAGAGCCTGGGCCGATCCCCCCACTCCTCCAGGCTTAGCACTCTGCTCACTGGGAAGATGCCAAAGCATCCTCACTGAGCATTCCGTGCCCTCATGGGAATTGCTCACAGGTGCCTTGCACTGAGTCTTTGTGTCAATGTGCCCACAGGAGTGCCTGTGCTGGGGAAATGTGGCAGAAATGCTGCTCTCTGAGGAGTTTGAGCGCCTTGGATAGCTGAGTCAGTCAGGCCTGTAGGAAAGGTTAAATCACAAGGCCTAAGTGAAGTTAATTGCTGCTAAGAGTTGTTCTTTTGCTAAGGTGTTCTTTTGCTAAGTTGCTACCTTTAGTGTAAGTTATAAACTAAGCAAAATATTGTAAAGTTTTATTCCTTTGTAAAATTGCAAAGTCAAAAGGTTTTATTTAGGTTGAATGCTGTTACGCTCTGCTCTTTTGCTAAATTGTGAAGTTGAAAGTATCAGTTAAGGTTAAGATATAAGTTAAGTCCTGTTAAGTTTGAGCTCTGTTAAGCTTTTAGGCCATATTCCTTTGATCCTTGCCCTCACTGTCCTTGTGTCACACACACACACAGAGGGACAGTTGTGGGTTAATTTCTGATTTGATTGCCTGATTTCTGTTTGGTTTTGTTGTTGCTTTGTTTCCCTGGTGTCCCTGAAGTGTCCAGTCAGGAGCAGAGTGACTCTTGCGAAGGAACTTTGTGCTGCTGTCCCTTAATATTAAATCTGGTTTTTGCTGCTCCCTTGCTGGAGATTTTTTCAGCGCTCTCAAGCCCTCGTTTGTAACAGGGTGAAGGAGCCCTGGCCCAGGCTCTGGTCCTGGGGGACACAGGGACACTGCCGGGGGGTCCCTGTCCCCCTGTGCCACCCCCAGGGCCCCGGCCCCCCGTCCCTGTGTCAGGCTCGGGGGTCGATCTCGTGGAACATCCTCTGGGGGAGGCTGCGGGGCCGGGGGCGGGGGGACCCGGGGGGACAGGGGACCCCGCTGTGCATGAGCAGGATTGGACTGCTCTGGGGGGAACTGTGAGGGGAGCCGGTGATGCCGAATTTTGCCCCAAAAAGGCGATAATAAGCTGCCCAGAGACTAGATTTGAGGTCTATAGGCAGGAGGTATTTATTGACAACGCGTTGGAGAAATCACCAAGTGGATTTCTAAATTAGGTACAGCAAAAGCAGGTTTTTATACAATTTTGAACAAGAATTACATCATTTATTACATGCATATTCATAGGCAGGTAGGAATATAGGCGGAGTCTTCCGGGAACTCTTGGTCTTCCTTGGTTAAATTTTAAGCTTCTCCTAATTTGGGCATTTTCCTGTCATCCTTGGCATGTTTTTCCATGACTTGGCAGAAATCACTGTTGCACTTGGCTTGATTCTGACGGCTTGGCAGGTCACCTTAACTTTTTGGCTTCTACTTTCGCTTCTTCAAATATTCTAATTCCAAAGTTTCTTTTGTGAGTGTATTTTAGATTATTTATTAACTTATCTAATCAAAGTTTTCCCAAACAATGTATTTTAGGTTATTTATTAACTTCTGTGTTTCCCTTGATAGAGTGTCTTTTAATTCTTTTATTCCTCAGGTCTTTTAATTCTTTTCTTTCTCAGAAACTACTGTTCATTGTAATGAATGGCTTCACCGGGGCAGAGTGACCTTCCCAGTGACCTCACACAGCTCCCGTGATGTCACACAGCCCCTGTGATGTCGCACTGACCCTGTGATGTCACACAGCCATCTGTGATGTCACACAGCCCTTGTGATGTCACACTGACCCTGTGATGTCACACTGACCCTGTGATGTCACAGAACCAACTCTATGTCCCCTTGTGATGTCATACAGCAGTGCTGTGATGCCACAGAAGTCTGATGTCACAAAGTCACCCTGTGATGTCACAATCTGTTCTGTGATGTCACAGCCTTCTCTGTGATGTTACACAGCTACCCGGTGATAGTGCATCCCAGTTTGTAACTAATTTGCTTAGCTGTTTTTGTTGTTATGTGTTCGGCGATAGGTTTATTAATGTTTTTGTTTCCCTCAAACTGTGCCTCCAGTCTTATCAGCAGTTCTTCCTCCTCTTTTGTCCAGCATCTTTTGTGGGCTCCTGGATTTGATGTTTCTTTCAGTTGGGAAGTAATGATCCTTTGGTTTCTTATCAATGGGTGTGCCAATCTTTTGTGTTGTCCCAGGCCAATTTTGGTTCTGAAGTCTCTGACGCATACTTCACATATCCACTCTCCAGCTGGAACCCTTTCAGTTTCTGGACCTCTGCATTTTGCAAAATGACAAATAACACTATGATAGTTAATATTTTCCTTTACACACTTGGCACACCGAAAGCAAACCCTCCTTTTCCAGTGCGACTCCTTTAGATGTTCAATCAGGCTTAACACAGAGTTTACCCGGGTACCACACAACAGGGACAAGGTGGATTTTTGTCAGGAACAGTCACCTTCACCATGTTATCCGGTGACTGCCCTCCGTGTTCCCCAGGCACTAGAGGCAATGCCTCTGGTGTGCCTTCACTCACCTTTTTGCCGCTTCCCTCACCAAGCACAAACAGTTCAGTGTCTCGTGGGAGGCTAGGATCTGAGTCTGAGTGCCCACCGATACCCTGCACAGGCGTACTGGCAGCCCCCAGACCACCCACCCACGCCCCCCTAAGGACAAAATCCGGATTTTGAGCCATCGAATTGGGGCCACATTTACGGCGAGAACGGAGTGGGTGGTCACTCCACTCCGGAGCTCTTTGCCCCGTCTGCAACCGGGGAGCCAGGTTTCAAGCAATAAGCCAGGCGGCCTTTACCAATAAATTTGTTTCACCGAATTTGGTAGGAGTTCATTGGTGACTTGCTTTGGAAAGACAGGAGTCTGCTAAGGAAGGCAGGAGCCTCCCCTGAAATGGAGAATGTAAACCCTCCCCACCCCTCCGAATTGCTATCAATTTTAAATTAAGGGGCTCTCAGACAAAAATATGGGAGCAGGAAATAACAGTTCTTTAAGGGGGAAAAGAAAAAAATTAAAGGATGAAATAAAACAATGCAGTACACCAGAACAATACTGACAGAGTCAGAACCCAACCTGACGCCCTGTGGGTCAGGGTGTTGGTGACAGTCCAATTGAAAATGTGGCTGCAGACTTCCTGAAGTATCATTTGTGGTTCTGTTGGAGCAAGGGGGATCTGTAGAGAAGGATGTATTCTTCCCCTGAAGACCCAGTGGTAGAAGAGACAGCTGCTGTTCCTCTGGGGAATCCCGTGGAGAAAGCCGTGCCTGTGTCTCAAAAACCTCTGGATTATATCTGGGTAGCAATGCTTGGCTCCTCCCTCTGGGCGGAACATCTCACAATGGGATGTTATCATTCTTACCAGTCATGCAGTGACATTCAATAGTCTGTTATCAGCAGATGTCCCCTCCCGAGGGAGGTGTGAATGTGGTCACTCAAAGAGAGATAAAGCAAACTGCCCACTTGACAAAGGTAATCTGCCATACAGATGGTAATGGAAAACATCTTGCATGCAATCTTCAACATTATCCACCCTTTTTTCTATTTCCATCTGCACCACAAAAAAAAAAAAAACCAAACAACAACAACAACAACAAAAATATTTCACACAGTTCTCACTTAAGACTAGGTCTCCCTGTTGTACACAATGGCTTTCTCCATCTTTCTGCATTACCCACCAAGTGTAAACAGGTCATTGAGCAAAAACAATTCCATGGATGGTTTTGTCTTTGCCTGAGATGGGATCAATCCAAACAGTCCTTCCTAAAATACCTTTCATGTGTACAACAGGGACTTTATTTCCATCCACTGTGTGCAGGGGTTCAGACTGGGCAGGACCAGCTCAATTTATGGAGCTTCTGGTGTTGACCGTCCAGCTGGCTTTTGCTGAGTTCATTTCCCAATTTCTAAAAGTCCCCCCCTGAGTGCCTTCAGGGTTGTTTTAAGTAGTCTGTTACACTGTTCAACTTTCCCGGCAGCTGGTGCATGATAAGGAATATGATATATTCAATACCATGTACCCTGGCCCAAGCATTGATAAGGCCATTCTTGAAATGGGTCTCATTTTCTGACTCAATTCACTCAGGGGTGACATGTCTCCACAGGATTTGCTTTTCCAGGCCCAGGATGGTGTTCCAGGCAGTGGCGTGAAGCACAGGGTGGGTTTCCAACCATCCAGTGGTGGCTTGCACCATGGTCAGCACGTAGCGCTTGCCCTGGCGTGTCTGGGGCAGTGTGATGGAGTCAATCTGCCAGGCCTCCCCATACTTGTACTTGGACCACCACCCACCTTACCAGAGCAGCTTCACTCGCTTGGCCTGCTTGATGGCAGCACACGTCTCAGTCATGGATAATCTGAGAAATACTGTCCATGGTTAGATCCACCCCTTGGTCTCGTGCCCACTTATAGGTGGCATCTCTACCCTGATGACCTGAGGCATCATGGGCCCATTGAGCAAAGAACAACTCCCCCTTATGTTGCCAATCTAAGTCTATCTTTGACACCTCTATCTTTGCTGCCTGATTTACCTGCTCGTTGTTTCGGTGTTCCTCATTAGCCCGACTCTTGGGAACATGAGCATTCACATGGTGGACTTTCACAGGTAGCTTCTCTAACCGAGCGGCAACGTCTCTCCACTCATCAGCAGCTCAGATGGGTTTTCCCCTAGGCTGCCAGTTGGCTTTTTTTCACCTTTCCAACCAGCCCCAAAGAGCATTGGCTACCATCCATGGATCAGTATAAAGGTAGAGCTTTGGCCATTTCTCTCTCTCAGCAATGTCCAGGGCCAGCTGAAGAGCTTTGAGTTCTGCAAGTTGACTTGATCCACCCTCTCCTTTGGTAGCTTGTGCAACCTGTCGGGTGGGGCTCCATACGGCTGCTTTCCACTTCTGGTTCATCCCTGTGATGAGACAGGAACCATCAGTGAAAAGAGCGTAGCGTGTTTCCTCTTGTGGCAGTTGGTTTTAGGGAGGAGCTTCTTCAGCACGTGTCACTGGTCCTTGTTCCTCTTCATCAGTCAGACAAAAGTTCTCACCTTTGGGCCAGTTTGTAATTATTTCCAGAATCCCAGGGCGATTCAGGTTTCCAACACAGGAGCACTCTGTGATAACAGCAATTCATTTACTCCATGTCATGTCAGTGGCATGGTGGGTGGAAGGAACCTCGCCTTTGAACATCCACCCCAGCCCCGGTAGTCAGGGTGCCAGGAGGAGTTGTGCTTCTGTACCAGTCACCTCTGAGGCAGCCTGGACTCCTTCATAGGCAGCCAAGATTTCCTTCTCTGTGGGAGTGGAGTTGGCTTCAGACCGTCTGTATCTTTGACTCCAAAATCCCAGTGGTTGGCCTCGAGTCTCCCCAGGCACCTTCTGCCAAAGGCTCCAGGACAAGCCATGGTTCCCAGCTGCAGAGTAGAGCACATTCTTCACCTCTGCTCCTGTCCTGACTGGGCCAAGGGCAATCACATGAGCGATCTCCTGCTTGATCTGGGCAAAGGCTTGTTGCTGTTCAGGACCCCAGTGGAACTCGTTCCTCTTGCAGGTAAAGAAGGCTCACAATCTGACTGTATTCAGGAATGTGCATTCTCCAAAACCTATGGCACCCAGGAAATCTTGTGTTTCCATCTTGCTAGTTGGTGGAGACATCGCGGTGATTTTGTTGATGACCTCAGTGGGAATCTGATGCAGTCCGTCTTGGCACTTTACTCCCAGGAACTGGGTCTCTCAGGCCCGTCCCTTGACTTTGTCCTTCTTGATAGCAAAGCTGGCTTCTAGCAGAATCCTGATGATCCTCTCTCCTTTCTCAAATACTTCCATTGCCGTGTTCCCCCACACAATGATGTCATCGATGTACTGCAGGTGCTCTGGAGCCTCACCCTTTTCCAGTGCAGCCTGGATCAGTCCATGGCAGATGGTGGGGCTGTGCTTCCACCCCTGGGGCAGTCGGTTCCAGGTATACTGCACTCCCCTCACGGTGAAAGCAAACTGAGGCCTGCATTCTGCTGCCAAAGGAATGGAGAAAAATGTGTTAGCAATGTCAATGGTGGCAAAGCACTTTGCTGCCTTGGACTCAAGCTTGTACTGGAGTTCCAGCATATCTGGCACAGCAGCGCTCAGTGGTGGAGTCACTTCATTCAAGCCACGATAGTCCACTGTCAATCTCCATTCTTTGTCAGACTTGTGCACAGGCCAAGTGGGGCTGTTGAAGGGTGAGTGGGTCTTGCTGACCACCCCTTGGCTCTCCAGCTCACGGATCATTTTGTGGATGGGGATCATGGCATCTTGATTCATCTGATACTGCCGGCGATGCACTGTCTAGGTGGCAATTGGTGGTCTTTGCTCTTCCACCTTCAGGAGTTCTACTGCAGATGGGTTTTCTGATAGTCCAGGCAAAGTGTTCAACTGCTTGGTGTTTTCTGCCTCCACAGCAGCTATGCCAAAAGCCCATCTGAGTCCCTTTGGTCTTTGTAATAGCCGTTCAGGAGGAAACCTATGCCCAGAATACACGAGGCCTCTGGGCCAGTCACAATAGGATGTTTTATCCACTCTTTCCCAGTCAGGCTCACCTCAGCTTCTAACAGGGTCAATTGCTGTGATCCCCCCGTCACCCAGGCAATGGAAATAGGTTCTGCCCCCACATGTCCCAATGGTATTAGGGTACACTGTGCACCAGTATCAACTAAAGCATTGTACTTTTGTGGTTCTGATGTGCCCGGCCATCGGATCCACACCATCCAGAAAATCCGGTTTTCCCGTGCCTCTCACTGGCTGGAGGCAGGACCCCTCTAACCCTGGGTATTCATGGTAGAGGTACCTTCCAGGGGATCTGACAGATCATACTCAGCAGCTCGGTCATGGGAGGTTGAGGCTACCTTCACTTTACTGGAGTTCCCTTGATTTGTGTTTCCCTCCTTGAGCTGACGCACCCGTGCTGCCAGGACAGAAGTGCATTTTCCATCCCACCTTCCCATGTCTTCCCCATGGTCACGCAGAAAAAACCACAGGTCAGCCCGTGGGGTGTACCCCCCCTCTCTCTAGCTGGGGAATGTTGGGCTCTGACTCTGGGGCCTGTGACTCACAGCGGTGCAATGTGGGAATTGCTCCTCCTCACCTCTTCCCTCACCACCTCCCTCATCTCCTCTTTGATATCCTTAATCACAGCAGAGACATGAGCCTGCATCAGTCCATTGATCATATTTTCATAATTCTTAAGCTTGTTAGCTACAGAACCCACTGTCTCTTGGTTGTTATCAGCATTAATTGTTGCAATAAAGGTGGTGTATTGGGATGGTCCCAGGTTTGCCAGTCTCCACAACATTTGCCCTGTGCACCTGACTTTGTCGAGGTCATTATCATGCTGTCCATCCCTCCCAAAGTGTCCCTCCAATACTGCCACTTCTCTCAGCTGTTGAATCCCTTCCTCAAGGGTCTTCCAGTACATTCTATGGTGCTGGTCCTGCATTCTCTCCCTGTGGACAAACCTCTCTCTGACACTCATTAAAAGCTGCTCCCAGAGGGAAAGAGACCATGGCTCCTTTACAACAATCTGATTGATACCTGAGTCGTGGGTCAAGGGTCCCAAATTCCTTGCCTCACCATCATCCAGCTGGACGCTTGTACTCATAAGATCTCAGATGCGAAGTAGCCAGGTTGTATAAGCCTCACGTCCCTGTCATACAATGTCTTTGCACAGATTACGGAGACTTTTGTACGTCAGGGACTCAGTGATGATCGCAACCTCTGGCTCCCCTGTGGGTTGTGAGGGCCTTCTTTTATCTGGGTGCTCTGCTTTTGTCTTAGATCTCTTTGTTTCTAGAGGGGCAACTGCTGCTGGCTGTGTCTGCCTTTGCAATTCAGCCGGAACCTGGACAGTTGTAACATCTGTGGGTTCTGCTGCCGCACTATTAGACTTTCCCTCTTCAAGGCAGAGGAAGGGCTTCTCACCAGCTGGGGAAGTGTATTCCTTCAGCATCCGGCCCATCTCACGTATCTCCTTCACCAGACCCCCCAGCCAATCTGGGTAGTTCACATCTGGGGTGGGATGTGGGGCAGGGTCAGGATCTGGGGCAGCAGCATCCCTAGACTCTGATGGCGTATTAGATTCTGGGGTTGGTGTCAGGGTGCTTATCCAGGTTAGTCACCCCTTCTCTTTAAATGTTAAATAGAGCAGGCCTATCAGCAACACCAGCCACTGTATGATATCATTAATATTTAGAGTGGATCTGAACCCTTCAAAAACTGGTGGGGCAGACCCAAAGAGATGGCTGAAGGGTTGGGAGAAGATTTCACCTGGTGTCATTTCCTTATAGCAGGTGCCATTATTAAAGAAACCTCAAAAACATACTGTTAGTGTGTGACAGCTGTGAATCTGTGTGCCTGCTTTCCAGAGGAAGTTAAAAATCCATTAATTCCTCACCTTTTTCACCCATAAAACAAACCGGATAACAGACACAGTAGCCTTGGTTATAAGACCAATGTTTAGATAAGGGCCTATAAATGGGAGAAATACAGCCATGATCACGTGCCACCCAAACCAGGGCCAGCTGGACCACATGGCGTCTCATAATGAGGTTTCTATAGCTACACACAAAAATTAGATTATTCAAGAACTGTTATTCCTTTTTTGTTTCTGTGCCCTCCAGCCGCACGTTAGGCGCCAAAATCTGTCTTGGTTTGGAAAGACAGGAGTCTGCTAAGGAAGGCAAGAGCTTCCCCTGAAATGGAGAATGTAAACCCTCCCCACTCCTCCGAATTGCTATCAATTTTAAATTAAGGGGCTCTCAGGCAAAAATATGGGAGCAGGAAATAACAGTTCTTTAATAGGAAAAAAAAAAAGATAAAATAAACAATGCAGTACACTAGAACATCACTGACAGAGTCAGAACCCAACCTGACACCCTGTGGGTCAGGGTGTTGGTGGCAGTCCAATTGGAAATGTGGCTGACGCCCTCCTGAAGCGTCAGATGTGGTTCTGCTGGAGCGGGGGGGATCTGTAGAGAAGGATGTATTCTTCCTCTGAAGACCCAGTGGTAGAAGAGACAGCTGCTGTTCCTCTGGGGAATCCCGTGGAGAAAGCCGTGCCGGTGTCTCAAAAACCTCTGGATTATATCTGGGTAGCAATGCTTGGCTCCTCCCTCTGGGCGGAACATCTCACAATGGGATGTTATCGTTCTTATCAGTCATGCAGTGACATTCAATAGTCTGTTATCAGCAGATGTCCCCTCCCAGGGAGGTGTGAATGTGGTCACTCAAAGAGAGAGATAAAGCAAACTGCCTACTTGACAAAGGTAATCTGCCATACAGATGGTAATGGAAAACATCTTGCATTGCAATCTTCAACACCAGCGCACACCAGATTTTGGAAGGGAATGTGCTGACACTGAGAAATTGTCAAATGTTAACTTTCTGTGCCAGCAAACTGCTGGAATTATGCTGTGCAGGCATCTGAAAAATTCCAGATCTGGGCACTGGTGGTGTTTGCAAACACAAGATTGGGCTGGTGTAGGCACCAGGTATTTGCCTGGTTTGGCTTTCTTTGCCAGCAAATTGCTGCACTTTGGCTGTGGTGGCACAGGGAAATGTCCAGATCTGGGCATGGGCAGTGCCATCAAATACCAGGTCTGGGTGGTGACAGACTTGGCACCAGGAAATTGCTGTGTTTTGTCTTCTTTTTCCAAAAAATTGCTGCTCCCCTATTGGTGCATCCTGTGTCACCCCACCTTATCTCCAGCCCTGGCTCCCTTCTCCATTGCATCATTTGTACCCTGACCCCTCCTGCCTTCCTCCAGTTATATACCCTGGCCCCAGTCCTGCTCCTGGCTCTTCGCCTCTGGTTCCCTTCAGCAGATGTTGTGTTCCTGCTTGCTCCTGTTTCCCTCTGCACCCTCACTTCCCCTGGACCCTTGGATTTTCCCTTAGTAAACCCAGCTGGATCTGCTCTGCGAGGAGTCCTCTCGTCCCTCTGCTGAGGCTTTGATTGCACCATCCGGGCTCAGGATCTGCTGGGCTGGGGGAGTTGTCAAGGCAGTCCCAAGTGGAGACGCTTTCAGTGCTGCAGGCACCTGACAGCACCTGCCTGGGGAAGCTGCTCTGGCCACCCGCAGCAACCAATTCCTTTTTCCAAGCAGCAGCTCCCAGCGTCCTCCTCCGAAGCCCAGAGAGAGAGGGAGCAGCTGCCCTCAGCCCTGTCCTTTACTGCATCCCAATTCTCATGGAATGTCCCCCCTCGGAGAGAAACTCCCAGACAAGAGAAGTGCGACCAGATCCCCTCCTCCCCTGAGCTTGATCACTTCTTTTGTTTCTTAATGATCCAGTCCATCAGAGCGGTGGTATTGCACTGAGAGCTGGGACACCAGCAGGGGATCACCCCACACTGCCCAGTGTGCACCAGGCTCAACAAGGTCTGCTTCCCCCCTGATTCCACCAGGCCTCTTCCCTTGGATGTGGTTTTGCTGGATAGTGGGTCAGGACAGTGAGAATCTCCTTCATCCATTCATTCACTATTTAGGGCCCTGCAGACACTTCCTCAATTTCTCTCCAAGGTGACCCCACCCACCAATGATGTCACAGCTCTTGTCCATCTGGTCAAGAATCCCCCATGAGGACACTCTGGTGTCTTCTCCAAGGGCACAAAGCAGCAAAATCCCCTAGGAAAATCTTCCCCCTTGGGCCCTGCGCCTCCTTAGGTGAGTTCCTGAGCAAACAGTCAGGGCAGTGGCCTGAAATGTTTTCCCAGCTGAGTCATAAGACTTCTCTGATGGATCCACATTGTCCCTGGGGAAAGAGATGTGCAGAACCCTTCACTAATGCCCTGGAATGTCAAACAGGAATCACAGCCATAGACAGCTCTTCAGAACCACTTCACCGTGGATTTTCCTTCCTGGAAGCCCAAGATGTCTGAATGTCCTCCTGGTGCCTCAGGCCCTGGGTAAACAGGGCTTGTCAGAGATGCTGGCAGGGCACCAACACCCCTCCTCCTCACAGGGCACCTCTGTTACCCCAATTAGCTCCGAGTGGCTGCCTGGGGACAGGCGCCCACTTCCCCATGTGCCTGGGATGGGCATATCCTGCTCGGGGTCAGTGCTGGCCTGGGCCCAGAGCCAGGGCCATGACCCAGGTGCTCTGGGAGGGCTCCATGGCTGCAGGTGTGACAGCATGAGGGGCAGGGCAGGGCATATTCTCCTCTGGACAGTGCTCCGGGCATGGATCTTGGTCGGGTTTGGCATCTGCGGGGAAAGGGGTATCGGGTTGTGTGGATGTGGGAATTGTCACTGCTGAGCCATTCCCCAGCCCTCAGCCTTGTCTGCAGGTGATCAGCATTGCCCAGTGCTCCCCAGTGTCTGCAGTGCCTGAGATGCCAATCAGCCATCTGATCACATGTCCCTTGTTCCCCTTGTTCTCCCACGTGTTGGGTTTGCAGCCGGGCTCAGCTCTGGGGTGTCCCCCAGGGAAAGCTCTGGGAGGGGAGGGGCAGCAGGAGATGGGGGATCTGGCACTGGGGGCTGTTGGAGGATGGATTGTGTTGGACTGGGGGTTGTCCCCACAGGGTCCCCAGGTGCCTTTGGCTCCCTGCCTGCCCCCCTTGGCCCTCCAGGTGCCTGGGCCCTTCCAGGGGCAGCTGCCCCGTGCAGGAAGCTGGAGGGATGCCGAGCAAGGGGGCTGGATCTGTGCCACAGGTGGGGTGGGATGGACTCTGTGCCAGGGCTGGGCTCGTGGCCAGGGCTGGAGGCTGTGCCAAGCCGGGCTTTGGCCTGGCGGCTGGCAGGGAGGGTGCGGGGAGGAGTCCCGGCAGGGATAAAGGTGCTCCTCACCTGCTGCAACCTCAGGCAGCGCTGCCCAGAGCGAGAGGAAGATGAAGGTGGCTGTGCTCAGCGTGGCCCTGCTCTTCTCCATCCTCCTCCATCCGCAGGCCAAGGTAAGGCACCAGCCAAACGCTGTCCCCACATCCTGCCCTTTCTGGCCTCCCATCCCACCCTTTTGGTCCCTCCTCTGTGTCCCATTCAGGGTCCCCAGCTGCCCTCCCACTGACCATTCCTGAGGCCTTTCCTTTCATGTCCCCCCTCAATCCTTTGCCTTTCTTCCTGGCCACTGCAGAGGGGTCCCCCTGTACAATTCCCTGACTCACCCCCCAATCCCACACCATCTCCCCGTCTTGTTGGTTTTGTCCCCACCTGTCCTCATTCTCCTGTCCCCACCAAGCCCCTCCCTTGCACTCCCATGTCCCTACATCTCAATTCCTTTCTCCTCCCCTGTACCTCACACGCTGCTCCTTCCACACCCCCAGCCCTGTCCCCTGGACTCTCAATGTTTTTGGGTCTCCCCCCACCTCAAACAGATCTTTCTGGAGGCCCTGAATTCCCATCCCTCTGCCTGCACCCTGCTCCCTGCACCCATTTCCCACCCCAGCCCCACAAGGTCCAGTCCGGACCCAGCCTTTGTTCTCCTTTCCAGGCACTCCTGGAAGGAACCCAAGATGATCTGCGGGAGGTGAGTGGGCTGCTGGCATTGGAGGACATCCCCTCAGGGAATTGGGGGGCAGTGCTGCCCCCCCATCCCTTGCTGGCACCGGGGACATCCCAGTGACCAGCGAGGTCTACTGGTCTCTCTGCAGTTGGATTTAGAGAATGTCGCGGTCCTGGAGACACCTCTGGTGGGTACCATGAGTTCTGCCGGTGCCAGACCCTCCCCTTGCATGGCCACCACAGCCCAGGCCATCCCAGTGTGTCCCAGCACAGCCCAGTGCACCCCTCCTGACAGCCCAGACAATGCCCTGCCCCAGGGCTCCTCCCCAGGGAAGCCTTTGCCCAGGGCCCTGCTGCATTCCACCCCTGTCACCCCAGGACCCCCTGGATGAGCCAGGACGCAGCCCCTGCCCCAGCTGTGGCTCTTGGCCAGGAGCCCAGTGCTTCTGGGCAGCAGCACAGCAGCTCCTGCACCCCATTGCTGCCACAGCCCCTTCCCCAAGGCCCCCCTGCTCTCCCCTGCCTCCCAGTGCAGCCCGCTGCCCCCATTGTGTCTCTAACGCTGCCTTTTCCCCAGCCCCCTGTGGCTGAAGAGCTGCGGGCTCTCCTGCGGCAGAAGCGCCTGGCTGCCTCTCTGGATGCCTAGGTGAGCCGTGCCTGCAGGGACAGGGCTGGAGACAAAGCCCATCCATGTGCCAGTGGGCTCCAGAGGTCACGTTCTGGGGTTTGTCTTTTAGGGTGTGAAGGACCAGTGTACTTTTTCCTCTGCAGTGGCATGAGGAGATGATCATCACTGGAGAAAACCCCTGAACTCTTTGAGCCCTGGGCCATTTCCCCTGAAGAATCAATCATCAAGAATCAATAAATCCTTTGAGCAAAGCTTTGCTCTGTGTCCATGTGTGTCCATGGAACTGGATTTCCTCCTTTCCAGTGGTCCAGGGAAGTCAGGCCAGGTCTGGGCTTTGCTACCTTTACACAGTCTGTGCCTTCCCCCAGACAAATGGTGTGTTGGGAGTTGTGCAGAGTCCAGGGGGAGTGGGTTGATGGGGGGGGTGGATGTCCAAGTGGTGAGAAAGGCAGTGGTTCACTGTCAGCATGGTAGGAATGACCTGAGTTTAAAAGAAAAAGAAGTAATTTCAAAGAAACTTTCTTTTACAACTTTTTCTCCCCATGAGAAATCACCATTTACTTCTCAATATTTTGAAAGGTCTATTAAAAACTTAATCAAACTTATAACAAAAGGACTAAATAAGGAAAAAGTTACAGTGCTGGGAGCCTCCCCCACTTGGTGGCTGGTAACCACGTGGCTGGCTCATCCACACAATGGCTGCTCTCCCTTTTATATCCTTGCTGTTGCAACAGGCAGCCCTAGCTCCTTCCAAAGGCTGTCTGTTGACTCTTGGTCACTGTCCATTGGTGTAGACTGCTTTCGTGGAACTGCATTGGAGGGCAGGTGTTGCTAGGCTGTGCCTCTTAGGAACAATCTGCCCCTCCCCAAATGCCCGGACTACCAATATCAGCCCGGGATAACAATGCTGGGTGGGAGGGACACATTGCAGTAACATAACTACACATCTGTACAACTTCTCTTAACATACTTATCATGTTCACCCTTGAACTGGGAGAGCCAACAATCTCATTACTCATCTCTAACACTGTGGCATTCACATTCTCTGAAAAAATCCCTTTGCCCAGGATTTTTCTCCTGGGAAGCTGAGAAGCCTCAGAGAAAAAGGAAAACAATTCTTATCTCATTTGCTTTTCCTGTGTTGTGCTCATGTGCAGAATGTGTTTGGAGATTGTTTACCCACAGGTGATTGTTTGATTGGATTCTGGTGTGAGTTATTTTGACTCATTGGCCAATTATGGCCAAGCTGTGTCGAGACTCTGGAAAGAGTCACGAGTTTTCATTATTATCTTTTGAACATTCACTAAGAATCCTTTCTCTGTTCTTCAGTATAGTATAGTATAGTATAGTATAGTATAGTATAATATAGTATAGTATAGTATAGCATACTTTATTATAAGATAGTATTATAAAGTAATAAATTAGCCTTCTGAGAACATGGAGTTAAATGCATCATTCCTGCCTTCGTTGGGCAACCCTGCAAATAGAATATTACACCCCCAAAATTCTTGATTTACTCAAAAGAATTTAAATGCCAAAAAAATCTTCCTATGTCAAAAGTATGTTGAAATTATTTATTGGTCTTGAAATTTGGTTTCCTGGCGGGATGGGGCTGCTGGGTCTACCTGTCTATGGGGCACTGTGGGGCTCTGGGGTTTCCTGGGTGAGGGGCCCTACACGGTCACCTGTAATGCCTGGCCACGGTGGGGTAGAGCCACCGCAGTGTCCTGGAAAAGGGTGAGTGGTTCTACCTGGCTCTTGGGTCGTTCTTGGCCGCTGGGTCCATCGGCTCCAGCAGGACTTGGGTGAATTTTAGGGTGGGCCAGGTGGATCAGTTGTCCCCGGCCATCCTGAGAGCTCACCAGTCATGTTTGCTGACTCCAGTTCCAATACTGAAGGAACCACTGGTGCCAGCATCGCCCCAAGGAAGCCTCACAGCAGAACTGGCACAGGGCATTCCCCTGGAAGAGGGGCAGGGAAAATGTCTTGGCCATGAGCAGCAGAATGGCCGGAAAGCCGCTGGTGCAGGAGTTGCCCACCCCAGCAGATTGAAGGCAGGTTTGGGTTGCATTCCTGCTGTCCTGGCAGTGAAATTCTGAGCAGAGGGCACAGAGGTGTCTTCTCCTCGGGGCTCACAGGTGACACCGAGATGCTGTGGGGGAGCTGAGCCCTGCCTGAGGGCAGACTCAGCCCAGCAGGAGCCCCGGACTGACACCGTGATGGACTACACAGCTGGCTCAGGGGTGCCGTGTGCCATGAGTGGGGAACAGCTTCCCCTGAAACAGGGAGAGCTGAACCTTGGAGCCACCTGCTCCACAGCTGGAATGGTGTCAGCGTCAGGGAGCAGACTAAAGAGGAGAGGGAGGCCTTTGGTGTGAGATTCTGAGGAAACTTTACTCATCAGAGGGAACAGGCACCAAAGAGCCTCAAGCACCAGTGTGCTCAGGATTTTATAGAGCACTAGAACTGTTGGTGGGCATGATCGCTGAGCCAATAGGGAATCAGGGAGGGAGGAGCAAAAGGAGGGGAATACATCTCAGGGACCAATGGGATAAGGGGGTGGAGAGGGCAGGTCACATGGGCCAATGGGGCATCATCCATGAGGGGAATTCCCAAGGGGCGGAACCTGCAGGGGAGGGGTTTGCAGGAGACTGACAGGGAAGGGTTCAGAACAGGGGCAGAGTTTACAGGGATGGATAGGGAAGGCACTGGAATACAAGGTGGGGATTATAATGACTGAAGGGTAAAAGAGGAGGGATATAACCTGGGAATAATCCAGTTTGGGGAAAGACAACATACAGGGGGTGAACTGGAACAGACCATCCAAAAAGCTATGAAATAAAAGGGCACTGCAACAGCGCCCGATATAGAGGGATGCAGGACACGTTTTATGGTGCAAAAAGAAAGGATCGATCCTGTGCTATTTTTATACAGTCTTTTTATAGGCCTTTTCGTAGAGTTTTTTAAGAACATCCCCTGTCTATCCCCAGTTGGTCAGCAACAAGTTGTTACCCAGTATTGACTGGTCACTCAAACCCCTGGTGTGTATGTGCAGGAAAAGTTGTTTGTGAGAGATAGTTTTCATTTTTCTGTCTAAGAGGGAAAATACAGTTTATGCGGGTGGCTGGTGTTTATCACAGTCTTACAGCTCTTTTTCAGGGAAAGTAGGTTGTTTTCCACAGTCCTAGAGCTCTTTCTCAGGAAAAACAAGTTGTTTTTCACTGCTCCACATCTCGGTTCTCACAAAGAGTTGTCAGCTTTCTCATGGCTTCTTCTTCTTGCTGGGATTTATTAAAAGGCCTTCAAAGGATTCACCTTGAGCAGGACAAGAGCCCAGTTGAGGCTACACTCAAAATGGATGACTGGTCAGGAGTTTTCACACTTTTATAAGGTTTGGTCCATTTAAATATTGGGGTTAGTTTTCCAGTTACAGCCTCAGATTATGCAGTCCAATCCTCCCGGTTTGCTTTCCTCAATTTGTTGTTGTTTGCACTTTTTGTGCCTGAAGCTGCAACAGTGTCCGGTTCTGGGGCTGGAAAAGGATTGTTTTGTCTGACTACACTGTGAAGAGAACTTGCTAACACTGTGTATGAAGTCCAGAGTTACAGACTAATGCAGTAGAGAATCTGGAAATATGACAGCTAAAACTGAAGGCATCAGCCTGTTCCATGTTCCCTTGGTTCCATGGGGATCCACAGCATCACAATGGCCACTTGTTCCCACGAGATTCCCTGATGTCACCATGGTGTCCTGGGACACACCTGGTCACAACTGACCCATGGTTCCATGAGGTTCCCCAGTGTCACCATAGTCACTATCAGAGGATGGATGAGATCAATGTCCTGAGACACCCTGGGATGAGCTGTCAATCAGTCACACAGTGGGTACAGTGCTAACCCAGCCCTGATTGCCTGTGTGATCAGAAATCCCACCTCGGGGGAGGCCCACAAAGGCCTGGAGGGTTAAAAACATGGAGCACAAGGTGAGCCCCTGGTATGGACTCTGCCTTCTCCTGGGGTTTGTGTCTCACACACGCTGGAACCCTAGGAGCTGTTAGTCATATGTGTGTCTTTCTATAGAGCTTCTGTCTGTCTCTCTCTCTTTCTTCTCCTTCTAATGCTCTTTATATGGAACATTTTTGGGTACCTCAACAGCTTACGTGTTCATTGATTTCTACGTCAAATGAACTAAGTTAATGAAGTTATTGCTATGATAAGTGTTTTCTTTGTAATTGGATGTTGCATGAAATCCTCTTCCAAAGTTTCTTGGTTTTTTGTACTTTGCCTGTAAAAATTTGTGTAATTCCTGACCTCTTGCAGATATCTGGCTGGTGTTTTCCCTGTGCACTAAACTCGAGTAAAGGTGGCAGGTGAATTTGTGAGTTAGCACGCAAACCCCAAACGGAGCTCCGGGTGCGTGGAGGATCGGGGCAGTGTGAGTCACACACAATCCCTGGAGTGCAGGGACACGGGTCCCTACCAGGGTTTAGGGTGCCCCGAGTACAGCGGCAGCACTGAGTAGAGCCAAGAGGGCCCCAGTGCCCAGGGTGGGATGGCAGTGCTGGGGATTCAGTGTGCCGCAGGTCAGGTAGAAACCGTAAACCCACTGGAGGTCCCTGGGGGGATTGGGGTCGCAGGGCAGGGCAGGGCTGGGCTTACAGGGCAGGGCAGGGCAAGGCTGGACCTGTCCCTTCCTCCCCCACATACAAAATGTTTAGAGCCAACAATCTCCTCCAGTCTATCACAACAGGCAATGCTGGAGGTGAAATCCCAATTGTGCCCATGGGCACCTGGCTGAGAAGGATAGTTCTTTCCATAGGAAGGAAAGCACAGAGCCCCAAGATTTGGAAGGCAGGTGAGAGCCGCAGTAGGCCAAGGCCAGCTAGACTTGTCAGTAATTGCAGAGTTTGGATTTAGGGAATTTGCAGGTGGAAACCCAATCTCGACCATGGGCACCTGGAGAAGCAGGACAGTTCTTTCCCATGGGACGGAGAGCATGGAGCCTTTCCCAATGTTTTGGGGACGGATGAGAGGTGACCCTTGTGAAATTACTGCCAGCCAGACTTATCCTGGCAATATGCCTATGGGAACAATCTCTGGATATAAGGAACTTTGGAGGTGAAATCCCAATTCTGGCCATGGGTGCCTGGAGCAGAAGGATAGTTCTTTTCCATTTGGAAGGAAAGCACAGAGCCTCAGTGTTTCAGCAGCAGATGAGAAGTGACACTCAACATGCAAAGGTCACTTGGACCAGTCAGGCAGTCTATGGGAAGCCAAAGCAGCCAGACCTGTTCTGTTTTCCCTTGGTTTTATGGGGCTCCATATTGTCACAATGGTTCCTTGGATCCATGGGGCCCCGCAGTGTCATAATGGTGACTTGATTCCAGGGGTTCCAGCAGTGTCACAATGGCCCCTTGATTACAAGAAGACCTGCAGTGTCACTGGCCCCCAGGTTCAATGGGGTCCCAAAATGTCACAGTGGCCCCCAGGTGTCATAAGGCCCCACAGTGTCACAATGGTCCCAAGGATTCCATGAGCCCTTGCAGTGTCACAATGGTCTCCGTGGTTCCCCAGGCCCCACAATGTCATGTGACTCCTCTGTTCCATGAAGTCTGCAATGTCTCAATGGACCTTTGGACCCTGGGGCTTTGCTGTGTCACAATGGTCTCCTCTGGCTCCACAGTGTCACAATGGACCATTGATGACAGGAGGCCACTCTGTGTCGCCCTGGATCTTTGGTTCCATGCAGCCCTGCAGTGTCACAAAGGCGTCTTGGTTTCACACGGCCCCACAATATCACAATGCTCCTCCCAGGGTCACAATGGTCTCACTGGTTCCATGAGGCTTCACAGCCTCACAATGCTTTGCTTATTCCATGGGGCCTCATAGTGTCACAATGGTCTCCATGAGTCCCCTGAGTGTCACAATGGTCTCTGTGATTCCATGGGCCCCTCAGTGTCACAATAGCCCTTTGGTTCCATGAGGCTGTAAAGTGTCTTAATTGTCTTTTCATGGTTCCACGAGGCCTTGCAATGTCACAGTGAACCTTTGGTTCCATGGAGTCCCACAGTGTCACAATGGCTGCCTGGTTCCATGACACCACAAAGTGTCATAATGGTCTCCATGGTTCCATGAGGCCCGGTGGTGTCACAATGGACCCTTGGTCCGATGCGGCCTCTCAATGTCATGATGATCCCTACATTCCATGGAGTCACACAGCGTCAGTACAGTCCCCTTGGTTCCATGAGGCCCAGCAATGTCAAAGTGGTCTCCATGACACCATGAGGCATCACATTGCCAAAATGGTCCCTTGGTCTCACAGGGCCTCACAGTGTCACAATGGTCCCTTGGTCTCACAGGGCCCCACAGTGTCACAATGGTCCCTTGGTGTCACAAGGCTCCACAGTGTCACAATGGTCCCTTGGTCTCACAAGGCTCCACAGTGTCACAATGGTCCCTTGGTGTCACAAGGCTCCACAGTGTCACAATGGTCCCTTGGTTCCATGGCCCTGTGCTGCTGCATTCCCCCCTCCCCTTCTCAGGCCGCCCTGCCAGCTTAGAAATGCTCCTTGGGCCTCGGCCTTGGCCAACAGCCCCTGGGCTCAGCTCCTCTGCAGCTCATCACAAACACTGCTCCAGCCACTGCTGCTGCCCAACCAGCTCCTGGTTTCTGTAGGAGCAGCCCTGGGAACTGTTTTTGTTCCCTCAGTGGCACAAGATCCCTGTTCTCACACTGCCAAAGAAAGCTGCTGATGCCAAGTGCGGCCAGGATGAACCATTGCTGGGACTGAAGCCCCTCTCTTGGGGCCCTGCACACAGCACTCCAAAAGGAGCCCTTGGAGCTCTCCTGGGCCAGCGACTCCCTCTGAGTGAGGCCTCTCCCAGCCAGGAACTCTCCCGTTTGCTGCACTTGGGGATCCTGAACAACGATGGAGCCTGGGCTGATCCCCCAGCTCCTCCAGGCTCAACCCTTTGCCCACTGGGGAGATGCCAAAGGATCCACAGTGAGCATTTCCTGCCCCAGGGGAATTTCTCACAGGTGCCTTGCACTGACTCTTGGTGTCTGTGTGCACACACGAGTGCCTGTGCTAGGGAAATGTGGCAGAAATGCTGCTCTCTGAGGGGTTGTTGTGCCTTGGATAGCTGAGTCAGTCAGGCCTGTAGGGAAGGTTAAATCACAAGGCCTAAGTTAAATTAAATGCTGCTGAGAGTTTTTCTTTTGCTAAGTGGTTACCTTTAATATAAGTTTTATGTTTAGTTCAATATTGTTAAATGTTAATCCTCTGTTAAATTGCAAAGTCATAGGTTTAAGTTAGGTTACATGCTGTTACGCTCTGCTCTTTTGCTAAATTGTGAGGTTGAAACTATCAGTTAAGGTTAATGTATAAGTAATGTCCGGTTAAGTTTGAGCTCTGTTAAGCTTTCAGGCCGTGTTCCTTTTATCCTTGCCCTTGCTGTCCTTGTGTCACACACACACACACAGAGGGACAGTTCTGGGTTAATTTCTGGTTTGATTGCCTGGGTTCTGTTTGGTTTTGTTGTTGCTTTGTTTCCCTGGTGTGCCTGAAGAGTCCAGTCAGGAGCAGAGCGACTCTTGCCAAGGAACTTTGTGCTGCTGTTGGTTAATATTAAATCTGATTTTTGCTGCTCCCTTGCTGGGGATTTTTTCAGCGCTCTCAAGCCCTCGTTCGTAACAGGGTGAAGGAGCCCTGGCCCAGGCTCTGGCTCTGGGGGACACAGGGACCCTGCTGGGGGGTCCCTGTCCCCCTGTGCCACCCCCAGGGCCCCGGCCCCCATCCCCGTGTCAGGCTCGGGGGTCGATCTCGTGGAACATCCTCGTGGGGAGGCTGCGGGGCCAGGGGTGGGGGGACCCGGGAGGACAGGGGACCCCGCTGTGCACGAGCAGGGTTGGACTGCTCTGGGGGGAGCTGTGAGGGGGGCCGGGGCAGAGTGACCTTCCCAGTGACCTCACACAGCTCCCGTGATGTCACACAGCCCCCGTGATGTCACACTGCCCCTGTGATGTCACAGAGCCCCTGTTATGTCACACAGCCTTCTCTGTGATGTGACACTGCCCCTTTGATGTCACAGAGCCAACTCGATGTCACCTTGCGATGTCATACAGCAGTGCTGTGACATCACAGAAGACTGATGTCACAAAGTCACCCTCTGATGTCACAATCTGTTCTGTGATGTCACAGCCTGCTCTATGATGTTCCACAGCCACCAGGTGATGTCACAACCAACTCTCTGATGCCACAGAGCCACCCTCTATGATGGCAGACTTTGTTCTATGGCCTCACACCCTACTCTGTGATGTCACAGCCAGCTCTGGGATGTCACAGAACCTTCAAGAACCCTCAAGAACTCAGTTCTATTGAAACACTGAAGTTTCTTGTACTTTGAAGAGATCCCTGTAAGGGACACGACAGGGAAAGTGTCCCCAGGCCCCAGGCAGAGCAGAGAACTGCAGGCACTGATGGCAGCTGCGGACAAAGAGAAGCCAAGTCTTGGTGCCCTGGGGCACAGCAGCAGGGTCTGTGTCACCAAGGGCTGGGAGGAGACACCTTGTCCTGAGGCACTGGGGCCTCCTGGCACAGCCCCAGCCAGGCTGGGCACTGTCAGCCCCTTGTCCTGTCCTCAGCATCTCCCCCTAGCCCACATCCCAGTGGCCTCAAGGATCTGCTGGAAGGAGTCCCTGGGGAGCCTTGCTCAGCAATGGCCCTGGGGGCTCCTGAATGCTCCCTGCAGGGACTGCAGGTTTTTCAAAGGACTTGGAGTTTTGCTTTTGCTTTGGAGTCTCTGAGAGCTTTGTGCAGTCATGGCCTCCAATTATGTGTTGTAGTTAGTTCTTAGAGAGGCTTTGTCAGTAACACCACTCAGTGGGGCTCATTAATGCTTCAAAGTACTTCAGTTCTTTCAAGGTACTTGGTGTTTCCCTTTGGATAGACTCTGGGAGATATTTGTCCAATCATGGCCCCAATTATCTGTGTTAATTAGTCCCTGGAGAGCTTTGTACTGACACTCAGTGGGGCTCATTAATGCTTTGAGACACTCAAGGTGCTGAAGGTGCTTTGGATTTTCCTTTCCACACTGAGTGTCTGAGAGGTTTTTGTGCCATCCTGGCCACCAATTCTCTCCTGCAAGGAGTGCATGAGGAGCCTGTGTTGGAGAGGGACCTCAGTGGGAGCCATGAATGCCTGCAGAAACTTGGGGTGTTTCCTCTGCCTTTGACTCCTGGCAAGGTTTGTGCAATCTCCTGCCAGGCCCTGATGTTCAAGGGCTCAGCTCCAAATGCACAGTGAGGCTCATGAGGATCAAGCAAGTCCTGACAAACCCTGGCTCTGCCTTGATTTCCCTCTGCTCCAGTGCAGTTCATTAGGACGGTTTCCTTTGACAGTTATGGAGAAATAGTTCAAAGAGCTTCCAGGAAATATGTAGTCCTATTTTAAAGGGTGTCTTTTATTGCTGTTCCTATTACACAAGAGGTGATTGCAGCATTCAGTGACTGATATTGATCCAGGGACTCTCCTAAGGAGCCCTGGCCTGCTCAGAGAAGCTGTGCCTTGAGCTCTGAGCCAGTGTAGACAACCTTGCTCCACATTCCCCAAGCCCATTGTGTCTCTCCTCACTCACCTGGAACCTGCTTTGCTTGAAGAACTGGCTGCACACAGCCAAAGAGGGATTTTCCTTCTTTGATTTTTGAAGCAATCTAAAACTCCTGAGTTTCTCCATTGCAAACAGACATCCTCCTCAAGTGTGTGCCAAGCCCAAGCTGCCACCAGGAGCACTCCAGACCTGCCCTGGGCCAGCTGTGAGGGTGGATCATCATCCCAACATGCAGTGGTGCCATTGCAAGGGACTGTTGCCATGGACACTGCAATGACCCCACTGCTGGGTTTGGGTGCCATGGCAACCCCCATCAGTTCAGGTTTCCTTGGAAACCAGCCCAAGGAGCCATTTCTGCAGCCAGGTTCCATGGCCACTTGCCTGCAGAGCTGTTGCTGTCCTCAGCGGCCATGGCAACCCTGGGACAAAGCAGTGCCAGGGCTGTTCCAGGTACAATTGCAGTGACACTCGTTGGTGCCACCAGGTGCCATGGCAATGGCCATGGGGACCCGTTCCTTGGTTTGGTGCCATGGCAACCAATGCCCGGAGCCCTTGTGATGGTTGGTGGCCATGGAAAGCTGCCCTGGGCCCTTGCTCAGGGCTGGTGTCAGTGCCCAGAGCCAGAGGGGATCCCTTGCTGGGGGCTGTGCCATGGCCACCTGTCCTGTGCCACGCTGGCCGCTCAGGCACCAGGAACCAGCAGCCAACGGCACTGCCAGGGCCAAAGGCCAGGTCAGCCAGACAGAAAGGGGCAGGGCTGGGCACTGTTTCCATGGCAACCGGCACTGGGGGGGACACCTGGGTCACCTGGCCTGGCAGTTGCCATGGAAACCCCTGGCAGGGACTGAGGGCACAGCCCCTGGCACTGAGACACTGCTGGGCCAGGTGCTGAGCACAGGGCTGAGCACGCAGAGATGGTTTTGTTCTTGCTGAGCTGCAGCACAGCCAAGGCCTGTCCTGCCCCTTGTCCAGCCACACTGGGGAGGGGCTGGGGCTGCGGAGGAGCTGGGCAGGGACACAGCCAGGACAGGGGACCCCAACTGACCCGGGGGTACCCCAGACCAGAGCACATCATGCTCAGGGTATGAAGGGGGGAACAGGGAGGAAGGGGGGAATTTTGGAGGGAGGGCTTTTGCCTTCCCAGGGAACACTTAGGCAAGAGGGGACCCTGTTTCACCAGTGGGCAGGGTCACTACCAAAGACACAGACACCAACTGAAGGAATTGTGTCATTTATATCATGCACAGCTGCAAAGATTTACAAAAGGATAAGCTCAGCAAAGCACATCATCATTAGCAATGAATTACAAAAGAAGCTCAGCAATCCATCATAACCCATCATTACATTTTGATGACCAATCCCTTGGTGAAACACCAGAGGTGTTTGTGGCAGACAAAGATTCTGGCTGACTATCAAGGTACACCTTACAGACATCAGCAGTACTTTAGTGATACCGTTCTTCATTCTTTTTTCTCAATCTCATTCCAATTAGGAACAAGAATTCTGTTGTGCATGGAGCTGGCACCTTTTTAATTCCAGAATAATGCCCCCAGGCCCTTTGCTGTTCAGCTTTACCATGCTGTCTGTGGCTAACAAGGCTTGGGGGGCCCTTTCCCCTCTGGCTGGAAGGGGCCGGGTCCCAGTCCCTGAGGGGCACCCAGGCTCCTGGATGGAATTCCTGTGCAAGTCCCTCAGCGTCACAGCAGCCTTCACATGGAGCCCCGTGGATCAGAGCATTTCCCAAAGGGGCCCTTGGGGCAAACAGGGAGATCTGGTCTGGCAGGATGTGTAAAACCATATCCTGTCAGATCTCCTTGTTCTCACACAGAATCCTTGGATGCAGGGACACATTCCCATTGTTCCTGCCCAGGTTTCAGGACTCAGAGTTGTCTTTCCCAGGAGTTGCTCCTTCAGCTGCCTTGGGAGGGCCTTTTGGCCTCGGGACCCATACTCTGGCTCCATTATTAGGACTGCTGCACCCAAACCCTTTATTTGCACAAACAGTGGTGATTGGAGGTGGATCTCCTTTTTTCACAATCATTCCTAAAAATGCAGTCTCAATAATTGTACTACCCTGTCACAGGGTTGACTAATCCAATCCTGGTCACTATTGTTTACAGAATTACTGTAATTTCTCCTTGATATTCTGCATCATTTCCTCCTGCCATGACAGGAACACTTTGCAAGGCCAAGCTCCAAGGGAGCAGTAACCAAAGCAAAGTGTCCTGGAGGAATCTGAATTCCTGTTTCAGAATTGATAGCTGTCATTGGCTTTGAATTTTTCCTAATGAATTCCAGTGCATGAAGGCCCAGCCCTGCAGCCTCTGGGCTGGCCCTGCCAGGGGCCATCACAGCCAGAACAATTTCCCAGGCAGCCCAAGTCTCACTGCCCATGGTTGGATTTGCAAATTGGGGGCAGCCGTGCACAGCCAGGGGGTTCCATTTCCCCAGTGGGCCATTGTGAAGGGCATGGAGCACATCTGGGAGATGGGTTCTCCATGGACAAAGGTTCCCATCTCCTTATTTTTCCAACTGCTCTTTTAACAACCCCTTCACCCGCGCACCCAATCCTGCAGCTTGTGCATAATCTGGTACATGAAAAACCCTGCAGGCAAAATCACAGTATTTTTCACAGGAACAAAGCACCCTGCACCACAGTATCAGCAATCCGTCAAAAATAGCCAATTTTCTCCCTTTCTCCCTTTTTCATTGTATACAATCTCAAAAAGTTGACCACTGACATTAGGGTCCTGGCCAGTCCTGTTCTGTAGGGTATTTAGTGTTACATCCCTGAGCAGCCAAAGCTACCAAATTAGTATTGTCAGCACTATTTCACGTTATTATATAATTTCATAGATAGATAGTGATATAGAAATATAGATAGATACAGACATAAATAAATTTGTATAAATAGATATATTGAGGTCTTATTATACTATAAATACATATATAATTATTATGTATATAGATATTTCACTTGCACAAATGCATATCAGTTCAAGATTAAAACCTTCTTCTCTTGCTCCATGTGGGAGCATTCCAACAATCATTGTTCCTTCTGAAGGTGCTGTTTCCTATGTACTCTCAACAAATTCATCTTTGTCTGCCCAAACCCACACGGTCTTTTCCTTTTCCATGTGCAATTTTTGGATGCATTTGAAGACATCCAGGGGTGCAGCCTCTTTTACCCAACTGCCCCACTGCTCCCACAGGGCTCCAACCTCAGCCCACTCCAGAGCCAGGGAACTCCAGGAAAGGGCTTCCCAGCTGGGAATTTCTGATGGCACTGATTCCTCACATTTACACTGAACAAGTGACATTTTGTTGGGATCTGGACAGACTCTGCCAGTTTTGTTTTACCAGTGGGCAGGGTCAGCACCAAAGCCACAGACTCCAGCTGAAGGAATCAGTGTCATTTCCTGCAGTTCAGAGCAGCAAAGAATCACAACAGGAGCAACTCAGCAATGCACCCAACCATCCCCACCAAAGATTGCAGCAGTGATTAAGAAAGATCCAGCAGCATTTACCCTCAACCTTTACCATCCCCCAGACCCACACAGCAGCTGGGGAAGCTGTCACAGCCAAGGGCTGCAGAGCCACTCCTGGGCACTGGGCATTCCTGCAGGTGCCTCCAGCCTCAGGTGAGGCTCCAACTCCGCTGGGAGAGGGCCCAGCTCTGACAGTGCTGAATGAACAAACTGACAGCACTGCTAGTGTGGCAACATCTGCTTTCATCCTCCTCTTGGGTTCCTCCCAAAGCCTGGCCAGGGCTCAAGGAGGAACCAAGGGAGCTGACTTTGACCATACAGCCCCAAACAAGGCCAGATGTCAGATTTCATGGCCTTGTCTGGCTTCTAAATACACAAGGGTCAATACATGTTTCACGAATGAGTGGCTACATCTATCTCAGTGCTAGTGACCATGCATATTTCATCAGGGAGCAGATACAAAGATAACCTTTGCTTGGAAGGTTCATCCAGAGGCCACCTTTGGCTCAGGGGATGCTGTTCAGGCCGCACTCAGGGCTGGTGTCCAGACCTTGGCACTTCAGGGACGAGGTTTAGTGCTGAGCTTGGCACTGCTGGGTGCCTGGCTGCACTGGGTGAGCTCAGAGGGCTTTTCCAACAGAAAGGATTCTGTGGTTCCATGCTAATATCCACTGCATTCAGCTGGGGCTATTTTAGCAGCATTACTTTGCTCAGAAAGTCTCCTCTTGCCCAGCTCCTGTGGCCTGAGGCTTCAGCTCCTTCAGCTCCTGGTGCTGAGTTGCTCATGCTGAATGAGACGAATCAGAGAGAAGAGCACAGTCCATGCAATTCCTTCTGGGACACGGAGAGGGGAGGCTGTGCAAACAGGAGCATTGTTTGCTGTGGCCTCCTCTCTGCCCTTCACGTCTTTCAGCGCTTTGAACCAGCCAAGAGCTTTCTCCAAGAGTGCAATGGAGCAGCTGCTCCTGCTCCCAGGCCTGGCTCTCTCCAGTCTCTGCCCTTGCCTGGTTCTGTCCCTCTTGCTGTGCCCTCTGTTTCCCCAGGGCTCGGTGGCTGCTGCCCAGGACTGTGGCACTGGCACAGATCCAGTGCTCCAGACCCTCCTTTCTGTTCCCTTGCAGCTGCCTGGGCACAGCCGCCTTTTCCATCTGGAAGCTCCCCATGGACAGGGAGTGCCCAGCTCTGTTCCCTGCACAGCCTCCAGGAGCCCAGGGCTGCCATCTCCAGTCCCTGCTGGCACTGGGGGCTCCCAGGTGCCTCAGGCTGCTGTGACACTGCTGCACACGGGAGGGAAGAGGGGCAGGGGCTGTGCTCAAAGTCAGCTCCATCTGCTGCTGCGGCTGGTGCTGCTGCTGCTGCTGCTGCTGCTGCTGCTGCTGCTGCCGTGGGGTCATTTGTGCAGCCCTGGCCCAGAGTCAGGGATCAGATCCTGCCAGTCTCTTCCAGCCCTGGCTGCTCAGAGTTTGGGCCTTGGAGCCTCAGGCGGCCAAAGGCAGCTGCTGCTGGTCCCTCTGTGTGCCCGTGTTCAGCAGTGCTGCTCCATCAGTCTGTGCCCAGCAACGGGGAAAAGCCTCAGCCCTGCAGAGCCAGGAGCTGCCGCGCTCTGCCTGAGCAGCTCAGCCAGCAGGAAGGGAGCTGCTCCAAACGGGAACCAGGAGCAAAGGACATTCCTTTTATAGGACATGTTTTCTATTGAAAGGAAAAAAAGGAAAAAGGAAAAAATTAGGTAAATTGTAAAAGATAGGAATAAAATCCAGGTGTTAGTGAAAAAACATAATGTTAGTGAAAAAACAAAACATAAAGGCAAAGTTAAATTCTTTGCATTAAGAGGTAAATGATCTTTTTAAAAAGAGAACTCAGTTCTTTACATTGTAAATGTGCTGATGGCATGCATCCATCTTACTGACCTCAGCAGCCTCTTAAAAGATTTTGGGCTTTGTTTCCAAACATTTGAAATTTGTATTTGAAATTGTGGTTGAAGCAAGAGGAAATTGCTTTGTGCCCTTCCAGCTCCAAGCAGGACTGGGAATGAAAACTCTGTCAAACCCCAAATCCTTTAGAAGATCACCTTCCTTCTCACCCTGCAAATGAGCTGCACATTCCCTTTGAAACTGCCAGGAGTTTCTTAGACACACAAAGTCCCACTGGCAGCTTTTTGCTCTGGTTTGGAAGTGCAGAAAGGCAATTCTCCATCCACCAGCTCCAGACTGCACTGCCTCAGGAGCACGGCCTGCTCGCCAGCTTTGGCCCACTCGTGGCACTTCTAGAGGAGGAACAAAGTGCAATTGCACAATTCCAGCCAATCAAGAAGGAAGAACGGGACACACAAAACACCCTGTACAGATCCAGGCATTCAGCTGGGACTGTGGAGAGTTTGGGTCCTTGCCAGTTGCATGTGTGTCCCCAGCTGCAATCTCTGGGCCTGCAGCAGAGTCTCACTCACCTGCCAAAGCAGAAAGCTCAGGCGCTGTGCTCGCAATGGGCTGGTCTGATGCAGAGCTGTCAGAGCAATGTGAGGGCAGAGCCAGCCCAGCTGGGCCCAGGGCTGAGCCCAGCAGAGCCCTGGCAGAGCCCAGAGCAGCCTCAGCACCCGCAGAGCCCGGCTGCAAGGAGAGAAAGCAGAAACTGCCCGTCAGCTGAGGGCTCCTGTGCCCTTGTGCCAAGGCCTGCGGTGCCCAGGCCATGCTGGCTGCGCCCAGAGCTGTGCCCAGAGCTGCCCATCCCTGCTGCCAAAGGCACAGAGCAGGAGGGCAGCACATGTGCCCAGCCTGCAGCCAGCCACGGCACATCCAGCCCTCAGCAGCTGCCCGGAGCAGGATGCTCCTGTGCTCGCTGCCAGCTCCCAAAAGCTCTGATCCCACCCTGCCAAGCACACAGGAACCCACCTCACACCACCCATGGCTGGAAGAAAAGCTGCTCCCAAACCATGTCCTCAGCCTTCTCCAAGGGCACGGCCCAGCCACGCCACAGCTGCTCCCAAGCACTTCCCCATCCACACTGGATCACCTGGAACATTTCCTCTGCTAAAACAAACAACACATTATTGAAAAGAGATTAGATGCAAAAAGGGAAAACAAGAAAAACGGTAAAAACTCTCATCTCTGTCAGGGCCTGGAGGAAGGCCCAACCCCTGCATGTCTGAGGAAAACCCAGCCATGGCTGAGGGAAGCCCACACTTTCTCTCTTCCCCCCTGCACTGCCCCCCAAAATCACGATGATCCCAAAGCAAACAAGGGCAGTGGAGCAGCCCAAGCCCTTCCTTGCCTGCACAGCAAAGCAGCTCTGCACAGGTTCTGGAGTCCCACCTCTGCTCCCAACATGGGGCTTTGTTTGTGTCGGGCTGGCTGCCCCAGCCCCAGCCCCAGCCCCAGCCCCAGCCTGGGGCATGGTGGGTGCTGGGGGCTGTTGGCAGGGCCAGGAGCCCGCTCCCATTTCGTACCCACCCCAGCCCATGCCCCACCCTGCCAAAAGCAGCCGGGCAGCGACTGAAGAATTACTTGCATCTGCCCCAGAAAAGGGGGAGTCTTTGGTTCCCCACCACGCTGGGTCATGCCCAAATCTGGGAGAATTTCCCCGGCTGGGGACTCATCTGCAAATCCCCTGTGGAGTTTGGCTTTGAAAAAAGGTGCCAGAATCAAAGTCCATCACCTTCAGCCTCCAGTGGCCAGGCTGAGGAAGAGCTTGTCATCCTTGATGCCACCCTCGCTGTCTCCAGCAGCAGCAGCAGCAGCAGCAGCAGCAGCAGCATCCCCACTCGGTACAGCTTCTCCAGGGGCTCCTTCTCCTTCCCTGGGGGAAGACCAGGCTCTCAGGGCTCTGCCCAGGGCCCCAGCTGTCAGGGAACTGGGACAAGCAAAACCAGCTGGGATGGCAGCCACCAGTGCTGGACAGAGCAGCTCAGCTCCAGCACAAGGGCTGCGTGTTCCCATTCCATGACCCCGGTGCAGTGACACAGGCAGCACAAAAAGCTCTGGGTTCCTTTGCTTCTCATTGCCATGGCATGTGTGGGGCTGGAACTTACCAGGGCCCTGGATACTCCAGGGACCTGGAGAACCATTCCCAGCAATTGGGAAAATCCTAGGTGCTCCATCCACCCATAGATGAGGTCTCCAAAATTGCCTCGAAATTGTGTCCAGCTTTTAGAGGCCAAAAAGAGCAAGTCCAAGTGTCCTGATGATATTTTCAGCCCAGAAAGCCCTGCTGCTGACGGCACACTTCATAATCACCAGGGGACACAGCTAGGCTAAAGCCCAGACCTCTGCTGGGAGCCTTTCTCCTCAAATACCCTTCAAACAAACCTCCATGCAAGTCACTTGGGAAAGTTTCTTCCAATGATCCATTTCTGGCACATAACTACACAGGGTTAAGAGAAAGATTCTAAAGCAGCTGCTCTGGAGTCAAAGAGTCAGCACTAAGAGTCCCTGTCATCTATTTGTAGCTAAATTCCACTTTGGGGGAGTTGAAGGAGTTTGGAAAGAGCTAGAGAGCGGATCTCTGAGTTTTTTACATGATGCCATTGCTTTTTCTTCTCCTCTACATAGACAGGAAGGGTGAGTTTGGCTCACATCTCCACCGTATGGCTCACAAGGCCACAAGACTTGTAGTTACAAGAGCTTTGAAGGATTTCTTGGCCAAGAAGACACGGCCAACAAGGATATTCGTGTTTTGGAGCCAACCCTTCAATATTTCATCTTATGGACTCATGCTACAGTGTAAGCTTCCTTAGCCAATCATGTTATGACACACAAACCTACAGCACTGCATCCTAAGCTTCTTGTTTTCCATTGTAACTACTTTTATTTTTTCTAGATCTTGGACTCCAAAACTCTAAACTTTCCTCCACTTCAACATTCCTCCCCGTGTCTCTGCTAGAAACTAGAAATCTTCATTCTCGCTTCTAGCACCTAAGTTTGGAAGCCCTTTCCAAGGTCTCCGATCAAATCCTGTGTTTAATTCTAAGCTTTGCTGACAAGACCAAAGGTCTGCGATTTCCCTGCATTTGGGTTTTCCACAGCAGCAATGCTGTTAGTTGCAGAGTGCCCAGGATCCCTCTTGCAAGTCAACTTTGTCAGGATCAAGGCGGCTGCCAGGGGGCTGCTTGTGGCCTCTGACAGCCCATTGCTCAGGGCTTGCCAGCGCCCCAGCCCCTCAGGGGCTGCCCCAGCCCGGCCAAGCTGCCCGGCAGCAGCGCCGCAGCCCCACAGCAGCTCCAGAGCAGCCGCATCCAGAGGCACCTGGGAGCCCTCAGCAAGGCAGCCAGCAGCACACGGGCAGGAGGACACGGATGGCGCTTCCTGCCTGGCACAGGGCTTGTGGCCATCTCCAGGCACCGCTCTGGCAGGGATCCCCGCAGCCCCGGCCCCTGCCCAGCCGCTCTGTGGGCAGCACAAAGGCTTCAGCAGCACCAGCAAAGGCCAAGGGGCTTCTGGCCATTTCCCCTTGCCCACTGCACACCTGGGCAGCTGGCTGAGCACAAGCACCCTTTTCCCCCTTCATTGCTCCTTCTGAACAATTGTGCCTACAGGGCCTCATCACCCCTCAGCCTGCTGTGCTGCTGAGCACAAGCTTCCTTTTCACCCTTTCCTGCCTCTTGCCCTGCAGACCTTGGGCAGAAAAGAAAAGCTCCTGGCAGTCTGTGTATCATAACACATTCTAGAATTATTTATATTAATCTATAATCTATAACATTATATATAATTCTATATACTCTATAATTTATTTATTTACAATATAGATAAAAAATGGAAAAGAACAAAAGAAAAATCTTAAAGAAAAGGAAAATTACCCCTGGCTCAGGTTGCCCCAGCAAAGACAGCCTCCCAGATCAGCTCTCCTCCTCAGTCATCTGGCAGTGCAGCAGCCGAGCCCCGACAGGCGAGGACGAGTCCTCCATGCCCTGCGCAGCTGATCGTGCAGCCTCTGGATGGTGGAATATCGCTCACGCTGTATTGCCAGGAGGACATGCAGTGTTTCAAGTGCCAGCTGTGACACAGCACTGCTCGTGTCCTCTGTCAGGCGTTCCAGGGCTGCAAGAGAGAGGAACAGAGGCACGGTCAGAGGTGGACCTGCGAGGACCCCAGAAGAGCCCCCTGCAAGAGCCATCCCAGCTGGCTCTTGCCATGGCCAGGAGGGAGCAGGGAGCAAGGGGATCAGCCCGAAGCTGCTGGCCACTAATGGCCCATGTGGCCCTGAAAGCTCCGTGTGCTCTGCCCATGGGAGCAGAGCCCTCCGCAGCCGGGGCAGGGCTTGCAGCTCCCCCCAGCAGCCCCTGCTGTCAGCCGGCTGCCCTCACTCACTCACCAGTGCAGATCAGCTGCAGCTCTTGCTGCTGCCCCCTCAGGCGCCGCCCGGCCATGCCTGTGAACACAGAGCCTGTCACAGCCCCAGCGGCACAGCTCAGTGGCGCTGCCGGCGCTGTGGCCACACAGGCTGCTGGCCCGGCAGGGCTCAGCCCGGCCCTTGCCGCACGCTGCCACCCCAGGGCACGGCTGCCAGAGGGCGGCAGCAGCAATGCCCAGGCCAGGCGAGCTCCATGGCGCCGGGCCCGGCTGGTGCTGCCGGGGCAGAAGCTGGGGCTGGGGCCGAGGTGCGGCGGGCCGGGCCGGGGAGGGAGCCTGAACTCGGGACTCACCCATGAACCTGATGGCCGCCTCTCGCAGGGGCTCCTGTGGGCTCTCCAGGTAGCGCAGGGCCTGGCGCAGGTGCTCGGCCACTCTGCTCCTGTCCTCTGCCAGCTGGAGAGAGTGGCAGGAGGGAAGGGTTGGCGCGGGCTCAGCCCCTGGGCCGGGCGCTGCCTGCGCCCAGCCCCGGCCTCCCGTGCCTGCTCAACCCTGAGACGCGGCCAGCAGCCGCTGGCCAAGGGCTCCCAAGGGGAGGGGGCAGAGGGCCGGCTGCTGCCCGGGGGGCCGCGGTGCCGCACCGCAGCTGCGCCGGGCCGGGGCTCCATGGGCACCCGGCTTGGGGCCATGGAAGCCTGGAGCAGAGCCCGCACGGCCTCTGGGTGCAGCAGCGGGCAGGGGCACAGCTGCCAGCCCCGCACACTGAGCACTACCCTCAGGGGCCTTCTCCAACCTGAGGCTGGGGCTTGCAGGCCCTCCTTACCAGGAACTCAGAGAACTTCCACAGCTTCTTGTTCTTCAGCAGTCTTTCAAGATCCCTCCTCTTCAGGAACTCAGCCACACAAAGCAGCGTTTCCTGAGAAGCCTGGAGAGCAGCAGAGACATGGAGATGGCCCCACAGCCCAGGGCACAGGACCCGCGTTCCTGTGCTAAGGCCTTGAGGAGGCTGCAGTCCGGCAGGCGCCAGGGCAGGAGGCAGCCGAGCCCCCTGCCAGGAGGAAAGCAGCAGCCCACGAGTCCTCACCTGTGCCACACGCTGATTCTCATCATGGCAGTGGAAGAAGAGTGGCAGCAGGCTCTGGCGCAGGGGTGTCTTCAGGTCCTTTTTTGCCATTTTCTCTGGATGAGTCACCAAGGTTTGGAAGAGCAGTATGGAGATCAGCTGCACCTGGCTATTGTCCTGTATGAAAGGAAGAAAAAAAGACCTCAGCATCAGCTGCATGGGACTCAGCCTGGCACAAGCCTGCAAATTCACAGGGCATAAAGTGTCTGGGCAGCACCCAGTGGCTGTGGCTGGGAACAGTGAGCCTTACGTGGTCAAAGAGTGGCAGCAGCGCCTCAAGCAGCTGCAGTGTGATGGGGCTGGGCAGCAGCCTGTCACTGTCCAAGATGATAGAGTTGAGTAGCATGACTGTCATCATAACTATCTCTCCATCCCACAGGAGCTCCACAAGACTTTCAGTCAGGCTCTGCATGCTTTTGGTCTGTGCAGAATACAAGTTTATGAAATGCTATCTGCTGCCGCAGGGCCTGGACGCCAAAGGCCTGTCCTAAAGCACTTGGGCAGCTGAACCGGGAGGCAGGAGAGCTGGGAGCAGCTGCTCCAGCACCCAAAGCCCTGCCAAGCCCAAGTGACCACATTCCCCAGCTCAGCTGCTGCCCCCTTCTCACCATGCAGGGATCATCAGTGAGCTTGAGAAGGGCCCTGAGAGCCAGGCGACGCCTCTCCCTGCATTCACTCTGCAGCTGCCTTGACAAGATTTGCAGGACTCTGTTAACGCCGCGTTCACTCAAGTCCAGCCACTTGAGGACCTGAAAGGCACAGGGCAGTGACAGGGACCCAGTGGGCAGGAGCCTGGAGTCGCACAGGGCTGGGCCCAGGCAGCAGCACAGGGCGCGGGCACCGTGCCAGGCAGCTGTGGCCACGAGAGGGCAGAGAGCTGGGAGGCAGCTCAGCCAGGCAGCGCTGGCCATCAGGCTCACCTCCACAAGGAACGCCAGGGCAGGCAGCTCCCAGCGTGGCTCCTGTGTGCTGAGCAGCCGGAGCAGGTAGCAAGTGATCCGGGAACACAAGGGGATGGAGACACAGCACATCCTCCTGGCAAGAGATAAAGTAACCAAGACTGTGGGACAGGGGGACCAACCTCTGCCAGGACTGACACACACAGGTCTGGTCTTTCCCCAGCATCCTGCAAGGGGCCCTGGGCTATTTGGGAGGTGGCTCCCTGTGGGTACCCCCCTCTCCCAGCCTTTTCCAATCCGCTTGGCCATCCCTCAGTGACAAGGCCGTCTGGCCCACGACCTCGGGGGACTGTGTGGAGCTCCCTGGGCACAGAGCACACATGTCAAAAGGCAGTGGGGAGAAGGGGGTCTCACCTGGCCAGCAGACCCACGGCATAGTGGTGGGTGTCAGCACACAGCAGCGTGTCCCAGCCACACCTGCGTTCCATTGCCAACACCACATCCTCGTGCTGCATTCGGCAGAGCAGGGACTTCAGGGTCTGCACTGCAAACCTGTGTGCACAGCAAAGCCCAGGTCATGCTGGGAGCACTGGCTCCTGCCCAGGGACGTGGCAGGGACAGAAGGAGTGGGATGGAGCACCTGTTGGGGCTGGTGGCAAGGCCGTGCTCTTCCTGGCATTGCTTCCAGAAGGTATCCAGCTTCTCTGGCATATCCAGAGTGCTGAAGAGCACTTGGAAGAGCAGATGCACAAAGAGGTGCGGGAAATATGGCTCTACTACAGGTAGGACAGGGGGCTCCTCGAGGATCTTCCACATCACCACGGTTGCCTGCAAAGGACAAAGCCCCCTGAGACAGCGCTCAGTGCTGAGGTGTCCGTGTAGCAGGGCCTGAGTGTGTCAGGGAGAGGCCAGGAGAGACCATGGCAGGGGGAGCACGGGGCCTGGTGGGCCTGAAGCTGCCCCTGGGGCAGGTTTCAGGCCAGCGCCTGAGGCAGGGAGATGCAGTGGGGGAAGGAGGATGGAGAGCTGCTGGAGAGACGGCCTTGGGGCCAGCAAAGGCCAGTTGCAGAAACTCACAGCCAGGGCAAAGACACCCATTCTGTCCCCATCGGAGGTGCACATGCTGCACTCTGGCCAGCTCCCCAGGACATCCAGGAGTATTAGCAGTGCCGGCTCTGCAGTCCTGGGCAAGCCCATGATGGTCTTCCACATGGTGATGGCAGCTCTGTAGGGTTAGAGCTCTGTCTCAGGGTGGGTCTCAGACACGGCACCATGGCCTGGACATCCCTAGGGGCCCGGGCTGACCGCCGGCTCTGCCTCTGCCCACTGGCCCTGGCCAGCAGCACCCAGACAGCCCAGGCCTGTGTGGACAGAGCCCTGAGGGGCGGCAAGGGAGCATGGCAGCAGGCTTGGGGGCTGACGTGCCAGGGCTGGGAAAGGCAGCAGCCAGAGGGCCGTGGAACTCTGTTGGTGAGACACCTGGGACAGGTGGTACAGGGTGATGGGCTGGGGAGGCCTGAGCCCTCTGGGCAGGTGGGCCCCATACCTGTCACAGGATGGGGCCACACGCAGGAGCGTCATGACTGCGTCATTTGGCTGTGCTTCGGTGAGATCCAGCAGGGCCTTGTCCAGCCTGTGCTCGGCAGAATCATTGGCCATGAGCCAGCGGTGAATGTACCTCACCATGGCGGGCACCTGGAGAAGGCACGGGGAGACTTGGAAAGCTGCCAGGGGGAGCAATGTCCCCAGGGTCCTCAGAGAAGTCCTTCCCTTGCCAGCGCACTGCCATGGCCTCAAAGGCTCCCAGGGACCAGCAGGCGTGGTTGGGGAAGCCACGGGACTCATGGGGAAATTGAAACCTGGCCCCAGCTGCTTACTTGTTCTGGCCTGGCAACACCCTTCTCCAACAGCAAATCCAGCAGGGCGGCACTGGTCTCATGATTGAGGAGCTCTGAGTGTGCTCTGAGCCCAGTGCCCATGGTGCTGGTCTCTTCCTGCCAAATGCTCCTGATGAAGTCGCAAACGAGCTGTAGTAGAAGGGCAAGAAGCCGGGGATGTTGCATGGAGTGCTGCACACACGGGGCTGGGCTGAGCAGGGACAGCAGGCCCAGCCCAGGTGGGGGTGGCTGCAGGTACCTGCACTGTTCTTCGGAAGCGGCCACGGCTGGACTCCTGCTCTTGTGTGCGCTCCAGGGCTGCATCTGGCAAAGAGCGAGCGCAGAGAGAGCTGAGGGGCTGCGGGAGAGGCCGGAGAACACAGCCCAGCCCTGTGCTCCCCAGGCAGGGAGAGCCCCGGGATGCTCCAGGGGGAGGGAGCACGGCCCCTGTGGGGTGTCTGCCCGGCCCCTCTTCCATCCTGTCCATGGGCATTTCCCCAGGGGATGGGATGGGATGGGATGGGATGGGATGGGATGGGATGGGATGGGATGGGATGGGATGGGATGGCATGGCATGGCACGGCATGGCATGGCACGGCATGGCATGGCATGGCATGGGGCCAAGCTGGTTGCAGCCTCCAGCCCTGCAGCCCAGCTCAGCCACTCACCCTCCTGCGGTGGTTGGAACAGCACCACCTCTTCCATGTCCTGTGCTGGGGCAGCTCCAGGGCCTTCTTCCTTCTCCTGCTCCACCCAGGCCAGCTTGGGCACTCTCGGGGCTCTCTGCTCCATGTCTGTGCCTGGAGCGCGCCCCAGCAGCGAGCCCAGCCGGTTCCGCTCCTGGAGGGCCTCCTGCGCCTTCCCTGCGGGCGGGACGCGGTGGTCAGCCCTCGGCCCGGGGCCAGCAACGGCCCCCGAGCGCCCCTCACCCGCCCCGGGCCGGCCATGCCCAGGCGTTCGCTTCCGGGAACGCGGCACAGGAGGCTGGGGGCTGGCGGCCGCGCTGCCGAGCGGCGGAGCTCGGGCCGGGGAAGCCGCAGCGGAGGCGGCGGGAGCGGCCGCGCCGCGTGTGTCCTCCGCGGGCCCCGGGAGGAGCGGGGGCCGGGGCCGGGGCCGGGGCCGGGGCCGGGGCCGGGCTCGGGCCAGGCAGAGGCAAAGGCCGGCAATGCCGCCCCGGCCCCAGGCACTGATGCCCGCCCGGTAGCGCCACCGCCAGTACGGCCAGAGCCGGGCGGAGGCGAGACCGCGGCGGGACGGCCGGGGCCGGGCACGGGGCAGCCCCGCCCGGGGCCGGGGGCGGGCCGGGGGCATGGCCCGGCCCGGCAGGGGAGAGGGAGGCGGGGAGAGGAGAGGGACGCCGGGCAAGGGACCCTGAGAGAAGGGTGCCCGACAGCGGGAAAGGAAGAGAAATAAAAAGAAAAAGAGAAAGAGGAAGAAAAACAAAAAGAAAAAGAGAAAGAGCATTCTAAATTATCTGTTTTGTCGCTGCCGCTGCCGCTGCTACCGCCGCTGCTGCTGCTGCCGCTGCCGCTGCTGCTGCCGCCGCTGCCGCTGCTGCAACTGAAGCACCGGGGCCGTTCGTCCCCGTGTCCGTTCCCCGCTCGCCCCACGAGCCCCACGTTCGAGCTCCGCGTGCCCCGGGGACAGCCCCTCCGTCTGCCCGAACACGGGAACTTTGCAGCCTTGAGCCCAGATGCAGAGCCCTGACTCCTGCGCACTGGCACAGCGATCCCCTCGCCTGCTGCTGTGCATTGTCCTTGCTGAGGGTCAAACACTGTCGGGCCACCTTCCCTTGGGGTAGGATTCCTACCTGACCCCAGCACTGCACTTACATATCCAGTGTTGCTTTCCAGTAAAAACAGGGGAAGGAAAACTGTGTGTGGCTCATGGTATTTTAGAGTGCCTAAAAATCACTAAGTCATCGATCCTAGAGGTGAGGTGCATCTGGAATTACTGGGATGCCACATGGAAAAGGAGAGCATAGAAACAAATAGAGGGAAATATCTTGGATTGTTTCTTTCATTTTCATTTCACTTCTGGAAAGCTGTTTCAGTTTTCCAGGAATCTTCTCCTGTCTGCTCTTCCCAAGAATCTCTCATGGAGAACGAGGTCAAGCTTCTGTCACAAGATTTGCCACCAGGAAATTATACCACTGGTGCAATTTTCATGATGACTGTTAGTGCTGGCTTAGGGCAAATTTTGGGAGGAAACCTCCAAAAGGGGTTCATCTAGAAAGCAAGTTCAAGCAGCCCCTACACCTACTAGTTCAGGAAAAGACTTCCCTGGAGAAAAGTGAAAAAAACCTCAGTTTATTAAACAAGTAAAGTATTCACAAGCATGGAAAATGAATAATATTAAATAAAACCTTGGACAGTGCTGAAGAGATGGCAAATTCAGAAAGTCCTTTTTGTGGGTTGTAGTTGGCTCACTCGATCTCTTCTAAGTCCCTCTGGAGCTGGAATGCAGCGTCCCAGAACTCGGTGGGCCACCGGTGTGAGCTGCTGGTGTTTTTCTGGGTTTTCAGTCCAGAGCAGGTTTAAACAGTTCCAAGAAAAAGGAAAGTCACAGACTTCTCTGCCTAAGCTAGCTAAAACCAAATTGCTAGACCTGGGCTGTGAAGGCATCGGGAAATTTCCAAATCTGGGCACTGGCGGTCCCAGCAAACACAAGATCTGGATAGTGCTGGTGCCAGAACCTGCAGATTTCCAAACTTTGGCTTTCTGTGCCGGCAAATCACTGGACTTGGACTGTGCCAGCACCGGGAAGTTTTCAGATCTGGGCACTGGCACTGCCAGCAAACACCAGATCTGGGTGGTGTCATTGCCAGCAACAGAAATCTGCCAGATTTGGGCTCTGCTGGCAACGGGAAATTTCCAAATCTGGGTTCTGGTTACATGAAACACAAGATGTGGTTGGTGCCAGACCCAGTAGCAGGAAGCTGCCACAGGTTTTGGATTTCTGTGCCAGCAAATTGCTGCACTTCGGTTGTGCCAGAATTGGGAACTTTCCAGATCTGGGCACTGGCAGTGCCAGCAAACAGCCCATTTCAGGCTCCAGGCTCCAGGAAGGACTGGATCTGGATGCCTTCCTCTTTTCTTTCCTTCTTTCCTTCCTTCTTTCCTGGGGTCCTGCTGCCAGCAAACTCCAGATTGGGTGGTGCTGGCAAGGGGAAATTGCCAGGTTTTAGCTTTCTTTGCCAGCAAATTGCTGGACATGGGTGGTGCCAGAAGAGGGAAATTGCCAGATGTGGGCACTGACAGTGCCAGCGCACACCAGATCTGGGTGGGGAATGTGCTGGCACTGAGAAATTCCCTGATGCTAATTTTCTGTGCCAGCAAATTGCTGGAATTATGCTGTGCAGGCATCTGAAAAATTCCGGATCTGGGTACTGGCAGTGTCAGCAAACACGAGATCGGGTTGCTGTAGGTACCAGGTATTTGCTTGGTTTTGGCCTTCTTTGCCAGAAAATTGCTGCACTTGGGCTGTGCCAGAATATGGAAATACCAAGATGTGGGAACTGGCAGTGCCAGCAAACACCACATTTCAGGAAGGATTGGATCTGGACCCATTCCCTCCCTGCCTCCCTCCCTCAACAAGGTGCCAGAGGGTCTGGACAGCAGCCAGGCAGAAAGGGACCTGCAGGGACTGATGGACAGCAGGCTGGACATGAGCCAGCAGTGTGCCCAGCTGGCCAAGGAGGCCAATGGCTCCTGGCCTGGATCAGGAATGGTGTGGCCAGCAGGAGCAGGGCAGGGATTCTTCTCCTGTGCTCAGCACTGCTTGCGCAGCACCTCGAGTGCTGCTTGCAGTTCTGGGCCCCCCAATTTAGGAAGGACATGGAGGGGCTGGAGCGTGTCCAGAGAAGGGCGACAAGGCTGGGGAGGGGTCTGGAGCACAAGTCCTGTGAGGAGTGGCTGAGGGAGCTGGGGTTGTTTATCCTGGAGAAGAGGAGGCTCAGGGGAGACAAGGCAGTGTCAGGGCACAGGTTGGACTTGATGATATCCATGGCCTGTTCCACCCTTGCCGATTCTGGGATTCTCTGGAACCACCCTTGGAGCAGTTGCAGGAGGAGCCCTGGGCCTCCCGTTCAGAAGCTCCAGCAGCCCAGGTCCCTCAGCTTCTCCTGCCAGCCCCAAAGCCCATCCTGTCAGTCCTGCAGAGCCTCTGCAGCTCCTCCTCACTGCCCAGAACAGGGAGCCCCAGAGCCAGACACAGCAGCCCAGATGTGCCCCCCTGGCCTGGGGTGCCTCTGGCAAGGGAGCAGCACCAGGCACTGCAGGAGCCTGCAGACAATTGATCTGAAGGCCAAACCTCCTTAGCTCCTTCTGAAAGAGCAGGAACAGTTCCTCATTCCAATGTGGTGGAATGCTGGGCACCACAGCTCCAGGTGAGGACTGGACACAAGTTTGCTCCCACTGAGTGCTGTGACGGGTTCTGCAGGAGCTCTGGGCTCCTGTGCTTGCTAGGCACAATGAGGAGAGAAGGAGCCAAGTGCACTGATGTGGGAAATGGATTTGGAGAAAGCTTTTAGGGCCTAGTAGAAGGCCCACAGAGTATGCATCTGTATATAAACCTTGAGACAAGAAATGCTAACTTAAAAATGCCATGGAATAGGACAGATATTGTTGAGAGAGAAATGAAGCTGGAAAAAATTTCCAAAAGATGGCCTTGCAAATAAGATTTTGGAAAAACAGAGCTATGAAAGATGCATTGTAGTGGGACCCACGAGGGGTAGTTTTAAATAATTGGCTTTAGGGCATCTACAACGTGGCATGGCAAAAGGCTGATAGACCAAGAAACGCTTATAATGTATTATAATTAGGAAATAGTTGGCTTCTGATTGTGATGGCGTGAATTATAAGATCTGTATTGTCTCACCCTTCTCATGAGAGTGAAAATGGAATAAAAGTTATTAAAACACCTCTCAGTTTCCCCATCTCTAGGTCAAGAAAAGAGTATTATCCAACACACTGACACACCTTTGCCTCGAGCATAACCCAGCCTGGACCAAACACACTGAAAGGTTTCCCCTTTGGCCCATGTCTCGAAATATCAGGTCTGCTGTTTGACAACTCAGGTTGGGTTGGTGTCAAGGAGTTTCCCTCAGAAATACTGGGTTTGTCTTCCTCTGTGCCTTCCCCTCAGCAGCCTTGGGGATGCTCCTATGTGAAGCCATCTGTCTCACACAGTTTGAGACAACTTCAAACAGGATATTGTGCAATAAATCGTCTCCTCTAAAGTGTTCCAACAACACCTTTCCAGCAATAGGAAATTATTACTGATAGATGAAAGTGGAAAACCCCCAACAGTTTATTAACAAGCAGAATCCCCCCATGACACGCGTTACAAGAAGGCGCCGGGGTCTCTCTCGGAAGAACAGGAGCTGTCACGGAGCAGTTCCAGCAGCTGATGGAAGCTCGGGGGCTCGTCCGGCGTCGGCTTTCTCCCGTGGCAGAGCTGCATGGAGCGGGCAGGGCAGTGAAGCAGCTGGGCTGGAGCCCCTCGCTGCCTTTTCTCCCCGGCGTGGCTCAGCTCACAGACTCTCGGGCTGGGAGCGGGGCCGCTCCACTCCTGCTGGCACCGTGTCCCTGGGCTTGGACAAACAGTTTCCTGCCAGGAGAGCCCTGCACACTGCTCCACAGATCTTTCATAAAGGCCCGAACCAACTGCAAACACTCTGTCTGCAGCAGCTTTTCACAAAGGGCTGCAGAAATCCAGGACAGCTGCAAGTGAGTGTCGGAAGGCTCTTGTCTTGTTCCTGACAGCAGAATTCTTGATGATCTTGTGCAATTTTATTCAGATGTAACATGAGAGCCGAGGGTTTTTTTTTAAAATACTTTATGATTAATAACAAGCCTTGGGAGCATGAGGTACAGGACTGACATGCAAAAGCATGAGCATATCCTCCAAAGTGGCCAGTTTAATTGTCCATTTCATTACTCTCGTATTTACTCCACACTAATAAGGAAAACCAAGCTTTGCTTGGAGGCAAAACAGGCATGGGATACACTACGGTCCCTCGCAGGCTCAGCAGGGCTGGCAGTGACAGAGCAGGCAGTCTGCTTCATTGTGAACCACTACAGAGCTACATCCCAATCTGGTTTAAGTAGTGTGGTATTATTAAGAGCTCCTTTTCTGCATGAGACACAAAAAGGAGATCCCAAATGATCTTCATGCAAGCATGCAGTAAAGAACTGCTCCTGCTATCCTAATGAAGCGTTTGCTTTGGCAATTACATTCTTCCCATTCATCTTTTGATGCAGACACTTCAGGTTTTCCCCCACACCCCTGCAAGGCTGGCAGTTGCTGTTTCCCATTTCCTGTTCTTCCCCAGAGATGGTGCAGTGGCTGCTTTGAAACAAAAAGCCCTGGGATCTGGACAGCTTGAAGGAGCATGAAATGCTAAATAAGTGCTCATATTGGTAACACCCAGGTGTGCACTGCCCAGTCTTCCGCAGCAGCAGCAGGACCATGCATCATTCCTGTTGGTGGATGTTCATGTTTCTGGTGTGCAAGATCAATGACTTTGAGGAGGGACAAAAATGCCCCTCTTCAAACACTGGCTGTGCAAGGAGATGTGAAGTTTCACAGCCTTTTCTAGGATATTTTAGAAAGATCTAAGAGAATATTGTGGCATGGAGTAGGTCCCTAATTTTGTCTCCAGAGGAATCTCCAAAGGGCACATTCACTCTGCTGCTGATGGCAACCCCATAAGCTCATGGACCAGTTTTCCCTGCAATGTGCCACCCTGCCTGGGCTTTACTAGGCTGGGACTAGACCCAGAGCTAAGCAAACACATGCAGCCAGGTGACATTCTGTAACATCAGAGGCTGCAACCATGAGGACTTTGCTGTCAGAAGGTTACAGTTTGCACTGGGCCCAGAAGTGTTTTTCCCTAAGGCAAAGCAAATTGAAATGTGAAGTTTAAAAGCTTCAAATGACTATGAAAGGAAACTGCAGAATAATTTCTGGAAGTGCAGCATTGTCAATGATCATGCAGCCCACCAACAGCTGGAGCTGAATCCCGAATTGCTTCTTCCAGCTGTGCAGGAATTCATTCCACTGGCAAGAAGTGGTCCATGGGAACAAATGATCCCCTAGCTCTGGGCTGAATGGCACCCAGGCTGCAGTGCAGATTTGAGGAACCCTTGTCACTTGTTATTGGCCTCCCATTGCACTCATCCTTCTGCAAACAAGGTGCAAACAACACAGATGCACTGCTGTCCTGGGTAAATATACATACAGGTGACTTTCCCAAAGCTGTGCATCTTTTCCCAGTGAAATACATTACCTCTTCTTACCTATGGAATTGCGATTGAGGACACCTGTGAGCCAGATCTGTGGGAGATTTCAAAGGAGCAAAGCTTTGGGATTTGGGCACACTTCTCTTGGTTTCTTTGCTCAGGCCTTTGGTGAGCACAGAACACACCTAGGTAGAAAACCTTTGACTAGACAGGATCTTTTGGATCCATTGTCCCCCAAAGAGGTCAATGTGTGGCCCCGTTGTTATTCCAAGTAACAAAGAGCAGCACAAATGATACAAAGAAAACATGGCCAAAGAGGAAGAGGAGAGGCCCAATGAGGAAACGATGTGGTGAGACACTGGCACATTGAGTGAGCTGCACTCCCATAATCTCTAGGCTAGCAGGTCCTGGTCTCACATTCTCCTCTTGGTTTATTTAATTTTTTTTTTAAATTTACTTTTTTTTTCATCATCAAAATACAATATGTAGAATTAAAACTATGTCATCAAAACTTAAAGACAGAATCAAAATACATTAATTCAAAACTACATCTAAGGATCAGAACATATGTACATCTGTAACTATCAAGCCTAATGCATCAATCCTGTTCTTCAAACACTCTCCATACAGGCGGCAGCTTCTTCCTGAGCTTGGAGGAAAGAGAGCTCTTCTGGATGGGAGGTGAGGACTTTGTGGGTGAGGGAACATTGGAAGTGTCCAGAGAAAACTTCTTGGTAAGACTGTAACCAGCCAGAACTGCAAAATGGAGACACCAAGTTTAACAGAGGCCACAATGCAAACCTAAAGCATCTGAAGCTCCATATTTCCTGGGACACATTTCCTGGAAATGTCTAAATAGCTGCACAGGGAAACATGCTCCTGCTGGCAGACACTTGAGGCAGGCCAGGGCAAAACCTTGAACCACTTGCCCAGAGCTGGCACAGGCACAGCCTGGCCTCTGGGCTGCCCTGGGACAGCAGGGAGCCCAGAGCCCTGTGCTCCCCAGGAACGGCTCAGCTGCACATGCACCCTCCTGCTCCTCTGCCTGCCCCACAGCTCAGCAGCCCTACAGCTCCAGGGGCACTGGCAGCAGCACAGCTCATTGCAGGGGCACATGCAGGCACAGCTGTTCCCTGGCAATGTGCACAGCCTCTCTGGGCTGCCACAAGACCCTTCCTCCCAGCAGGGATTGGCCCAGCTCCCCCCTCACCTCTGTGTGAGGCTGAGCCACGATTGCCTTCACCTTGTCCTCCATCTGGAGCTGCTCCAGGCCCCCCATGCCATGACTAGGAAGGGCAATGGAGAGAGCAGGGGCAGATGCACACCCTTCCTTAGGATTTCGTAATTTTTGGCACAGCTCAAAAGGCAAATCCAGAGGTGTCTAACTCAGCGCTTCCTCAGCCTTCTGGAGAACATCTCGCCTTCACCAGCCCAGCATTTTGAAGAGGTTTTCCCGCACATGTGGAGGCTTGCTGGCAGCACATTTCTTCAGCTGGGTGCCCATCACCTTGCAGAGGGCAGAGGCGAGCTTGGTGGCCACGGTGCGGACGTTGGCGCTCCGCACAGGCAGCGCCTTGTTCTCCAGGCAGGACCAGAGCACGGGCAGGGCGTCGCGCTGGACGACTTCAGGGCTCCTGGCATGAACCCCCTGCACAAGCACTGCCGGGACAGAGACACAGCTCCTTACCCACCAGCCTCCATGCAAACAAGGATCTACCTCTGCTTCTGCTTCTTGCCAGCCTCTCTGGCCAAGAGCAGCAAAATAGCACCAGAGCCCCTTGATCCAGAAACGGGCAAAGCAGCTGAGCATCCTGGAAACAGAACCACCAACCCCTCAGCACTAATTGCTCCAACCAGAGCCTTGGCCCTGTGGCAGACTTCCTACCTTTACTAAATTATTTCACAATCTCTTTCTGCATGAACAATGAATGAAATGTCCAATTGCCTTTGATTTCCATTAACAAATTGTCTAAACCCACACTGAAGATTTGGAAATGCACCATAGAGAGGAAATGGAGAGATTTCTAATAAAAGGGATGATTCCATTTTTGTAACTTTGATGTCAAGTGCCAAACGTCTATTCTGGCTCTTCCCTGTGCTCAGTGGCACACAGCAAAGGGCAGGGTTAGAACACACCTCAAAACTCCAGCCCACCAGAGATGGCTGCTGCCTGACAGCTGGATGAGAAACATCAGTGACCAGCTGGTGTCTTTGGCAGAATGCTTTTGGGGCTTCCAACAAAGAGCTGTTTCAAACCTTAGGTAATTACTCAGACCCCGTTGCTGTGGCATTTGGGCATCTCCACATTTTAATGCCACTTCCCTTCCCAACGTTAATGGCATTTTTTCTTGTAATGTCCACTCAAATAGGGGCATAGAGAAAGAAAAAGGCTACACAGGGGACTGAAATGTAACCAAAACACCAGTGTTTTCTCATATTGTCTCTGAAACCTCTGCCCATTTTCTGAACTGAACTATATCAATCACAGACAAAAAGTTACTACCAACAGGCTTCTTGCATGGCAGATTTGTCTGAGAGATCAAAACCTGAAATGCTCTGGAGACCATTCTTATTTTCTGATCAGACAAAATGTTATTTAGCAGCATTTAATATTCTGTGGCGGAAGAGACTACATTTTCTCTATGCTGTTAATCCACCAGCAGTCATCAGCATTGAAAGAGCTCCTGCAAGTACCCAAAACCAATTCTGCTAAGCAGGAAAGGATTATGGTACCCATTTTAAAATGGGAATTCATTTGAGTTTAAATGCAATTAAAGACATCGGTGACTACTGAACGTAAGGAGCACCTGTCTGTTCCTACTGAATTGCAGAGCGAGCATCTGCTCTTTCTAAAGTAGTCCTAATTTATGGTTAAATCGTTTTCATGAAAAAGAGGTCAAAAGAACTGCTAAACTAAATGCCCTATTGCTGGAGATATACTTTATTCAAATGCTCTTTAAAGGACCTTTGACATTCCCAATCAGTGAACATGCCCTTTTGAGATTCCTAATGAAGACACAAAGTGTATTAAACCTTGCATTCAAAGATGTTGGCATAATTAGCAGTGGATTTAGCCCCAGTTAAAGCAAGGCTATCAATCATCTTCTCTGCTATATATTGAGATTATCCTTTTTCCATTCCTTGGCTATTGCTGACATAGCAAGCTCCTCTGAGGAATCAATTATCAGCTGCATTTGTAGCATTTTGGACAGCACTGACACAGGCAGACACTGTTTGCACACCCTGAAAGGCTCAGTCCAAGGCCACTGTGACAGCACAGGCAGGGAGCCTCAGCACTCTGCTTCTGTCCCTGTGCCCCAGAGGCTGCCTTGCACTAAACCTGTGCCTCTGATACCTCTGTTGAGTTCTGACCTAAGCTGTGACCCCCAGGCTCTGCACGGTTCAGCCTCAAAACTTTCCAAGAGAAAAACAAGAATTCTGTGAGGACAAAACAAACTGATGCCCTGAAACAGCATTTGCCACCATTTCCCCTCAAAGATCACAGATGTCCCTGAGCTTCCCAGAGAGAAGCCAGCTGGGGCATTTTTAGCCCTCCCTTTGCCGGAGGTGGTTCTGAGATGCCCCAGTGAGAGCTCAGTCCCAGGCCGAGCGCTGCCCCCATCTCAGGTGCTGCCCAGCTCTGCAGCAGCCAGGGAAAACCTGCCAAACCCACCTGCCTTGGCCATGGGGCAGCAGGGACAAGCTCAGCACCTCCTGGTTTGGAGGAGCTGCTCTGCTGTCTGCTCACAGGCATTCCCTGTAAATGCTCCCTGGGAAGAGCTCTTGGCTCAGAAGGGGAGGCCATACCTGTGATACGCTCGGTGACATCCAGCAGGGCTTGGCCACTCAGGTGATTCCATTGGTAGCTGAGCTCTTTCAGCAGTGACACTTTATCTACAAGGGAAACACACATTTCTGCTCACTTTTCTCAGGTCATAGGAGAAAGGGCAGGGCCAACCTCATTTCATAAAATAAAGTACATTTCTGCGGATTTTTGAATCCTTTTCTTCTTTCCTTCCAGCCTGCTTGGCAGGGTTTTAAATTCCAAAAGAAAAGCTCTCCTTTCACATTTGTAAATCCAAACTTGTCTGCTGTAGCAGGAGCTGTGTTAAAACATTTCACATCAAGGACCTCAAGAGTTCAGTCACATGGAAGCAGTGAAAGGTTTTGCATTCCAGAGCAAAAAGGAAGAGCCCCATACTTGGGACACAGAAAGGCACTGAGTCAGACAGTTCCTGAGCTCACAGAGCAGCTGGGGAGGAGAAAGTGGAAACTCCCCTTGAAGACCTGCCTCTTCAACACTCCTTTTTTCAGGCATATTCCCCCAGTACGGAATTTTCAGAGCTGACATAAATGTGTGTGGCAAAGGAATTTACAGCAGCCCTTGCCTATGTAGGTAATTGCTGTGGCCATCTTGCCCCATGCAAAACAACATGTGGAACAAGGCATCACTGACAGTTGGGTTTATACCTGTTTGTTCTAAACAAATGAACTTGGTGAATCATCAGTTCCCCTTTGAACAGAGAAGACAAAGAAGAAAAGTGGAAAATAGGCAGCTAATGCCTCTGATGTAGAGCCTTGCAGGTGGCTGCTCTGCAAAAGCTCTGATGGGTCAGTGTCCCTTCATGCCAACAGCAAAGCTGTTCATTTGGGAAGTCAGACGGGCCCCAAGCAAACTCCAAACCCCCTTTGCCTCTGAACTGTAGCAGAGCTGTAGCCCAGGACTTGCTCTTCAGACAAGCGCACAGAGCCAAGGGCTCCTGGGACTGTTGGGAAATGCTGATCCCATTCCAGCCTGTTGGGGATGGTGCATAAGGACTGCACCTGCACAGCCTCTGGTGGGTGTCAGCTGCAGTGTTCCACAGACAAGAGCAGCTGTCAAGGCACTCAGCGCTCTCTTGTGCAGGAGAGACAGAGACGAAGCTGAGGAGAGTCCCTGCCAGGGCTCAGCCTTACCCAAATGAGCAATGGATTCTTCCAGTGCTTTCACAGCTGCTCCACGAACCCTGGGATCCTTTGAGTTCAGGCTCTTTGTTATTCCTTCCACCAAACCAATGATCACTGGGTTCAAGGCAACTTTCAGGGCTCCTGTGATTTCAGCCAGCACATCCAGCGCCCTCTGCTTCACTTTCTTGTGGCTGTCAGATATTCTCAGGACAAAATAATCAAAAATCTGTGAAGAGAACAAGCCACATGAAAGCTGGATTCAAATGTCCTTGTTTGAAGAGTGGATGTAGCAGTCAGAAATGTCACAGATGAAAGTGATCCTTTCTGTCAGGTCAGCACTCGCTTGCACTATTTCACTGTTTTCCTGTGGGCCATTCACTGGAATGGTGGCACAACCTCATGCTGGTTGAAAGCTTTTCTTCTGTTTTTAAGAGGTTTGGCTGGGGACAGAAGAGTTCCTATGGTATTTCTCTCCATCTATAAATCATTAAATCAATTCCATTTATTAATGCTAAAGACTACCTTTGCTTTGAATGCAAGCAGATGTTTACAATGCCCAGTTTTCTATACAGTTGCCTCAAGTACTGAGGGCAATTATGATTTTGCCAAAAGTATGGCTGGAGGAGATCTAAGTTTTCTTTTGTTTGTCTCAGAACCAGTGTCTGGAGAATTGCAGGGCTCTGATCAACTCTTCCAGGATCCAGACCATTTCTCTAAGTAACAGGCGGACTTATGAAATGTAAGGTGCTGTACAGCTCTCATTAGAGCAGGTTCAGTCCCTTGACAGCCTCATTATCAGGCACCTTTTCCTGGAAAAAGGGAAAAAGCAGCTACTGGGAGGAGAAGGCAGAGATGAGTCCTTAGCTGTTTTCCTCCTTTTCCAAAGAGAAAAAAAGACCTCCAAGAAGGGTGAGCACTGTCTTTACCAAGAGGAAAAGGAACAAGGATGGAAACGAGTAGCCAGAGCTGTGCCTGTGTAAGACAAGATGGAGTATATAGAAGTATTCTTTAAAAAAACATCTGGGTTTAAACCAACCCAGCCTGATACTTCTCTTCCCTATGCAAACCTATTTTTGGTCTAGAGAACAATTGCTGTGCTTTCAGGGGCTGGATTCCCTTCACTTAACCCAACTGGGAGTAGGAGAGAGCAGCAGTTACACCAGCAGAAAATTCTGCCATCATCTGATGAACAGCATCAATATGCACCTGCCAGACAAATACAGCTGGACTGAAATAACTTGTCCTGAAGCCTGAAACTGAATTACATTTGTCTGGGTAAGAGGGACCAGCAGGTCCCAAACGGACAGGATGGAGTGCCAAGACACACTGAATTAACTTTGCTGCTACAGGCTTAGGAAAGGAGCTAAAGGAAAGGAGCAGTGAAGATACCTTACATACTTGGGCAATGTTAGTGGAGATGAGCTGGGGGCTGGTTTTGCACAGGTCTCGGAGGAGTTCCACTCCTTCCATCCATGTCTGAAACCCCTTGGCTTCCAGGAGATGGTAAAGCTTCTGGAGCAGCTCTGTTTCTTCCACAGCTGGAGGTGACGTGACCTGGGCTTTTGCACGGGGTAGGAGGTGTCCATCAGAGAGAGATTTCGCCCTGGAAAATAAAACCAAATGAGGACCTGGTGGTGATAATTATCGTAGCATGGCATCCCCATAGTGGAAATAATTAGCATTGACTCCATGATTCCAGAAGGCTGATCAATCACTTTACTATACTATACTATACTATACTATACTATACTATACTATACTATACTATACTATACCATACTATACTATACTATGCTATGCTATACTTAACTGTACTATACAGAAACTCATTGCCCTTACAGACACTCTGATACAGACAGACCAGATTGGCCAATTGAATCCAAAACACCATCACCAGTGGCCAATTAGGAAATCACCCTTTGGTAAACAAATCTCCAGAACACATTCCACGTGTTCACAACAACAGGTGCAGCAAGTGAAGATAAGAATTGTTTCTCATTCTTTTCTCTGATCTTCTCACAGCCTTCCCCAGGACAATGCCTGGCAAAGTTGTGCCTGCTGCTCTCTGTGGAGAGAGCTGCAGCCACACACAATACCTTCAGTTAATTGTGAGCAAAACATCTTGAGCAGCTTTCCCAATTTTGTGATTTCAAGCTGGAAAATCATGAGGCTCTGAAGATCAATGTGGACCTCATGACAATCATTATGGGAGACAATCTGCCAGTGACATTCTCACCACTGCTCACTCAGGAAAACCAAGGTTGAGCTGCATCTGATCTATCTTCAGATGGCTGCCAGGGCACACAGGTAACATTACTTTGTGCAGAAAGAGAGACACTACTTCCAAGTTTAAATGCCTCCTCATAAGGGACGTGTGTGTCTTAGAATAAGGAAACTCATCACTCTGGAGAAGTGTCTCTACAACCAGGCATGACAATCTGGAAAAGTGGCTCAGATGCATCTGAAGAGATGAACAGGGCCATATTTGAAGGATTCAGAAAATCAGTAAGGGAGATAAAAACAGAAGCCAGACATCCCAGAACTACACTTACCTTTCATTTGCTTCCCTAGAGACCAGATGCACAGCTTAACAACCCCACTGGGAACAATTCTCCTGGATCAACCTGTCTCTTCCATGAGCACAGGAAGATGCCAGCTGTGCTACTGAGGCATGTGGTCACTTTCCTGCCACTGCTGAGCAGGACGGAGCTAAATAAATCCCCTCTGCTATCAGAGGAGAACAGGTAAAAGCAGCTCTGCAACTGCCATGAAGAGACAGCAAGGAGCAAATTCCTGTCTTAAATGCTGATTGCAGCACAGGGGGAAATAAACCAAACATGCTGTCCATCAAGCAAATTACATGAAGGACAGGAATATCAAGACAAAAAGTCCACATTCAGACACCTGTTGACTGAAGTTTTTCAGGAATTGCCTTGCTCCTTACTACTCAAACTTGGTGCTGTTTGAAGATAAGAAAACCATGATTCAGCCAGGCCAAACCACATGGATGAGAACTGCATCTTTGTAGAATGGCATCTTGCTTCCAGACTGAGATTTCTCATGAAAACACCCATCTGAAAAAGACTCCACTCAGATGAAAAAAAATCCTGTTTGAATTTACTTGTCCCAAATCAGGCAGCAGAAACTTGGCCCTCTCCCAGCCTCCACAACACTGCCCTTGCCACTGCACTGGATCGTCTGAGCTGCAACCAATGGGTGTCTGTTTGTCTCTCCATTTTTGTGGAAATCCCTCCAGAGAAGTTGTGTTCAGCACAATGCACAAGTAGACATTTTTTATCCTAGAGCATTTGTAGGGAAAGGAAATAATCTGTGGCATTGGTCATCTCTGCCAGAAAGTTTTTCCTGAGGAAGAGGCATGTAAAGCTTGTCATGTGCTTTGTCACATCTGACAAAAGTGCTCAGTATCGTTTGCTAGCAGACAATGTGGCCTGGGGCTCTTCTGAGCCATCGTTCCTCTCCTTCACCGTCTCCTTGACAGATGGGCCTTCAGCCTTCTGGTTTTCCATCCCCTACAAAGACACAGAGAAACCCCATCAATCTTTGGAATATAAAACAGGAAATTCCCTGTTGAAAACACAAGTTAGAACCAAGATCACTGCTACCAAGGCTTAGGGAAACATTTCCTAACTTAGAGATGAAACAGACCAGAGATTCAGTGATGCCAACTCTTTGTTTTCAATAGCCCAATACAGGTTATGGGTGCTACCAGACTGACAGCAGTCTAAAATCCCAAATTCCCTAGTCTTGAGCAGAAATGGGAAAAATGCAAACTGGCAGGCAACGAGTGTTCGTGAAGGAAGCAGCAGAACAAACTGGACTCTTTGGAGGTTGGCCCAGTGTGTTGGAAGTTGATTTGGTTCAACACTCACTCTCCCTGTGCCTGCATAAAGGCAGGCTTCTGTGGAAAAATGGCTACATGACAGAGGTCACGTAGACATTCGCATGTTAGCCGATCAGGAGCTGGGAAAGTACCAAACACAGTTAGTTTGAGTTTTTGCACCTGCAAGATAGCGTGTCCTTGGGCCTAGCTGGGTATGATAACAAGTAGACAGAGAGACATGGGAAATAGGGAATGTAGGCCCAAACGAATGAGGAAGAGTTGATGGTATAGTTTAACCAATAGATCGCTTGGCTTACAGAATATTCATAAGCTTATTACTTGCTGTATAAGTGTCTGATGCTCTCTTCAATAAATGGAACTTGCTTATCACTCATATTGAGTGTCCGAGTCTCCCCTCACCAACAAATGGCTCATCCCCGACAAAGACCTCATTCTGCAATAGGTAAGCAACAGAAAAAATTAAGAGCATATAGGAGTGAGTGTAGTCACAAGGACCTGGAGAAGAAAGAGCCCCAAAAGGCCAGACATGATGTAATATCACCCATAATAAGGGTAAAATATATGTTGCTATTCATCATGTATCCAAAGAATTATGGAATGGTTTGGGTTGGAAGGGACCTTTAAAGGTCATCTGGAATGACAGAGTACTGACAGCAAGAGAAAAGTATCTTAAGTGCCAGGGAAAACTGTGTTGAAAGCAACCTAAGATTAGAGCCAAAACAGCAACACCTTATCTTTGAACTAAAGATTTATCAATCACTAATGCTGTCTGCCACTAAACCAGGGGCACACTAAACCAGAATCCTCCACTCCAGCTTTGCCATGCTGTGCTATCAGAGCTCTCCATGCTCCCCAGCTCCTGCAGAAACTGGACTTTGTGATGTGACCCCAGCATGGCAGCAGCCCAGGTGAAGCATCACCACTCCTACAGAATAAAGCAGTTTTTACCTGACTATCAAGCAACATCAAACTTCTCTGGGAAGCACTGGGTGCAGGAAAATCAGGGACAGAAAAGGGATGTGTCTGTGGAGCAGAGGGCTGGTAAAAATTCTCATTAGGTTGTTAACAGCTGGTTTCATTAGTCTGCCTACAGACAATCATAATTACTTAGTGGCTACTGCAGGGTGAAAAGCCATTGCAGTTTATTAATGTTCTCAGAGCTGCAAACCTGGCAGTGAAATTATTTTTAAAGTGGCTTGTAAAGTTTGTCTCTTCTCAAAGAACGTGTCAGGCTGATAGACCAGGCTGTGAAATTTATGCCCCAATAAAAGAGAGTTTGAATGCAGTTTAATGGCACCTTGAAATGTTCTGCTCTGAGAAACTGTCCCCAAAGTCCAGGTGGACCTTTCTCCATTGGAACTCTTAGAAATTTGTAGAAGCTATAACTTAGGCATTAATTTTACAGGAGCATTTATAGCCCAAGGGTCAAGAGCAAAGCCATAAAATGCTGCTCAAGCCCTGAGCTTTCTCGAACCAGAGGTAAACTTGTATCCAAAGGTCTGTCTGTAGACCAAATTTGCTCTAGTAGAATTCTGTTTTAGAGCTTAGCCTGCAACAAAGGTAGACTTTTATCTCAGCTTAGTTAAGCTGAGTTTAGCTTAGTTAAGCTTAGTTAAACCACCATAAATTATAATTTCCCCACTATAATACATGTTTTGTCCACTCCTAATTACTCTTTCTTCTTGCCCTAAGCACAATCCTTACTCATACAATACATTTTATGACTCTCATTAAATTTATTATTCTACAGACATATGTTAAAGTTTACCTGAATGAGAGCTTTATCCAGTTCCTGCCAGAGCTAATGGAGAAGATATTTCAGTTTATTCAAAGCAGCTGTTATCTCAAAAAGAGGATGATGCTTAAATTATAATAAAAGTTCTGCCAGAAACAGTATTCCTTTGTTTCCCCCAACCATTCACTAAAAGCCCTCAGTCACTTAGGAACTTTTAAAATAATTTCTAGTATTCACTACATGGCCAATTACTAAAGGAGCTCTGACCCTGCAGTGCAGTTAATGACCATCTCTGACATATTTCTTACATGTATTTTTTTCCCCACCATTTTCTTCAACAGCAGCTAACCAGGTGCCTTGCCCTTTTTATCTCCTGTTTAATCCATTTACTCTCATCCTCCATGGCACAGCACACGATGTTTCCACAGAACCAGCCTGCACCAGACACTATTTCACAACTCACCCATAAAATCCCAATCTTTCACACTTCCACCTCTTCATCTTCCCATCCAGGGAGGGCAGTCAAGGTCAGCCAGATGCAAATGAGGTGTTTGAAACTGAGGTGTGATGAGGCACTGATTGCTTGATGAGCACAGGAGGAGGAAAGGTCTTGGCTGTGCCTTAGTTCTTAAATCATCCTCAGTTGTGCAGGAAAATTAAGGACAGAGCAGTGATGCTCCTCTGACCAGCTTCCCCTTGGCATTGTTCCTGTCACGAAGTCAAAGACAGGCAGGTCACACGTATTCTCTTTCTCTGACTCCTGCTGGGATGACAACATTGAAAAATAAAAAAAAAATATAATGATCAGGGCTTTTCATAGTGTGAACTCAGGATTTCCCACACTCTTGCAAAGGGGGAATTTTCCTCAGGCAAAGGATATGAGAAGGAGCCTCAAATTGTCCAAAATCCCAGTAAAAATATTTTTTCCTATGGAAAGCTTCACCAAAGCTGGTCACACTTCAGGCCCTTTGTGCACCCATTTCCTGCTGTGCATCTCCCAGTGGGGTGTTCCCACTGCTCCAAGGACCCCACACAAACCTTACAGCCTCCCACAAACACACCCCCAGGAGCTGCACCCTTCCCTCCAAACCTGGGTACCTGCATCAGCCACCTCTGTGCTGAGCTGAGCCTGGTTCTCCCCAAAAAGAAGGTGCTCAGTTTATCCTTGAAAAGATTGACAACAGCATTCTTGTCTTCTTCAAAAGAGCCATTATTTCACAGCTGTAATCTCCACACTGAGACTTTATTCCCTTAAAGTGTCCAAGTACACAGGCAGCATCAAGGAAGGCACTGAAGTGAGTCAAGTTTAACCCCAAAGAGCTCTCAGCTCCCTGTGAAAGCTCAGACAAGCAGCAGAGAAAGAATGAATGCTCCTGTAATGGCATCTAACAGCCACAGGGCAAGGGAGAAGTTGGGTTTAGAGAATGAAGAAAAAGCACTAAGTAATAAAAGGTGAGAAAAATCCATCACTCGAACAGGTAAATGAAGGTAAACCACTTGAAGAGACAGATTTAAGATGGAGAGAAAAAACCCACAATTGATAGTGTTCATGACACCCAGAGGCAAAACAAGCCCAGGGGATCAGGAAAGAGGTAAGCCTGTGCTCCGAGGAACAGCAGAAATGAAGTGAGAGCTCTGGAGGGACCAAAAGAAAGAGGCACTCTGAAGAAAGGAAAAAATGCTTCCACACAAGGTGCTTTGGTTTTTTTTAAATCAAGAGTCTCTTTTATGATTTTTTAGAAATACAGAAAAATAAAGGTCAGGAGAAGCATAGTTGATTGGGAACATTCCTGCATAGCAGACAAGAGATATCCTTGTGCAAATTATTCCATGCAGCACTCACATATTTAATTACTTCTTTTCCTCTTCCTGGGGAAGCAGAGTTGCTTTATTGACTCCAAGCAATATTTTCTCCCTGCTCCCTGGCTAAGAACAAGCTCCCACCTTGGCAAGGGCTCACTGGTTTACTTAATGCTCATCACAGCCATGCTAAGGAGAGTGGAGCAGGTTAATTTATCACTTGTTACAATGATTAACTTGTCCAGCTGCCGGGTCCAAGAGCCCCAGAGTGCCTCAGGTTATACAGGGTCACAGAAGGAAAAGCTCCATTGCATTAAGCTGCTGCCACACTGGCCCTCTCTGCCTGTCAAATACACTCAGATACTCTTGCACTGCCCTCTGAAAATCCCCCATAAAATACAAGTGAAAATCCCTCATCACCTGTGAGAAAGCACAGCTGGGTTCTGCTCAGAGCATTTCAAACTATGGGGTATTTGTGAGCTTCCCTTGCAAGGGCAGCATCTCAGGAAAACCAAAAGTTTCTTTCCATGGACTCACCATACTCAGGACACTTCCCCTAGACCAGGTTGCTCCAAGCCCCATCCAACATGGCCTTGAACACTTCCAAGGGTGACACAACCACAGCTTCTCTGGAACCTGTTCTGCTCCACTCAGATCTAAAATCATACCCAATTTAGCAGCCTCAGACACAGATTTCTATTAAATATCTACATTTTTCTAGGAAAGAAATATGGCAAACCTTGTTTGCATCCAACTTTGCAAAATCAACACAAGCTCTTCAGAAAGGGCTGCCGCCCACTTTTCTTATTTTTCCCCATTTGGTGGAACATTTTCATTCTCCTGTTTTTTGGAGCAATATTTTAATATATCTGGCTGAGCTGCTTAAAATAGTACAGCAAAACACTTGTGTGAGGGGTGGAAAACTGAGCTCTTGCACATCTAGTGTCTCTGTTGTTGGAAGTCTTCAATCCCACTTCTCTGGTGGGATGAAATAGGTGCTACTAATCCAATTTCTAAAGTATCATGCATCAAGCTGACACTGTTTTAAGACTTTAAAAACCCCAGTCAATTTAAACAAACCTCTGCTCCTTTCCATTTTCTCTGTTCCACAGTTTATGACAGAAGACAGGAGAGAAAGATTGTTTTGCGAACAATGTTTTCAGCACTCTAAAAATAATATAAAAACTGCTGTGCCACACTCTCAGCTGTTACAGCCCCAAAAAGCACAGGCTGTCTTTGCTCACAGACTCACAATTGTGGTGGGATTTCTACCACACCAGAGGACAATCAATTTTTTGTTTTCTCCTGGAAATAACTACAGCACTTCTGGGTAGCAAGGCAAACATGAGCCTCTTTCAATGGCCCTTGAAACTGGCCATGTGAAATGAGGGACACAAAGCCAAAGGCCAGCTGAACCTGTGATCTCTGAATGTCTTCACAATCTTCCCAGGAAGATGAATGGCAATCACTGTTCTGCCAGGGAAACTGCATCTGCTGGGAATGGGGTGTAGAAAATGTGCTTTCTGCTCCTCTCAGAGCCAAAATTCCTACACATTTCTTGTAAGTCCCTCTTAGAAAAGGACCATGTTCAGCTGAGTGACAGTGAAGCAGAATGGCAATCCAGGAATAAATGTTCCTGTGCACAACATCCTCCATTCACATGGATGCTTCCTCACTGGCACACAGGAACAAGGAAGGAACAAAAATGCATCATTGTACATAAAGTCAGATGTGTTGAGGGATGAACAGATCTCACAGGCAAATGGAAACCTCCCCTGAAAACCCAGTCCAGGGAGAGCCTGAGCTGTTTTGTGGTTCTAGGCATGAAGATGCTCAGGATCTTCCACAGATGCTCAGGATTGTGCCTGGATCTTGCTCTGGAAATGCCAGTGGCTCAGCTGAGAGCTGTGGGGATGATTTACACTGCACTGAGAGGAGCCACAGTCCTGCAAGGGTCTTTTATCAGGAGCAAACAGCAGCCTGAAGGGTGCGGAATGCTGGGTCTGAACCACTGCTCATCCTTCACCTTAATGTGGAGCTGCCCCCAAAGTTGCCATGTATCACTTTTTATTTTTCTCCTGTTGGGTATATTTTGGAGCAGCTGTTTTATGTGGCTTTTTATGGTGATCCTGTGGGAAGCAGCCATTTGCCTGATGTGATATCCTCACAACTAACACTAACTCCTCATTCCCTTTGGTTTTATTTGGAGTTTTTTATTTGTTTGATTGGTGTGCATGGGTTTGTTTATTTGGGTTTTTGTCTGTTTTGGTTTGAGCTTTTTATTTGCTTTTTTATAAATGACTGGTTAAGTTGGCATAGCCAAACTCAAGAAAATGTAAACCAGGCTTGACTTTCCAGAAATTACTTTTGGCTGGGTTTAGCTGCATCCCTAGACTCAGGATCACCAGTATATTTGCAGGTTTTGCTCTGCATCATCAGCCTGCCCAGACTCTGCTTGGTGTTTCACAAATGGAGAAGACAGTGGACATTATGCCAAGCTTCCTTTCAAACAGAAAAACCATCAGCATGACAGAAAAGAAGAAAAAAATAAAATTCACCAGTTAGACCAAGTGTCCCACCATCTTTCCCTCCACTGTTATTAATTTTGTACATTTAGAGGCAAATCTGGGTCTAAAACTTCCATCTCTCAGTTCCTGATGCTATTTGCTACCCTTCAGCCTTGACGTCCCCTGATCTGACTGACTGCTGTCCAAGTGGGACTGGGGATGCTCAGCCTGAAAAGAGGAGACACTGGGAGGCCCCACTGTGGCTGTGCAGGACTGGGAGGGTCCCACAGGAAAGAAGGGGACAGAGAGTTCAACAGGGCCTGTGGTGACGGGACAAGGGGGATGGCTTTCAACTGCCGATTGATTGAAGCTGGATCTAAGGAAGCTGCTGTTTTACACTGAGGACAGTGAGGCACTGGCCCAGGCTGGGCACAGAGGCTGTGCATGCCCCATCCTTGGGAACAGGGCTCCCCCAAGGTCTGGGAGGAGATTGCTCAGCTTGGAACAAGATGATCTTCAGGGTCCGTTTCAAGCCCAACCATTCAGGGATCCCCAGTGACCACTTCTGTTGACCCTGGAATCTTGGGATCTGTGTGATGTCACATCCCATGTTCCAACTGGAAGTGCCACCACCCAGCACAGAGAACAACTCAACCACTGGCCCTTGTGTCAGCCAACTGTTCGGTCCGCTCCTGCTCACCCTCGTCACCGTTCTTGCCGCCCTTCTTGTCACCTGCCCGCTGCTACTCCCATCAGTGCTGAGAGCTCCCTAGTGCCTGGATTTTGTCATCCATCACTTCAGGATGCTCACGTTTATGCTTTGTCTCATTTGTCAACTGAGGGAGGTACGGTGCCATTCCATGGAGGTGGACACCTCCAGCTGCCCGAGTGGGCTGCAGCTCTGTGGGGATGGTGTGGGACAGGGACCCCACTCTGAGGTTTTGCCACCTCTGCAGGCTGTCATGGACAGAGAGGAAGAGATGGAGGTGGACATCCAGACTCTTACAGTGGAGGACGTGGAAATGGAGGAAGAAGAGACTGAAGAGGAAGAGATGGAGGTGGATATGGATATGGAAGAAGAGATGGAGGTGGATGTGGAAGAGGAAATGGAAGTGGATGTTTATGAGGAAGAGGAGGAGATGGAAGTGGAAATGGAAGAATACATTGAGGACATGGACATTGATATAAAAGATGAGGAAGAGGATATGATTTTGGGATGAAGACCAATGCCAGCAGCAGGACAGGCACGTGATCCCCACAGGCAGAGTGGGTCCCCTGCTGCCCGACTGGAGCTAGGCTGGTCCCTGTGCAGAGACAGGGCACCTCGCGAACTGGAGTCTGGTGGCCACACACTGCCTGTCCTGTGCTCACTTTGGGCCACTCAAGCTCCATCCCACAGCCAGCCAGGCTCAGCTCTGGTAGCAGAGTCCTGCTTTGCCCACATGTGCCTACCTGGGGACACATGGAAGAGCCCTCTGTGCCTGACTGCAGTGACCATGGCACCTGCTTTTCTTCCAGCACTGATGAACATTCCGGACAGAGATGCCACCCTTTTGTACATATGTTCTACAGTATTTTGTCTTTAGGCATAGGATTTAGGACTTAAGACTTTTAGAATTTTTTTATCTTCTACAAATGAATTTCATATATTTTAGCTAGATAGGTTCTTATGTATATACGTTCTACGGATTGTTGTTGTTACAAGTGTTCTTACATTGTTCAAGTGTTCTGTATTGTTGTTGATGTTCTTCTGTAATAAACAATTTTTTTTTCACACCCCGTTCTCTTACCATTTGCATTGGGCACAGGCAGCATTTGCAAAGTTGTGGTTTCCACTTGCTCCAGGTTCTCAGGGCTGGAGGTCCCTGGGGGAGCTGGCACAGCCACCCCAGGAGTGGGGGCACCTGTGCACAGAGGGGTCCCACTGACAGAGGTCACCCCCTCCCTGCAGTTTCTCTGGACACACCTGGTAGCTGCAGGGGCAAATCCCAGCGTGCCCTGTCCCATGGGATCCCATGCTGGAGCAGGGCTGAGCCTGCCTGCTCCTGCAGAGCCTCAGCCATGGCTCTGCCCTTGGGAGCCCCAGGGCTAAGGAGGATGCGCTGGGCTGTGGGGAACCCCTGTTCCTGAGCACCCTGAGGGGCTGGACCAGCCTGGAGGGAGCCCCAGCCCTACATGGACCAAGATTTCCCTTGGAAACCCCGTCTGTGCCCAGACTCTGGTACAAGCACAACAGGAATTGATCTTCCTAGTTAAAGGTGTTAATTGGCACAAATTTATCCCTTGGACTTTCTAGTACAGTAAATGTCAGCACTTGTAATCCCTTTTCTGCACTCCCTGGTCAGGCACCAAAACATCTGAACCTGACAGAACATCTTTAATTAGCACCAACCTGCAGAGAGCTATGGGGGAGAACCTACCCCCAACAGCCAGAGAAACACTTGACATTGATAGTCCGGGGCAGAGCTGAAACTAAAGCATTTTAATGCCAAGAGAGAGGATTTTTTTATTGAACAATAATGAAAGCTTTTGGTCTCCTCACCTGCCACAGATGTGTATTGCCAAGGTTTGCTTCTGGGTTATGACTGGTTTTTATTAATCTGTTCAGAACTCTGCTTCTGTTCCTGGCTAAGGTGCAGAGATGATATTTCAGAGCCAGATAAGCTCAGCACAGCTTGTGCAACACACAATTTCCACACCAGACATTCACGCCATGCAAACTGATACTTTTTCATCTCTGTGCAAAGATGAGTGTTAGGACATCACTGACGTACCACACACTTCTCAGAGCTGTCCCTTTCATCCAGCTCTCCCCAGTCACTTCACAGACTTCACTCCAAGCAGTTTATCTCTGATAGAGTTCAGTGGCACATGGGATTTAATCCTGGTTTTTCTTCATCTTCTCCTGAGCTGTCTCCAGACACAGTGTGTGGGCACTGTCTGACAGCAGCAGCATTAACGTGTCACCTCCCTGACACTGAGGTTCATGTCACAACTTTTCACCAAAAACAGCAAATAAATGATTCCCACTGTGTCCCACACAGCTCCATGGGGAGTTTGTGTGGCTGCAGTTCCAGCACCAGCCCTGGTGCACAGGAATTTCAGGAGGAGATACAGAAGGAATCAGCCATTCACAGAGAAAAACATCACTTTGCATGGCCCAGATCCCCACAGCACTGCAGACTCTGGTGACCCAGACTCTGCATTTACACTTTGGCCTCTGTGCCTTCCTTTTCTTCTCACTAAACTCCTCCCAGTTTCCCTCATGCTCAGGTTCCCAAGATAATTAAAAGCAGCATTAGGAGCAGAGATAGATGACGGGAACTGTCCCAAGGCTTGATAAAATTTATCTTTTCAGAGAATTCCAGCCAAGGAGAGAGGAAAAGCCCGCGTGAAAGAGGTGTGAAATCAAAGCAGTAATCAAATTTAAGTATAATGAGAGAAGCTGAAGAGGTTTTCAATGTTCAGAACAAGATTAGCAGCTCCAGGCACAGGAGGGATGGGACAATTTCCCTGCTGTAACAACTCTGTGATGCAAATTGCATCTCAAACCATTCTCCCCAACTCTGGGACCTCTTCAGCCACAAACGTGGTGCTGAATTTTTTAAAGCAAAGTGGAAGCTGGTCAGGGAGGTGGTTTGCAAATAAATAAAAACCACAGAGGACAGCTGGGAAGCACCAGCTGGAGCAGAGAGAAGCAGAGCCTGGCCCTGAGGTGCAGCACAGCCTGAAACTCTAACAAATTAAAGAACTTACCACTTGGGTTTTTTTCCCCCAGGAGCTACAGAAGCTGCTTTACAGAATCCCTGCCTCCTTCACACCGCATCAGCCTGCAGGAGAGCCCAAGGATGAAGATTACAGCCCCTTCAGCTGCTGCTTCCACCTCCTGACTCAAATCTCACCAAAATCTGTCACCACTGGGCCTTCCCAAAGCCTCAGATTCACTCGGTCTGTGCAGGATTTCAGTTCTGAGGAGCACGAAGGGAGATAAAGGCACTTGCAGACACCAGAGAAGCAATTGCTGCCTGAGGTGCATTTCACTGCCCAGGTTAGTGCCTCTAAAACCATCAAAATCAGCCCCTTTGACAGCACCAAGCCAACAGCAGGACATCAGGGCCTGCACATGGTTGGAAATGCCATTTTTTAATATTCTTCTCTCCATCTCTCATTTCATGGTGCCATTGCAGGAGTTAATCCCATCACTTGGCAATCAGCTTCAGATGGATTTTTAGTGCTGAGCAAATAAGAGGCAATTTTACTTTGTCTCCAATGAATGAAATTTCACCTAAATCAGACAAACTCTGTGTTCTGAGGCTGGCCAGGCACTAACCACTGCTAGGTCCCCAACCTGGATGTCAAACTGCTTTAATACTGAAAAGTTAAATTTATTTGGCTTTGTGTACAAGATTAGTCTCTCTCAAAAGAATTGGAATCCATATAATTGCATTTCCAAGCACTAAACTCATACCAGCCACAAAGAGCACAAGAGACAAGAAAAGAAATAGAGATTTCTAAGGAGATGGAAATTGAATGCTGAGTTTTTTCCCATTATAGAAAGTTTCATAAATTATCACCTGCCAGCTCCTTGCCTTCACTTGTGTGGCCACCACTGAATACACTCACAGATAATGTGAAAATGTTTGTCCTACTGAAAAGTGGGACTAGAAGTAGAAAAAGGCTCAGATATCTGAATTAAGACAACATATGAAAAGAGCTGCCTTATAATAGCAAGATATGATGGACAGCAGGAATGGCTGAAGCCAGCAGAGATAAGTCCATGAACTATTCATGCTACAAAGATTTCTGACAAAACCCCCAATAACCCAAATACAACGTTTTGTCTGGCAGAGCTGATAGGAACCCTGTGCATTTAATTCAGTCATTGGCAGCAAACAGAGATCAGCTTGAAGCTCCTTTGGTCCACTACTACTTATTTTTGCACCCAAAAAATGTAATTACATCTACTCTTTGGGAAGAAATTACTGCTTTGAGTGGTTCAATGCAAAGAGATTCTTCCCATACCCACTCATAATCAGTCACCCAGAGAAATATTTTCTAAAAAGATCTCTTCAAAATTTTGGAGTGACTTTCAACATAAATAACTGGGTTATTTTGCTCAAAATGATAAGGGAATTGAATTGGGCTCCCTCATCTTAAAAAGAAGTGTTTCTTCCTGGTTCTTCACAAAGAGGAACAAAACACTGTTGCAGCAGACTGAAGGGAGGAAGAGGTTTTTTTCTCCCTGAGCTGCACAATAGGAGACAATTTTGTTGCCAAGAGGCAACAAAACCCAGCCGATTTCCAGTTCTTTTAGTGTAAGGGAAAAGCTCTGAGGATCTCAGCTGTGGGAGACACAGAGTGGCAGGAGCAGGGGATCTGCTGGGGGGTTTTGGGGTGGGGGACAGATTAAAAAATACTCAAGCAAAACCTGTGAGAGTTCAAGACTCCATCCCTCAGAGGAGAAACTCGATTTGACCCAAATGCCATTCAAATCCAACCAACACTGAGGCATTTCCCCAAGCTCTGCTGAGCCATCAGGTACAACCCAAATCACTCTGTGGGACCAGGGCAGCAGATCCCAGGCATGGGACAGGGATGCTCCCCTGGGAAGTCACCTCCATTGCCCATGGGACTCACAAAATCTGCTTCTAAAGACCCCAACATCCAAAAAACTCCACATTAAAAGTCTTTAATTTGGGGTTTTCCTTCTCCATCTGTCTGCTGTCACTAGGCAGCTGCTCCACTTCAACACCCTTCTGATGAGTATACATTTTCTTCTGATTCCCAGCCTAAAGAGGAAGTTATTTCCATTTATTCTTCTGCAAGTACTGGGAGCTTGTACCTGCTTTGCTCTTTCACTCCTGGTGTGCACATAAAATGCCAAAGCCAAGAGAATTTCCTTGTTTAAATCATATCATTTGTCCTTAATATTTCTTTCCCATAAAATTGCATGGATTTGGTGCTAGCTCAACACTCAGAATATTGACAGCACAAAGTCCAGTTCTTACACTGACCTCTCCAAGTTTTGGACCAAGCCTGCAAAGAAGGAAATACAGCAAAGAAATTCCAAACAGGGACCCTAGTAAAGGTAATAAAATGCCACCTGTGTTTGCTGTGGGGAAGAATAGTGCTGCTTATTAAATCATTACAAACAATTAAAGCAGCCGAGGGGAGGAAGACAGCGCTATCCTTTCCAGCTCCCCAGCCCTCTGCCACTGGCAGGAATTTCATAAAGCACAAATCTCCCAGCAGAAATCTCTCAGCAATTGATTTGCTGCTTGTGGAACACAGCAGGCACACACCCTGGTTTTCCTGACCAGAAAAGGAGAATTTGCCTCGATATTTTTTCCCCGATGTTTTGTGATGTCAAATCCCCCTCCCTGCCCTGAAGTGACATGTTTCTGTAGGGTGGCAGCCCTCTGGAGAGGCACAGAGAGCTTTGTGTCAGTGTAAGGGATCCCCACAAGGGCAGATCCCTAATTCAGGCTCCATCTCTGCTTACATGCAGTTCCTAGCAGAAAATTCATTGCATTTCCCCAGAACAGGTAATTTCAAGCACAGAGCTGTTCTGCCTTCCACAAAAGCAGCGTGCCAGGGATTGCTTTGGAGACCAGCATCAGGAAACACAGCAACACCTAACAGCCAGGACCATCCAAACCCACTTATCAGCTCACCCCCACATTTCCTGGACTCACTTGAATGCCCAGGAGAGTCTGAAGAGCCAACTGTTTTCTAAGAAATGGTTGTCCAATCAAAAGGTAAATGACAGGAACAACCAGCCCCACACAGGTGCCCCAGGCAGGAGAAAGAGCAGGAGGGATCCATCCCTTACTGACAGAGGTGCAGCTCAAGTGATGCTCTCTCACTGTTTGGGTTGTTTTTGTTACTTTTACATTAAAAACACATCCTCTCAGGAGAAAGTCTCATTTAAATCTTCTACCTCTTTCGCTTTGTAAACTCAGCCCATTACATTGAAAGATTTTACCTTAATTTCTTCTCCAGGAAAGAAGTAATTGATCTTTTATTTGTGGCACTTTAAATTGGCATGTTGACTACAAAAATCCACTGCTCATCACATCAAAAGTTGATCCAATAGTGCCAATTACTCCAGTAATGGAGATCTTTAGAGGGATGGGTGGAAAGGAGCAGGATCAAAATGGATGGGTCTTCTCAGAGGAAGAAGCAGAATCTGGGAAGACAGCACAGCTTTAAATTAGGATATCTGCTGTGCATGGCAAGACAAAACACAGCCCATTCCTCATCCTGGCTCTGGATGTGGTTCAACCCACTCATCCCCAGCTCTGGAGGTGTGGTGGAGTCTGATCCTCACTCCCCTGGCAAATGACAGAGCTGAGCTGATCTCAGCCTGGAATCCCTGAGGGTTGACAGCAAGGACTCCTACCAGATGTAACTCGTGTTTGCAACAAGCACAGCATCCACTGGCAGGGAATGATTTGCTCTTCATCCTTCCCACTCTCCAGGTATTTCTCTAGGAAAATCCACTCTCTAGTGTGGACAAAGCAGTAGATATGTGTCGGAGAATGACTTAAAGAAAAAGGCCATGAGACATACAATTGAGAGAAAAGTATAAGGGAAAAGTAAAGCAGTTCTCAGCCTTCTGATTTCTATAAACAATTAGACTCTCTTTATAAACAATGAAGTTCTCAGACAGTCTTCCCATAACAAGCAGAACACTATCTCTGGGAAAGACTGGCACCCTGGGAACAGATGTAGAAGTTTTGGGAACACTGGTTCTGTTTTTAATAAACAATTGTAGGTATTCTAAAACAAAAGGAGTGGTTAGAGTTTTCTCTGTTAGCCTATCATGAATCTGGTTTACAGAATATGCATGAAGTTTGTTAACACTGTTATTTAAGGTGATTGATTGATCAATAAATCGGAGTTCGATGCATTACCAGGATGGTCGTTTCTCCCTTCACTTCAATAGATATGGAAGGCTCTGTGTGCCCCAAAAAGCCACCAGCCTGTTCACCCCACAGCTCTGCCACTCACAGCCACCAGCTCTGCACAGAGCAGGCAGCAAACTGGTCACTACTGGCACTGCCTGTGGTCTGAACTGGGAACTGTGGATCACCATCAAGCTGCAAGTGTTTTCTAGTGGGAAGTATTTTACCCAGTTCCATACAGATTCTGGTTCTGGGTCAGCCCCACAGCAGCTTTGGGGAGTGTTTAGGTCAACAGGATCTCCCCAGGCTGCAGCTGGAGCTTGGGGCCTCCTTCCAAACTACAGCACAGTAAAAAAGATATTCGAAGGTCACAATGAAAAATCCTCTGCTGAGCCTCCTTTAGTGTCTCTCAACTCCTAATTCTGATTGTAAAATGTTATTTAGGAAGATCAGACTGATCAAAATCAGGACACCTTTGCGGATTTTTGTAAAAATGTGTTTTGAAGCTTTAAGATGAGGGATTTTCACTGAAGTCATTATTCCTCTTACAAGTTTTTCAGCAAGTTGTTTTGACTTTCCACTCTTATCTGCTGCCAACTTTTACCTGCCTAGAGCCAATTGTTTTGCTGACAGCTGCCATGCCCATGTGCCATTTTCTGAGCATCACCTGCATGAAACCTCAGGGGCTCACTAAGGAAAACTCACTCCATCATATTCTTTGCAGAACCAGGAAAGATCTTGCTTGGAAGATCTCTTGCCCAATAGAAAAAAGAGTTTTTTATTCAAACCTACTCTATGTGGCATCACTGATGTATTTTTGACTCAGAGAAATCTGTTTATTTTTTGTTCTTAAATCAGGAGTGAGCAACTCCATGAGCAGCACCACAGCAGAGGAAACACAAAGAGGCTGTTACTCAAACGCCATCTCTGAAGAGGTTGTGCTCTGCTTTTCAGATGAGATTAAGAGCTCAATTACAGTAGAGAAAAAGGCTTTCATTAAATCACACACAGAACATAGTAAGGACAAATTACAAAGCTCTTCAGAAGCAAATCTGTGTCAGACTGCTGGGTAAGGAGGCCCTTTAGGGGAGGCCTTCAGAGGTTTCTCCTGCCCTTCTGAAGAAATGAGTCCTGCACACCTTATCTCACCATGTTTTTGAGGAAAGCTCACAACCAGAATCCTGTGGGGCATCAAGTGTGCAAATCCCATGGACAGAAATATCCACTGGCCTCTGGATTTGCAGATGTGAACCTGGAGGTGAGGGACTGGATGCTTTTCCCTCCCCAGAAACCCAAGGCACTGCATGGCAGAGCTCAAAGTGGCCAGCAAAGGGTTACCCAGAATCCTGCACCTGAGAAAGGGGAAGCCCAGGTTCAGTCACAGAGTCGTCACCACTTGATTTTGTTCCCTTGTTATTTTGCTCTCCTGGAATGTATTATGGTTAATTAAAGGCAGTTAGCTAATTGGATGGTAAGCAGGTGCTGGTTTAAAAAAACCAAACCACTTTTCCCCTTTGAAATGCCAGACAGGAGATTAATTGAAATTCCCTTTGAAAAGATATCCCCAAACCTCCTAATCTGTTGATGGAAACAGTCAAGGAAAAGTCAAGGAGAAAAGAACAAACAATGTTTTTCAGGAGGTTTCACAACTCAGGCAACTGCAACCCCCATCAAGCATTAGGATTGAGGATTGTCATTGCCACACCAGGAAACCTTTCAAAGTCTCAAAATCTTTCACTGAACAGCAGTGCCAGAATGCCCCAAAGATGAATAACAATCCCATGAAGGCATAATATTTCCACCAAGACCAGGATGAGATGAGTAGGAGAGGATGACTGGGGCTCTTCAAAAGCCAGACCTCAGAGCTGAGACAGGATTTAATCCTGATATCCCTCTGGTTATCCAGAAAAGGATCAAGACATGTGAGGGAGCTCAGAAAGCCAGAGTGCTCAAAAAAGCAGCATGTACACAGAAGAAAGAAGAGAAAATACAGTTGGATACTTCCTAATGCTCTTCTTTGAACTGACCTGGTGCAGTGAGTCACAGAAAACTTGCTCTAAACATGGGTGGCAGAACTGAAAATGCTCACTGGTAAGTGTGGAGAAATGGCTACATGACAGACGTCACGTAGACATTCGCTTGTTAGCCGACCAGGAGCTGGGAAAGTACTGAACACAGCTAGTTTGAGTTTTGCACCTGCAAGATGGTGCCCCAGGTCCTTGGGCCTAGCTGGGTATGATAACAAGTGGACAGAGAGATGTGGAAAATAGAGAATGTAGGCCCAAACAAATGAGGAAGAGTTGATGGTATAGTTTAACCAATAGATTGCTTGGCTTACAGAATATTCATAAGCTTATTATTTGGTGTATAAGTGTCTGATGCTCTCTTCAATAAACGGAACTTGCTTATCACTCATATTGAGGGTCCGAGTCTCCCCTCACCGACAATCGGCTCATCCCCGACAAAGGCCTCATTCTGCAACAAATGGTGCCCGAACAGCAACCCTATGGACCCTACAGACTCTAGAGACCCTACAGACCCTACGGACTTTACAGAAGATTTGGGACTGTGAGCCATGGTCGGTGCAGTATTTGGGTGTCAGTCCCAACGCAGCCCGGGAGGCACAAAAAGCGGGCCCTGCCTTAGGCGACCATACAGAGGAGTCCTGGAAAAAGGCGAAAGGGTGGGCTTCAGTGCCCTGGCGACCTCACAGGAGAGTCCAGCTGACTGAATGCCTGGCGACCTCACAGGAGAGCCCAGCTGATTGAATGCCGTCAACGTTTTGCAAAGGGCTGCAGCAGCGCTGACTATCAGGTTAGAAGGTAATGGAAAGGCAAGCGGCTAATCACCTTTTTAGATGCTTTTTAGAGAAACGAGGATTACAGGGTATAGATTTGCTTTTTAGAAAAGTGGGGACTTTAGGCTGTCGACTTGGGAAGAGAATTCCAGAGATTGCTGCATATAGACTTGAAAAAACGTGCGTTGTGGTGCTGGCGCTGCAAGTATACGCACAGTGGGCCAGCGACCCTGCTGCGATGGCGGCAGCAACTGCGGCTCGGGGCGCCTGCAGGGCTGTGCCACTCCGAACTCGGCATGGGTGCTGCGCCATGGGGAGCAGCCGCGGCGGGCGGCTCGCCTGAGATGCTGCGCTGCAGCGGCGGTAGCGGCTGCTGCCGCGGGGGGAGCGGAGCCACCGCGGGGGGAGCGACCTGCGCCACCTGAGGTGCAGTGCTGGGTGCGGTGCACGCAGTGAGTCAGCCTGCCGGCGAGTCTCGCGAAACAAGAAGCCCAGCGCGGGGGGTTCGCCCGCTCCGACACAAGCGGCGCAAGACCAGAGCGCTTTTCCAGTGCGAGCGCTTCTCCCTCCGCCCCGCAGCCAGCAGGGGCCTTAGTTTCGACTTGGCAACTTAAACAAACTGTACCTTAACAAACTCCAAGTATAGCTGCGCGGCTCAGCCGGCGCCGCCATGGACAGTGTCTCCGGCGCGCAAAACTCGGTGCGGCCAGCCGGCGCTCGGCGAGCAACAATAAGAACAGCCATGGAGCCCGAGCGAGGCGGGTGGTGCCGTGCCTGCGGTGCGGTGCGGTGCGCACCGGCCAGGCTGGGTGCGCGGAACTCAGCGGCAGGCGGGCAGCCCATGGGGGGCCCGCCGTGCCCTGCTGGCAGCCTGAAGCGGCGACGACGCAAAGAGGGCGCAGTGCTGGGGGGGGGCCCCCGCCGTGGGGCTGCGACTCGCGCCGCCAAAATGCTGCGCTGCGTCCAGCAGCAGCTCCGTTAACCCACCGCACCCCAGAAACACGAGCAGCAGCAGCCCGATCCCAGGGCCTTCCAAGCGTGACTACTTTCCCACCTCCACCCCGCGGCCGGCAGAAGCTTCAGTTTTAGACCTAATAGCCGTAATAAATGTGACTCTTGTCAACAAAAGAAAAGATCCCTACTGCAATTAAGAAACCAGTGATAATAAATAAGCTACACCGAAGAGCATTACTTTCAAGACGCTCCTCACCTAAGTTAAAAAGATTTTTTGTTCTTCCTGGCAGAGACTGTGAAAGAGAAATCAGCGTGGTGAATGCTTTGAGCCAGATTTCAGCCAATTTAGCTTAGCATCCATTATGCTGTCTTAAAATCACCTGTATTAACATTAATAGACTTTAAACATCAGAAGCCCAGATAACTCAGTTCGTGGAACATCAAACTCTGAGATTGTATTTTGAAAAATTTAAAAATGTTAAAGATGTGTTAAAGCGATTGTATAAGTAAGATGTAATAAGTGTGCTTTTTGAATTCTTTGAGCTTTGATTGGATGTGGTACATGTAAAAGCAAGCACTGAATTCAAAAGAATTTTTCCACAGGTATACCTTGAACAAACTCCTTATGTTTAGGTGCATTCAAGTGTAAAAATGCTGTAGCAAACACATGAAGAAAGTTGTTTTAGCTTAGTATTTTAGAGTCAGGCCTGTAAGTAAGTTATAGTAAATGCTATATTATATTTCTATAGTAAGTTCTATCCATTGCTAAGTAGTTTAATTGTCTATTAAGTGTCATTAAATGTTTAATACTGTTAATGTTAAATTTTTTTCAGTTTCATTTCTGTTAAGTTAAAGTGTTATTAAGTTTAAATGAAGTTAGATTCTGTTACATTTAAATTATATTAGGTTTAAGTTATGTAGAATATAAAGTCAGTTAAGTTCTGTTAAAGTTAAGTTCTGCTAAATTTAAGTGATTTTATATGTAAGTTCTGTTGATTTGAAAATCTGTTAAGTTTTTCTGTTAAGGTTAAGGTCTGTTAAATTTAAGTTCTGCTAAGTTAAAGTTTGTTGAGATTAATTTTTAAGTTTAAGTAAAGATAAGTTTAAGTGATGCTAAGTTCTGTTAAGTTTAAATATTTTAAGTTTAAGTATTTTAAGTCTAAGTCCTATTAAGTTTAAGTGATGTTAGATAGATTTATGCTTTTATGATAGGCGTTTATTTTATGACTTGTGTGCAAGGTGTTGTCGTGAACATCAGAGAAAGTTTAGTTAAAAGAGACAATCAGAAGCATTTGTGAGTAGAGCCACTCCTGTTTGAAGTATATCTGCTGTTTGAAGATGGAAAGCAAACTTACCAGACAATCGACGCAGATGAAACCCGCGCACATGTTGCTCCTTTAGCTTATTTTTGTAGGTTGTATTAGCACACCTGAGTTTTATTTGAGCCTTGTAGCACATAAAATCCTTTTTGTATCTGTCATATAGCATATCCTATAAATAGTGATAGCCTTTTCGGTTTGTCTCCCTGGCTTAGATCCCTTGTAAGAGAGAAACCTTGCTAGCTGAGAAGACTGCTTGTAATGTAATAGTTGTTAGAATTGCCTATTCTTGTGTTGCAAAGAGTGTGACACAGTTAGCCCATCAAACCTTGCTTGTGCAACAAGAAAACAGGGGAATTGTGGAGAAATGGCTACATGACAGAGGTCACGTAGACATTCGCTTGTTAGCCGACCAGGAGCTGGGAAAGTACCGAACACAGCTAGTTTGAGTTTTTGCACCTGCAAGATAGCGTGTCCTTGGGCCTAGCTGGGTATGATAACAAGTAGACAGAGAGACGTGGGAAATAGGGAATGTAGGCCCAAAGGAATGAGGAAGAGTTGATGGTATAGTTTAACCAATAGATTGCTTGGCTTACAGAATATTCATAAGCTTATTATTTGGTGTATAAGTGTCTGATGCTCTCTTCAATAAACGGAACTTGCTTATCACTCATATTGAGTGTCCGAGTCTCCCCTCACCCATGACAAATGGCTCATCCCCAACAAAGTCCTCATTTGGCAACAAGCAGCCTGGGACATTGCCGGGTAAATAGGAGGGAATGGAGGAGGAGAAATGTAATCAATTGGATCCCACTTAACACTAACCTCTTCTCTTCCCTCATTCTTTTCCTCCTGTTTTTGTAGTTTACAGATTTTTGTAACCTCACTGCCAGTGGTATCCCTCTGCCAACATGCAGCATATGTTAAGTGCTCAAGATTGGGACATTCTTGGGTTTTCAGGTGTTGATTTATTGGGAACCCATCCATGGATCTCTTGTCCCATACCACGGCCACTCCCCCTGCAGGTTTAACTTAGGCCAGACTTCCATACAATAGTGAATAATTTTTATTTTGTCTAAGCCTTTTGTGGCCTCCTGAGTGTCCCATTGATCTAGCATCTGTCCAAGAGGACTATCAGCGGGAATATTATCTTTTTTCTCATCTTCTCTTCCAAATCTTCTTCTTTTACTCAAACACTTTCCCATACTGACTCTAATTTGGTTCTTAACTGAAATCTTAAGGTGCCCTTACCCGAACAAAAACTACAGACGGGCAAAACAACACTTAATATTCTTTTACTGCTCAAGCACTCATTGTCTTTCACACTGGTAAGTATGGGGAATTTACTCACATACTTGGGAAAAGGAGGGGAACCTCACCCACACTCATGGGCTTGACCTTTCACTTCCCAGGGGTTAGGTCCCAATGGGCTCCCTCTGGCCCCTGCCTTGTACCCCTAGGCTGGGTCTAGGGTTAGGTCCCAATGGGGCTCCCTCTGGCCCCTCCCTTGCACCCCTAGGCTAGGGGTTATGTCCCAATGAGGGTCCCTCTGGCCCCTCCCTTGTACCCCTTCTAACCAGGAGGGGGCGTCCTGCCCCTTTTGGAGGCGCCTCAACCACTGATTCCACTCACTTCCCCCCATGCCCAGCTGGCTCCCTCAGGGGAGTCCAGAAATGCGGCCCTAGGGGCCCTCACTGATGTCAGGGGTCCGAGCTGCCGGCCCCCGTCTCACTCACTCGCCACTCGCTCGCCTCCAACTCCCGCCACCGGTTCTTCCCAGGTCCTGGCGCTCCTCTGTGTCGCCAGTCCCAGGCTGTCTTCCCAGGTCCGGCGTAGCCAGCTGTTCCCTGGAGGCCCAATAGGGTGGGCGGCCGTCCCGTCCTCGGTCCTCTTCGGATGTGGCTATCCTGGAGGAGTCCCCAAGCTGTGATAAATAGGGCCAGGAGAGCAGCTCCTTTAAAAACGCCTTTATTAAAGACAGCTCTGGCTGGGGAACCCGAGGGGATGCTCACACCGCCACTGCTCCCACTGGACGACACTGAGGAGGAGGAGGAGCACAGCTTTGTCCCTCGGCAGAGCTGGGGCTTCTGTCCTCATGAAGGTCCTTAGGAAGGCAAATATTGGCTCGCAGCCGAGGGGTATCTTCCAAGCTGGGTACTATCAAAATTATGGTGACAGGACAGAATCTGGCTCTGGCCAAGAGTGGGTGACTTAGTGTGGTTCTGATGGGCTAAAGTCAAAGTCTGTGTGCTAGTTCGTTGTTTTGAGAGGGTTCATAGAGTTCCCACAGCCTCTCATTTGAATTCAGTCCAGGTGCAAGTCCTCCTGGGAGCAGGGGAGTAGGGGAAGTGGTTCCCGAGGGGAATGGATACAAATCCCGGGTGAGACAGAAAGGGGAACAAATACAGAGTATGACAGGGAAAGATACAAATACAAGGTAAAATAGCAACATCGAACAGCAGCAACTAAAGGCAAGTCTTAGAATACTAACATTCAAAGTTTAACAAAAGACTAACAAGGGGTACAAATACAGAGTATGACGAGGAGAGATACAAATACAGGGTGAAATAGTAACAGTTAGCAACGGCAACTGAAGGCAAGTCCTAGAACTCTAACATTCAATGTTTAACAACAGACCAACACTTCAAATTAAGACCTTATCAACTTCATTAACATTAACTACCAATAACTACTCTGAAAAAGAGCTCTCATCCCCACGATTTCATTCCTCACAACTGCCACCTCCTCTGCCCATGCGTATCCCTGAGCTGCCTTTATCTCTTTTTTGATCCTCCTCTGTCCCATCCCAACCCATTCCCGAGTTCTTTTAGAGACCCCAGGAGCAGCCCAGCACCCTCCAAGCCCCTCCTGAGTCCAACATGTCCTTTCCTCTGCCCCCGAGCCCCCTGGTCCTGGCCTCTAAACAACACAGACATTGACCCACCTCTGCAGGAGTATCTGATGGCCCCTTCTTCTCTTGCAATAAAGAGATGGAGCTGTCACCCCAGTGTCCGGGTGGCAGCGGCAACAAAGCCCAGCCAGCAGCAGCGCTGGCTGAGCTCCATGGCCAGGAGCAGCCGTGGATGCCCACGGTGTGGGCAGGCAGGAGCCAGGCAGGGGCTGCTGTGACCAGCGGCGGGGTCCCGAGGGCTGGGGGAGCGCAGGGGGCAGGCAGCAGCATGGGGCTCCTGAGAAAAAGCAACCCCATTTGCTTAGTTTTTCAGGTTTCGAAATTAGAAATTTGTAGAAATATTTCAAAATATTTTTTCTGTAGAGAGACATCCCCAAATATTCCTTCTCAATTCCTATATTCGTTAAAAATTTTCTAAGAAGTTTTAGAATCCAGGAAAAGTGACCTCATTTTGTCTTCACTTTTCATCTTTAGAAACATTTAGAAATATCTTTTGTAGAGAGAAATCCCCAAATGTCTCATTCCTGTTTCCACAACACATCTGTATTTTTGAAACTGGTTTTGAGTTCTGGAAAATATTTTCCCATTATACAATAAAAACTAAAATTGCACTTCAGTGGTAATCTTTATTCTAGGAAGAAGTAAGACCCTTTCAGCCAGCCAGCCTGCTTCAGAGGCTCTTTTCCCGCAGGAGCTTTGTACCTAGTCACAACCAACATACATAAAACCTTTTCCCAGGTATTTCCTGGGAGTTTTGACAAGCTCCTGTCTTAGTTGTCTCAGACAAACTTTGAGCACAGTGGGCATCTCTTCAAGTTACCATCTTTGTTTGCTTCTGGTGGAACTCCCTCAGTTCTAGAGCAGAGCCTTCTCTCAGCTTCCTGCTGCCCCCGGGCTCTCCTCCCAGCCTGCTGGGCTTGGTTGGGTGGCACAGCCTGTGACATTGCTCCCACATGTGACTGAGGACACTGCTTAAGCAGAACCTATCCATCCTCTGCAAAAACATTTATCACTGAAAGACACCAGGTTTCTGAAATAATTTGGGGAGAATCTTGGTCATGAAGCTTCTCCACCAAAGGTGGGCCTTTCCAGGTGATATCAGCACACCTTTCAGGGTGGGCAGGTGCCTTACTGCGCAGAGAACTGTCTCCCAACCCACTGGGCCTGAGGGGCATTTACTCTTCCACAATGCCAAGGTTTCGGCTGCAGCAGGAGGAGGAGCTGTGCTGAGTGAGAAGCTGAATCAGAAGCTTCAGAGTGCTCAGAAAGTCCTCACAAATAGGTCCCTGTCCCTGGGGATGTGGATCATTCCTCTTGGGTTCAGCTGCAAACAGGGCATTTTGAGTAACATTTGCAGGCGGTACTGGCTCCCTCAGGCCTTACACAGCCCACGGCAGCAAAGGAAGACTTGGAAAAAAGCATTAATTCCATAAAAGTGGTGTTGGGAAAGCAGGAGATAGCAAAGCACTGCTGAAAGCATGCAGTGTATATGATATAAAATTACTGTTTATTGATACACTGCAACATATTGCTCTAATGGTGGGAGGGAAAAGAAATAATGATCAGTTATCTCATTAAAAATGTTTATTTTCTCTTCCAGTATTGTCAGCGGGTTGAGTTATTTATTAAGCATGATAGTTGGGCTTTAATATATCAGCTGTAGATTCCAGTCACAGAAGTCTAGTTTAATAATTGGGTTTCTTTCTCCCACATTTTGACTAATAGCATACTTATAGCAATTATTAAAATTCATCATAGCAGAAAAATAAACCATTTGGAACCTCACCAAAAATGGCAGCACAACAGAGATCTGCTTAGCATTTAGTAGAGAATTCAGAACAGTTTCTTGGAAAACAAGGAACAGCTTCTCTGATAATTCAACAGCCACCATGTGAACGTGGACCCTCAGTGAAAGCCAAGAGTGCTTCAGGTGAGCCAAGGCAGTGTTGAATAGGCTGCTGTCATTAAAAAAGCGCATTCAAACTTCACGGGAAATTCCCTCTGAAAATGCAAATTCATATGTGGTTCTTCAGCTATAGGTAGTTCAGCCAAGCCATGGCAGTTTACCAGCACTGGCAGAAAGTTGTTTCAACACTGCATCATCAAACTGTTCTGGAGACTTCACAGTCTGCCTTGGAATGGCTGTAGGTGCCAAGTGGACACAGCTTCTACTGTGAGGAGCTTAAAATCCTCTTTACTGCTCTTCCAGACTCTTTAAAGACAAGGTTTAACTTCCAGCATGAGCACAGCTCTGCAGAAGCTCATTGACCCCAAAACCTATAGGCATCAAGGCACCCAGCAGAAATCCTGCACATTCCCACCATGCCAGAGAGAAATGGGGCTTATTCAAGGACTGACAAATAGGCAAGACTTTGAGGGGTGAGAGTGGAATGAAAATAGAAAACTCGAGAAAAGCCTGGTGTTTATAGTTTTAGGAGAAAGGGCAGCAGGACTGTAAGCTGCGTGCTCACCATCTCCTCCTCCAGGTGCACACAGGGATGGAGCAGCCCCAGTGAGGGGTTTCAGGCATTGAAACCACTGTAGACTTGGAATCAATTCACAAGTGAAAATAAAGACAGAAGAATCACAGAATCCCAGACTGGTTTGGGCTGGAGGGACCTCCAAGCCCGCCCAGTGCCACCCCTGCCATGGCAGGGACACCTCCCACTGTCCCAGGCTGCTCCAAGCCCCAGTGTCCAACCTGGCCTTGGGCACTGCCAGGGATCCAGGGGCAGCCACAGCTGCTCTGGGCACCCTGTGCCAGGGCCTGCCCACCCTCACAGGGAGGAATTTCTTCTTAACATCCGACCAAGTACCTGGTTACACAGACACCAGGAACTCTGCAGCAGGCTGCAGTGAATGTCTGCTGAAATATGACACGCAGAATCCACCACAGGTTCCTCCTGCACGCATTGCCTGCACTCCTCTCAGGACACAGCTCTCAAAACCAGTCCCAGAGGGCTCCTGCTGCCCAGGAGGAGATGGGAAAGGGCTGTGCCCTGGCTACAGCCTTGGCAAGAGCTCAGCAAGAGCCATTGGTGTCACCGCAGCCCGAGAGACAGAACAGGGAGAGAATTTCTATTTGCACTTTGAAGCTGAGAAGGGACCAGTTGGTGTCTGAACAGCATTCCTTCACACCTCCCCATATTATCTAAAAGTAGGAGACTTAGCAATTAAGCAACCCTCAGATGAATAATTGAGGAAAACTAAAGACTGGAAAGATACCAAAGGCATCCCTCACAGGACTGCAGAGTGATGCATTGCTTTGGAACTGCAGATAAACCAGGCCACAACCAACCTCATCCTCTGGCCAGGAGGAAAAGACTGGAAGGAAGAAAACACCAGCTTACTACAAGTTTTGCCCTGAAACTCCATTGGCACAGGAGCCCCAGGCTTTCCTGCATGATGCTTCGTGACTCCACGATGCTGTTACAGCCCCGCTCAGCTGCTGCACAGCCCATGCCTCGTTCACTTGAGCAGCCTGAGCCGGGGAACACCAGAGAGTATTATCAGAGCACAGGGAATGCTGCTCTAATTGTTGGTTTGCAATGTTATGTGGATAAATGATCATCCGGGGAAAGAAACATAGTGTATGTATAGTTAATCTACTTAGAATTTGTTGTAAATTACTCATCTTGAATATTAAAACTATTCCCTATTCTCACATTAAAATAACTCCTCCGTATTTTCATCTGATCTTACCAGAAATGATGAAGCTGGACTTTGCTGTCCACCTCTCCCATTCTTACCTCTTGCACTGCCAGGAAAGTGCTAAATAGAGGAATTGCCAGCTCCCTGCAGCAGAGAGCTGATCTTCTGGGCCCTGTGACACACAGATGAGGGAGTGAAAGCACAGAGGACTTTGGAGGCTAAAATCCTGTGTCTCTGTGGTGCTCACAGCAGCTGGTCCCAGGCAAGAGGTGAGCAGTTGCACAGGTGACCCAAGGGCTGTGGGGAGTTTGAAATCCCACATATTTTGTTCATGTGTCAAATCTGGGCTCTGTTTCTTGTGCTCACCCCATAAACTCCATAGGTGAACTCACTAAAAATGGCATCACAGAGATCCCTTCTGATCAGCAAAGTGTAGATATCAGGTCAAGGACTGGACTCACTTGCCTTGGAGATCCTTTCCAGCTTGCTCATACTGCATTTTTGTCATAGCTTCTGAATCAATCTCTTCAGAACATCAGCTGAACAAGTATTGCTCTCCAGGAAGCTTCTCACACAGTAGAGGGATGGGCAATAGAAACCACACAATGTTTTTTACAAAGGTGTATCTGTTCTTTTCTAGGACAATTTTGGAATCAAGTGCTGTAGCACAAACATGTTTCTTCAGGTTTACAATAGCCTCTCACCTTTACTGGTTCTGCAAAGCAAATTGGGTGCTGAATACCACTCACCCATGAATTAGTGGCCAATTGGCCAAAACTGCTCTTTCTTGTCTCCAGCCCAGCTTTAGCCATGACTCTGCACACTCAGAAATCACAGGGCAATGGAAGATTTGTCCTCTTAACAAGCAGCAATGCAAGATGACTGCAGATGAAATTTTACATTCTAATTAATACTTGGTCCCCAGTGATGCTCATAAGTGTCCTGGCTGTTCAGAGGTGTCCCAGCTCCCTCAAACACAACTGCACCAGCCAGGACATCTCATTTCATGGCCCGTGGCAGCAGAAACGCACTGCTACAAGGCTCTGAGGCCAGTGGGCCGCACTACAGAGCAGATAATCTCCAGCAGGGGTTGGAGGAAGAGTTCTGCTTTGAGCTCACCTGAAGATGATCAATAGATGCACCCACCAAATTTGTTTTGTTGTTGCCCATCAGAACTAAGGAGAAGAATTTCTCAGGAGCTCCTGCCAACCATTGCCGTGAGGTATTTGAACTCATGAAAGGATGCTCCTTTCCCAGGTCTGCTGTGTGAGGAGCCACCTCCACAGTGCTGTCAGACACCCTGGGGCCACCAGCCCCTCGCTGGAAGGGTTCCAGCCAGGTACTGCCAGCTGTGCGTGTGCTGGGGATGTCACCTCCTACACACACACCTCGTAAACGCCCTATAAACCCCCAGCACTGGAGTGGTGCGTGTGCATTACTATCAAGTTATGTCACTGCTTCCATAATAAAATTATTTCAGTGGGTTGTAAGTCAGCTCTAAAACTCTCTTTGGGCTAAAACTTGGCATGTCCACATATGCAAAGACACTCACACAGCCTGATTTCTGGGAAGGGGAGAGAAGTGCATTACTCCTGAATTCTGCACAGGGGCAGAGCGTATTCTCACGGGGAGAAGCTGCAGAGCACCCGCCAGGCCAGTGGGGGAAGGCAGAGTCTGCTGGAAATGGGACGGCCACAAACCCACCCATCACTGCCATTCCAGCCTCCTTTCCATCCCCCAGCTCCGGGAAAGGGGGATGGCATCTTGTCTGCTCTTGGGGACAGGTAGCGGAGGGTTACATGTTTTCCCAGCTCTGTCTGAAACTCAGAGGGTACAGGGACACTTCAGAGTCCCCCTGCATAGGCTGCTTCAAAGGAGGAGTCCTTGGAAGCTCATCGGCACTAAACCCATCCTTTAAACAAGCTTTGCTTTGCAAGAGTTTGGATGCTCCTTGACTGTTACTGCAAACTGCAGAGGGAAAACATGTTTGCAGTGCCAGGACTGTCCTGGGATGTTGTGTTGTTTCTGTAGAAGTTGGACTTTTCTGTTCCCCCTATCATGTAGTGGTTCTGCGCTAGTTATCTTCTCCTTCCCTTGTGCTGCCATTTATCCCAACTCCTTCCCAGTTGCCTTGGAGACTAATGTATCCTTTCTCAAATCCCTCCCCAGTGCCCTGTCCATCACTCAGTGCTCGCATCCTTCTCTCTAGAAACTTCCAGTGAGAGCGTTGAGTGATTGGTTCAGGGACCAGGGCCCCACCCTCAAGTTATCCCCATTGGGGTTCTCCCTAAGTCAATCTTTTGTATTCCGCTCCCCTCTGAAACTCTATTCGCCCTAGGGTCGACTCCTCCCCTGTCTCCCTCCCTCCTTAGAAGCTGTTGCAAGTGTCTCCCCCCTTCCCTGTCCGGCTGTCGGTTCCCCTGGGACTCAGTGAGCCTGGATTCCCCACAGCTGGAGAGCGCTCTCTTCTTTCTGCTGGCTGCAGCCATAAGCCATGCCACATCCCACCGCAAGGTGTGGCTGCTGTCACAGCACAGGGCGTTTGCCTTAGGCCCTGTCCCAAGCCATGGAGATCGGGACAGTGCTGCCCTGCTGCGAGCGGTGCTGGATAGCTGGCCAGGCCGTCCGAGAAGGACAATCCTTGCCCAGCTTGACCGCTTCACTGGGACATGGCTGCTGTTAAAGAGTGTAAATCCCACTGCTCACAGAGGTCCCTCCTGCAGGGCCCTGCGAGCTTGGCACTATCACAGGAAGAAGAAATCTGCTGCAGGAAGCTGCATCCAACAGTGCCTGCACAGTTAGTGGGAAGAGGGGAGGGATTTTTAAGAAGCATAAAGAAAAGGGGAGCATAGAGTGCTGTCTCTTGAAATCTCCCCCAGCCTGAACAAGCTCTCTTTGGGGCTAGAGACTCCCAGAAGCAGAATGGGGCAGTGCCTGCTGTAAACACAGCATCCTTGTGATGTCTGCAGCTGCAGGTGTTCGTACACTTGACCTTTTGTGATAAACAGTAAGGACGTTTCCTTCATACTTACTTTGCAAATCTTCTAGGAAACACACCAAACTCCAAGCAGTCATTTGCTGTGATGTTTTTTCCCTGAATAACACAAGACTCCACCTTTATGTCAGTGTTCCTCTGGTTTGCTGGGTCAAAATCCACATCTGGCCTGAGGGAGATGAGTCATTTGCCCGGGTGCTTCCACTCCTGCTGCAGCCCTGAGATGGTCCACATATAGAAAGAAGAAATATAGGGAAAGAACTATAACAATGTATTATCATGTAATCAGGTGGTAAAAAAGGGGAGTGTAATTGAAAGTAAGGGTATTCTTCTTTAATTTGATGCAACTATATTTAGTGATATTAGTGGTTTGAGCATTGCTGTACATCTTCCTGTTATGTTTGCCCAATTATCCCATCATTAAAAAAACCCAAACAATATTAAAAGTAGTAACAATTTTGATTGAATAATTGAAATGAAAAATATAAAATTGGATACAATATAATTCGATTAAAATAAGGGATAATTTGGTTCCAATAATAGTGCATAAGCAAGAGATACCGCGGGGTATGGATTGCAGGTTTCAATGACCCTTGCCACTTCATGTACAAGCTTGCCAAGTGAAAGTCACCCCTTATATGCCATGTGTCAATGCCATCTCCTCCTATTTTCGGTTCGTCACTTTTCTGTCTCCGCCTTTATTACCACCCTTATCACGCATGCGCCGCGACTCGGTTTGGTGGTCGCTCAAGTCTTTGGGGGTCGTCACTGATGAAGGCCCTGTAGTCTTATTCGTTGTCCTTTAATTCCCCTTTGGGTTACACATGCGCACCAAGCCAGCACAATGTAAGCCAAGACTAACATATCACTGCATCTGCACATCAAAGCAATAAGTCCCTTATAATCAGCATTTTCTGGGACCCAACCAGGTTCTTGGTCATTTTTCGCAACTGTATCTTCAGCTTATTTCCTGTGGTCCTTGAGAACATCTGCTGGGAAAAGAGGGGGTGGAGCCCCTCCTTTCCCTCTCCTCTTTGGCATTACTATTTTTAACTTATTTTATTATTTCCAGATATTAGTTACCGTATCAATATTGATTACTGTTTCAATTTTTATCAGCAGAATCATACCTATTTACCACACTCCAAACTAGAAATTATCTGGTTCCACCATGTGGACTGAGGAGAATGTAACAGCTCCATCTTTTCAGAGAGGAGGCAGCACTAGGACCACAGTGATTGTTTCACACAGTAGACCTGAGCACACAGTTTGCTCCAGCTCGGAGCATGGGCTCATCCCAGCCTAAGAACTCCTGAAGGCTAAATTATTAGAAATAGCATTACCACAGGATCTATGATGGCTATCATGAGATAATCATCCCACATCTGGATTTTTAAGACACAGAGCGTTGTCTGGTGCTTTCCAGTCCCTGGTGACATGACCTAATAGCAACACGTGCCTGGAGCTGCGCTAGTGCAGCACTCTGTGCTGGGGGAAGGAGGCACTGCTGGGCTGGGAGAGCACACAACTGGCAGCCCATGGCTGTGATTTACACAAAGCTGTTTGTGTCTTGTAAATAGATTTCTTTTCCTTCAGTGGTCGGGAGCCAGGAGATGCATTGGTCAGCAGCAGAACAGAGAACATCTTGGTGCAGAGCCAGGAGCAGGGGAAGGACAAGCCTTCCAGCACAGGGTACTCACATGGCTTTTGAAATGAAGAGCTGCAGCAAATGTGGAAGGGTAAATAAGGCCAGGAAATCTTTTGCTCTATGAATGAACTCCCTGCTATTTATGATGCAGAGTTTCCAGGGATGTTGCTTTGGAGCTGGGCTCCTGCTGGGCAAATGATTCTTCCCAAACTGAGGTGGGTGCCATGTTATCACTCCCTGGCTCTACCTGTCACTATCTGCCTGCTCCTCAAAGCTCTGGCTTCAGCCCAATCTTCTGCCTTCTGAGCAGCAAGATTTAAATGGTCCTTATCATTCAAATGACTTGACTTCAAATTGAAATGACTTGATTATTTTAACAACTGATTAAATCAGCTCCCTCTGATCTAATGGTGTTGGTGTCTGGGAACAGTGCAGCCAGGACTGAGATGCTCAGTACAGGCTGCAAAACCTGCTGGAAATGCATGACAGTATTTAGGTTGTTTATGACACTCCCCTCCCATTCCCTCATGCTGTTCCTGCACCTGTACTAGGTGGGCGAGGCTGTGCATGCCTTTTGAGCAGAGATGAACTTTTGGGGTCAGCTGCCTAATGGCCAGGAGGTGCCAAACTGTTTGGGTCACTGGTGTCCTCTGCCTGCCCTGCAATTCATAGCCACCATTTCTCTCACCTCTTATTTCTTCTCCCTGGTACCTCTGCCACTACTTCAGCTTCTCAAACCTTTTTTTCTGTTTCTCCTCCCCTCTGGAAGTTGCCGGATCTTCTCTTCTCTTCCCAAGGAAGTGATGTGGGCTCATTTTCTTTCTCCAGTCTTCACACCTGGTTTGTTCCTTCCATGTGCTGGAAGATGCATTGGCACATGGATGTGGAGAAAACATCAGAGAGTGAACCAAGTCATGTACACCAAGAGAGATTAGATTATGTTATCACTGGGTTGTTTAGAATCATGGAATCAGAGAATCCTTAAAGTTGGGAAAGACCTTCACAATAATCAATTCCAACCATCAACCACACCATCACTATGTTCACCACTAAACCACATCCCAAGTCCTGCATCAACATGTCTTCTGAGCTCTTCCAGGGATGGTGATTCTACCAGTGCCCTGGGCAACCTGTTCCAATGCTTTACAACCTTTTCCAAGAAGAAATGTTCCCTAATTTCCAATCTAAACCTTTCCTGGTGCAAGTTGAGACCTTTTCCTCTTGTCCTGTCCCTGTTCCCATGGGAGCAGAGCCCCACCTGGCTCTACCCTCCTGTCAGGGACTTGTGGAGAGCCACGAGGCTCCCCCTGAGCCTCCTTTTCTCCAGGCTGAAACCTGGGGAAAGTCCAACCCACAGTGTGAGTTGATTCAGAGGAACCAACAAATCTGTTTTAGGTACTGGTAAATGATGCTGGCTGTTCTTAGTAGTAAAAACCAGAAAACAAACGAGATATGCCCAGGAGCTCAGTGTGGTGAGTTGTGCTAGGAAAGAGCCCACTCCAGACTCCAATGGCACAAGCATCAGCACCAGATTTTGCCTGGGATAACCTCTGTGAATTCCTCCCTCAACTTAGGCAGCTGAAATAATAACTGATCCACATGAACCAAATCTTCACAGTGGGTACATTTCTTCCCTACTGTTTCCAAACAAAAATCAAACATAAACAGTGGGAAATTTTTTTATCTCTACTAATGAGTGGCAGCATGAGAACTCAGCAATATGTTAAGAGAAAATCTCCCTGGTACTCTGAATTACACTTTTCCTGGAGTGAAGCAAGAACCCCTGTGATTGAAAAACTCCCTTTCCAGACTCAGAGATTGTTTTTATAAAGAATTAAAAAAAAAGTATAATGTTCCAAAACTCAGCCAGGAAAGCAGCGGTAATAATTCTTCCCTAATGCCTCTGAAATTAAGCTACACTTAGCCTGAATATTTTCAGTCTGGAGTGTATGTATACACAATATTGCTAACATATCCCTGCAGTAGATGTGTGCAGTGTGTGCTGCACTGCCCAGCTGCTGGCTCTGTCACACCAGAAACTGCTGCTCCATCCCCACGGGCTGCAGGCCCCCATGGGCAGGCCTGGGGTGTGGGGCCTGCTCCCCTGCACGGCCTCCCCTTCACATCCCTGCCAGAGCCATGGGCAGCTGCCTGTGGCCCCCGAGTGCACTCAGGAACTGACCACTGCTGCTGGAGGCCTTGGTGCTGAGCCCCTGAATCATCTCTCACTTGGACATGCTGAGAACAAAGGAGGAACAGAGCCTCAGTGGACCGAAGAGCTGCCCACAGAACCAGCAGGACCTGGACAAGTGGGATTGCAGAAGCGGCGTGGGGGGAACATCCAGGCAGGCTGCCAGGGGCTGAGGCTGGGGCAATGGAAAATCTGCAGTGGGAAGGAAAAAACACAGCATCTGGTATTTTGAAACACAGCTAGAGTTTTCCTGTGCATTCTGACTATGAGTCACCAATGGTAGGCTGTGAAATTCCTAATACCTGTCTGGCCCTTGGGGCTGAGCTGTGGGATGAAGCTGTGGGAGGAGACCTGGGAGAGATCCTAGAGTGAGCCAGGGGCCCTCATGTCAGAGCAGAACCCGGAACAGCGGGAAGGGATCCATGGCAGCCTCGCTCTCCCTCTGCCCTTTCCCCATCATGGGCCAAAATACATCCTGAAGCACATCGTGAGAGAACTGCTCAAAGTGAATGGTGAAAGCATTTCCCTCAGCCTTGTCCTGGGGCTCAGCAGCTGAGGGCTCTGGCTGCACATCCGGACACGCCGTGCCCAGAACAGCGGGAAGGGATCCATGGCAGCCTCGCTGCCCCGCTGCTGCTTCCATGCCCTGCAGGGCAGTTTCCCAGCCTGGCCTGGCTGCAGCTTCTCCCCAGCCTCTGCAGGAAGGCATGGGGCATCAGCTGCCACACAGCTCAAACTCAGCAGGGATCCCCTGCATTTTCCCGGTCCCCAGTAACATCCTGAGATGTGGCTGCTTGGAGGAGGGAGGGCCATAGCCAGCCCCAAAGGCCTGGGGGGATCAGGATTTTCCTGATCATTACCCATGTCTTGGAAGAGTATTGCCTCCTGAAGAGGCCACCTCCTGGATATGCAATGATTCCATCTGATCCAGCTGTGCCTCTTCCTTTCTCAAGGGATGGACAGAGAGGCTCTATGGAAGGTGACATTTCCTGCAGGAAGGGAGGCGATGCCAGGCACAGTCACAGGAGGTAATTGCTGTGCCTCTGGGCCTGAGCCCTGCTGAGGCTTGAGCTGCCCTCTCTGCTGCTTGGCACTGCGGGCACAGCCCGGACAAGACGGGCACAGCCCAGAGGAATTATCCCCAGCAGGCTCATGGCCCTCGGGTACTGAGCTGTCCTGCTGAGCTCCCTCCGTGGGAGACAAGTCCCGAAACCTGGGAGCGGCTGCACGGGGTGCCCATGGTGGGGAAAGGGCCGAGGGGGAGATCAAGGCTCCAGTGTGTCCTGAGAGGGGCTGGCTATGTACCCGGGGGCTGTGGGAGCTGTTTCATGGGCAGGTGGGCAAGCAGGAGGGAGGTACGGAGGTTGAGAGAGACATCAGTGGCACTGCAAATTTCCCCAAGCATTTAGTGAGGGTTTCCTGTGTGGGAGGGAGAGAGCCCCAGGGCCCTGGGCTGCTCCAGCTGCCCCTCCAGGCATGTTGCACAGGACCTGCAAAGAGCGTGAAGAGTGACCAGGAGGCACAGGCTCCCACAGCCTTACCCCACCCCCTTGCAGTGTCCAATTCCCCAGGGCAGAAGGGGATCCCAGCACACCATGGAAATGCTTCTGTAGGATCTGTGCTCCCTTCTCGACTGGGATCATGACTTGGATTACTTGGAAATGCTGGTGAATGGTGCTTTGAAGACCTTGCTAGATGTTGGAAGCATGTTCTGAATGTACCTTTCCTGACAGAATAATCTGTGTCAGTGTGGCAAGAGCTCACTCATGAGCCAGTTCCCTTAAGTTCCTCTGAAGGATGATCAGTTCTGGAAACCTTGCCCTGCTCCCTTCTGGAGCCCTGAGGGATCCCACAGGATCGATGTCAGTGGGAAGAAGGGGCATTTAGCTGTCCATCCTCCTCCCATGTGCAATGCCACTGTGTCCTTCTGTGTGCTCTGTGCAGCCACAGAGAAGAGCAGAGAGGGAAGGGGCTGGGCCCAGGGCTGTGCCCCGGGGCTGAGACTTTCTCAGCTCATTTGCTGGCCCCAGGGAGCCTGAGCTGCTTCTGCTGCCTCTGCCAAGTCCTGGCCTTGCCTGGGGCTGGGTTTGGAGGTGCTGGCAGCTCCAGGGAGTCCTTTCTGCCCCACAAGGGGCTCCTTCAATCCCAGTGTGGGGCCACTGCAGGCATGAGGTGCCCCTGGCCCTGCTCCTGAGTGGAAGGCAGAGCCAAGGGAGTGCCTTGGAGGGCACCAATCACCCAGGTGCCCTCACTGCCACTCGGGCCTGAAGGAGAATCTTCAGCAGTGCCATTGGAGCTGTTGTGTCCTGCCTTTCTTTGCAGCTGAGCCTGTAGGCAAAGGTGATCTGGCTTCCCAGCCCACATTCAGGATTGAGCCTCTGGGAGATGGTGAAGGTAGGTCAAGGCCTTTCCCCTGGGAGAGCTGCCAGATCGGAGCCCAAAGCTCAGCCAGGGGGGCATCTCTGCAGGCGCCAGGACAGAGCCATGCACGTGTGTGCCCTCGCCCTGCACGATCCACTCACAACTTCTGCTCAGCACTGGCAGCTGTTTGGAGGAGGGTGGGCCCTAGCCCAGCTGAAAAAGACCAGATGATTTGTTGATTTTATCCGATTTTGCATAAGCAAGACGTCCTGAACATGCCATTAAAGAAATGGAGAATAGTTCCGTCTTTTAAGGTGTACATTTTGTTTCTCAAGTGATGGGCCAAAAGTCATGACAGAAGGAAGGGTTTTCCCCAACGAAGCAGAGGCCGATTGGCAGCCCCTGCTGCAGGAAGGAAGGCCAAGCCAAACACAGGTATGGGCACGGGCACAGGCTCAGAAGGTAATTGCTGTGCCAGGCTCATCAGGGCTCAGCCGTTGGCAGGGCTGTGTGGCTGCAGCTCTTCCCCCAGGGCCTGCCCTTGCACGGCCCGGCAGCAGCCAAAGCTGGAGGCGCCTCTGGAGTCCTTGAGGCCTCTGGAGCTCGTTCACAGCCCCAGGGAAAGGGGACTCGTGCACCAACGTCCTTCCTGCTGCAGCTGCTCTGGAGCTGGCCCTGAGTGCCCAGAGGCCCAAGGCACAGGAGCAGCCCCGAGCGGGAGCCCTGCCGCCAGCCCAGGGCCAGAGCCAGCCTTGGCTCCCGACTGGGCAGGTGCTGCACTGGGTCCTGACTGGGCCTGACTCTGTGCCCTGGGGCTGGGGGAGCTGTCACGGGGCAGGGAGGGCCAGGGCTGGCAGGGGCTGCTCAGGGATGGGTTTGGCCCATGTCCCTCCAAGCAGTGACTGCCCAAGAAGCTGTGCTGCCCCCGGACTCTCCTCCCAGCCTGCTGGGCTTGGTTGGGTGGCACAGCCTGTGCCAAGGGGCAGCAAGGTGCCTGCAGGCCCCAGCTCTGGGGGAAACGGAGAATGTTCTGCCCACATCCACCGTGCTGCCACCTCAGCAGTGCCGCACAGCACGGGCTGACCCTCCCCATTGCTTCCACAGGTGCAGCTGAAACCACAGCACATGTTCCTGATGCCCAGAAGGGCCCTGGAGGGGGTTTCTGTCAGGGAACGGGCTGCTGGCTAGGGTTACTGGCAGGCCTGCTTGTCTTGGAGCTTATCTTCATCTTATGCTCTGTCCGAATTTGGACTTGCTGGAAGAGAAAAGGGTGAGTGTTTAGTTCACCTTTCCCTCAAACAGCTTCTTTTGAAAGTCTACTGTACATAGGAAACATTGCCAGTGAGGCTGCAGTGTAGGTGTGGCCAGTCCATGATGGTCCAAAGAATTCTGCTGAGGGTTCTGCTGCTGCCCAGAGCTTTCCTTGGACTCCTAATTGCTGGGCCTTGTCCCGGGGGGCCCGCTGGGGCTGCAGCCAGTGCTGGCTCCCACTGAGGCTGCCTGGCCAAGAGCAGCCCCAGGGGCACAGGGCAGAGGCAAAGCACGGTGGGGAGGAGAAAGAGCAGGGACGAGATTGCCCTTGAAAGGCAGAGGCGCTCTGGGGCCCGCTCCTGGCCAGGGAGCCTGCCCAGAGTCGTGCCCTGCTGGCCAGGGCCTTGAGGGACAGCTGTGCAGCTGGGCCAAGCTGTGCCAGCAGCTCCAGCCATGCTGGGGAACCTTGCCAGCTCTGGGCCCTGCTGTGCAAGAGGCTCCCTGTGTGCCACTGGCAGCTGGGGCCTCAGCCACCTCCTCTTTTCACAGGAGCGCCTCTGCAGCTTCACAAGACCGGCCAAATAACTCAGCCTGGGAGAACTGGACCTGTCATCTCTCATTCCTGTGCCAGTGTCCGTTGTCCCTGCCATGGCTGCAATACCAGTTTGTTGCTGGGGTCATGCTGTTGCCACCACCACCCAGAACAGGACCCTCTATCACCAGTTGGCCTGGCTCTGCTCTACAGCCAGGCCAGGAGGTACAGCCCTCCAGACAGGGAAGGGCCCGAGTACAGCAATGTCTTTGGGCTTCAGCTCATGTGTCCGTGAGCTACCACCAGCACAGGCGGAGCTGCTTGTCTGGGCACAGCCGTGAGTGGGAAGGCAGTGGCCAAGCATGGAGCTCCCGAGACACCAGATTTTGGCTTAGTTCTTCATTTTATTAATTAGAAACTTTTAGAAATAGGTAGGGTTTATTATTTTCCTAATAAAGAAATCGTCAAAAGTTTGCCCCCTTTTTCCATAGTCGGTAAGGATTTTTCAAAGTAATTTTAGAATTCAGAAGAACTTTGAACATTTTTACACTTCTAGAATCAACTGGACTTGTCATCTTGCATTTCCGTGCCAGTGTCCATTGTCCCTTCCCCACAGCTGCATTACCAGCTTATTGCTGGGGACATGCTGTTGCCTCCACCACCGAGAACAGGACCCTCTGTCCCCAAAGGTGCCGGCCCTGGTGTCCAGCCAGGCATGGTGGTTCAGCCCTCCTGCCAGGGAAGGGCCTGAGTCCACCAACATCTTTGGCCTTCAGCTCAGGTGTCTGTGTGCTACCACCAGCGCTGGCAGAGCTGCTTGTCTGGGCACAGCCAGGGCTGGGCAGACAGCTGCTGGGCACGGGGCTCCTGAGAAAAAGCGACCCCATTTTGTCTTCATTTTACATAGCAGAAATTGTTCAGGATTTTTACATAGCAGAAATTGTTCAAAATATTCAGAAACAGTTTTTGTAGAAAAAAATCCCCATATATTTCTTCCCTTTTCCCACAGGAGTTCAGGATTTTTCAAAGTAGTTGTAGAATTCTGAAAAAGGTAGAACACTTAAATACTTGCAGAATAAAAAATAAAACTGAATTTAATTGGTGATCTTTACTCTAAGAAGAATTAAGTCATCACAAGGCACCCAGCATACTGGAGAGGCTCTTTTCCCACTGGACATTCTTACCGAGCGACAACAACCAACTAAAACCTTTTCCCTGATATTTTCTGGGATTTCTGAGAAGCTCACCTCTCAGACTTCAGAGGCAAACTTTGAGCACAGTGGGAATCTCCTGCTGGGCAGGAGGGTCTCTGTGTGCCAGCTGCAACTGGGACCTCAGCAACCTCCTGTCTCAACAGGCGTCCATCTGCAGCTTCACAGGAGCGGCCAAACACCTCAGTCTGGGACACCTGTACCAGACATTCCCCATCGCCATGCCCATGCTCAATGCCCCTGTCGCAGTTGCTTTACCAGCTTGTTGCTGTGCAGGTGCTGCCACCACCCAAACAAGGTCCTCTCCCCCTGAAGGCACCGGCCCTGATCTCTGGCCCCTACTGAAGGTGGGCAGAGCTTGGCCCAGCATTTCTGTTACAATAAAGAGATGGAGCTGTCACCCCAATGTCCGGGTGGCAGCAGCAGCAAAGCCCGCACTGGCTCAGCTCCGTGCCCAGGAGCAGCCATGGATGCCCACGGTGTGGGCAGGCAGGAGCCAGGCAGGGGCTGCTGTGACCAGTAGCGGGGTCCCCAGGGCTGGGGGAGCCCATGCTGAGCGTCCCTGGGCTGAGGGCACATTTCCTTCCCTGGCATCATCTGGGCCTGGACCTCCTCCAGTGGCAAGCCCAGGAAAAGAGGGAAGCCATCAAGAGCATCTCCATGGACACAGTCTGACCCACAATGTCAGCAGGAGACAAATAAGGTTTTGCTGAGCAATGGACCTGGGATACACAAAAACAATCAAGGCAGTCCATTTGTACAGATGCGGGCGCACTCTGGGGGTACAGCTGAGGCCATGAGGTCACAGCAGGCTCAGGGGTCACAGCAGGCTGAGGTCACAGTTGGCTCTGAGGTCACAGAGGTGCCAGACCCGGTGGCTGCACAGCACACAAGGAGCGAGCACTCAGTCCTTGAGCACAACTGTTGCGGCAGCAGCGGCGGTGGCGGCAGTGGTGCTGACATTGGGACAGCACTGTCAGGACAGCGGTGGCAGCAAGAGCTGCGAGACTGGCAGAGGGCAAGGCACCATGGCCCTTGCTCTGCGCTTCTTCCTCCTGCTCCTCCTGGCCGTGGCCCTGCCTGCCAGGGCTGCCCAGGCTGCTCCTCTGCAAGCGTGGCGAGCACGTGAGCCGGCAGCCTGGCTCCCCTTTCCCGGGACAGCGCTCCCTGCTCCCCGGGAAGCGCTGGGGATGGTTTTTCCCAGGCCTTTAGGGAAGGTTTCCTCTGGGGGAGGGAGAGAGCCCCCATGGCCCTGGGCAGCCCCAGTTTCCTCTCCAGGGATGTGTCAGAGGGCCTTAAAAGAGGGTGCAGAGTGACCAGGAGCCAGGCCAGAGCTCCCCAGGCCCCTGTGCAGTTTGACCTTGTCCATTCACACCTGACTCCCGTAGCCTTAGCCAAACCCCTTGCAGTGCCCTGTTCCCAAAGGCAGAAGGAGATCCCAGCACACAAAGGAAATGGTTCAGGTCTTTGCTCCATTCTAGATTTGGATCATGCCTTGGAAGATTTGGAAGTCCAGGTGAATGACACTTTGAATGTCTTGGCGAATGCCAGAGGCAAGTTCTGAATTTCCCTTTTTACTGGCAAAATAATCAGTGTCCATGTGGCAAGAGCTCACCCATCGGCCATTTTCGTTATAGTTAAATCAGGGCTGAAGAATTCTGTAAACCTTGCCCCGCTCCTTTCTGGAGCACTGAGTGATCCCACAGGATCGCTGTCAGTGGGAGAAAGGAGCATTTAGCTGTCCATCCTCCTCCCGTGTGCAATGCCATTGTATCCTTCAGTGTGCTCTGTGCAGCCACTGAGAAGAGTAGAATGGGCAGGGGCAAGGCCCAAGGCTGTGCCCCAGGGCTGAGCCTGGCCTGCAGCCTGAGGATGTCCTACAGTGCCACAGGTGATGTTCTGTCCTGCCTTTCTTTGCAGCTGAACCTGTTGGTGAAGGTGATCTGGCTTCCCAAACCACATCCACGACTGAGTCTCTGGGAGATGGTGAGGGTAGGTCAAGGCCTTTCCCCTGGGAGAGCTGCAAGCTCAGAGCCCAAAGCTCGGCCAGGAGGGCATCGCTGCAGGTGCCAGGACAGAGAGCCATGCACATGTGTGCCCTTGCCCTGCGCGATCCCCTCACTGCTCCTGTGGCTCAGTGGTGCCTGTGCAGCTGAGCAGAGATGGCAGAAGCTTCTGTGGCTGATGTGTTACAGATGTGTCTGCAGGGAGGACTTTTCCTGTCCCTGTGATCATTCCTACACAGAAGCCAGGCTCCCGTCGCAGGGGTGAGTAGTGTGTCCCTGCTGACCCCACAGGCTGAGCCCTGCTTTTGTGGCATCCATTCACGGGAAATGGAACCGTGTTGCTCTCAGGTCCTCCAAGGGGAAAGAACAAAGCTACAGGACAGAAGAAACCCCATGAGCCATCTGAACAAATGAGGGAAATGCTGAAGGAAATCCAGCAGGCAGGACAAGGTGGGTGCATTCCCTCAGCCTTCACCTGGGGCTACGTAGCCGAGGCTTTGGCGGCACATCTGGACACGCTGAGCCCGGCAGAGCAGGAAGGGATCCATGGCAGCCTCACTGCCCCGCTGCTGCTTCCACGCCCTGCAGGGCAGTTTCCCAGCCTGGCCTGGCTGCAACTTCTCCCCAGCCTCTGCAGGAAAGCATTGGGCATCAGCTGACAGGCAGCCCAAACTGCACCACAGGCATGAGATGCCCTGCAATTTCCCATCTCCAGGCAAATCAGAAGGGGAACCTGTATGGAGAAGGGAGAGCCCTGCCCTACCCAAAAAGTTGAAAGGGATTTCCTGAATCTTCACCATGTCTTTGAGAGGCATTGCCTCCTGAAGATGCCACCTCTCCAATGGGGAACAGTCCAATGTGATCCAGCTCTCTCTTTTCCCCAGAAGCAGATGGAGAGGCTGTGCAGAAGGAAGCATTTCCTGGAAGAACCAGTGGCTCATGGACAGCCTCTTCTGCAGAAAGGGAGGCGATGCCAGACACAGCCACAGGAGGTAATTGCTGTGCCTCTGGGCCTGAGCCCTGCTGAGGCTTGAGCTGCCCTCTCTGCTGCTTGGCACTGCGGGCACAGCCCGGACAAGACGGGCACAGCCCAGAGGAATTGTCCCGAGCAGGCTCAGGGCACTCGGGTACTGAGCTGTCCTGCTGGGCTCCCTCCCTGGGAGACACGTCCCGAAACCTGGGAGCGGCTGCACGGGGTGCCCATGGTGGGGAAAGGGCCGAGGGGGAGATCAAGGCCCCAGTGTGTCCTGAGAGGGCCTGGCTATGTGCCCGTGTCCTGGGGGATTTGTCCCAGGGGAAAGATGTTTGGAGAGATAGAAGTAGGTAGAAAGGGAAGGAGAAAGGGCAGGAAGGGGACAGGGGGATAGCTGTGCCACTGCCTGCTGCAGTTTTCCCCAGGGATTTAGCAAGAGTTGCAGCTGTGGAAGCGAGAGTTCCCAGGGCCCTGGGTTGCTTCAGCCGTCCCACCATGGATGTTGCACAGGGCATGGAAAGAGGGTGCAGAGTGACCAGGAGCCTGCCCAGAGCTCCCGAGGCCCCTGTGCAGTTTGACCTTGCCCATTCACACCTGGCTCCCACGGCCGTACCCGACTCCCTTGCAGTGCCCAATTCCCAAAGCAGAAGGGGATCCCAGCACACAAAGGAAATGGTTCAGGTCTTTGCTCCATTCTAGATTTGGATCACGCCTTGGAAGATTTGGAAGTCCAGGTGAATGACACTTTGAATGTCTTGGCGAATGCCGGAGGCAAGTTCTGAATTTTCCTTTTTACTGGCAAAATAATCAGTGTCCATGTGGCAAGAGCTCACCCATCGGCCATTTTCGTTATAGTTAAATCAGGGCTGAAGAATTCTGTAAACCTTGCCCCGCTCCTTTCTGGAGCACTGAGGGATCCCACAGGATCGCTGTCAGTGGGAGAAAGGAGCATTTAGCTGTCCATCCTCCTCCCGTGTGCAATGCCATTGTGTCCTTCCATGTGCTTTGTGCAGCCACTGAGAAGAGTAGAATGGGCAGGGGCAAGGCCCAAGGCTGTGCCCCAGGGCTGAGCCTGGCCTGCAGCCTGAGGATGTCCTACAGTGCCACAGGTGATGTTCTGTCCTGCCTTTCTTTGCAGCTGAACCTGTTGGTGAAGGTGATCTGGCTTCCCAAACCACATCCACGACTGAGCCTCTGGGAGATGGTGAGGGTAGGTCAAGGCCTTTCCCCTGGGAGAGCTGCCAGCTCAGAGCCCAAAGCTCGGCCAGTGGGGCATCGCTGCAGGTGCCAGGACAGAGCCATGCACGTGTGTGCCCTCGCCCTGCGCGATCCCCTCACCGCTCCTGCGGCTCAGTGGTGCCCGTGCAGCTGAGCAGAGATGGCAGAAGCTTCTGTGGCCGATGTGTTACAGATGTGTCTGCAGGGAGGACTTTTCCTGTCCCTGTGATCATTCCTACACAGAAGCCAGGCTCCCGTCGTAGGGGTGAGTAGTGTGTCCCTGCTGACCCCACAGGCTGAGCCCTGCTTTTGCGGCATCCATTCATGGGAAATGGAACCGTGTTGCTCTAAGGTCCTCCAAGGGGAAAGAACAAAGCTACAGGACAGAAGAAACCCCATGAGCCATCTGAACAAATGAGGGAAATGCTGAAGGAAATGCAGCAGGCAGGACAAGGTGGGTGCATTCCCTCAGCCTTCACCTGGGGCTAAGTAGCCGAGGGTTCTGGCTGGACATCTGGACACGCTGAGCCCGGTACAGCAGGAAGGGATCCATGGCAGCCTCACTGCCCCGCTGCTGCTTCCACGCCCTGCAGGGCAGTTTCCCAGCCTGGCCTGGCTGCAGCTTCTCCCCAGCCTCTGCAGGAAGGCATTGGACATCAGCTGACAGGCAGACCAAACCGCACCACAGGCATGAGATGCCCTGCAATTTCCCATCTCCCGGAAAAACAGAAGGGGCACCTATATGGAGAAGGGAGAGCCCTGCCCTACCCAAAAAGTTGAAAGGGATTTCCTGAATCTTCACCATGTCTTTGAGAGGCATTGCCTCCTGAAGATGCCACCTCTCCAATGGGGAACAGTCCAATGTGATCCAGCTCTCTCTTTTCCCCAGAAGCAGATGGAGAGGCTGTGCAGAAGGAAGCATTTCCTGGAAGAACCAGTGGCTCATGGACAGCCTCTTCTGCAGAAAGGGAGGCGATGCCAGGCACAGCCACAGGAGGTAATTGCTGTGCCTCTGGGCCTGAGCCCCGCTGAGGCTTGAGCTGCCCTCTCTGCTGCTTGGCACTGCGGGCACAGCCCGGACAACACGGGCACAGCCCAGAGGAATTGTCCCGAGCAGGCTCATGGCACTTGGGTACTGAGCTGTCCTGCTGGGCTCCCTATGTGGGAGACATGTCCTGAAACCTGGGAGCGGCTGCACGGGGTGCCCATGGTGGGGAAAGGGCAGAGGGGGAGATCAAGGCTCCAGTGTGTCCTGAGAGGGCCTGGCTATGTGCCCGTGTCCTGGGGGATTTGTCCCAGGGGAAAGACGGTTGGAGAGATAGAGGTAGGTAGAAAGGGAGGGAGAAAGGGCAGGAGGGGGACAGGGGGATAGCTGTGCCACTGCCTGCTACAGTTTTCCCCAGGGATTTAGCAAGAGTTGCAGCTGTGGAAGTGAGAGTTCCCAGGGCCCTGGGTTGCTTCAGCCGTCCCACCATGGATGTTGCACAGGGCATGGAAAGAGGGTGCAGAGTGACCAGGAGCCAGGCCAGAGCTCCCGAGGCCCCTGTGCAGTTTGACCTTGCCCATTCACACCTGGCTCCCACGGCCGTACCCGACCTCCTTGCAGTGCCCAATTCCCAAAGCAGAAGGGGATCCCAACACACCCTGAAAAATGTTCTCATCTGTGCTCCGTTCTAGATGAGGTTGCTCGAAAGGCTTCCCCATTAGATTGGTTGAGAAAAGTGTTGAAGCCTTTGGAGCCTCCTTCAGGTATGTTCTCACTGTCCTACACAGTAATAATTGTTGACAACTTCACAGCAACCAGGTTACACAAACTACTGTGGCTGTTGTGTTACAGATGTGTCTGCAGGGAGGACTTTTCCTGCCCCTTTGCTGATTCCTACAGAGAAGCCTGGCTCCCATCGCAGGGGTGAGTAGTGTTGTCCCTGCTGACCCCACAGGCTGAGCCCTGCTTCTGTGGCATCCATTCCTAGGAAATGGAACTACTTTCCGTTAAGGTCCTCTGAGAGGGAAGAACAAAGCCCCTGGACACAAGAAACCACATGAGCCAAACAACATCTTGAAACGAATAGTGACAGAACTGCTGAAAGGGAATGGTGAGAGCATTTCCCTCAGCCTTGTCCTGGGGCTCAGCAGCTGAGGGCTCTGGCTGCACATCCGGACACGCCGTGCCCAGAACAGCGGGAAGGGATCCATGGCAGCCTCGCTGCCCCGCTGCTGCTTCCATGCCCTGCAGGGCAGTTTCCCAGCCTGGCCTGGCTGCAGCTTCTCCCCAGCCTCTGCAGGAAGGCATGGGGCATCAGCTGCCACACAGCTCAAACTCAGCAGGGATCCCCTGCATTTTCCCGGTCCCCAGTAACATCCTGAGATGTGGCTGCTTGGAGGAGGGAGGGCCATAGCCAGCCCCAAAGGCCTGGGGGGATCAGGATTTTCCTGATCATTACCCATGTCTTGGAAGAGTATTGCCTCCTGAAGAGGCCACCTCCTGGATATGCAATGATTCCATCTGATCCAGCTGTGCCTCTTCCTTTCTCAAGGGATGGACAGAGAGGCTCTATGGAAGGTGACATTTCCTGCAGGAAGGGAGGCGATGCCAGGCACAGTCACAGGAGGTAATTGCTGTGCCTCTGGGCCTGAGCCCTGCTGAGGCTTGAGCTGCCCTCTCTGCTGCTTGGCACTGCGGGCACAGCCCGGACAAGACGGGCACAGCCCAGAGGAATTATCCCCAGCAGGCTCATGGCCCTCGGGTACTGAGCTGTCCTGCTGAGCTCCCTCCGTGGGAGACAAGTCCCGAAACCTGGGAGCGGCTGCACGGGGTGCCCATGGTGGGGAAAGGGCCGAGGGGGAGATCAAGGCTCCAGTGTGTCCTGAGAGGGGCTGGCTATGTACCCGGGGGCTGTGGGAGCTGTTTCATGGGCAGGTGGGCAAGCAGGAGGGAGGTACGGAGGTTGAGAGAGACATCAGTGGCACTGCAAATTTCCCCAAGCATTTAGTGAGGGTTTCCTGTGTGGGAGGGAGAGAGCCCCAGGGCCCTGGGCTGCTCCAGCTGCCCCTCCAGGCATGTTGCACAGGACCTGCAAAGAGCGTGAAGAGTGACCAGGAGGCACAGGCTCCCACAGCCTTACCCCACCCCCTTGCAGTGTCCAATTCCCCAGGGCAGAAGGGGATCCCAGCACACCATGGAAATGCTTCTGTAGGATCTGTGCTCCCTTCTCGACTGGGATCATGACTTGGATTACTTGGAAATGCTGGTGAATGGTGCTTTGAAGACCTTGCTAGATGTTGGAAGCATGTTCTGAATGTACCTTTCCTGACAGAATAATCTGTGTCAGTGTGGCAAGAGCTCACTCATGAGCCAGTTCCCTTAAGTTCCTCTGAAGGATGATCAGTTCTGGAAACCTTGCCCTGCTCCCTTCTGGAGCCCTGAGGGATCCCACAGGATCGATGTCAGTGGGAAGAAGGGGCATTTAGCTGTCCATCCTCCTCCCATGTGCAATGCCACTGTGTCCTTCTGTGTGCTCTGTGCAGCCACAGAGAAGAGCAGAGAGGGAAGGGGCTGGGCCCAGGGCTGTGCCCCGGGGCTGAGACTTTCTCAGCTCATTTGCTGGCCCCAGGGAGCCTGAGCTGCTTCTGCTGCCTCTGCCAAGTCCTGGCCTTGCCTGGGGCTGGGTTTGGAGGTGCTGGCAGCTCCAGGGAGTCCTTTCTGCCCCCGACTGCCCCGCAAGGGGCTCCTTCAATCCCAGTGTGGGGCCACTGCAGGCATGAGGTGCCCCTGGCCCTGCTCCTGAGTGGAAGGCAGAGCCAAGGGAGTGCCTTGGAGGGCACCAATCACCCAGGTGCCCTCACTGCCACTCGGGCCTGAAGGAGAATCTTCAGCAGTGCCATTGGAGCTGTTGTGTCCTGCCTTTCTTTGCAGCTGAGCCGGTTGCTAAAGGTGATCTGGCTTCCCAGCCCACATTCAGGATTGAGCCTCTGGGAGATGGTGAGGGTAGGTCAAGGCCTTTCCCCTGGGAGAGCTGCCAGCTCAGAGCCCAAAGCTCGGCCAGGGGGGCATCTCTGCAGGTGCCAGGACAGAGCCATGGCTGTATGTGCCCTCGCCCTGCACGATCCACTCACAACTTCTGCTCAGCACTGGCAGCTGTTTGGAGGAGGGTGGGCCCTAACCCAGCTGAAAAAGACCAGATGATTTGTTGATTTTACCCGATTTTGCATAAGCATGACGCCCTTAACATGCCATTAAAGAAATGGAGAATTTCTCCATCTGTTAAGGTGTACTTTTTGTTTCTCAAGTGATGGGCCAAAAGTCAGGACAGAAGGAGGTGTTTCCCCAACGAAGCAGAGGCCGATTGGCAGCCCCTGCTGCAGGAAGGAAGGCCAAGCCAAACACAGGTATGGGCACGGGCAGAGGCTCAGAAGGTAATTGCTGTGCCAGGCTCATCAGGGCTCAGCCGTTGGCAGGGCTGTGTGGCTGCAGCTCTTCCCCCAGGGCCTGCCCTTGCACAGCCCGGCAGCAGCCAAAGCTGGAGGCGCCTCTGGAGTCCTTGAGGCCTCTGGAACTCGTTCACAGCCCCAGGGAAAGGGGACTCGTGCACCAACGTCCCTCCTGCTGCAGCTGCTCTGGAGCTGGCCCTGAGTGCCCAGAGGCCCAAGGCACAGGAGCAGACCCGAGCGGGAGCCCTGCCGCCAGCCCAGGGCCAGAGCCAGCCTTGGCTCCCGACTGGGCAGGGGCTCCGCTGGGTCCTGACAGGGCCTGACTCTGTGCCCTGGGGCTGGGGGAGCTGTCACGGGGCAGGGAGGGCCAGGGCTGGCAGGGGCTGCTCAGCGATGGGTTTGGCTCGTGTCCCTCCTAGCAGCGACTGCCCAAGAAGCTGCACAGCCCCCGGGCTCTCCTCCCGGCCTGCTGGGGTTTGTTGAGCGGTACAGCCTGTGCCAAGGGGCAGCAAGGTGCCTGCAGGCCCCAGCTCTGAGGGAAACGGAGAACGTCCTGCCCGCATCCACCGTGCTGCCAGCTCAGCAGTGCAGCACAGCACGGGCTGACCCTCCCCATTGCTTCCACAGGTGCAGCAGCTGGAACCACAGCACATGTTCCTGATGCCCAGAAGGGCCTTGGAAAGGGTTTCTGTAAGGGAACAGGCTTCTGGCTAGGGTTACTGGCAGGCCTGCTTGTCTTGGAGCTGATATTCATCTTATGCTCTGTCCGAATTTGGACTTGCTGGAAGAGAAAAGGGTGAGTGTTTAGTTCACCTTTCCCTCAAACAGCTTCTTTTGAAAGTCTACTGTACATAGGAAACATTCCCAGTGAGGCTGCAGTGTAGGTGTGGCCAGTCCATGATTGTCCAAAGAACTCTGCTGAGGGTTCTGCTGCTGCCCAGAGCTTTCCTTGGACTCCTAATTGCTGGGCCTTGTCCTGGGGGGCCCGCTGGGGCTGCAGCCAGTGCTGGCTCCCACTGAGGCTGCCTGGCCAAGAGCAGCCCCAGGGGCACAGGGCAGAGGCAAAGCACGGTGGGGAGGAGCAAGAACAGGGACAAGATTGGCCTTGAAAGGCAGAGGCGTTCTGGGGCCCGCTCCTGGCCAGGGAGCCTGGCCAGAGCCGTGCCCAGCTGGCCAGGGCCTTGAGGGACAGCTATGCAGCTGGGCCAAGCTGTGCCAGCAGCTCCAGCCGTGCTGGGGAGCCTTGCCAGCTCTGGGCCCTGCTGTGCAAGAGGCTCCCTGTGTGCCACTGGCAGCTGGGGCCTCAGCCACCTCCTCTTTCCACAGTTCCACCTCTGGACAGGAGTTGTAAGATGGTGGCTTCACCTCACACCCAAAGACCAAGAGCAGCTCCTCCAGCAGTTAGAAGAGCCTGGGTAGCCCTGTCAAGAGTTCTGAGAAGACTCCAGAACAGCCATTGTCAAGGAAATCTCCTATTCTCCTGGAGATCCCACTGCCACCTCCTTGTCCCATGTATATCCCCAAGCTACTTCCATCTCTTTTTTGATCCTCCTCTGTCCCGTCCCGACTTCTTCTATAGACCCCAGGAGCAGCCCAGCACCCTCCAGCCCCTCCTGAGACCAACATGTCCCTTCCTCTGCCCCTGAACCCCCTGGTCCTGCCCTCTAAACAACACTGAAGTTATCCCCGCTCTCTGCCAGTCTGGGTGATGGCCCTTTCTTTAGTTGCACTACAGGGAAGGTGCCGTCACCCCAGTGTCTGGGTGGCAGCAGCAGCAAAGCCCAGCTGGCAGCAGCACTGGCTGAGCTCCATGGCCAGGAGCAGCCGTGGATGCCCACGGTGTGGGCAGGCAGGAGCCAGGCAGGGGCTGCTGTGACCAGCGGCGGGGTCCTGAGGGCTGGGGGAGCCCAGGGGGCAGGCAGCAGCATGGGGCTCCTGAGAAAAAGGAACCCCATTTGCTTAGTTTTTCACTTTTCGATATTAGAAATTTGTAGAAATATTTCAAAATATTTTTTCTGTAGACAGACACCCCCAAATATTTCTTCCCAATTCCAATAGTAGTTAAAGATTTTTCTAAGTAGTTTTAGAATCCAAAAAAATGACCTCATTTTGTCTTCACTTTTCATTTTTAAAAATATTTAGAAATATCTCTTGTATAGAGAAATCCCCATATGTTTCATTCCTTTTTCCACAAGACATCTGTATTTTTGAAACTGGTTTTAGAGGTCTGGAAAATATTTTCCTCTTATACAATAAAAAAATAAAATTGCATTTCAGTGGTAATCTTTATTTTAGGAAGAAGTAAGACCCCTTCAGCCCGCCAGCCTGCTGCAGAGGCTCTTTTCCCACAGGATCTTTTTATCTGGTCACAACCAACATACATAAAACCATTTCCCAGATATTTCCTGGGATTTTGGACAAGCTAACATCTTAGTCTTCTCAGACAAACTCTGAGCACAGTGGGAATGTCTTCAAGTTACCATCTTTGTTTGCTTCTGGTGGAACTCCCTCAGTTCTAGAGCAGGGCCTTCTCTCAGCTTCCTGCTGCCCCCGGGCTCTCCTCCCGGCCTGCTGGGCTTGGTTGGGTAGCACAGCCTGTGCCAAGGGGCACCAAGGTGCCTACAGGCTCCAGCTCTGGGGGAAACCGAGAATGTCCTGCCCGCATCCACCGTGCTGCCAGCTCAGCAGTGCAGCACAGCACGGGCTGACGCTCCCCATTGCTCCCACAGGCGCAGCTGAAACCACAGCACATGTTCCTGATGCCCAGAAGGGCCTTGGAAGGGGTTTCTGTCAGGGAACAGGCTGCTGGCTGGGGTTCCTGGCAGGCCTGCTTGTTTTGGAGCTGATATTCATCTTATGCTCTGTCCGAATTTGGACTTAAGAGAAGACAGTGAGTGTTTAGTTCACCTTTCCCTCAGACAGCTTCTTTTGAAAGTCTACTGTACATAGGAAACATTGCCAGTGAGGCTGCAGTGTAGGTGTGGCCAGTCCATGACGGTCCAAAGAACTCTGCTGAGGGTTCTGCTGCTGCCCAGAGCTTTCATTGGCCTCCTAATTGCTGGGCCTTGTCCTGGGGGGCCCGCTGGGGCTGCAGCCAGTGCTGGCTCCCACTGAGGCTGCCTGGCCAAGAGCAGCCCCAGGGGCACAGGGCAGAGGCAAAGCATGGTGGGGAGGATAAAGAGCAGGGACGAGATTGCCCCGTAAAGGCAGGGGACGGGAGAATGTCGCTTATCGGAGGAAGCCCCAAAGAGCGGGTGGAAGGGGTGCCGGCTGATCAAGGACCCCCAAGGAGTGGAGGGAGGGCGTATAGGCTGATGGAGTGTCGCGAGGAGCGGTTGGGGAGTGTAGGGGTGTCCGTTGGTGGGGAGGAGCAGCCGGAGCGCTTGCACGGTCCGGTGATGGGGAGGCCGGCAGGGCCTGTCAGAGTAGGCTCAGCCTGGCCGGTGGGTACGGCCAACGCCGCCCGCCCACAGGACCATGGTGCAGTTCCTGTTCGAGGCGGACCTGCGCGGGCTGCTGAAGCTGGACACGCTGATCCCGAATGCGCCGCCTACGCGATGGCAGCGCAAGGCCAAGGAGAGTGGCCCCGGGCCCAGTCCCATCGGCGTGTCGCCCATGAAGCCGGCCAATCGCTCCCACAGCTCCAGCAAGACGCCGTCCAAGACACCCGGTGAGCGCCGGCCCCCAGCGACAGAGGTTGAGTGCGGGAGCCTCGCCCAGGATGCTTGTCTGTAGCCATGGGGCTCTGGGCTCCCTGCCACGCTGCCCTACCGGCTGCTGCTCAGGCAGGAGGAGGTGAGCTGTGCTCCTGACAGCCACTCACCTCCTTGCCAGCATTAGGGGCAGAGCTCTTAGCACTGGGGCTGGCGAGCTGCTGTTTGCCCAGCTGAGCCTTCCTGGCACGGTTGTATGCTAGGACGAGTGTGGGCAGGACTGTTAGCTGACAGCTTTACATCTTGTGAGCGTTTTAGTATCTTCCCCTTATCTCTGGACTCTGGAATTGTTGCACTAGACCCAAGGAGTTGCACCACACTGTCCCTAACCAACTTGGTGGCAGGGAGGAAAATATAAGTTAGTTGTGACTGGGTGGCATGAGACCTCAGAGTCCTACTTGTCTGGTGGGTGTGATGTGGAGGAGTGTTGGGTTTGCTCCCATGAAAGCTCTAATATAGGCTGTTAAATAGCTGTAAGACAATATTTTCATATGTGAATGCAGGTAAATCTGGATCCAGAATTCAAAGCACCCCCACAAAGGCTGGGGGGGATCGCTACATTGCCAACCACAGCACTATGCAGATGGAGATGGCAAATTTCCTCCTAACCAAAGAGAATGACCCTGATGAGGATTCCCCTACCAAGAAGGTGAGCATGTTGCTAAGTTACAATTACTTCACAACCGCTACTCCTTCCTGCCCCTTTATCAAGTGGGCACATGGGACTGACAAGTCCCAGCCATCACTACTTGCAGCTCTGGGCTTCAGGAGCCTAGGATGAGATTGAAGCTGTAGAGACTGCCATGCACTCTAAGCCTATGCTGCTTCTGGTAGCAAAATTTAGCTTTTGACTAATGAGGTTTTAAAATGTAGCAGGCAACAAAAACACAAAGCTGTGAGCCTATGCAAAGTGAAACTGCTGGTGGTAGCTATTCTAGGACAATGTCTCCACAGGGAACACTTCTGGAATGTTTTACACTGTGTTCTGAAATCTGTTTATGAAGCATTTGGTCGCTTTGTGGCTGTGGCTTTTCCCACTGGCAATAACACTGAATTTGCCATTGTGTGAAAATGTGAGCAGGACGATGTATGAAAGTCTGAGGGAAAACTGCTTTGACCTGCCTCTGTGTGACTGACCCTTGCAGCACAGTCAAACATCTTCAGATTCTAAGAGAAGGGGACTTAGGTGTCTGTTTAAATTGCAGTGTGGGAATTGTTTTAAATGCATTGCACTGAGGGTGATTTGTCTCTGTAGGAGCAACAGAAAGCCTGGACAGTGAATCTGAATGGTTTTGATGTAGAAGAGGCAAAGATCCTCCACCTCAGTGGAAAACCACAGAATGCTCCACAAGGTATGATACAGAGTCGTTGTGAGCTGAATCAGCAGCAGAGATCAGGTCAGGGGAACAGCAACACAGAGGCTCTGTATGTGGTCACAGGAGAAATCAACTGGTTTCTGAGAGCTGTACAGGCTGGAGTCTCCTTTCTTACGGTTCCTGAGGTCGAGGGAGGGCATAACAGTTACAGTGAATTTATTTAGGAGAGTTGCTATGACTGCCAGTTGGTCACCTGTTACAGGGCTTGCAAGGGTCTTCAGGGTGAAGAGAGAGATGAGAATCTTGACCTCATGTTCAGAAGGCTTGATTTATTATTTTATTATATATATTACATTAAAACTATACTAAAAGAAATAGAAGGAAAGTTCTCAGAAGCTAGCTAAGCTAAGAATAGAAAAAGAATGAATAAACAAAGTTCTGTGTCTCAACAGAGAGTGAGACCCAGCTCTGCCATGAGTGGTCAGTAAATCCAAACATTCACCCAAGACCAATCATGCATCCACCTGTTGCATTCCACAGCAGCAGATAACCGTTGTTTACATTTTGTTGCTGAAGCCACAGCTTCTGAGAAGGGAGAAAAATCCTAAAGAAAGGATTTTTATGAAAAGATATCGGTGACAGTCACCTGTACTGCAGGTTCCAAACCTTCATGAAGTCTGTAAGAGCATGAAACTCTCTGCTGTACACTTTCTAGCTTAAACTGCAACTAAATATAATGGGATTCAAAACCCCAAGTGTTTGTTAAATTTTTTTCCATGAATGAGGAAATTGTAGCTCACCCCTGTTCAGCAGTTCATTCTGCCAGTGATTTTTGTGCACGGCAGGCTTGTGAGTGTTTCTCTTAGGACTTTATTTTCACTCCAAGGGATTCCTAGTTGGGTGAGCAGCACTCAGCCGGGAGGAAACTAACTCAGGTTAACAAACCTGTTCCCCTGCACACAGGCTATCAGAATAACCTGAAAGTGCTCTACAGTCAGAAAATGGCACCTGGATCCAGCAGGAAGAAGAGCAGATATATTCCCTCAAAGCCAGACTGGGTCTTGGATGCACCAGAGATGTTCAACAACTACTGTAAGTAGGCTGCAGGGTTTAGTGCTGGGCATCCAGAACTTTCTGCACTGGATTGCTGTTCCTAGGACAGTGTAACTGGGCTGTCTGTATTATTTTGTGTACCCAGGCTAGCACAGACCACTTCTGGAGTGTCCCTGTGTGGCCTTACAGGGACAGTGGTCTAGGGCACTGTGTAGGTGCCTTGGAGCAGGGTACCTGGCCCCAGCAGCTGGGCATAGTGACACTCAGAAGGCTGCCCCTCACCTGTACGTGTGTCTGTGCACACGTGCACCCACACCTGCTGCATCAGCACGGGTGAAGGGCAGGGCTCTCTAGCCAAGCATGGTGTGACCTGCATTGCTCTTTCAAATTGTAGATCTGAATCTCGTAGACTGGAGCTCCCAGAACTTCCTGGCAGTGGCTCTGGACAACGCTGTTTATCTGTGGAATTACGCTACTAGGGAGATTATCCCCCTACTGCAGACAGAGCATCCATATCCTTACATTTCCTCTGTGTCATGGATTAAAGATGGAGACTATCTTGCTGTTGGCACAAGTAGTGCTGAGGTTCAGGTGAATGCAGGAGTAAAACTAGAGGTGTTTTCTAGGGATTGACAGAACTGTGGGGCCTGGGGAAAAAACCTTTGCTGACAGAGGAAGGATGCCATGCACCTGACTTGTCTTCCCTGGTGTGGGGTGGAACTGCCCAGCATGCAAGGCAGGGTTTGGTCTGGGGGTTTTCTGACAAGCAGCGTTACCTTCTGTGCTATAGTAATGAGATACACATTTTCTCTGTTCCCTTACTGAGAAAGCTGAATGCCAGAGCTCTTTGCAGTGAGGTTCCTAGGGCATAGAAACAGGATTGGGTTTCTTCTGAAGAACTTTTTGCTTTGCCTCTCCAGCTATTGTTGCATTTATATTGTTGTATATCATATTTCTAAGGTCTCATACCTTCTAGGTTGTTTTCTCACAGCAGCTCTTCACAGCAGTGTTGTTGTTGCTTCTCAGTCAGGGCTCCTTTCCAGCTCTCCTTGAATGCCCCACCCCCTTTTATCCCAGCTACCTCCACGGGCTACAGCTTCTGCCCAATCAAGGATATTGCAGCTGCAGCCCAGTTACAATAACTAGAATCAGGGCAGGGTCACTTATACAATACAGAGATCTTTTACTGCAATACATATATTTACTCAGGCCCCTATAAGCTATGGGACATTGAGCAGCAGAAACGTCTCCGAACCATGACCAGCCATTGTGGCCGTGTGGGAACCCTCAGCTGGAACAGCTGCATCCTCTCCAGGTAAAGCAGTGGGTCAAGGGCAGTTTCCAGTTGTTGCAAACTCCTGTCCCTCAATCTATGTGTGGCATGGGTTAGGGATGGCAGAGAGAAGTTGGTCCTGGCTTGGGATTCTTACTCAGCCTTATCTGTTGGGGCTGTGAGGAGAAGGCGTCTTTCCTGTATTGCAATTTGTGCTGAAGTTGTGAAGAGCTTGTGTGGGTGTTTCACTCACACCAACAGACCTGTGTTGCTGGTGACACTGGTTGAAACCCAGTGGCAGCTATAGCAGCCTTGCAACAACGAAAATGGATTTGGGTGAAAATGTGCAGCCTGACTCTGTAAGCCTTCTCTTCTCTCTGCAGTGGTGCACGGACTGGGCACATCCATCACCACGATGTCCGAGTGGCTGAGCGTCACGTGGCCACCCTTGCTGGCCACACACAGGAGGTGTGTGGACTCAGATGGTCTCTGGATGGCCGCTACCTGGCCAGTGGTGGCAGTGACAGTCTGGCGAACGTCTGGCCATGCACCCAAGGTGGGGGTGGAGACTTTGCTCCTCTACAGACCTTCACTCAGCACCAGGGTGCTGTCAAGGTGAGCACAGAGCTGCCACGGGCGGATATGTGTGTGCAAGGCAGGCATGCAGCACTGGCTGGGTGCAGGTTGCCTCTTGTATGTTTTAAAATGAACTCTCCTCGCTCAGGCTGTGGCGTGGTGCCCATGGCAGATGAATGTTCTAGCCACTGGAGGTGGCACTAGAGACAGACATATCTGCATCTGGAACGTGTGTTCTGGCGCCTGCCTCAGTGCTGTTGATACCCGTTCCCAGGTGAGATATGAACATCAGCTTGGAGACAAACACCTTCTGGCAGCACACCTACACAGAGCTGCTGGCTCCTCAGGCCCAAAGGCACAGGGAAGGAGGGGGACCATGCTCGCCTCCGAGTGGTGAGCATCAGCACAAGCACCTCGTCTCACCTGTATTACTGCCTCTTTGCAGGTGACTTCTATCCTATGGTCCACAAACTACAAGGAGATCATTTCAGGCCATGGCTTTGCACAGAATCAGCTGGTTACATGGAAGTATCCAATAACGACCAAGGTTGCAGAGCTGCAAGGTAGGTGGATGTTGTTATCTTGTTGTTGCATTTCTAAAATCCCATACTGTTGCAATCATATCTCTAAAGTCTCATACCTTCTCAGTGATACTTCTTGGGGGCAGTTCTTCACAGCTCTGACTTCTCCTGCTTGTTGCTCCTTCTTCGTCAGGGCTCCTTATCAGCTCAGCTTGACTGGCCAAGCCCAGCCCCTTTTATCTCAGTTATCTTCACTAGCTACAGCTGCAGCCCAATTAAGGACATTGCAGCTGCAGCCCATCAAAAACAACCAGGGCTTATCAAGACAAGGCCTATATACAGATATTCAATATACAATACAAATATTTTACTAAGACTCCTACTATATTTCCCCCTTTTCATTTACTCACAGATACTAAGACTCCTACTATAGGTGGACAGGGCCTGGGTGTGGGGGGGGTGTTAGAGGTTGAAGACAGCTGCACTCCTTGGTTTGAGCCTGCAGCATCACTGATACAGGACAGTATCCGGGGCCATGCTGCTAGGAGTAAAGCATGCCCACGGGGCTGTGGAAGAGATACCACTGATCCAAGTGTGTGCTTGGGGTCTGGAATCACGCTGCCACAGCCACTGGGGAGACAGCTATGCAAGCTGGCAGGGCTCATGGGAGCATACAGGAGCAAATGTGCATGTGCTGATCAGCTCAGCCCTGACTGCACATTCCTTCTCCTCCTCAGGTCATACTGATAGAATCTTGACCCTGACCATGAGCCCTGATGGTACAACAGTGGCCTCAGCAGCTGCTGATGAAACAGTGCAAGTCTGGAGCTGTTTTGAGATGGACCCCATAAAGAAAAAGGAGAAAGAGAAGGCAAACTGTGCCAAAAGTGGTATTCCTCACCAGAGCATCCGCTGAGAGCACGGGATTGTTGTGGGGAGGGGGATATTTGGTTTACACACTGTACAGTATTTTAAATGTTAATAAACTGCTTAACTTGACTTTTTCTTAATGGAGTCTGATGGAAGAAAAAGCCATGGCTCCTAAACCCAAGTCCTCCCTGAGGCTGGGGATCTGAGCAAAGAGTGGAGGCCTAAGTCTTAAGGGCCAGTTTACAGGCCCCTGAGCTTAGCACAGCCTAGCAGAAGGATGCTGTGCAAGGGCTGTACTTCTGTTTCTGTCCCAGCTAAGACAGATATGTCACCTGCCCCATCTAGATGCTGACTACAAGCAGAGCAGCTCCACCACAGGCTCAACTGAAAGCACAGCATGGCTGTGGCCTCAGTTTGTGTTGTCCTGGCCTGTCTCACAAGCCCAGAGACACCTTACCATGGCTCTGCAGGCAGATCTCAGTTTGTCTTGTTAGCTACAGGCAGCCATCACTGCCTGCCTATGGTGCTGGAGTAGAATAGCTGTTGGAAAAAAAAGGAGGGAGGGAAATATAGAGCAACAGCTGTAATCACCCCGAAGGCTGGAAAGGGGCTGGCTCTGGCATAAAGCCTGATGCAAAACAAAAGGTTAGCTTACACTGCCACAGCCAGCCTGGATGTCATGCAAAAGCCACGCAAAGCACCACCAACCCTGTGCTCAGCCTTCAGTCACGTACTCTTCCAACAACTCTGATCTCCCTTCCCCTCCTGCTGACAGGAGGCCCTGGTGCCTCACTGAGGCTTCATGCAGGGGAGCCAGCACCAGGGCTCAGCTGACATTTATTGGCGCTTGACTCCCCTACACTTGGAAAAATGCCTTTTTTCCAGGCTGAACTGTGCTGGAGCAAGTTGCAGAAAATATATTTGAGCCCTTACCTGACCAACAACCAGCTCAGCCATGCTGCTTTGCACGGTGGAGCCACAGTGTCTGAGGTTGTGGGGCTGCACCAGACCCATCAAGCCTGTCCTTCAGCTGCACCAGCATTGCCAGGGGCTGCTGGGGACACTGAACAGCTGATAAGCACCTTGGCCTGTACAAAGCAGCTCCACCAAGCCTGTGCCTCCCATCAGCCCTCACTGATTAGCTGAGGGTGGATTATTAACTGTTTTCACCTTTCCCTCAGCACAGTGCCACACTGTGCCTAGCACCAGCTCTGCCTCCTGAGCCTTACAGCAGCTGGAACCTTCCAAGGTTCCGACTTGTGCTCTGCCAAGGCCAGTGAGTGTGTAACCACACCCACCAGAGCACCCCCCCCCCACACATAAAGCTGATATGGGGGGCACAGTCTCAAAAACAGCCACTGAGCCAGCACCTTCCCAGCAGTGCTGCTGGTGCATCCCCATTTGGCCACTTGGGAAAGATCAGGAGGTCCAAGGATGGCGCTCTCCCTCAGACACAAATCCTCAGGCCACAGCTGTCTCTAAAGGGGAAGCAGGCAGAAACCCAGATGCAAGGCTGGGCTCCTCCACAGAGCTGTGCTGTTGTTGTAGGAGCCCTGCCCCACACCCCTGCACTTGGTGCTGGGAGTTAGCACAGACTTGCTTTGTGGGGCCACAGCTGATTAGGCCTTCCCTGGTCCCTGACCTGGAAGGAAAGCTTTATATGCCAAAAAGTTCCTGTCATTTTTGCAGTCCCATGTAAGAGCAGCTCAGCTTTCTCACAGACTCTTTCTTTCTCCTTAGCACATGCCCCACACCCAGATGCTGTGCATTACATAGCCCTTAGAAGACCTCTGAGCATTACTAGAGAATAATGATACTGCAGGGTCTTTGACCCCATGCTGGTCTCTTACAGTCCTGGAGTGAGGAGGAGCAGAGGAAGGAAGTGGGCACTGATCCAGCAGGCCCAGTAAACACAGCCCTGTAAGGTGTGAATTCAGTTCACAGCATGACAGCATATTAATTACCAAGTACCATGGCCAGCCCATAGAAGAGCACAGCTAACAGTGTTATGAATCAGAAGCTTGACTAGGCCAATATTCAAGCAGCAATCAATTTATTATTTAATATGGCAAAGTATGAGCAATACAGCGCTGGGTACAGTGGGGGAAGTTTTCCCTCCAACTGCACACTGATAATTGAGGATTACAGGTATTTATAGGGGTACTCATCAGTTTTTTTCAGCAGTTTCTATTTTCAATCTTTTACTCATCAGCAATTTTTGTTCCAAATTATTACATCACAATTCTATACACTACTGTGATTTTAATTTCTCAGGATGTATCTCAAAGGAGTATCCCCAGATGGTGACGGTCCAGTTTCCAAAAGAAGAAAGATGAATCTCATCTGGTGGGGTCCAGCTCCCCAGATGTGTGTCCACCTTTTAATTGCAGAGAATCCAAATCTCATAACAGTGATGCCCAGCTTCCCTTTGGTCGAAACCATAAATCCTTGAGGTGATGTTCATCTTTTTTTCTCAAACTGTTTTTCTCTGCTTCAATAAGGTGTGAGATAGGCATATTTTCTTTATATATATTCCAAAGCTACAGTTTCAAGGATACAAGTAATATTCTAAAATTATACTTCAAAAGGGTATTATTGCAGAACTCTTTATGGATTAAATGCAAGCAAAAAGCAACATCTATAACACTTTAATTCAAATGCTCCTAAATCAACTAGGATTAATTTGAAAACAAAAGATAGGTTCAAAAGTCTTTTTCCATGCTTTATTTTCCTCAGTTATTATTAGAATTCACAGCTCTCCCATTGTTGGGGTCCACACATTTTGCATTCACATATACACATATCGCCTGTTTGTGCCTGACACGAAACACAGCTTTGCATCTCACAGCCAAGAAAATGCACTCCTTGCTCTTCTGACACAGCTCTCTCTGTTCATGATGTGGGACAGCGAGTGCTGATGATGTGCAGGAGCTGATGCAAGGGACAGGGATGAGGATGCAGCAGGCACAGTGCCAAGCTGACAGAGGGATGATCTCTGGCAGTGGCACTGAAGGAGAAGAGTTTGCAGGCAGGACAGAAAATGGCTCTTTGTTTCACCTCTTCTTTCAGTGCTGCTAAGAATGTAGCCTGGAGCAAGCTGGGAACACCAGAGCCTGGAGCCCTTTCCAGGCAGGGCTGCATCAGACACAAACCAGCAGGGGACTGAGTGTTGGAAAAGAAATGAAATTTAGCAAAATGTGTAATTATAGTTTAGTTATGAGTTGTGTGTGAATTGGTTTGTTAAAAGCAGTTTTGCAGCTGTTGATAGTGTGTGTGTTTGGTTTGTGTGTAACTTAGCAGGTAGTCTTAGGAATTTAGTAAATAATTAAACTAGTGCAGGAGAGTAAGAATGCTAACCTGTCTGAAGGCAGCATACAATGCTCTTAGAATAAGATAAGCAGAAGATTTATGATCTTGCCTGTGAACTAAGGAATGTATCACAAGGGAACTGTTTCTTGGAGACTTTGTTGTGAATCGCATGTATAAGAGGGAAGCACCCATATGTGAAATCGGGGGCTTGGGTTTTTGGGACGTGAGTCCCTCAGCACCCCGGGCCCGTAATAAAGCACCCACAAAACTTATCCGAGTTTTGTGTCATTTATCACTCGGGCAACAGTTTTTCTGGCGACCGCGGCAGGACTCCAAAGGCAGCTGGGGCGGTTCCGCGTCCTGATCCACTCCAAGCCGGCACCGAGCACTTCTCGGGGAGACATCGGTCATGCCCGACCCCGCGCCTGTTGGACAACTGCCAGGGTAAGCTCGAAGGTGCTTTATATTGGAAAAAGGTGATAATTGGATTTGGATTTGGTGGTTGGTAAAAAGCCTAGGCTCCGGCCATAAGACGTCTAAGGACGCAGGACCGGAACTCGCCTCCTGTTTTTGTTTGGGAAGGACGGCGAGAAGGTATATTGGTTTAAGGTGTATTGATTTACTGGAACTAAAGGTGGAATTAAAGGCTGTAATATGATGTCTTTTAAAACTTTTAAAACCTTAGTGCAAGCCAATGGTAAAATACCTGGAAATACGCCGTTAGGTTGTATATTGAAACAGTGGAAAAGTGACGGGTATTATCAAGAATTGGATAAAAGTAAAATGATAGATTATTGTAATCATTGTTGGCCTGAATATGAGATTGGGCAAGCGGGATGGCCGGTGAATGGTACACTGGAATTGGAGATAATGGAATCTTTGATGCAATTTTTAAGGAGAAATGAGAAATGGGATGAAATACCATATTTGGATTTGTTTTTCGTTTTGTACCGGAAAGATGAATGGCAAAAGGAGTGTGGTATTTTGGTTTTAGAAGTGAATGATGAAAGGGAGTGTGTGGGATGTAAAGAAAGAAAGGAGCGTAATTTGTATCCTTCAGTTGAGGAAGATTTGTCTTACTGTATAGCACTTCCGAGGGCTCCGGTTGCTCCTAATGTGCCCCCTGCTCCCCCTGCGGATATAGCTATAAAAACAGGATCTAGTGAGAGTGATAGTGATGGTGGTGATGGTGAAAGGAATGAGAGTGTTAAAAGAACTCCGTTAGCAGGGCGGACTCGCAAGGGGAGGAAGGGGCAGAAGGGGCCACAGTTAATTGCGCCGTTAAGGGAAGCTGTGGGACCACAGGGAGAAAGGATACTTTTAAAGGTGCCTTTCTGCCCCGGGGATTTGGTAATATGGAAGCAATCAGCGGGGAGTTATCGGGAGGATCCTGAAAGGGTGGCAAGGGTGGTTAAAATGGTAATAAGGACTCAGAATCCGGACTGGAATGATTTACAGGTATTATTAGATACTATAATGGATTCCACAGAAAGGAAATGGTTATCAAAGCCACTAGAGAAAAGGCTCGTGAGGAGATACGGTTGAGACAACTAAATGAAACAGTTGATGAATTGGTACCTAGTGAGGAACCAAGGTGGGACCCAAATTCTACGGGGGGAATAAGGGCTGTAAAACGATATCAGGAATTGTTGGTGGAAGGAATTAGGACAGGAATACCTAAGACTATGAACTGGTCTAAGCTGTATTCGGTCAAGCAGGACAAGAATGAGTCACCGTCTGCCTTTTTAGAACGATTAAAAGACATGGCTCGGAAGTTTACTAATTTAGATGTAGAGGATCAATCAGGAAAACTTCAATTGGCATTGTTGTTTATGGGGCAATCACAAGAGGATATTAGGAAAAAGTTACAAAAGTTGGAAGGAGAGGACACTCGAAGTTTGGATAAAATGTTGGAGGTAGCGTGGAAGGTATACAACAACAGGGAAAAAGAAACTGCAAAAAGACAACAAGCTAGTATTCTGGCTGTAATGCAACAGACAGGGGTAGGAGGAAGACCCATTAGGGGTCGAGGTCGGGGAGGAGCTAATCACGGACAAAGGGGGCTGGCAAGAGGTCGGGGAGGATTTGGGTTTGCACCTAACACGGGGAGGTTGGATCCAAACCAGTGTGCGTTTTGCCGACAGTTAGGACACTGGAAAAATGAATGCCCGGTTAGAGGAGGTATGGGCATGGGAAACATAGGATTAAGGACAGGTCCGATGGGGAATGCTCCTGTGGGAGGATTCACGGGAGGACCAGCAGAAGTCGCTCAAGCACTAGTTTTGGGAAACTATCAGAATCAAAGCTGACTAGAAAAGGATCTTAGGGTAGTTTTAGAGATAGATGGAAAGGATCAAGAATTTATGGTAGACACTGGAGCAACCTATTCTGTACTTAATAGACGATTGGGACCTTTGAGTGACACAACAGTACAGGTGGTGGGGGCAACAGGGAAGCTAGAGGAACAACCATTTTTACAACCTTTAAATCTTAAGTTTGGGGGGAAGGAATTAGATCACCAATTCTTGTATATGCCAAACTGCCCCACACCCCTTCTTGGCAGAGACCTGTTGTCCCGACTTAGTGTGAAAATAATATTTGAAGGGGGAAGGGTGAAATTGGAAATACCTGAGGAACAAATAGCAGGCATTTTTGTGATCAAGGAAGTGGATGCCTCTCCTATTCCAGAAGAAATTGAGCAGGCTGTAGTACCCTGGGTATGGGAGTCAGGGGTTCCCGGAAAATCTAAAGCTGCACAGCCAGTAAAGGTGGAACTAAAGGAAGGGGCCCAACCGGTGAGGGTAAAGCAATACCCCTTGAAGCTTGAGGCAAGGAGGGGAGTAGCCCCATTAATTAAACAATTTTTGGCTCAAGGAATATTACAGGAATGTGAATCGGAGTATAATACTCCAATTTTTCCAGTAAAGAAACCTAATGGTAAGTACCGTTTGGTACAGGACTTAAGGGCTATTAATGAAATAGTGAAAGACATACATCCAGTTGTTGCTAATCCTTATACCTTGTTAACATCTGTATCGGAGGAGTTTAAATGGTTCTCAGTGATTGATCTTAAAGATGCCTTCTTCTGCATCCCACTGGCAGTAAAGAGTAGGAAATATTTTGCCTTCGAGTGGGAGAGTCCTGATTCTGGGAGAAAGAAGCAGCTTACATGGACCAGAATCCCACAAGGATTTAAATGGTCCCCCACTATTTTTGGAAATCAACTGGCCAAGGAGCTGGAGGAATGGAAGATAACCCAGGTAACAATATCCCCATCCTTGTATGTAGTCCTGCAGTACGTGGACGACATTTTTCTGGCTACTAAGGAAAGGGAAATGTGTGTGGAATTAACAATTAAATTACTCAACATGCTGGGCCAAGCAGGGTATCGGGTTTCTAAGGAAAAAGCTCAACTGGTCAAAAGCGTTATTTATCTCGGTTGTGAGATCACACAAGGGCAGAGACGTTTGGGAGTAAACCGAATAGAGGCAATATGTGCTATTCCTTTGCCTCGTAACCATCAGGAATTGAGATTTTTTCTAGGAATGGTGGGATGGTGTCGACTGTGGATCATGAATTTCGGTCTCCTAGCCAAGCCACTGTATGAGGCCTTGAAGCAGCATCGGCTGGAGTGGACAACACAGCAAAAGAAGGCCTTCCAGGAATTGAAGCAGGCACTAAAGGAGGCCCCAGCCCTAGGACTCCCTGACCTGACCAAGGAATTCCAGTTGTACGTGAATGAGAGGCAAAACTGGCATTGGGGGTCCTCACCCAGAAGGTGGGATCCTGGAAGAGGCAGTTGGATACTTCTCTAAACAACTGGATTCGGTAAGTTCCGGGTGGCCCTCATGTTTACGAGCTGTGGCGGCAACAATAATTCTTATTCAAGAGGCCCGGAAATTGACTTTGGGGGCAAAAATGAAAGTGTTTGTTCCCCATATGGTCATGGCTGTTTTGGAGCAAAAGGGGGGTAACTGGTTATCATCCAGTCGAATGTTGCAATACCAGGCTACCCTGAGAGAACAGGATGATATTGAAATAAAGACTACTAATCATGTTAATCCAGCAGAGTTTTTACGCAGTGACCAGGAGGCTGGGGGACTGGTGCACGATTGCGTAGAGGTAATTGAACAAGTATATGCCAGCAGACCTGACTTAAAGGATGAACCATTGCAAGACCCTGAATGGGAACTATACACTGATGGATCCAGTTTTGTCGAGAATGGGACTCGCTATGCCGGGTATGCAGTGGTAACATTGGATCAGGTAATAGAGGCAAAGGCTTTGTTACCTGGAACTTCGGCCCAGAAGGCAGAGGTGATTGGACTCACCAGAGCCCTGTATTTGAGCAAGGACAAAAGGGTTAATATCTGGACAGATTCTAAATATGCCTTTGGTGTGGTTCATGTACATGGGGCGTTATGGAAGGAAAGGGGGCTATTGAATTCACAGGGAACCAACATCAAGCACCGGGAAGAAGTGCTACAGCTACTGGATGCAGTACATAGTCCCAAAGCAGTTGCAGTTATGCATGTTAGAGGACATCAGACTGCGGAAGGAGACGTTTACAGAGGAAACCGATTTGCTGATGTTACAGCACGGCAAGTGGCACGGGAAATATGGACTCAAATGGCACTGGTACCGGTAAGAACGAATCCGGCTACCCCTTACCTGAATCAGGAGCCCAAATATTCAATAGAAGATGGAAAACTAATAAACTTGCTAGGGGCACAGAGGAATCAACTTGGATGGTATGTTACACCAATGGGACAAATAGTGGTACCTACTCGCATAATGAAATTTATTTTGGAATCAGAACATAACAAATGTCATTGGGGGGCAGAAGTATTGGTAAAATTTTTGAAAAATGAGATAATCTCTAATCAGATGTTAACAATGGCAAAAAGAGTTAATGCAATGTGCCCGGTATGTTTGAAAAATAATCCAGTAGTTAGCAGACAAATACAAATGGGAAAGCTGCAAGTCGGGCCACAACCGGGAGATTACTGGCAAGTTGATTTTTCTGAATTGCCTAGGGCACAGGGATACAGATACTTGTTAGTGTATGTATGTACGTTTTCAGGGTGGCCAGAAGCTTTTCCATGTAGAACTAATCAGGCTAAGGAGGTGGTAAAAACCTTGTTAAAAGAAATAATACCAAGATTTGGAGTACCTTTAGGATTGTCATCAGATAGGGGTCCGCATTTTATAGCCGGGGTAGTACAGGAATTAGCACGACTGTTAGATATAACATGGAATTTGCATACCCCCTGGAGACCTCAGTCTAGTGGGCAGGTGGAAAGGATGAACCAAACCCTGAAAGTACAAATTAAAAAGATTTGCCAGGAAGCTAAACTGCACTGGCCTCAAGCTTTGCCTTTGGCCCTACTCAGGATTCGAATTAAGCCAAGGGAAAAGGTAGGCGTAAGTCCATATGAGATACTATATGGCAAACCATATCATGCAACTGTATTAAAAGGGGAGGTACATGTGAGTGGGGACCAGGCAATTGCAGAGTATGTTATGTCACTTAATAAGATCTTGAATTCTTTAAGAAATACTTTACAGTGGAATAGACCGCTCACGCTGGAGAATTCTGTCCACGACATTCAGCCTGGGGACCAGGTGTACGTCAAGAAGTGGATCACGGATCCGCTACAGGAATCATGGAGTGGACCCCACCAGGTGATGATGACGACCTACACGGCGGTGAAGGTCCAGGGGATGGATGCTTGGATCCATTACACCAGGGTAAAGAAGGCACCGTTCCAATGGGAAACCCAGATAGTGTCTCCAACCCGGATGATCTTCCGCGCAAAGCCGCCTTCTTAATTATATTACTGCTAGTGATCATGAGACTATTACCCGTTCAAGGGTCTACTCTAGTACAGGTTGAAGAAACAAAGGTTACAGTCATGGAAGGGATGGATGTTCAATTAACTTGTGTTATATTTGACAGCCAGAGAGTTGAGGCCGGTGAAGTTATTGCAATATGGCAACGGGGGGCTGAAAGAAGCCGAGGCAAGATCGGAGTCGGCTGGGATCAGGATAAACAACAAGGAAACACGGTACTGAATCTTACTAAGGTAACCACAAACGATACGGGAGAATATACATGTTTGGTCAAGATACGGGATAGTTTTGATTACAAAAGAGTGAGTATGAGGGTTTTGCCATGGACAGGGGATCGTGCTGAAAACATAAAGGTTGATCCAGTATCAATGGCAGCGGACATGTGGGATGGGTCACCCCTTAGAATAAATTGTTCCTTCCTAGTAAGATCAAGATATCAAAGGAACCTATGGGTCAAAAGGTGGAGGCAAAATAGGGAACTGACCTGGGACAGAATAGAGGACAGGACCAGTTGGTGGGAGAAGGAAGGCAAAGGTTGTGGGTGGTTGAATGTCACTAATCGTAGAATAGGAAATGCATGGTGGAGGCATGACAGAATGATGTTATCCTTACAGAGACACGGTAGAAGGGGTAGACGGGAGGCTAATGATACAATAGAACGGAATACTGAGCAGGAAAACTTAGTGGTAGGATTAATTAGAGATTTTGGGATCATGCAGAACGTGACTAAAATAACAGCTTGCCTACCATTACCACAGGCTGCAGGTGAACCAATTCCCTGGGGAATAATACCGGTAACCAAAATGCCTGAAACATTTAAGAATGTTTCATGGTCCTGCCAGTCAGTTCCCAAACCAGTGGATGTATGGAGGGATTTGTGTATGACCATTCGGGCTATGACTAGAGAGGAATGTGAAAAGAAACCCAATCATTATGGTTGGATTCAAAATACCAGGAGGTGTTTAATTGCAACCCCAATAGATGAGCCATGCAATACAGTACGAATAAGAACGAAATCCCACTGAAATGAGATGAGTTGTCAGAATGTCACACAGAATTTTGACACCTGGAATAGTTGGAAGACATTATGGGGACCTAGTGTTTTGGAACACTATAATTACCTTGGGGAAGTACAATGGTGCATCCAATGGTCAGGAGTAAAGAATCAGTCACATTATAGGGCCCTCATCACATCTACATCTTCCCGAGAGTTCAGACCGCAGAAAGAGGATTGGAATTGTACTGAGGTTTTTACATGTGATACACCGGAAGACCGAATTGGATTGGTACCGGTGAAAATGGCATTAAAGTGGGGATGTGAGTGTAGGGGATATGATCATACAGTTAGCAAAGAGTCCATGGAGGGACCTATAGATTGCAGATATACTACTGTGCATAGCCCTGGAAATCTAGTCTGGGTGTTGGGACATGGACAGTGGACCACACATTTACCTCTAGATGGATCAGTAACACAAATCACCCTAGGGGTTCCCACATTGTGTCCATACTGGAAACAGAATAGATTGATCCAAAGGAAAGGACTCAGAAAGAGGGAAGAATCCCTAGAGGAGCAGTGGCATGAACCTGGCTCAGGAGTACACTTTGGATGGATATTAGAATCATTATTCCCTCCGGTAGCGACATATCGAAATAGGGAAATGCTCAACAACTTGTTAGGACAGACAGAAAGGTTGGCAGCAGCTACTAAGAAGGGATTTAAAGATCTAAACTTGCAATTGCAAGCTACATCAAGAATGACCCTACAAAATAGAATGGCATTGGATTTGCTACTGTTAAGAGAACATGGAGTTTGTGGTTACCTGAGTAGGAGAATAGATCATTGCTGTGTACACATTCCAAATGTTACACTTGAAGTTGAGAAAGATATTTCTCAACTGGCAGAAGTGGAAACAAAAACCAAAGAAATTGAAAAGGAAGCACAGCATAACTGGATAGGAGCAGTATTTGATTCTTTGGGGCTTCACCTGTCTGGCTGGATTACATCTGCTATACAGTATGCACTAATGTTTTTAGTATTTTTAGTGACTATATGGATTGTATATAGATGCCTCTTAGGAGTGATCGAAAAGGAAAAGAAGCGATCTCTCCGGTTGCTGAAGGCGATGACCCGCGGGCGGCAGAATGAAGAACACTCCCCACCTCGTTATGAAGATGTTGCTGTCAATACTGTTGATTGAGCATCCTTGCAGTAGGACTGAAGGATGCTCAAAAGGGGGGAAATGTTGGAAAAGAAATGAAATTTAGCAAAATGTGTAATTATAGTTTAGTTATGAGTTGTGTGTGAATTGGTTTGTTAAAAGCAGTTTTGCAGTTTTGCAGCCGTTGATAGTGTGTGTGTTTGGTTTGTGTGTAACTTAGCAGGTAGTCTTAGGAATTTAGTAAATAATTAAACTAGTGCAGGAGAGTAAGAATGCTAACCTGTCTGAAGGCAGCATACAATGCTCTTAGAATAAGATAAGCAGAAGATTTATGATCTTGCCTGTGAACTAAGGAATGTATCACAAGGGAACTGTTTCTTAGAGACTTTGTTGTGAATCGCATGTATAAGAGGGAAGCACCCATATGTGAAATGGGGGGCTTGGGTTTTTGGGACGTGAGTCCCCCAGCACCCCGGGCCCGTAATAAAGCACCCACAAAACTTATCCGAGTTTTGTGTCATTTATCACTCGGGCAACATGAGGAGCCCCTGGGGTGGCAGTGAGCAACCTCGGTTCTGCTCACTGCTGCTGGCATTTTCTATTGAACCATCTCCAAGGACTTCTGTTGTGCTCTGTATTTCTAAGGGTTTCCCCCCTTGGTTTTTTTGTTGTCTCCTGCACCTTTTTTCCTCCAAATTTTCCTACCCTGTCAGCAGCAGCCCCTGTCCAGAACTGGCTCTAAAATATCAGCAAAGCAGCTAGGAACAACAATGGGTGGAATCCTGCGGCTCAGGAATTCGTATGTCAGAGCCCTGCCTGTGCCTCATGCTTTGTCAGGACCTCCTTCTCTGTGCAAAACAAGGGACTAGTGGAGTCTTTTTGCCAAAGAACTCCTGAGAAGCAAATGTTGTGCTAGGTTTCTCAGGAGTGTATCCGTTAAGTTCATTGCTGGCAAACAGAAAGTAAGGCCAGGGTAGCAGAGCAGCTGGGAGCTGGTCACTCCCTGCAAAAGGCTGGTGCAGGATGTGGGAACACCACGTTCCAGGAGGGGTGAGCAGGGTCAATGTGCTCAAGGTGCTGCCAATGAGGTTTGGGTTCACTTAGAGAGTAGTCAGAACTGGAGAGCACTGGAAGATCCAGCTGCAGTCCCCATCCATGTCCCTTTCAGTGCTGGCTTTAGGGTATCTGCAGCCTGGATCCAGAGCGCCCTGGGGGCTCCTGAGGCTGCCTTTGCACTCAGGGTGAGGATGCCCAGGAGCCCCTGAGGCCGGCAGTGGGCACCAGGGCTGGGGCTTGTGGCCTGGCAGGTGTGGCTCTGGGGGCTGTGACATGCCAGGCCATGGGTCACTGTCACTGCCCTCCGCAGCCCTGGCTTGCTCTGTGATGCTCCAGGGACAATGGCAAGAGTGGGGAACTGGCTAGGTTGGGGTTTTGCCTGAGCCAGAACCTCTAGGCCAAATGCCGAGCAGTAGAAACCCCTGGAGGACTGAGTGAAGAAAGCAAACGAGGCTCTTCGGCGGTGTAAAGGGCAGCAATTTCATCAGGAGAAATAAGGGGAAGGTTCACAGCTGAGAATTCCCAATGGAACAGATGTTGCAAAAACCCCCACCATCCCTGTGCACGGGTTTTTAAAATCTTTCAAAACAGGGGGTGGACACCATATAGTAACCAATAAGCGACTCTTGGGGTGTGGTTTTGAGGGCTACAACAAATCAGAACAAGGGGAGGAGAGAGCGTTGGCATAGGGATTGGATCTAAGGGTGAGGGACAGGGAATTTTCTGGAACAAAGGGTAGGGTTTGGGCTGATGGATGGGGCAAAGGGGCCGAGTTGTCTTGACAGACAGGGAAAAATCTGGTGAGGAGGGAGGGGATTCCTCGAGGGACACTTGGGTAGGAGGGCATAACATAGGGGAGGAGCTAACTGTAATAACTCGGGGAGCACTTGAGCATACCACTATATAACAGAACATTTGACTCAATAAACTAACACAGTGCAACACAGAAATTCAGGCTTTCGGCAGCTAAGAGGTGGCACTATTAGAACCCGCAGCAGCTGGTGAAAGCCGTCTCTGTCCTTCAGGTTCTTGCTGTGTGGGAAGGTGCTGCGAGTTGTGGTGGCTGCACTCCCCCTTTGCTGGAGGATGATCTGTACCAGGGGAGAGCAGAAAGCTGCCATGGTGAGCAGAACATGCTCAGAGCATTACAGTTCCGAGAATGGCGCTGCACCTGAAGGGCAAACAGCTTGAAAGCATAGAATTCTGTGCAGAACTGTTGCACAGATTTTCTCTTCTAGAACATGCCCATTTTTGTATACTGTAGATGAATACTCTGGGTTTTATAGAATACATGGGGTTTTTTCTTAAGTTTTTTGGGAGAACTCTCAAGTTTATTTCTGTTTGTATTTTACATCCAGCATGCATACAGGTTTTTTTAATTATTATTATTTTTCTTCAGTAAATACTTAGGGAAAAATACCTAAGCATTTTTTAATCCTTTGGGATATTGTGATTAATATTCTTAGAAAGAAAACCTTGTTGAACAAGTGTGAAAACACAGAGAGAGGGAAAACAGTATAAAAGTCTTTTAGAACAGGGCATGTAATAGGGACTGCAGAACTGAGTAATTCCTCCAAGTGCAGAATTAGCAAGATATATCCCCAAGAGTAAGTGCCAAGATACTTCCTTAAACCAAGGGAAATGTGACCTGCAGCCATACGAAGCACAGCCAAAGCAAATGAAAACCTTTGGAAAAGAGGGAATTTTGCCAGTGACATCAGTCTGTCTGGATAACTGAGGGATGCCCATCAATATTGCACTACATTCCTCAATATTTGAAATGTCTTTTCTCCCAATTTCTGCAAAATTAATAAGCTGCAGTTGTTTACCATTAACTTAAGCTCTTAGGGGAATTACCAAGCACCATGTATGTTTTTCTGTAGCTGAGCAGGACTTGAGTTTCCCAAATCTTCTACAAAGCAGAAGGGAATCACACAGTTACTTGTGCTAATGTTAATGAAGGATTTAATGAAAGCAGGTGAATGAGAGCATTGCATTGTAAAACTTCCACATGCAAGAAAACTGGGGTCCACTTAGAATAAAACATAGAAGGCTAGCATAACATCAGAACAGGATAAAATGAAATTGCTAGACAGGAACTGATGCATCAGAAATTAGGTGTATCATTTCTGATACATCTGCATGCATTTGCAAGCTAAAACAGAAAAGGAAGGGCAGAGATAATAAGGAACGAAGATTTTAAAATTGCACTGTGCAGAAGAGACACACAAACCACCAGTGTGAACACAGCTGGGAGATTCAGCTTGGAGATGGATTAGAGTGGAATCCATTCACTGAAGGTCTCTGGTGCACATGAGTGCAAAGACTGAGGAAAAAAGGAGAAAAGTTTAATTTCTGAAAGCTATTTAGATTCCTGGAAGCATTGTCTAGAGATCTAAAAATCTAAAGCCTCAGAGAATCTGAACCTAAACCATCCCCAAATGGATTGATCAGGTATGATGTGCACATCTCTGCTGTTTTCAGAGTCAATGAAATTGACAATGAGTGTCTGGACATTAAAAATGCCCACCCAGATTTTATCTCCATTACTTTAAGAACACCTTAATAAGGCACTTCAGGAACTGAACACTGACATTCTCACCCTGCTCTATTTACTTTACATTTAAATACAGGTTGGTAGAAGGAGAAATCGGGCTTTAATTTCTCCCCAAATTACCTGTTGCACTTTCAGGTTAGGAGTAGATGTAAAATTCAGCTAATCACTCTCTCTATGCATGAATATTCCACTAGTGAACTGACATACAGAACATCCTTTTTCTCTTTTGTACCTTCCTAAATGGTGCCCAATGAACAGGACTCTTGCATAAATCTCACAGAAAATCACCAAAATTGCTGAAATTAACACTCAATTCCCTGATAAAAGCTTCTGAGAAAAGGCTTGAGAGAATCACTGAACAAACTGAAACTTGGAAGAGAAACACACATTTCAGCACTGATCAAGGGGAAAGAAAAAGAAATGCTGTAAAAATTCCAGGTGGAAGTTAAGGAGAAACACAGGAAGCACAGAAAGAACAAGGCCCTGTCAGATGACCTGTGCAAAGTAACTTTGTTCCCCAGCACTGTTGGAGGACATTCCCTGTCATTGGTGCAAGCAGCTGGAGACATAAATGCTGATTGATTTGGGGGCCACAGTCTTGATAAGTGCAGAGGTGGTTCAATAACCTGACATGAGGGAGTTCCCTCAGAGCAACTGGGATGCCAGAAAGAAGTGAACAGCTCACCACAGCCCGGCCCGCTCGGCTGCTTTTCCTTCTGACCCCCCTGGGGAGGCTCTGACATTTCCTCTTCCCTGATGGAAGCGCAGCCGCTGCCAAGGGAAACGTCCCCACACTCACTCAGTGTTCCCTTTGCTTGCCAGATGTCCCATCTGCTGTCCCTGCCCAGGAGAGCTGCTCTGCTCGGGAGGAGGAGCCCGAGCGAGAGCCTGGGAACATCGGCGGCTGCAATCCCTCCTGATCTAGCGCTGTTTATGGATGTGTAGTTAGATTCGGATAGTTACAAGTATAGGGATATTTACATACACTGACTGATATTTGTATAGGGATAGTATGTGTTTATATTGTTATATTGATGCGTGTATATTCATCTGTTTACATACTTGTACAGCTCTGTAGCTGTGCATTTCTATTGCTGGGGTTGTATGGATTTTTTTATTGGTCCATTGATATTTGTGTATTTATAGACAGGTTTGTTATATTTGTATTATATTGTTGTGTTATATGTCATGAAATATGTAATGCATGTTTACATCTCTGTATTGTTATGCCTATATATGTATTTACTTCTATTTATTATGTATGGAGTTGTATAGTTCTAAAATTCTATTTATTTAGTTCTGGATCTGAGATTCTTTGGAAAGGGATATTGATGTTTCTGTATTTGTATATGGGCTGTATTGTTGTAGTAATATGTAATAAATTTAATTGTTAAACTTCAATTCAGTAACTTCAATATTTGTGTACAGTGAGTTGTTGCAGAGGGTTGCAATAAAGTAATTTTTTTTTCACTGAAGTTGATATTTGTATATATTTACATAGCACAATTATCAGAATAAATTAGATTTTAATCATAAATTGATATTTCTGTGTTTCTATATTGGTAACAAAGGTGTTGTAATTTATAATAAATTTCATTTTTAAACATAAGTTAATGTTTGTGTATTTGTACATTAGTAGTGCGGGTGTAACTATCTGCAATAAATGCAGTGTTTCAACTGAAGTAAGCGTAGATTTGTGCTACCCAAAGCCATGGGCAGATGTAAATGCTGAAGGATTTTGGCCATGCAAATCTCCGGCCATGCCCAGCACATGCCCCACCTGCACTCAGGCTGGGCAGGGGAAGTGCAGATTTGGGCTGGCAGCAGAGCCCCACGTTGGCTCAGAACTCGCTGCAGAGGCTGCTGAGAAAACTCCGGGGCTCCATGAGCACAGAATCCAAGCAGGAGCCACCCGGGGAGGACAAATCCCTCATCCCACGGGCAGCTCTTTAGGAAAGTGCTCCAAGTGTCCCCCTGAAGCTCATCCCGGAGACCAGAAGCCAGCAGGGATCCTGAGCCAGCTCTGCTGCCTTTGGCAGCACTTTGGCAAATGAGCTGCAGCAAGGGGGAGGCAGCAGCGACTGTGACTGCTGCAGGCCATGGACACAAGTGCTGAGATGCCCCAAAATCCAGAGGGAGGCTGGAGAGCCGGGAATCAACTTGGCATTTCAGTGCCAAGCTCTCACCGACACTGAAATGATGGAATCCCTTTGTGTGAAGTGACCTGGAAGAACTGACAGGGAGTTGCTGCTAGGATCAGCAGTAGCAGAAAGCAAAAATGTACAAACACTAGGAGATAATCTAATATCCCCCACAAGCAATGGCTGCAAAAATGATCTCATGTATATATTATATTATGTTATATTATATCATGTTATGTTATTATTATATTAATGAAAATATATAATATATAATATGCATGAAATTTAATGCACATGTATTTTTGGACAATTTTATTTTTTGATATATATTTTCATTTAAGATGTATATTTGAAATAGTCTTTCAGCTTGGGATAGTGAAGATTTACAACAGTGCAAAACCATCTGCACACACAGCAGTCAGCCCCCGGGTGTGTGCATGCACACCCACCCACTGTGCTTGCTCCTCTCAGCACCTCAGGGCTGCTGTTTGCACAGAATTGGGATGAATTTAACTCAACAGAGCCACAAGTGGGGTTTCCAGCTTGTCATGAACACTCATGTGGCAATGAACAACAGAGAGCTCTCAAATCCCATTATCACATGTCGCTTCATTCCTGCTGGGCACTGCGGAACTCTTAAAAGACACAGAAAAGGGGTGGAAAACATTGGCATCATGCTACTGCTGGTGTCCTCCTGGAGGAAAATCTGTTGGGTTTCTTAAGGTGGTAGCTTTCCAAAACCTAGGAATACTGCTCAGTAGTGGTAGCCCAATTCTGAATGGTTTTCTTGACTTGGCAAAGCTGGGGTGTTAACAATGGACTCTGTCCTTGGTCCAAATCACCTGCCCTCACCTGCAGACAAAAGCACCACCAGCAGCAGCAGCTACATCTGTCAGTTTTCTCAAAAAGCTGTGTTAAATTTGGGAGAGGAAAGGAAAACACGACAGACACTGTGGATTAATGACAAGACTCTGAGGAGCAGTTCCAAAGCAAAGGGCAGCAGCTTCTCTCTGGGCCACTCCTTGTGCCCCAAGGCAGCCGGGCTGCCCTGGCTGCCCAGGACCCTGCACCCCGCGGGCTCTGCAGAGCTGCACAGCGGGGAGGCAGCTTCGGGCACCTCAGCCCCTGGGCAGGAGGGGCTGCTTGCTCTGCAGGGCTGCCTGTGGGCAAAAGCAGGGTGCTGGCCTTCTGCTCTTGGCCTCAGCCTGGCCTTGCAGGGCTAATGCTGTTCCCTGTCTCAAATGTGCTAAAGACAGACTTGTTTGTTTGCAGCTCTGCACAGGTGTGATTTGCACCACAAAATACTGAAGGACTAAGGACTGAACAACAGACCCTGACTGAAGCCTCAACAACAGGACCTGAGCCAAAGCTGCCCTCTAGGTGACCTTTCCAACCCAATATTCTATGTATCTGCTCCTTAACCAAGTGTTATTATCAAAAGGATTGTTGCATCCATCCACTGGTGAAACACGTCTTCACCTTTCTGCATGAGGAAAATGGACAAGGCCACACCTGGCCTTGGTTCCTCCTTGAGCCCTGGCACGCCCTGGGGAGAAAACCAAGAGGAGAATGACACCAGCTGTGCCCCCAGCAGAAGCTCTGGCACATTGCTCGCCCAGCACTGTCAGAGCCGGGCTACTCTCACAGCGCACTCGGGAGCCTCGTGGCTGCCAAAGGTGGAGGCACCGCAGGATTTCCCAGTTCCCGGCCGTGGCTCTGCAGGGCTGGGCTGGGACAGCTTCCCCCAGCTGATGTGCAGCTCTGGATGAAGGGGAAACCATTGGGCTATCTGGTGATGGATCTTCCTTAATCACCAGAGGCACCCTTTTGTAATAATGCTGAGGTGCATTGCTTAGCTTATCCTTTCCTGACTCTTTTTTGCATTTGTGCATTACAGTAAATTACACTGTTCCTTCAGCTGGTGTCTGTGTCTGCATCTCTGACCCTCTCCACCATCAAAACAAACACACAGCCCGTTTAGCATGTGTGGTGGTTTGACCAGGAAGAAGCGGGAATTCTGGGATGCTGTGGTCAAACCAATGGGTGCTCGGATTTTGATATTGGCACCTGATGTGGCCAGTGGGATCTGGACACACCTCCGAGAAAACACAGGGGTTAAAAGCAGAGCTTCGGCCCTGGGAGGCTCTCTTGGGACTTCGAGGGACGGAGGTCGGATCTCCCTTCCCCCGTCCAGCCGCTGCTGCTGGGCAGGGGAGGGGCAGCCATGTGGTACGCCTGGGCCTGGACAGAGATGGGGGGTGAGGAGGCCCTGGAGGATGGAAGGGTGGAGGAGCCCCAAGAGACATCGGGCAGCCATTCCCCCCCGGAGAGAGAGAGGGAGAGCTGGCGACGACGAATGTGATAGCAGCCGGCCCAGGAGGGGAAAAGGGGGGGAATGCAGCGAGGGAGGAGGTGCCCGGCCGGAGCAGCAGCAAGTGTGGGAGTGCCGGAGTTCTGGGACAGACAGAGACTGAAATTTTTAACCCTTTTCTTTCATGATTGGAGCATTGCAAAAAAATACTGATCCTCCTCGGAGCTGAATAAGACGGGAGATAAGAGATGAGATGAGACAAGGATCTGGCCCGAAGGACATGGAGAAGGCTTGCTGAGTGGAGAGAGAGATGATTGGAGTGGCCTTTTGGCTGGACTCTTCTTGTGTAGCCATAGACTGAACCAGTTTTATTCCTGTGGCACAGAGACTGCATTTAGGGGGAGGCAGTGCCTCAGAACCAGGAGGGTTCATTGTGGGGACCCCTCGGCCCCAGGGGGTTGGATAAAAATGGGGGGGACAGATGTCCCAAAGCAGAGACTGTGCCTTTTTGGAGTGAGACAAGCCATCCTTAAAAGACAACCCTAAAAGCAGCTCTGGTCCATGCACAGTGGTGAGAGCACTGGGCATGGAAGGAAGATGTCACAAATGGCAAAAGGACTTTCTGGGCAGTGCTGAGTGACATGGAAGCACACGAGGTTTCAGCGTGTTTCCAGGGGAAGCCTGTGGTGTAAGAAGGACTCCTCTCCTCTTCATGGACTGAAGTTTGAATATCCTAAAGGGTGGTGCCAGACTGGGCAGTTGGTGATTTGGGGGAATGTATCGGATTGGGAAATATTGGTGGTGGGGAGGAGGAAAGTGCTTTTTGTAAGGTTTTCAATTTTTTCCCTTATAGTTTTCTTCCTTCTTCTCTTGTAGTTTAGGTAATAAAGTTTTCTTTTTTTCTAAGCTGGAGCTTGCTTTGCTTATTCCTGGTCACATCTCACAGCAGACACCAGGGAGAGGGTATTCTCATGAGGGCACTGGCTCTGTGCCAGGCCCAAACCATGACACTAACCCAAAGGGAAGAGGGAGAGGACTCTTTGTCAGGAAGTGTAGTGACAGGACAAGGGGGAATGGGATCAAACTGCAAGAGGTGGAAGAGATTTGATGATGGGAAGAAGTTCTTTACTCACAGGGTGCTTGTCCCGGACACAGGGACCAGTGCAGAGAGGCTGTGGATGCCCCATCCCCAGGAACATCCAAGGCCAGGTTGGACAGGGGCCACAGCAACCTGGTGTGCTGGGAGGCTGCTCAGCTTGGAACCAGATGAGCTTTAGGGTCCCTTCCAAGCCAAACCATTCAAGGATTTGATCATTCTGCCATCCCCATCTCCCACTACGCAGTGGGCATGGAATTTCAGTGACATCACAGCTCCCAGAGGGTTCCAGGTGGAATGTCCAGGACCTGGAAACGAGCAGAGCAGACACTTCACTGGCTGCCAAGGGTCAATTGCCGCTCGCTGTGTGCTCTGCCCCTCACTGCTGAGGTGTTGCTGCTGACTGGGCTTTTCCTGCCGCCTACTCTGGAGTGCCAATCGCAGCAGGATGTGCACTGCTGTGCCAGTGGAGGTACAGTGCCATGCCAGGCAGGGGGCACCTGGCTTGGGCAGGCTGCAGCCATGTGGGAATGGATGGTGTGGGACAGGAAGCCCAATGGGGGATTGTGCTGCCCCATGCAGAGTGCCAGAGACACCGTGGAGGAAATGGAAGTGGATATGGAGCTGGAGAGGGAGGAGATGATGGAGGTGGACGAGAAAGATCCTGTTGAGGACATGGAAGTAGAGGAGGGGGACAACATAGAAGAGATGGAGGTTGATGAGGAGGATGACATCGAGGTAATGGAAGTGGACGAGAAGGATGAGGAGGAGCCCATGGTCCTTGGATGAAGATGGAGCCCCACAGGTAAGACAGGCAGATGCTTCCCACGCCCTGCCCACACACACACTGGGTCCCCTGATGCCAGGCTGGGGCTGGGCTGGATGGCCCCGCTCAGGGACATGGTGCCTAAAGGGGGTCTGGATTGTGGTGGCAGAAGCACCAGTCCCGGCCTGCCCTGCGCTTGCCTGGGGCCACGCCAGCCCTGCCAGGCCCGGCCCAGCCCCTGGGGCCCAGCTCCCAGCCCTGCTGGGCCCAGTGCTGCCAGCTGAGTCCAGCTCTGCTGCTTCCTTTCTTCCAGGACTCATGCAGACGATGGCACAGTTGGGATGCCTTTGTGAATACGTTTCAAAGTTTGGAAGTTGCTTGTAAATACGTTCAGTATATTAGAAGTTTTCTGTAAATACGTTTGAAGATTGTTAGTCCATCAGATCCCATGTAAATACGTTCTGTACATTGTTGTTGTTGTTATAAGGATTGTTATAATGAAACTTGTTCTGTAAATCCGAGCTTTTGCCGATCTTCAGCAAATAAATACTGTTTCTTTTTAAAACATCTCTACTTTTTGCCATTCTTTTGGGCGCAGGCAGCGTTTGCACACTTGTGGGTTCCTCTTCATCCGAGTTCGCAGGGCTGGAGGTCCCTGGGGGTGCTGGCACAGGCACCCTGGGGCTGGGGGTCCCTGTTCACAGGGGCTCCCACTGACACCACTCCTTCCACTGGGCACTGCTGCTCTTCCTGGCCTGGGGCACAGCGCTGTCCCCAAGAGCTCAGCTCTCACCAGCTCTCACACAGGGGGCTCTCACAGCACTGGCCCCTGCAGTCATTCCACCAAAGCAGGCAGCAAACCTTCAGCCACCCTTCCTGCTGCAGCCACAGGGACTCCTGGGCCCAGAGCCGGCAGCAGGCCACAGCCATGCAAAATCCACCTGCACACTCTCAAGGCCACCACAGACTTGGCAACTGGGGCACCTGCATCTGGGCTGCTGCAGGGGCTGATCTTTAAGCCTTGCAGCCTCCAAAGGCCCTGGGCTCTGCTTCCCAGCCTGCTCTGCACTGCCCTGAGCCCGCCTTGCTCAAGAGACAAAAGCCAAGCCAGGGCATCCTCGCCATGCCCGCATTCCTGCTGCTGGCAGTGGTCACTGGCCCCTGGGCCCCACTCGGGTGACAGCTGCCGGGACAGGCCTCTGCTTTCAGCACAACTGAGCTCCTCACCCAGCAATGAAGTCTCAGGAAGTAGTAGTTTTGTGGAGGTCCAGGGGCCTACCACTGGAACCGCAGTACCTAAGGGCAAAGATAATGAATTAAAGTGAGACACTCCTCTAAATGCAATGATCTTGCCCAAAGGCTTTTGCAGGCCTTTGGGGATTCAACAGGGTTTCTTGGTATGATGAACTTTTTTTTTTCTTTATATGTACTCCCCCAAGTTGTTCTCACCTGTCTTTTCCCCTGTTGGTCCTGGGTTGCTGCATATAAGACCCTTTTATCCCCCATATAAACCTTGTGTTCCCAGCGCCATTTTGTCTCTGGCCCTGGACCCTCTTCAGCACAATCCACAGTGTTTGGAATTCCACACAAAGACCCCTCTCTTGCCTCGTTCATCAGCAGTTTAAGCGAGCCTGCTCCCAGCTCTGGCAGTGCAGGTGTCTCACAGAGGCTGGCTGTGGACATGCCGCAAAAAGTGCTGCCCAAACAGGGACCATCTTTGAAAATTCCTGAGAGCGACTCCAGTGATGATCCGGCTGTTCCACTGTCACTGGATAGAAAAACGCCTCGGGTCAGCCTCCGCCCTGGAGTGGGACCTGAGTTTTATCAGGGCTTGCTGAAGGCAGCGTTGGCACCCTCAAGGGGCAGGAGGGCCAGCTCAGCTGGTGAAGCCCATGGAACATTTTGAAACACCCGCATCCAGAGCGCCAGAGCAGTGAGTTGCGGGACAGTGCAGTGCAGGATCCTTGGGTGATATTTTAGTCCTGTGGGTGGGCGACCCTTTACATAAGGGGCAGCTATGGGTAACCAATTATCCAAAGCTGAGAGGGACATATATGTTCCAGTTAGGGAGGTTCTCCTTTCAGAGGGGAACACTTTTACTAAGGGAAGTTGGAAGCCTTTTGTTCATTGGCTCTTTAAGGAGTTCCCAGACATTTCTGTTGATTCAGTTCTTCATGGAGCATTTTGGGACTCAGTTAGGGGGAAGACTCTTTCTTTTGCAAACTCAGGGAGTGGTAAGAGTCACAAAATTTTACCCAATTTTTCACATGACTTATAGAGTTTTCTCAAGGGTTCAAAGTTCTAATATTCAACCCAGATTTTGTGCTCTGCCCCCAGCATTCCTGAACCCACTGATACCAAGATTAAGATGAGAGACAGAAACTGCTCTAAAGCACAGACGAGCCACCTGCTGTCTGCCATCTCCTCTCCTTCTCTACCCCCTGTCCAGGTCTGTACTGATCACACCGGCCTGGATTCTACCCTAACCCATTCTTCAGTACCTCTTCTCCCTGGATCCCCCTTCAGATAGCTCACAAAATGTCAAAATCCCTCCCACCCCCAGGGATGTCTCATTGGGTCATCCCCCGTGTGAAAAATGCATATATTTTATGATTGGCTTTTCGGAAATATTAAAATGAATATTATACGTGTTGTGTTAGAAAGCAATGCTGTATTAATTTTCTTAAGTACTGTGTTAAATATAGTTTTAGGTTATAAAAATTGTTATGCTATGTAAGATGCATTGTTTAAAAGAAAGGACTTGCAGCAAGATAGCAGCCACAGGACACCTAGATCTTTAAGAGAAAAAGAATTTATTGCCTTCTTATCAGAAGAAACTAACTTCTTCCAGCCTCAGAGGCGCTATTAGGATTAGAGGGAAGAAGTTGACACTGACCAGACAGAATCCTGTGTTTGAATGGAATTTATGCATCATGTATGAAGTGCATTAATATGCAACAGGCTATTGTTTTTGAGGGTTAATGCTTTATTAACGGGTGTCCTTTTTTGGGCTCGTGATGCTCAGAAAAAGGTACCCAGACATCCGTAAGTCTTTGTTTTTATTGCCTCATATTGTCCTAATTCAATTTGTCCAAATCGTTATTACTCTAATTGTGTTACTATTTTTATAACCATTTTACTACTATTAAGCTTTTAAAATTGTAAAAACAAATGATTGGCATTTTTCACAGGGAAAAACACGTTCAGTCTCCTGTTAAAATGTACAAAGTTTAATAATGGATAATAGGAGACCAGGACCATGGAGCAAAGGTTATTACGGTCAGGTGCATCTTGGCACTCAGCCAGGAGCACCCTGTTACCTTTGGGGATCCCCCTGAAATACCTTTCCTTTACATCAGCCTGTTGCATATTCATAGAACCTCACGCATATCCATAAACTACTTTACATATTCCAGGAACAATTTTACATGGCCCCTCTTGGGTCTGCCTTTTCAGAGCATGTGTGTTTCTTGGCTGTGGTTTTGGCTCCTGCTCTTTATCACCGCCAGTTTTTGGGCCTTGGTCCACTCTGCCTTCAGACGGGGAGTGCTGATAGTTGGCAGATCTATACAGGTGTCCACATCCTGTGTGCATTGGATGTGATCCCATCCAAGCAGGCAGTTTAACACAAGCAGCTATTCCACTGAGCTTAATTAACAACAGAAATAAAAACTGTATCTTTACAACAAAGTTACTTTAACACCACGCATATAAAATCCATTTTAATATTTGCGAAAAGCCAATATTATAATATGTATCTATAACATTGCCCATATCTGTCCTTACCCTTTGGTTCCCCTGAGTGCAGCAAGGAGTGGGAACTGCCAGCACGGCACAGAGTTGCTGCCGTCTCTCCATCACCCCGTGTCCCTCTCCCGTAAGAACCTGAATGAGAGATGTGGGACTCCAGGCAGCTCTTCAAAATACAGTTTATTGTATCCAAGATGTTACAGCAGTCCAGGATCGTGGGTGGCAGTGCCTGTGCCTACAGCTGTCAGCTCCAGCTGCACACAAGCCTGGAGACCGTTTAGCTTTGGTTACAGTGCATTATAGACTCTTCTTTGCTGAGCATCTTCACACAGAAGAACCAATCTATACCTTTACTTTTACCTATAGCCTATCATAACTCCTGTAATTACCATATTGATGTTACTATTCTTCAATCACTAAAAGTTAGTATGTGTGTCTCCCTGCCTGTGCTGAGAAGCCCTGATTCCCTGGAGAGCACTGCTTTTGACCTTTGTCCATGGAGAAAGCTTCCAAGGCTTTGGGATGAACTGGAATCTACGAGTGTGTGAAATAGATAGTAGCGTAGTTTATCACAGGATGAAAAACTGAGAGCTTTGGGATTTTAGTATGAGGGTGAACAGAAGACAGGATGGAGGATTTTGGGCATTGTCTGATCTCCTTGTCCTTCATCTACTCCATTTTCTCATTTTCTCCTGTGTTGGGAGCACAGGGTGATTGGTTGGAAAGAGCGGCAATGCAGATGCTGAGTGGCAGACAAAGAATTAGTCACTGGCTGAAAGGTAGAAATAAAATGCATTCTAAGATTTAATTGGACAAAATCGTTTTAAAACACCTTGAACCTTGTGTCCTGTGACTTTTGGTGCCTTCTCTTTTTACGCTAAGTCTGGTGTGCAGCCAGCGTGCTGAACTGTTGACGATAGAAAAATAAACAACAACCTAAAGACAAAAAAACCCAAAAGTCCCGTTCGTTTCTCAGTCCTGGCCCAAAACTTTTTAGGGGTGTCCCCATCAGGGGATCCTCGGGGGGGTTTCACACCTCCTTCCCTCCCCCCCTTCCTGCCCCACTGCTCAACCCCCTCCAAGCCCTGCACCCGGGGCACTCACGCGTCACAAAAGGACCCAAAATTATCCCAAATCCACCCAAAATTACCTCAGAGCCCATCCTGAGGAGCTCTGGGGGAATTTTAGGGGAGTTTTGAGGGAATCTGGGGAGATTTTGGCTGGGTTTGTGTGGGGGCCTGAACATATGTATGTATTGTTATGGAGAGAGTCCCTGTTAAGATCTATGTGTGGGTCCTAGTTACTCCAAATGAGCTACAGCTGCAAAGTCCTTAGTTGGGCAGCAGCTGTGGCTCCTGAGGGTAACTAGAATAAATAGGGGTGGGTCGAGAGCCCAGGAGGAGCCCCTGAGAAGACACACGAAGAACTGCACAGCAGAAAAGAGCAGCTTGGTGCAGTGTGTGGGACCTGAGAAATATGACTACAACAAGAATGCAACAGGTTTGCATCCTACGTCAAATTTGTTGTCCAGGAGGTACCAAAACCACCCAAAATCCACCCAGAATTGACCCAAAATTACCGGAAATTAACCCAAAATTACATCCAAATCTATCCTGAGGAGGTTTGGGGAAGACTTGTAGGGATTTTAGGGGAATTTTAAGGGGAATTTTGGGTGGGTTTGAATCCTATGCCCACTTCGGCATCCACAAGGTGCCAAAATCACCCAAAATTACCTGAAATTAACCCAAAAATTCATCCTGAGGGGGTTGGGGGGAGGTTTGGGGGCGGAGGAGTTGAGGAGATTTGGGGGTTTGGGGGGCAATTTTAGGGGTGTTTTTGGCAGTCATCATCATCCAAAACACAACACCCCATGCCAAAGCCAAGACCAAACCCTAAGGACTGTGCCCCTCGTGAAGGAGAGATCAAAGAACTGCACCCCTTCTGGGGAGGAGATCAAAAGCCAGAGGAGACTGAGCTATTAACTAAGCAAAAATGTATTCATTTCATCAAGTATCATCATTTCTGTTACTTTATCCTTTGTGATTAGGTCTGGAATGCTTTTCTAGTCCTTGTTAATTTAGCTGAACAATATTCATTTTGGTTTCGTAAACGATTAAGTTATATTCCTGATGTTATATATGAAGTCCCATATGTCTAATTTAATAAACCACAAACTTAAAATTTAGCAGCAGTTTTACTGAGATAAAATAATACTATCAAATAGAACCCAGTAGTTACAAGAAGAAATTTGGCAGTGGTTTGGATAAAGCATAAGCAAAACCGATTGATCGGGGTTTGGGGAGGGCTTCCCACCCTGCCTCACATGCAAAAGGCAAAAGAATCCAAACACAGCTTATATACTGTGTGCTAATACATATTCATCAATATTTTCCTGTAAATCTCCTCCTATTTCCAATTCCTGAAATCTACATCACCACACATACAGCACATGCTCCCGCTGTGGCTAAGGGGGCTTCTGGCTCTTTGGTGCTCTCCTTGGATGAAGGCTGACAGTCTTCCTCGCTGTCCTCTGAATAACTTGACAGGTTGTGCCTGTGCCCCAAGTCCTGTGTTATGTAAGTAAGCACTATGCTCCAATTAAGCCTCATTATTTTATAGATAAGAGCACTATTTTAGACTCCCTGTCTGGAATTGTCCCAGCGTTATTCATGTCACGGCCGATCCTGTCCTGGGAGTTGTCTTAACTTTGTCTTGATGCCAATTCTGACTTGGGAGGCTTCCTAAATTTTGTTCATCAAGGCCATTCCAATCTCCTGTATCCTGTTTCCCACAGGTATCATCTACAAAGAAACCCATTTTCTTCATAACATTAATCACATATACCTTTCCAATTATTTTCCAAAAATATTGAAATAATTACAATTTTGTTAGAACTAATCACATCCATCTATCACAGGAGGCCAAAAGCTTGGAAAAGGATGAAAGAAATTCTCCAATGATGACGATGACAAAAAAATCCCAATTTATTTTTGACAGCAAATGAACACCGGCCACCCTCCAGCCCTCTCAGCCTGGCAGGCCGAGCGGGGCTGTTCCCATGGCATGAGGTGGTGGCAGACTGCGGAGAGAAACCAGAGAGCCACGGTCAGTCACAGCAGGCTCCTGTCCCCCTGTTCCACCATGGCTGTGCCCAGGCCAGGCTGCTGGCTGTGCTCAGAGCCCAAACCTCCCGAACCATTCTCTGTTTTTAGAGAAGGGCAGTGGGGCAGGCAACGTTCCACCTCCTCTGCTTAATCAGGGCACAGCAACCTCCTCAGCAGCTGCAGGAGCGGCATGCCCGTGTGCCCGCTGCTGCTTGCCCGGAGCCCTTCTGCCAGCCCAGCTGTGGAGCCGGGTGCCCACCTCTGGAGAGCTGCTGCCAGGAGAGGAGCCAATCATGCACCAGGTCCTCATCCTTCTGGAAGGGGCTGTCTCTGCAGACCCTGGCCCCTGGGGTAGCACTGGCACTGGACGCGCTCCCCGGATGCTGCAGGTGCTTCCCTGTCCGGTCCGGGCACCAGGTGTAATCCTCCTGGGGAAAACAAAGAACAATTGCATTAAAGTCAATTCAAAACAAGACCTGGAAACAAGAAAAAGCACAAAGCCTGTCACTGTTTCACGGGCCTGAGGAGGGTCTGACCACTCCATGGGAGAATTAAATCTGTCCACCTTTCCCACCCATAAAGGCACTCCCCACCTTTCCCACCCATAAAGGCGCTCCTTCCTCAAGGGCCTGCAGAGCAGGCCAGCTGGGGCACTGCTTCGGAACTTGCCCCCTCTGCTGCCCCTATCCACATGGATGGATGCTTTTGTCAGGCTGGGTGCCCCCACCTCAGCCCGTGCCAGGCTGGCTGGCAGAAGCTGTCAGCAAGGCCAAGATCTGGCTTCCCTTCCACAACATCAGTCCCGTGTCCCGCCAAAAAGCAGCTCAGCGGCCGGCGGAACAATTAATATTCCCCAGTGCTGCCGAGCGGGGAACCTCCGGTGCATGGCCAGGCCGAGCCCTGCCGTGCCTGGGAGCACCAGCATCCCCCCGCCCCGGTGCCGGCTGGGGACTCATCTTGATTCCATCGGGGCGCAGAGCGTGTCCTCCAGGCAGGGGCCACAGCCAAAGACAATGGGCTCCAGGATGGTGTTCCCAGCTCCACGTCGTGCTCCAGAAGAACATGCCAGCTGTACCTCAGCTTGTGGGGACGTCACGATGCCATTGAGCTGCAGGGGGATGTTTCCCTTGTCCCAGTCTGTGGCACCTTCACCGCACTGCCACCACTTCTCCAATGGGATGGGCAGCATCGATCCGCTCCCTCCACAGCTCACGGGGACCAGCAGAAGAATCTCCTCGGCTGCGCTCTCTCCTCAGCGCTGTGGCCACAGGGAAATGCTCTGGGGTTTTCTTCCAGCGCCACAAGACGCGTGCCGCTGCTACATGCTGGCTCCTGGATCCTACTGTGCACAGGGATGAATCTCTGCTGTCTCCTGGGCCAGGCAGGGCTCCTGCAGCCAAGAATGCTCAAAAAGGTCCTCCAGTGATGGCCCGTCTGTGGGGTCCATGCATAAACACCACCTGATGAGGTGCTGGCACTCTGCGGAGAGAAACCAGAAACCGCCGCTCAGCAGGAAGGGGCTCCTGTCCATGCTCTCCCACATTCCACAATGCCCAGGCCACCAGGAGTGCTCAGAGCTACAGCCAAAAGCTTCCTATTGATCCTCTCTTGCAGAGGACACCAGCACAGAGGCACAGGTGCCACCTCCTCCAGCTGAGCCCAGGAGATCCACTCCTCACCAGCTGCAAGAGTAGGACGCTTATGCGCCAGCTGCCCCTCCCAATCCCGTTCTTCCCCTCATGCCTTGAAGGTGCATCCCCACCTTGAGACACCCGTGGCGGGAAGAAGAGCTGGTCCCGGACGATGTCCTCATTGGTGTGGAATGGAAGGTGCCTGCAGACCAGCTCATAGAGCAGGATGCCCAGGGACCAGATGGTGGCTGGCTGGCCATGGTAGCAGCCAAAGAGGATCCACTCTAGTGGGCTGTACTCTGATGTTCCTATGGGACATAGGCGCAGCTCATCAGGCCCATGCTACTCCCTCCCTCCCAGCCAGCTCCCGTTCCACAACAGCCAGCCCCTGCCCTGCCAAAAAGCAACTTGGCTACAGCTGGCTGAAGAAGGATTCCCCCTCCTTCCCTCCCTCCTTCCTTCCCTCCCTCTTCCCCCTCTGCCAGCCAAGGGGGGAACTTTGCTGCCCTGCTGGGCCCCCGGCTTTGGGCTCACCTGACATCTGGGTGTAGAACGTGTCCTGGAGGATCGTGCTGCAGCCAAAGTCGATAAGCTTCGCCTCACCTGTGGCCAGGTAGATGAGGACGTTCTCGGCCTTGATGTGGCGGTGCAGGACACCCCGGCTGCTGCTGCACCACACGGCCTCCAGCACCTGGCGGAGCAGCCCCTGCACCATGGCCTCCGTCAGGAACCGCCGCTCGTGCAGGAAGTACCAGAGGTGCTGACAGCGCTGCGGATGCTCCATGAGCAGCGCGAAGCTCTCGGGCACCTCGAACTAGTCCAGGAGCTGCATGACGCCGCGGAAGCCAGGCCGCGACACCTTCCACAGCAGCGCCGGCTCCAGGGGCACAAGGGCGCCCTTGCACTGCGGGGGGACCGCAATGCCGTCAGCGGGGCCGATGCTGCACCGCACCTCGGGCAGCCCCTGCCCGGCCCCGCCACGGCTCGCCATGGCCTGGCCCGGGGCGCTGCGCGGCCTCCACTCACTCCACGCTTGCGCTTGCTGCCCTCGCTGCCGCCCTGCCGGGCCTCGCCCGGCACGCCCCGCCGGCTCCTCCCGCTGGCCCCGCTCACTCACCAGCCGCGCCCACTCCGAGATGCGCTCCTGGGACACTCGCTTGATGGCCACCTGCGAGCCAAGGCAAGCGGCGGACTTAAGATCACACTTGGTTAAGAGCGTATAAGCCAGAGAACACGCAAAATAAAAAAAACTTTTTTCTTCTCGTACCCTGATCACATGTGTATTTCACGTCTGGCCTAATGGCGACAGTTGCCCCATCTCTGGGTCAAGAAACAAGTATTATCTGACAGGTAACTTGTCAACAAACTGAGAAAGAAATTAGTACCTGGGCATGCAGATTTCTGAAGGGAGGAAAGAAAAGTGTTGACAAGAATAAGCCTGAATTTTAAATGCCTGAAACACTCAAAAATGACATGTTTTGGGATATTGTACCAGATGTTACACAGAGTTCAAGCAAACCACAACTCATTAGTATCTGGACTTCATTGCCCACTATGCTTTGAAATGTTGCTTGAAGGCACTTTGTGTCAAAGATCCAGTTCCTGTAGGCCACTGTAGATGTAGATCAAAATCCTACCAAAAAATTCATGTCCAAACCAGCAAGAGTGAGACTTTTGTCCTTGGCAGTAGCTTCCAGGTGCTCCTGGAAATCCCCAGGCCTAGACACAAAGATGTGTATTCAACGGAGGGAGAGAAGCATCATGCTTAGCTCTAACTGTGACCTTTGCTAGCAGATCTTACTAGCAGGTAACAAATTCCATTTGTTCTGCTCTTAGCCAGAGCCAAGATGGGAATCACAGTTTAGATCACAGGAGAAGATCACAGGAGCCTCAGCTTTTCCAGAAGAGGAGAAATACAAAGGATAGTAAATTTGGGTTGGGTTTTCAGGGTGTTTTTACAAATCCATAGACAAGTGATGAAGCTTAAGAGATGACAGCAAAGGAAAATCAACAGATATGCTGAAAGTGAGTGAAGAGGAAGGAGACTTTAAATTCACTGAAAAGCTGCACAGAAAGCTTCTCTACTTTTTGCAGTTGCTTCAAATTTGAAATGACAAATTCTTGTAGCACTTCCAACTTCTTTTTATTAATTCTAGATTAAAGACAATCAAAACTGTGTACTCCTGCTTACAGTATGCGGTAAAGCACAGGAAGCCATTAGAGTAAGAAAAATTGTGTTTAGAAGGCTGAGGCAGCCTTAGGGGTAGGAGGAATGGGGAGGTGTGGAAATCAGGCCTGTGGGCACCATTCAAGGAGCATCCAGGCCCTGAGCAGTCCCTCACAGTGGGTATCCCAGCAGATGGAGTCCATATGGAGCCACAGCTGGGTGGGAAAAGTGCCGGGCTGGTGAGCCGTGGTTAGCAGGGGCTCCTGCATCAAATTGCTCCCTGATAGGTGTGGTATGCTGTGTGTGTGTGTGCCCAACAGCTGGCAACAGCAGGCTGGCCCAGATGTGGGAAAAGGCCAAGGAAGCAGCAGAGTGGGAATGGGGCTCTGAGGAGGCCCTGGTGGTTGCACACACCCGTGGGGGATGAGGCTGGCCCAGATGGGCCCTGGGACTCTGGGTTGAAAAGGGAGGAAAAGAGAATCAGGGAGGAAGGGCCAGAAGCCGCTATGACAATGCCATTCCATCCCATAGGTGACATAGTGAGAGGAGGGTGGGAACCAAATGGTGATTGCTGCTGATCACCCTGACATCTCCAAGACAAGAGGCCCAGCAAGGACTGCACATCTGCCTCCTAGTGTTGTCCTGAATGTGAGCTCATCTCCTGGCGTTCATTACCCGCAAGTCTCTCAGCTTCCCACGGGCATTCCACACTTCAGGCAAGCAAAGCTGCTTACCTCACTATGTTCTTTGGGCCTCTGAAAGGGACTGTCCCCTTAGCTACAGCCTGGCAAGGAAGGGAGTCTTACAACACTCTGGATATTTTAGACTTTTATTGGCACTCGGGCTGAAACAAAGTATCCCCTCGCCACTTCTCCATCTTCATCCTTCTGTCCTGCAGGTGGCCTGTTCAGGCTGACAGATTGGAGCACCTGCAGGCTCCAGTTGGGCTGCAGCCCAGCTTTTCCTCTCACAGCTTAATTCTTATTATGACAATTCTTTCGTTTCTACTTAAAAGATACCTCAGAGCTTCCCTAAATTAACAACACTCTACTCTAAGCTAAACAATCCTCTATTATCTAAGCTATCTATGTTCCAAATGTTGGGATTCATAAAATTTGAGGGTTTTGAGAAAGTGGTAAAAAAGACAGGCCTCAGACAGCAGATTTGTGAACATTGCTAATACAGCAAAAAGTTTTCTAAGCAGTAGAGCAGACATGAGAAATAGAACAATAAGCCCCTGTGATTTACCCTTATAGGTTGCAACAAGTTTATTTAATGTATATCTTTAGAAGGTTAGTATGAATGAGCCTCTGTGCTTTGTCTCTCATAAACGAGCCATTGTGTTAGAAAATAAGTCCTTATTTTGTTAACTACTGTTACGTGTGTTTCATATGATTGGATAGAATTATTGTCAATATGTTTTGCTCTATGTGTGATTGGCTGAAACTTAGGCTGAGAGGGTTTTATGCTACCCTGTAATGTGACGTTTCCTTGGCATTCCATTTGAATCAGCGAGCTGTAAACATATCCTGTCTCCATTGTCCTAACAATGTACTGAGACTGATGTTTGAAATAAACAGCTCATGACACTGATTCAGAGTGTCCCATTCCGTTTGTGGCTGTATATAGTGTGCCAACAGCACCATAGTCCTTAGAAGTTGATCCCTATATTTCCTAATTTTTTAAACGTTCATCTTTTTGAGAAAGAAAAAACAACAGAGTTTTAAATGGAACCTAACACACCCAACCTAACCTAACCTAACCTAACCTAACCTAACCTAACCTAACACACACGTAATCTAACCTAACCTAACCTAACCTAACCTAAGACCTAAACTGAGCAAATATGAAAAATGTCACATTTCCTATCTAGGGCACAGCTCCTCTTAATACTTGGGGGATGGCTGAAGCTCTGCCTCAAGATGACACATCCCCTTTTCCCTCCTCTCAGCTGGCGGGGCATAAGGGTCTCCTCAGGTGCAGGTGTCTCCTCTCCAGTCTTCCTGCACTTGCTTGGCTGAAATGATCAGAGCAGCCAGGATGGAGGCAGGATGGCCTGAGGTCACAAAGGGATGCTGCCCAGAAGAAAAAGAACAAAGAAAGGAACTCTTACTTTCCAGGACCCATCCTCATGGGCTCAAGCAGGATTCCCTGGCTACCAGGAAGACACACCAAGAGCACCGAGGGCAGCATGTCCCCCTGCACCTTCCTGTCCTGGGAGCTGTCTGCGCCACGTGGCCCACACTCCTCCTCATCCCTTCATGCAGGTGTCCTCAGCTGATAGGGCTTTTTGCCCCTTTGCTTTTTCTTACCTGCAGGAGTTCCTGGGCAGAGCAGCGCCTGTCCTCGTCTGCCTGCAGGCAGCAGTGGAGGAAGTTGTGCAGGAGAGCCGAGTGGTGCCTGGGCTTCTGCAGTTTTGGGGGCCCATTCCTTTCTATCAGTTCAAAAACCTACAGCACAAAGATGCAAGAGGACACTGCACCTGCTCCTTTGCTAGCCACATCAGCTCTCTCCATGATAGTGGAGCTCTGGGAAAAGTTAAAGATAGAATCTAAAATGTTAGGCTTTGTGCTTTCCCAGATCAACTGCACCTGCGTAAGCAGTATGATAAAGTACATAATTGTTAGATGTGATGATTGTTTAGTAATTAAATATAATTACTATATAACCAGAAGAAGAATAATGAGAAAATATGTTGGAAATTCAGAGAGGGGCTAAATTTATGTATACAATAGAACAATATAAGTTTAATAATTAACATGAAAGTTATATAAAGATAGAGTATAAAAACATGATCATTTTGGATGTATGGTTGGAATCAAATTTGGGTAATACCCTGATTCCCAGAGCTCTTGAATAAAAAGCACCACATATAATCCCTACGTGAGTATGTGTTTTTGAGCACTAACATTTTGGCGACCCAGATGGAACCGTTGTGAGTGCTGCTGAGCAAGTTCGCGACTTCATCACGCTCCAGCCGGCACCGAGGGATTCTTGGGGAGCCCATTGGCCGCGACCGCTCCTGCCGCTCACAACGTCCCCAGGAGAAAGGTAAGGTGCTTTTTTTACTTTGGTTTGGTTTTGGATGCCTGCCAAATAAGACACAGCAAAAGCTACGCTTGGTTGGGCTAAAGGAATTCCTGGTGGTACAAGCCTAGGCGCCGTTCCATAAGACAATCACAAAAGCATTGCGGGTTCAGCATTTGTGGTGTAATTGAAATGGAGAAATTTAAAGGGATTTTGGGCAGTAACACCCCTATCCCGCAAAATTCTCCTTTGGGGTGCTTATTAGCACATTGGAAACAGGGTAACTTTGGGGAAGAATTACGTAAAACTAAGTTGATTGATTACTGTAATTCATGGTGGCCAGAATATGCCTTGGAGAATGGCGAAAAATGGCTAAAATACGGTACTCTGCAATATAACACTATTTCGCGATTAATGTCGTTTTGTAAACAAGAAGGAAAATGGGATGAAGTCCCATATGTTGATCTGGTTTTCTATTTACAGGGAAAGCCAGAATGGCAGGATGAATGTGGATTATTAGTGGTTAAAACATCTGCAAAGTGTGGGGTTTGTGAGGAACGTTGTTTAGAACACTTGGCATTGAAAGAAAGCTTGAGTAGGGAAAATTATACAGATGTTGAATTACAAGTAGCTCCAATAGGAGCTAAGAAAGCTACAAGAGAACCTAACCCTATCCCACCTGTTTCACCTGTTTCACCTGTCCCTATCCCACTACCTGCTCCTCACCCACCTAGTCCTGAGCCCGTCTCGTCTAGTACACCTTTCCCTCTTTATCCTCCTCTCCCATCATCACCCGGTCCCTCTTCCTCGGAAGATGAGCAAAACCTAACTGTGATAGAAAGGAGAAAGAGGTATGCGAATGAAAAAGATAGCAATGGTAATGAATCAGTGACCCCAGTTGCCCACAGAACCCGGAGTCGGTCAAAGCTCGCCCCAGTTGTGCATAGAAAAGGCATAAGCAAACAAAAACGGACTGTGATTGCCCCCTTACAACAAGGTGTCGGAATGGAAGGGCCAGTATTTGTAAAAGTTCCTTTTTCCGCTGCAGGCTTAGTTATTTGGAAACCGTCAGCCAGAACTTATAGAGAAAATCCTGATAAAATGGCACGCGTAGTAAAAATGGTTATGAAAACTCAAAATGCTGACTGGGATGACATACAAGTAATATTAGATACTCTGATGGATTCTACTGAAAAAGAAATGGTACTTAAGGCAGCCAAAGAGAGGGCAAGAGAAGATATTAGATATGGGCTAGTAACAGGGAATTTAGATGTGAATTTCCCAATTGAGTATCCAAATTGTGACCCTAATTTATTGTGCGATATGAGGAAATTATGTAAATATCAAGAGTGGATCCAAATAGGAGTTCAGAACGCTGTGCCCAAAACTATAAATTGGTCCAAACTATATGAGGTTCGACAGGAAAAGAAGGAATCTCCCACTGCGTTTTTGGAAAGGCTTAAGGAGGTAGCAAGGAAATATACAGACCTCCAAATGGATACAGAGCAAGCAAAGGTTCAGCTCACTCTCATATTCTTGGGCCAATCACAGGATGACATTCGTAGAAAATTGGAAAAATCAGAGGGGGAAGAATTAAGGAATTTGGATAAGTTACTTGAGGTTGCTTGGATGGCATATAGCAAACGGGAAAAAGAAGCTAGTAACAGACAGCAGCAGAATCTATTGGCAGTAATACAAGGAGAAGGTGACCCAAATTTCAGGGGATGTAACAGGAATATCCGCGGTAAGAGACCAGTCACACAAAGGTTAAGCCTGAATCAATGTGTGTATTGTAAGCAGGAGGGGCATTGGAAGTGAAATTGTCCAAGCTTGAATAACCAGTTTGACCAGGGCAATCAGTTCAAGCAGGGAAACGCTGCCAAAGCCATGGTGTTAGGAGAATATAACTAGCTGAACCTGTGGAACAGGTTCAAGAACTCACCACAAATATAGAATAGAATTTAATCCACCAATATTTCCAGTAAAGAAAACAAATATCTGAATATAGGTTAGCGCAGGATTTGAGAGCAATAAATAAAAAGGACATTTATCCAGTGGTAACAAATTCTCACAAATTGCTAACATCCGTAAAGGGGATTTATAAGTGGTTTACTGTAATTGATTTAAAAGATGCCTTTCTCTGCATACCCTTTGAGAAAGAAAGTAGGAAACTGTTTGTTTTTGAGTGGGAAAACCCAGAGAACAGAAGAAAGACCCAGCTCACCTGGACACGACAAGAACTCGCCGACCCTATTTGGAAACTAACTGGCAAAGGAACTGGAGATTTGGACCGAAAATGGGCTAGTACCAAGAGACCAATACTTATTGTTGCAGTATGTTGATGATATACTAATAGCTACAGAAGAAAAAGTAACCTGTATAAAGGTAACCATTGAGATTTAAATTTCACAAGGGCAACAAAAACTAGGTACTAACCATATCCAAGCTATTTGTGCTATTCCAGAGCCCCAGAATTTACATGAGCTGCGAGTCTTCCTCGGGATGGCAGGATGGTGTCGCTTGTGGATCATGGACTGTGGACTGATTGCGAAACCCCTGTATGAAGCTCAGAAGATGCAGCCATTCACCTGGGGCAACCACAGAAAGAAGCCTTCCTAAAATTAAAGGAAGCACTGACAACTGCTCCAGCATTAGGGTTACCTGATCTGTCTAAATATTTTCAGTTGTTTGTACATGAAAGGCTGCGCCTAGCACTGGGAGTCCTGACCCAACATCTGGGAAGCTGGAAAAGGCTGGTGGGCTACTTTTCCAAACAACTCGACAACATAAGTGCCGGGTGGCCCCCATGTCCGCCGGCAGTCGCAGCTACTGTGATCCTGATACAAGAAGCCAGGAAACTTACTATGGGAAGGCACATAGATGTCTATGTACCACACATGGTAACCACTGTCTTAGAAAAAAAGGGGGGCCATTGGCTATCTCCCAGCAGGATGATGAAATTCCATGTAGTCCTGACTGAGCAGGATGTCACATTAAAAACAACTAACCTTTTGAATCCAGCTTTGTTCCTAGGTACCACAACTGAACAAGGCCCATTAGAACACGACTGTGTAGAAGTAATAGAGTACACCCATTCAGCAAGAGAAGACCTGAAAGATATCCCACTAGAGCAGCCTGAGTGGGAGCTGTTTACAGATGGGAGCAGCTTCGTGGAAAACGGAACCAGATACGCTGGATATGCAGTAACAACAGTCAATACAGCAGTGGAGGCAAAGGCATTACCACCAAATACATCTGCCGTGAAGGCAGAACTGGTTGCTTTAACCAGGGCACTAGAATTAAGTGAAGGGAAAAAGGTAAGTATGTGGACTGACTCAAAATATGCTTTTGGAGTGGTGCATGTACACGGAGCACTATGGAAAGAAGGAGGACTGTTATCTTCTCGGGGTATGCACATTAAACATCAGGATGCAGTCCTGCAATTGATAAAGGCAGTGCAAAAACCTGAACAAGTGGCAATCATACACTGCAAAGCACACCAATCAGGAAACTCCAAAATCTGTGAGGGAAATCGAAAGGCAGACTGGGCAGCCCGACAGGTTGCTCGAGAGGTACAAACAACAATGGCATTGATACCTTTGAAGCTTAATGTATCCCAATTCAATTTGCCTCCAAAACCAAAATATTCAGTAGAAGATGAGAGACTGGCACATTTGCTAAATGCACAAAAGAATTCACAGGGATGGTATGTGACTGCACAAGGACAAATAGTGGTACCCCCCTTGATAATGAGAGAAATTCTATAAATTAAACATAATGAATGTCACTGGGGAGCAGAGGCATTGGTAAAATTGCTAAAGCAGAGTTTAATTTCAGTACGGATGTTAACAATGGCAAAATCAGTAATGTCAAAATGTGATATCTGCTTGAAAAACAACCCAGTGGCCAGGCGACAAGCACAGCTAGAAAGAATTCGGGTAGGAATAGAGCCAGGAGACTATTGGCAGGTAGATTTTGTAGAACTACTAAGGACTCGAGGATACAAATACCTGTTAGTGGGGGTTGACACATTCTCTGGGTGGCCAGAAGCCCTTCCCTGTCGCACAAACCAAGCAAAGGAAACAGTTAAGTGGTTACTACAGGACATTATTCCCAGATTCGGGGTACTCCTAGGGGTATAATCACATAGGGGACCCCATTTCATAGCTACAGTAGTAAGAGAGGTAAGTAGATTGCTAGGGATAAATTGGGACCGACACACACCATGGAGACCCCAGTCAAGTGGACAGGTAGAGAGGATGAATCAGACACTAAAAAGGCAAACCAGTAAAATATGCCAAGAAGCCAAATTGCAGTGGCCCCAGGCTTTGCCAGTAGCACTGTTGAGGATTCGGATAAAGCCTAGGAGTGGGATGTCAGTCAGTCCTTATGAGATATTGTATGGGAAACCATATGAATCTCCTGAACCCTAATGTACACATCACAGGAAAGAAGGAAGTGTATAATTATGTTCTGTCTCTTGGGAAAACTTTAGCTCGGCTCTGGAGTATCCTCGTGTGGAATAGACCACTGACTCTCGAGAACCCAGTCCATAACATACATCCAGGAGACGAGGTGTACATCAAGAACTGGAACGAGGAACCGCTGAAAGAAAAGTGGAGTGGACTCCATCAGGTACTACTGACCACCTTTACAGCAGTCAAAGTAGCCGGTGTGGACCCCTGGATTCACTATACCTGAGTGAAGAAAGTCCATCCTGGATCACAGACTGTATAAACTCTGGAATGAACAAAGGCTGCAGATAAGATGTGTTTAATTGCTTTCAGAATGCTATCAGTAATTGTGCTAATGTTATGGTTATTAATATCTTTGGGATGTGGAGTGCAAAATGATCGACTAACCATTCTTCATTCTAGAATGAAGAGAGAGGTACAAACAGAAACACAGGTGATAAAGGTTTCTAATGCAGTTCGGGCTTAGAATGTAATGATTGGATTAGTCAAAGATTTTGCCAAAATGCAAAACACCAGTCGAATAACTGCCTGTCTGCCAATGCCAAAGACAGCAGGAGACCCAGTAAATTGGAGAATCATAACATCAAAACTACCTGAAATACAAAAGAACAAAACAATTACATGTAAACAGGTACCCGAATCGAGGCAAGTTACAGAAACCACTCTTGTATGGAAATGTGAGGCCAAGGATAGGAAAGATCAGATAGAACCTTGGGACAGTGTGTGGTGTGTGAGTATTCTTCAAAGATTCCAATATGTGGCAAAAACCCCTTGGTGTATTAAGTGGGAAGGCCCTGAGAATGAAACAGATCCAGCAATAACGAACACTGACACTAGTAGCAGAACGAGGGCAGACAAAGTAAGTTGGTGGACATGTAATAAAACTTTAAACTGCACTTCAGATGATGTAGAGATAAAGCAGATGCCACCCCTGACAATAGCCCTACAAATTGGTTGTGCTTGCAGAGGGATCAAACATAAACAAGGCAGAGTGAATTATAGAGTAATTATAGGGTGTACCAGGGTTACAGTCTGAGGTCCAGGACAATTTGTATGGGCAGCAAGTGATGGTACCTGGACAACATATCTGCCTGTAGACGGGAAAGTAAAGGAGAATACTTTAGGCCTCCCAACCTTATGTCCAATTTGGAAAAAGTCCCCATTTAATGGAAAACATGAACTTCTGCAGATAAGAGCAAGACGAGAAGTTCTAGACGATGAAAATCCAGATGACATTTGGCAAGAACCCTCTAGTGGAGTGAAATTTGGATGGGCCCTAGAGTCATTGCTTGGTCCTATAGCAAACTATAAGAGCAGAGAGATGCTGTACAAACTTACAGGTCAGGTAGGTAGACTGGCAAGAGTCACCTGGGAAGGATTTAAAGAATTAAATATACAATTACAAGCCACCACAAAAATTACTTTACAAAATCGATTGGCCCTAGATATGTTACTCCTGAAAGAGCATGGAGTATGTGGATTCTTAAAGGGACAAGTTGATCATTGCTGCGTTCATATCCCAAATGTAACTGCAGATGTTGAATGTGACATCAATCAGTTGAAACAAATAGAGCATGAAGCACAAGAAGAGCAAAAGGATTTGGCTACAAGTTGGTTAGGAAAAATCTTTAATAGATTAGGGTGGAATGTGAGTTCATGGATTAAAATCTATCATTGAGAGCGTGATAATCTTACTAATTGTATTCTTAGCAATTTGGTTCGTTTACAGCATCTTAAAGGGAGAGATACAGAAGAAAACGTCCTGGAACCAGAGGATAATAAAGGCACTAACACGAGATCCACGCCCACCATCTTCTGGTTCTCCAGTTCGTAACAGCATCCACGACAATGTTTACATCAACCCTGGATTTGAAGAACCAAGTACGAACTGAGGAATAAAGGACTGTATCAAGTGAACATTTACACCTATAGTGAAGTGAAAGTGCTTTCAAAGGGGGGAGAATGATAGTGGAGCCCTGGAAAAAGTTAAAGATAGAATCTAAAATGTTAGGCTTTGTGCTTTCCCAGATCAACTGCACCTGCGTAAGCAGCATGATATATTATATAATTGTTAGATGTGATGATTGTTTAGTAATTAAATGTAATTCTTATATAACCAAAAGAAGAATATTGAGAAACTATGCTGAAAATTCAGAGAGGGGCTAAATATATGTATACAATAGAACAATATAAGTTTAATAATTAACATGGATTTATATAAAGATAAAGTATAAAACATGATCCTTTCGGATGTATGGTCGGAATCAGATTTGGGTTGAATATACCCCGATTCCCAGAGCTCTTGAATAAAAAGCACCGCATATAATCCCTATGTGATTATGTGTTTTGAATGCTAACATTGCCAGCAGTTGCTCCAGGTGCTCCTGCCATCAGCCCCTGCAGGAAGGAGCACAGCCCCTAATGCATGTGGGCTTTGGCTCCCTGTGGCACAGAAGCCCCCGGGGGCACAGGTCTCTGGGGCAGCAGACGGGCACCAGCGCTGCCAGGGCTCGGGGGGTGGCAGCTCTGCTTGGCCAGGGACTCTGCTCCAACTGCTGATGGCAGCGCTGCCCGGGCCCCAGGGCTCAGAGCAGCATTGGTGCCCGGGCCTACACGTTCCTTGTGCGTGTCACACCTGTGGGTTTAGGATGGCCACGGGCCGGGACGTGTCCCAAGGAGGCCCTGCCAGCTTCCCTGGAAGGCCCTGTGCCCTTCCCAACGTGGCTGCGTCGGCAGCCAAGGGGGCTCCTTCTGCTGCCCTGATCCCGCAGAGCAGGGCAGTGTTCGCTGATGCTCTGAGCCCTTCCTAAAGATCCTGTCAGGCTGCCTTAGACACCTGGGGCCAGGCATTCTTTCCAGCCTGGGCCACTTTGGCTGGGCTGGGGGCAGCCCCAGGGCAGGCGGCAGTGTGTGCAAGGGCCCTTGGTGACACACTGCAGCACGGTCACTGTGACATGGAATGGAACCCGGTGTCCAAGGTCCCTTTGTGACACGTGAGAAATAGAAGCGTGCCCGGGTGCTGGGAGAACGCAATGGGACAGGACAGGACAGAGCGGTGCCGTGAGGAGCCCCCGCACAGCGCACTCGTTCGTCTCCCACCTGGAAGTTTTCTGAGGCGTTGTTCTTTTAGCTGAGCTCGAGGCCAGACCACAGGACTTGCTGACCCGTGGTCTCCCTGAGGCTTCTCTTTCGCAGCTGCCCTTGAGGGCAGTGTGTGGGACTTGGTGCCCTTGGAGCATTTCCAAGGTATCTCTTCTGCAAGAAGCTAGTGTCACTGACATGAAGCACAGAACCCCAGGAGTGCCCAATCTGGCCTGGGGGGAAGAGGAGGAAGAAGGCCCTGGAGCTGCTTCACCACTGGTGACTAAACAGTTGGAGCCATTCCAGCCACCACAGGAGGGTGAGTGGCAGAGCTAGGCCACAGGACTAGTGCCTGCAGCCAACCTGACCCCATGCCATGCCATGTCGTGCCATGCCATGCCATGCCATGCCATCCCCTGGGGACATGCCCAAGGACAGGACGGAAGAGGGGCCGGGCAGACACCCCGCAGTGGTCGTGCCCCATCCCCTGGGCCATCCCGGGGCTCTCCCTGCCTGGGGATCGCAGGGCTGGGCTGTGTTCTCCGACCTCTCCCGCAGCCCCTCATCTCTGGCTGCGCTTGCTCTTTGCCAGATGCAGCCCTGGAGCGCACACAGGAGCAGGAGTCCAGCCGTGGCCGCTTCCGCAGAACAGCGCAGGTACCTGCAGCCACCCCCACCTGGGCTGGGCCTGCTGTCCCTGCTCAGCCCAGCACCGTGTGTGCAGCACTCCATGCAACATCCCCGGCTTCTTGCCCTTCTCCTACAGTTCGTTTGCAACTTCCTCAAGAGAATTGAGGAACAAGAGACCATCGCCACGGGCGTAGGCCTCAGACCGTACTCGCCCATCTTCCAAAGCAAGACCAGTGCTGCCTTGCTCTCTATGCTTGTAGAGGAACATTTATACACTCCAAAACAAGTAAGCAGCCTGTGGCCAGGCTTTGATCCTCCCAGCAATTGCTTGGCCTCCCCAGCCACGCGTGCTGGTTGCTGTGAGCCTTTCAGGCCACATGGCAATGGGGTGGGAAGGGAAGCACTTCTCTGGGGAAGCTGGGAACATTGCTCCCTCTGGCAGCTTTCCAAGTCTCCCCGTGCCTTCTCCAGGTGCCTGCCATGGTGAGCTACATCCACCAGTGGCTCATGGCAAATGATTCTGCTGAGCACAGGCTGGACAAGACCCTGCTGCATCTCACCGAAGCACAGCCAAATGACGCGGTCATGACGCTCCTGCGTGTGGCCCCATCCTGTGACAGGTATGGGGCCCACCTGCCCACAGAGCTCAGGCCTCCCCAGCCCATCACCCTGTACAGCCTGCCCAGGTGTCTGAGCAACAGAGACTTCCAGGGCCCTCTGGCTGCTCCCTTTCCCAGCGCTGCTACGACAGCCCCTGAGCCTGCTGCCATGCTCCCTTGCCGCCTCTCAGGGCTCTGTCCCCACAGGCCTGGGCTGTCGGGCTGCTGCTGGCAGGGGGGCAGTGGGCCCAGGCAGAAATGGCAGCCAGCTCAGCTGCCCATGGTGCTGTGTCTGACACCCCCCTGAGACACAGCTCTAACCCTGCAGAGCTGCCATGGCCATGTGGAAGACCATCATGGGCTCAGCCAGGACTGTGGAGCTGGCGCAGCTGATCCTCCTGGATGTGCTGGGCAGCTGGCCAGAGTACAGCACCTGCACCTCCGATGGGGACGAAACGGCTGTCTTTGCCCTGGCTGTGAGTTTCTGCAACTGGCCTTTGCTGGCCCCAAGGCTGCCTCTCCAGCAGCTCTCCATCCTCCTTCCCCCACTGCATCTCCCTGCCTCAGGCGCTGGCCTGAAACCTGGCCCAGGGGCAGCTTCAGGCCCACCAGGCCCCGTGCTCCCCCTGCCAAGGTCTCTCCGGGCCTCTCCCTGCTACGCTCGGGCCCTGCCACACGCACACCTCGGCACTGAGCGCTGTCTCGGTGGGCTTTGTCCTTTGCAGGCAACCGTGGTGATGTGGAAGATCCTCCAGGTGCCCTGTCTGCCACGGATATTGAAGGTGTATTTCCCCCGCCTATTGGCGCATCTGCTATTCCAAGTGTTCTTCAGCACTCTGGATATGCCAGAGGCGGTGGACACCTTCTGGAAGGCATGCCAGGAAGAGCACGGCCTTGCCACCAGCCCCAACAGGTGCTCCATGCCACTCCTCCTGTCCCTGCCACGTGGCCTGCCAAGGAGCCAGTGCTGCCAGTGTGACCTGGGCTTTGCTCTGCACACAGGTTTGCAGTGCGCACCCTGAAGTCCCTGCTCTGCCTTCTCCGCTGCGAGGATGTGGTGGTGGCAATGGAGCGCAGGTGTGCCTGGGACACGCTGCTCTCTCTTGACACTCACCACTTTGCCATGGCTCTGCTTGCCAGGTGAGACCCCCTTCTCCCCACTGCCTCTGACATTGCTGCTCTGTGCCCAGATGGCCCACAAAGTGTTTGTGGTGGCCATGGGCCAGAGGGCCTTGTCACTAAAGGAACGGCCAAGCAGACTGGAAAAGGCTGGCAGAGGAGGGTGCCCATGAGCAACCAACTGCCAAATGGCCCACGCCCCTTTGCTGGAAGGGTGCTGGGGAAAGATGAGAACTGGATGAGTCACGCCTGGGAGAGGTTTGCCTCACTAGCTCAGGCTCTTGTTTCCTTTTTCCCCTCTTCAGAGAAATTTGCCGCTTAGCCATCCACTTTTGTTCCGCGGTTGCATTCTACCTGCTCGCCATGCTCAGAGAAGAGATGCCATACTGGGATTTCCCTGCCCTGGCATTCCTTGTGGAGGTGAGCCTCAAGGCCAGCGCTGCCTGGCTGAGCTGCCTCCCAGCCCTCTGCCCACTCACAGCCACAGCTGCCAGGACAGTGTAAGCCCGTGCCCTGTGCTGCTGCCTGGGCCCGGCCCTGTGCAGCTCCGGGCTCCTGCCGGACGGCTCCCCTGTCACTGCCCTGTGCCTTTCAGGTCCTCGAGTGCCTGGACTTGAGCCAATGCAGTGACAGCGTTCTGGAGATCCTGGCACAGAACCTGCAGAGCGAGCACATGGCCAGGTGTTACTTAGCACTCCGAGGCCTCGTAGTGCTGGGCAAGAATCCCTTGATGGTGAGAAGGGGGCAGTGGCTGAAGCCATGCAGGCAGCGGGGGGCTGGGCAACATTGTCGCTTGGCCTTGCATGGGCTTCGGCCGCTCGGTCAGCTGCTCCCAGCTCTCCTGCCTCCCGCTTCAGCTGCCCCAGTGCTTTGGGACAGGCCTGTGGCCTCTGGGCCCTGCGGCAGCAGGGCGGCCTTTCACAAAGTGGTGTTCCGCACAGGCCGAAAAACTGCGGAGCCTGACTGGAAGTCTTGTGGAGCTCCTGGAGGAAAATGACAGTGACATCATCAGGATGAGCATTCTTTTACTGAGATATTTGCTCCTGGATAATGGTGGCCCCATAGCCACCCCCATCGCCCTGCAGCTGGTGGAGGCGCTCCTGCCACTCTTTGACAGCGTAAGGCTCTGTGCCCACAGCCACGGCCACTGGCTGCTGTCCGGACCCTTGGTGCCCTGTGCAGATGCAGGCCTGTGCCCTGGGGGGCCTGAAGCAGCTGATGCCTACGTCTTTTGCCCTTTCCTTTCATCCAGGATGATATCCAGCTGCAGCTGAGCTCCATGGCTGTCTTTCAAGAGATGCTGGACTTATTAACAGAAGAGGGAAGAAAGGCCCTCAAGTCTCACGTGCACCAGAGCCTGCTCCCTCTCTACTTCCACTGCCATGATGAGAATCAGATTGTTGCTGAGGTGAGCACTTGTGGCCACCTGCTGTCCCCCTGGCAGGGGCTTGGGCTGCCTCCTGCCCTGGCACCTTGCGGGCTGCAGCCTCCTCCAGCCTGTGCCACTGGGATGCTCCTGTGCCCTGGACTGTGGGGCCATCTCTGCGTCTCTGCTGCTCTCCAGGCCTCCTGGGAAACGCTGCATTCCTCAGCCAGATTCCTGAAGAGGAGGGACATCGAACAAATGCTAAACCTGGATCAGAGCTTTGGCGAGTGCCTGGTAAGAGCAGCCGAGAACCCCCAGCCTCAGCATGGCCAAGGTCCCTGGGGGCGGTGCTCAGTGTGCGGGGCTGGCAGCTGTGCCCGCTGCTGCAGCCCGAGGCCACGCGGGCTCTGCTCCAGGCTCCCGTGGGCCCGAGCCGCGTGGCCTTGGAGCCCCGGCCCGGCAGGGCTGCAGGCCGGCACCGCGGCTCCCCGGGCAGCAGCCGGCCCTCCGCCCCCTCCCCTCGGGAGCCCTTGGCCAGCGGCTGCTGGCCGCGCCTCAGGCCTGTGCGGGCAGGGGAGGCCGGCGCTGGGGGCAGGCAGCACCCTGCCCAGGAGCTGAGCCCACGCCAACCCTTCCCTCCTGCCGCTCTCTCCAGTTGGCAGAGGACAGGAGCCGAGCGGCCGAGCACCTGCGCCGGGCTCTGCGCTACCTGCAGAGCCCACAGGAGCCCCTGCGAGAGGCGGCCGTCAGGTTCCTGGGTGAGTCCCGAGCCCGGGCTCCTCCCCGGCCTGGCGCAGGTCGGCCCTGGCCCCGCCTGCTGCCCCCGCAGCGCCAGCCCGACTCGGCGCCGTGGAGCCCCGCCTGGCCTGGGCATTGCTGCTGCCGCCCTCTGGCAGCCGTGCCCTGGGGCGGCAGCGTGCGGCAAGGGCCCGGGCTGAGCCCTGCCCGGCCAGCAGCCCGTGTGGCCACAGTGCCGGCAGCGCCGCTGGCAGGGAGCTGTGCCGCTGGGACCGTGACAGGCTCTGTGTTCACAGGCATGGCCGGGCGGCACCTGAGGGGGCAGCAGCAAGAGCTCCAGCTGATCTGCACTGGTGAGTGAGTGAGGGCAGCGGGCTGACCGCTCCAGGGGGCTGGAGGGGGCAGCTGCAAGCCCTGCTCCGGCTGCGGAGGGATCTGCACCCGTGGGCAGAGCACACAGAGATTTCAGGGCCACGTGTGCCATTCATGTCCAGCACCTTCGGGCTGATCCCCTTGCTCCCTGCTCCCTCCTGGCCATGGCAAGAGCCGACCGGGATGGCCCTGGCAGGGGGATCTCCTCGGCTCCCTGCACATGCGGGATCTGACCTTGCCTCTGTTCCTCTCTCTTGCAGCCCTTGAAGAAATGGCCTATGACAGCAGTCCTGCAATCAGAGATGCTGCAGTTGAATCTTGTTTAGTTCTCCGGGCCGTACAGAGAGCTTCCTACTCCCCATGGCGTAAGCTGCGAGATCAATTCCGCAGTGCATGGAGGAAACGGCCTCGTCTGTGCGGCACTGCTTTGCTGTTCTGCTGGAGCTCCGCAGAGAGATGACCTGCAAGACTGTCTGCTGGAGCCATTTGAGCCAGCAGGGATTTTCTTTTTGTTCTTCGAGATTTTTCTGTTTGTATTTTCCTTTTTGTTGAGTATAGAATATCTTAGAGTAGAATAGAATAGAATATCTTACAATACACAGAGTCCCAGGATCTTTCTTTTCCTGCACAGGGTCAGTAGGGCATAGGAGAAGAGGGGGAAAAGGGTGCTTGTGCTCAGCCAGCTGCCCAGGTGTGCGGTGTTGCAGGGAAAATAGCCAGAAGCCCCTTGGCCTTTGGTGGTTCTGCTGAAGCCTTTGTGCCCGCCACAGAGCGACTGGGCAGGGGCCGGAGCTGCGGGGATCTCTGCCAGAGCGGTGCCTGGAGATGGCATCAAGCCCTGTGCCGGGCAGGAAGGGCCATCCGTGTCCTCCTGGCCGCGTGCTGCTGGCTGCATTGCTGAGGGCTCCCAGGCGCCTCTGGATGGGGCTGCTCTGGCGCTGCTGTGGGACTGCGGCGCTGCTGCCGGGAAGCTTGGCCAGGCTGGGGGAGACCCTGAGGGGCTGAGGCACTGCTAAGCCCTGAGCAATTGGCTGTCAGAGGCCATAAGCAGCCCCCTGGCAGCCGCCTTGATCCTGACAGCCGGCTGCTCTGGTGCTTCTAGGTCAGTGGCTAGTGGGAGGGACCCCCTGGAATCAGGCGTGGAACCCTGGTCCTGGCCTTTCAGGGCTGTGAGGCCAGCTGTTGTGGGGCTGGGCGTGTGCCCTCCCTGTGCTCCAGACTGGAGGCCCCTGCCCCTGAGCCTTAGGCATTGAGCTCCACTGCCTGATATCCAAGTCTTGTTCCTGTTGCTGTGGGGGAGGCCGAGCTCTGTGGCTTTAGGCCCCATTGAGCCAGAGAACAGCAGCTTTGAGCCCAAAGGGGCCGCAGAAAGGCCCTCTTGGACCACGGACATTCCTGTCCTTCCCAGGCCAGGGACACATGAGAGTGCAGTGGGCACCTTCAGGGTGCCATGCTGGCTTTGCACTGGGCCACCTCCCTGTGCTGCGCACGGCTGGCTCTTTGCTTTGCTGCTCTCGGCCTTGTGTCGTCGTACTCCTTTGGCTGCCTGCAGCCCTATCAGGAGGCTGAAAGGCCCCATCTCCAACATCTCAAGGGGGAAATGGAGCTCTCCCAGCCCTCAGCCCACGCTGTAAGCAGAGCAGAGCCTTTTCCCCAGCCCTGATGGCTTTCTGCCTGCTTCTGGCCCCTGGCCACCATGACCCTCTGCACTCGCTCTGAGTCACCTACAGCATGGCTGGTGCCTCTTGATTTGCTGACCCTGGCATGTGAAGCTCACTGAGGGAAAGGTGGCTGTCCCAATGCTGAGGGCACACGCGGCTCACTGAGCAGACTTGAGGCTTCCCCAGCAGCTTGCAGGTGCCTTAGGTGTCGTGTTACAGTGCTTGTGCTCCTGCCTCTTCCTGTCCCTCTTCTCACCCTCACCCAACCTGCACCCTCTGACCTACCTTCAAAAAACCCTGTTGCATCAGACACTGTGTCAAGAGCCCTCCTTCGGCTGCCGGTCGAGCGCACATTACAACCTCCGGGCCTGAGAGCAGGGTGGGCTGGGGGAGCTGGTCTCTCAGACCATGAGGGAACGGCTCTCGACAGCACCTGCCCATGGACCTTCCCCGCACCAAATAAAATCATCTCCAAGCTTAGCTAGTAAGCTAGTAAGGTATAAACCATTAATTGCCTGGAAATCTGGCACTAGTCTCTAAGTTCCATTAGGTTTCTTTATTGCTGATGTAGCAGTATTAAATTTTGGCTGCCATTCTTCCAATAGTCCTGATGTCAGGGATTTCATTGATTGTTGGCTCTATTCCTTTCCTAGCTTCTAATCTTCAAGGGTATTGCTTTCTGACTACTGCCTTAACTCTTGTCTGTAGCTCAATTTTCATAGGGTCTGCTCGTTTTGATTTTCCTGGGCTATCAGTATCCCATACTCTTGGGTATACCTGATTCAATACTTCCTCTAACTAGTTCTTCTTGTTTGTTGGTCTGGTGTCAGTTGTCAGTCCTACTGCTAAAACCACTCATTTGTGTTCAGGTACCTTCCATTGAAGTTTTCTTTTTCTAAACGGAAATGTTGCTTCCAAATTTTCAAGCAAATCCCTGCATAGGACAGACTTGGGTGAGTTTGGTAAATAAAGAAACTGATGTATTCCCATTTTCTACTTGATTTTACATTGAAGTGGTTTCAGGAAGAATGCATTTTCTGGCTGGCCAGTGGCTCCTAGTGCTTGAAGATAGTTTTCACTTTTGGGTATCAGTGCTTGATTCAAGAGTGAAAATGTGTCTCCACAATTAGTTAAAAATTCAACTTCTTTATTATTCGTTAGCTGTATTTAAACCGGTAACCTGCTAGGGTAAGAATTGCCAGTCTCGGTCATTTCTTATCATCTAGAGTGGCTGCAAGAGTTTTGTGTACTTTGTCTGCTAACTCTGGGCACTGGCCTTATTTCCAGTGTCCTGATTTCTTACAAGATGCACATTGATTTGGCCCCAGCTTGGTCTGTGGCTGCTTTGAACCTCCTCTGCCTCTGCTCTTTTCGTCCCTGCCTCTGCTTCATCCACGCCCACGTCTGGCCTCTGCCTGGTGCCAATCCAGAGCTGCCACCATGGCTGCAGGGAGCTCTTTTTTATTTTCTCTCTCTTGATAAACACTCACTTTCTATGCTTTTCTCATTCATGCCTTTAAGTCTCTCTTGACAGGCTCTTTCAGCTTCTGAAATTTCTGCCTGACATCTGGGCTAGATTGCCCTGACATCAGGGAAACCCACTGCTGCTTCTTTCCCATATCCGACCAGGGATGCAGGGCTGCACATTTACATGCAGCTGCTAAGAGCCTGTCCACAAAGTCAGTGGGTGACTTGTGCTGTCTCTGTGTAACGTTATCTCTTACTGACCAAGTTATTGCTTTTGGAAGGGCATTTTTTAATTCCAATGTGACTACGTCCTGGTATCTAGTTAACATTGCACAGCTGCCTGCATTGTTCGCGTCCCACAAAGGGCTTGCAGTAGGACACAGCTGGTCCATTGTACCTTGCAAGGCTCCACTAGCAATTTGTCCCTGCACACGTGCTCTGGCCACCTTGATCACCAACTCTTTTGCTGGTTTTGTTATCTCTGTCAATATGAAATCACTATCACCTCAGTCTGGCTCTTGACTCTTGACTATGAACTCCAATCTTTTTGCTGCTTTGCTAGCGTTTTCTCTATCCTTTTCAACTTTTTGCCACCAACTCTTGAGGTCACTAGTAGAAAAGCAGATGTTCACCCACATGGCTTCTCCTGGGGGACTCAAGACTTGCCTTAAGGGGGTGACTAAAGGCCAAGCTTTCTTGGTTTTATTCCTTGTGTTGGTTGTCACTGGGGGTCCCTGAAATTGTCCCCTCACCTGGATTATTCATCTCATCCTCACGGCCATTTGGCTTTCATTCAGGTGCCGGAGTGGTTGCCTGAGGTGGAGTGTACCCGTGCTGGCCTGGGCTAACTCAGCTCTAAGTCTTGGACACCTAGAACACAATCTTCCTGGTGAATTTGAGCCCATTTCAAACATCTCTGCCTTATGCTGAGTGCTAAATGACATCTCTTTCTTTTCTGCCTCTTATCTGTTTCCAAAGTTAGGACTAAAGGTTTTGTGGGACCAAATCAAAGCCACATTCTTTCTGACACTTGGGTTTATTCTTCAGGGTAAAAACCATGTCTGCATATATCACTGGATCTCATTTTTCTCCTTGTCTTAAAAATAACATCAACTGTAACAATGGATCATAACGTTCCATTAGGGGGTCACTTTTCAGCACTTTCTAATTGATACTAAGCCTACCATTGGGTAAGAGTATTTCATCAGATTACCTTACATGAAAAATTACCCTCTGGGCCTCCTCCCAAATCTTTCTCATCTGCTAAATTACATTCTAGTGGACTCTTATTAATACCATCTTTACTTCTTGTGTTATTCATTCTTCATGCTAGCTAAATTTCCAAACTTAGCCGGATGTATTAGTACTTGTTGTTTCCTTCTCTTTATCCCCTGTAGACTACACTTAACATACACAGGCTGTCTCTGAGTCACCCAGCACGAATATTCTTTTTGATAGTCCTAACAAGCAGTGAAAACAAAAGGATTCCACATTCCACACAATCTACAAGGATTTGGGGTATGATCGGACATAAAACGAGTTTCTTAAAACACTGCCTAAAGTCATACTCAGGAGTATATACTCATGTAAACCTAGAGGTCACTACCCTTGACTTTGGATGTAGTGTCTAAAAGCTTGAGTGACTGCTCCAAGTTGTTCAAACACTTCTCAAACTCAGACGGGATTGATGCTGTGCCCATTTCCCTGGGGTGTTCCGGTTCGTGTTTATTTATCAGTTATGGTAGAATGGTTTCTTTTCATGTACCCCGTATTTTCCCCAAGTTGGTTTACCCCTAGGTTTTTCCCTCCCTCAAAGCTGTCCCTCATGCCATTCCCCGCTCTTTGTTCCAGCTCCTTCCCTGCCTCTCAAGATAATCCAGCTCTTTATTCCTCAACCTTCCCTGTCACTTTTGCCTTGGACCAATCCCTGACTGCACCACCCCTTTGGAATTCCCTATTGCTGGAAGCCCCTCTGGCCCATGTGACCTACCCTCTCCTCTCATCTGTCCTAATTACTGATGGAATTCCCTCGCTCCTCCCCTGCAGATTCCTTCTTGCTCAATCCTTTGTATCCGCCCCCCTGAGTTGTACCCCGATAAAATCTCATGCACAGAAGTGCTGGCGGCTCTATGCTGCTGAATCCTTCCCTTGGGATAAACCTTTGCCTGTGGAACCTCACCATGGAGGAGCCTCCTCCTTCTCTTTGGCTGCTCCGTGCTGCAGTTAGTAGATCCTGAACCACTGAGCAGTGGCTCAGCAGGTTCAGCCGCAGGCAGAACCCACGCCTTGGCCGTTGCCCACTCCTGGCGCAGCGCCGCAGTTTTCCCAAGAGCCAGCCCGGGCTCCGCTGGGCTGTGTCCATGGGGAACCCGTCCCAGTGCCTGACCGTGCTGCAGCGTGCCACCCAGGGCCCTTGCACACACTGCCTTCTGCCCTGGGGCCGCCCCCAGCCCAGCCAAAGTGGCCCAGGCTGGAAGGAATGCCTGGCCCCCCCAGGTGTCTAAGACAGCCTGCACAGGATCTTTGGGAAGGGCTCAGACCATCAGCAAACACTGCCCGGCTCTGCAGGCACAGTCCTATCCCCATATCTTTCCCTGAGAGCATTTGAATTTCTAAATGAGAATCATTTGAAGGGAGGAGATTTACATCTTCCATTTCAGAGAAGGCTTCTGCCTTCCTTAGCAGGCACCTCTCTCTTCAAACCAAGACAATTGTTTATCATTTTGCTGATGCGCAGTTGCTGGGGAGCCCTGTTTTACACCCGGGACCCGGAGAACCATTCCCAGCAACTGGGAAAATCCTAGGTGGTCCATCCACTCACAGATGAGGTCTCCAAATGTGCCCGAAATTGGGTCCAGCTCTTAGAGGCCTAAAAGAGCAAGTCCAAGTGACTTGATGATATTTTTAGCCCAGAAGGCCCTGCAGCTGATGGCACACTTCACAATCAGCAGGGGACACAGCTAGGCCAAAGCCCAGACCTCTGCTGGGAGCCTTTCTCCTCAAATACCCTTCAAACAAACCTCCATGCAAGTCACTTGGAAAGTTTCTTCAAATGATCCATTTCTGGCACATGACTACACAGGGTTAAGTGAAAGATTCTAAAGCAGCTGCTGTGGAGTCAAAGAGGCAGCACTAAGAGTCCTTGTCACCTCTTTGTAGCTAAATGCCACTTTGGCGGATTTGAGGGAGTTTGGAACGAGCTAGAGAGCAGAGCTCCGAGTTTTTTAGATGATGCCATTGCTTTTTCTTCACTTCTACACAGACAGGAAGGGTGAGGTTTGCTCACATCTCCACCGCACGGCTCACAGGGCCGCAAGACTTGTAGTTACAAGAGCTTTGAAGGATTTCTTGGCCAAGAAGACACGGCCAACAAGGATATTTGTGTTTTGGACCCAATCTCCAGTATCTCGTCTTATGGACTCGTGCTCTCGGGGTCTCTAGCTGGTCAGAGTGACCCCAAGATAAGTTTGAAAGTCTCTTTTCCCAGCCCGGCGGTCAAAGAAGGAGTCAGAGCTCTTCATTTCCCGGTCCCCAGGTTGTTTATTGTATCTTATCTATAAAATTCTTTCTCCTCTCTTCCAAGGTCCGCTCAGCCAGACAGTCTAAGGCACTCTGCCTCCCGTGGAGCGGTGTTATCTTTTTATACTAAAAACAACTACGTGTACAATATTTGCCATTACTTTCCCATACCTATCATCTACATTAGACAGTGAGCTTCTACTCTAAACCAGCCTAAAAGTGCCAACATCACAGCAGAAGATGGAGGCCAAGAAGAAGAAGGAGAAAGGCTCGACATGCCCAGATTCCTCATCTTCCCCCCTGAAGCCCCATTCTAAAACGCCCCAAAATCTATTTCTCCACTCTGTGATAAATTCACTGTCATTCTGCTTAAACCTTTGTGGCTTGTCATTCTTCCTACAAGGTTGGTAATTGTTTTTTCCAAGGGCTAAATCAAAGGCACAGGGGTCTTGGGCTCTGTTCCAAGGCCTCTGAGCCCTCTGACAGGGTCTCGAGTCCTGCAGGGCAGCCAGAGGAATTTCCTGGGTTCCCACATCCTGCTACAGTGTAAGCCTCCTTAGCCAATCATGCTATGACACACAAACCTACAGCACTGCATCCTAAACTTCTTGTTTACCACTGTAACTGATTTGATTTTTTCTAGATCTTGAACTCTAAAACTCTAAACTTTCCTCCACTTCAACTTTCCTCCCCATGTCTCTGCTATAAACAAGAAATCCGCATTCTCGCTTCTAGCACCTAAGTTTGGGAGCCCTTTCCAAGGTCTCCCATCAAATCCTGTGTTTAATTCTAAGCTTTGCTGCCAAGACCAAAGGTCTGAGATTTCCCTGCATTTGGATTTCCAACAACACTGATGCTGTTAGTTCCAGAGTGCCCAGGGTCCCTCTTGCAAGTCAACTCTGGCAGGAACAAGGCGGCTGGCAGGGGGCTGCTTGTGGCCTCTGACAGCCCATTGCTCAGGGCTTGCCAGCGCCCCAGCCCCTCAGGGGCTGCCCCAGCCCGGCCAAGCTGCCCGGCAGCAGCGCCGCAGCCCCACAGCAGCTCCAGAGCAGCCCCATTCAGAGGCACCTGGGAGCCCTCAGCAAGGCAGCCAGCAGCATACGGGCAGGAGCACACGGATGCGCTTTCTGCCTGGCACAGGGCTTGTGGCCATCTCCAGGCACCGCTCTGGCAGGGATCCCCGCAGCCCCGGCCCCTGCCCAGCCGCTCTGTCACCAGCACAAAGGCTTCAGCAGAAGCACCAAAGGCCAAGGGGCTTCTGGCCATTTCCCCTTGCCCACTGCACGCCTGGGCAGCTGGCTGAGCGCAATCATCCTTTTTCCTTCTCCTCCCCTATGCCCTCCCTACTCCACCCTGCCCCACCCTGCTCACCCCTGCGCCATCCTGCCCCACCCTACTCTGCTCCACCCTACCACACCTTGCACCAGCCTACCACACCGTGCCCCTCCCCTCCCCACCCTGCTGCAGCCCGGCCCTACCTCACCATGCTCCACCCTATACTGCGCCATCCAACCCGGCCCCGCCCTGCCCCACCTTGCCCCACCCAACCCCGCCCTGCCCCACCCTGCCCCACCCTGCCCCAGCTATCATTTCCTGGGGGTCTTTGCACAAATCACCAGCGGGACGGGACTGCTGGGGAACGCGTCTTGAGCTGTTTATCTTCCAGCATCAGTCTCATTACATGGTTATGACAATGGGAAAATGCCAGCAGCTCACATCTGTCGCAGACATCTTTTGTGAAAAATCCTTTCTTAGGATTTTTCTCCTTTCTGAGAAGCTGCAGTTTCAGCAACAAGATGTAAACAATTATTGTCTGCTGATGTAGAATGCAACAGGTTCGCCTGTGATTAGCCCCTCTTAGATAATTATAATTAATGGCCAATCAAGATGGAGCTATCTCGGACAGAGTCTGAGAGAGCTGCCTGTGTTATCATTCTTTTCTATTCTATTCTTAGCTGAGCTAGCTTCTGAGGAAACCTTTTCCTTTCTTTTCTTTTAGTATAGGTTTAATGTAAAAAAAATATATATAATAAAATAAAAAATCAAGCCTTCTGAACATAAAGTCAATATTCTTGTCTCTCCTTTCACCTGAAAACCCCTGTGACCACAGTCACACACATCCCCAGAAGCAGACAAAGAACTTCATGTTAGAATTTACTTTAAAAGTTTTTGACCAATCACACAAAGCAGAAGCATATTGACAAGAGTTCTATCCAAGCGCTGTAAGCGCATGTACCTTCAGTCAAACAATGCTTGCTTATTTTGAATATAATACCTGCTTGTAAGCATTAACATACAATCCACAGGGCTTCATTATTGAGCTTAAAACTTCCTAATATCTTGGTAGATAAACTTTTCTGTAGCTTAGGGAGGAATTCTAGCCAAGCATTAATACTCAGACAATTGTCCTATTTTTCCTTAGTTTTCTACTTCTTATAAAAACTTTCTGCTGACAAATCTTATAGCTACTGCCTAACTCTAATCGCACTTCTGCTGTCTCTGAGGCCTGCCTTTTGTAGCAATCCTAAAACGCTCTGATTTTCAGGATGCCCACAGGCCCCGGCCCTGCCTGCTGCCCCGGCAGCGCCAGCCAGGCCCGGCACCGAGGAGCCCTGCCTGGCCTCGCCATTGCTGCTGCCACCCTCTGGCAGCCGTGCCCTGGGGCGGCAGCGTGCGGCAAGGGCCCGGGCTGAGTCCTGCTGGGCCAGCAGCCCATGTGGCCACAGCGCTGGCAGCGCCGCTGGCAGGGAGCTGTGCTGCTGGGGCCAAGATGAACTCTTTGTTCTCAGAGATGGCTGGGTTTCCCATGATGAAGGAGCAGCAGGAAGAGCTCCAGGATCTCAGTCAGGGTGAGTGAGGGCAGTGGCCTGGCCAGGCGAGCTGCAATCCCTGTCCTAGGTACAGTGGGAAAAACTCCACTCCAGAGAAGGAGATGTCAGGCCTGATTCTGGGTTGGAGGGATGAAAAGGACAAAATGCCCATCCTTTTGATGCAGGGGATGCCCTGAATGTGGGAGGCCTGCCTGCCCTTTCCACTGGAGCACCATGCTGAGATACCCTGAGAGCAGCCCAGTGCTCCTTGCTCCTCTCTGCTGACCCGTGAGCGTTTCTCTGCTCTCGGGATGGCCCTGGCTGTGTCAGGGCTGCTCCGTGGACACGAGACAGCCGGTCCTGTCGCGCTGGGTCGCAGCAGTGCCTGGCAGCAGCCCTGCACCCACGCCAGGATGCTGGCCAAGAGAGGCACTGGAAGCTGAGGCAGCTGATTTGAAGCTTTTGCAGATCCACACAGGGGATGGCCACACACAAGGGATGGCCAACAGCACTCCTGAAGGGTCTCCCTAATTCAAAGAAATCGACAGACAAATGCATTGTCCGCCAAAAGCCCTTTTATTGAGGTGGCAGGAGGGCAGGGGTCTGCACGCCGCTAAAATGCTTCTCTGCCACATGTACATTTCAGTGGGATGATGTCAGAAATGGATCTCCAAAATACCATCCATCTTGTCTCTGCTGAGGTGATTCAATAGGCAGGGTGTTAGAAATACATTCTGTCAGATTCCTGTACTTGAAGCTGATGTCCAGGCACTGGCCAGGAGCGGCCTCCATGCCCTAAAGCAGCACTTCTTCCTCATGGCTTCCCTGCACAGGGCTCATTTTACACTTGCCCTTAGTTCTTCTGGTAGAATGTGTCTAAAGCTTTTTGTCAAGTCCCTCTCCTGTCAAGTTAGGCCAGCCAGGTTTTTCTAATGCTAACTGGTGCTAAGTGCTTGTGTAGGTCTGTGCTAAGTACTTGTTTACTTATGTGAATTGCTTGTGCTTATGTCAAACAAAGGCCTTGTTTCATTCAGCTGTTCTCTTTATCCTGATGCAAACTCTTTTGCAAGATCCTCTGGACAGTCCACAGTACATATGTACTGCTCTGCTGCTGTTTTAATTTTCTACCACATCCATAGGTTTATGATGGTTAAGAGGAGAGGGGTAATTTTTTAAAATTAGAACTGGTTTGCTGAGGAAGCTAAAAATCTGAGGAGCTGTTGGTGGTTCCAGATTTGTCCATCACAAGAAGACATCTGACTCATGATGTTCTCTTTCTTTCTCTCTTTTGGTGATGATTTTGGTAACAACTTTGATACCGGATTTGAGTGTCCATCAGGCTCTGTGAGATGCATTTTTGACTTCTGCCACTAGCCATTCTATATTAGGCTGGTACGGCATTTGCTTTAGAATGTTAGCGTCCCGTGCAGTTTGGAATTTGGGCACTTGGTGGTACCCATCATGTGCATTCTGCAGAATCTCAAGAGAAATTCTAGTGTGGTGCAGCTGAAGTCGCATCCACTTTTGGTTGTTGTGAAATTACAAATAGAGAAGTTAGTAACATTAGTAGTTTCATTCAAAGACTCTATTGTAATAGTTGTGCAAGCAGATCTCACACAGGCACAGCCCCTTCCCACATAACACACCTGTGATTGTGCACGGGTAACTGGGCTCATTTCAACAATACAAGTGCTGCCCTCAGCATGCAGACACCGATCCTCTCTTTTGAGGATCCCTTTGGAATTCCTCTATTGCTGGAACTCCCACTGGCCCATGTGACCTACCCTCTCCTCTCATCTGTCCTAATTAGTGCCAAGCAACTGATGGAATCCCCTCGCTCCTCCCCTGCAGATTCCTTCTTGTTCAATCGTTTGTATCCACCCCCTGAGTTGTACCCCGATAAAATCCCGTGCACAGAAGTGCTGGCGGCTCTTTCGTGCTGAATCTTTCCCTTGGAATAAACCTTGGCCTTTGGAACCTCACAATCGAGAGGAGCCTCCTCCTTCTCTTTTGCCTGCTCCATGCCGCAGTTAGTAGATCCTGAACCACTGGGCAGTGGCTCACCAGGGTCAGCCGCAGGCAGGACCCACGCCTTGGCCGTTCCCCACTCCTGGCGCAGCGCCGCAGTTTTCCCAAGAGCCAGCCCGGGCTCCGTCAATGGGGAACCCGTCCCAGTGCCCGACCATGCTCTGGGTGAAAAACCTTTTCCTGCTATGGAAATGAAACTTGCCCTGTCCCAGCTCCCTGCCCTTTTCTCCAGTCCTGCCACTGGTCCCAACAGTGACGAGAGCTGCAGCAGCCCCTCTGATTCCCCATCAGGAGGACGTTGAAAACCACAATGACGCCCTTTACCCTCCTCCAGGCTGAACAAAGTGGCCTCAGCTGCATCTAGGCCTTCCCCTCCACACCACACTCCATCCTTGCAGTCCTCCTTTGCATTCTGGCTAATGGCTTCATAACTTTTTCTATTGTGCTGCCCAAAACTGCGCCCGTCTGCTTCCAGCGCTTCTCTTGGCTGCTGCTTCAGGGTGTGGGCACCATCATCAGAGACACAGAACAGCTTCTCCTCCCAGAGTTGTCCTTATCCTCCGCACTTCCACGTCTCTGCCTTGATGTTCACTGGGGAACTTGCCACTTTGTGGCCGCTCCTTGCTGTGCTCAGCAGGGACACAGTTTTGTTTGGACATGAGCTGCCAGAGCAAGACATGCAGCAACTGAAGCTGAGAGTAGCAGAGGCTGGGCAGAATGAGGAAAGGATGTGGTGAGACACTGGCACATTGAGTGAGCTGCACTCCCATAATCTCTAGGCTAGCAGGTCCTGGTCTCACATTCTCCTCTTGGTTTATTTAAATGTTATTTATTTTTTTTTCATCATCAAAATAAAATATATAGAGTTAAAAATATGTCATCAAAACTTAAAGACAGAATCAAAAGACATTAATTCAAAACTACATCTAAAGATCAGAACATATGTACAGCTGTAACTATCGAGCTTAACACATCAATCCTGTTCTTCAAACACTCTTCATACAGGCAGCAGCTTCTTCCTGAGCTTGGAGGAAAGAGAGCTCTTCTGGATGGGAGGCGAGGACTTTGTGGGTGAGGGAACATTGGAAGAGTCTGGAGAAAACTTCTCAGTAAGACTGTAACCAGCCAGATCTGCAAAGTGGAGACACAAAGTTAAACAGAGGCCACAATGCAAACCTAAAGCATCTGAAGCTCCATATTTCCTGAGACAGATTTCCTGGAAATGTCTAAACAGCTGCACAGGGAAACATGCTCCTGCTGGCAGACACTTGAGGCAGGCCAGGGCAAAACCTTGAACCACTTGCCCAGAGCTGGCACAGGCACAGCCTGGCCCCTGGGCTGCCCTGGGACAGCAGGGAGCCCAGAGCCCTGTGCTCTCCAGGAATGGCTCAGCTGCACATGCACCCTCCTGCTCCTCTGCCTGCCCCACAGCTCAGCAGCCCTACAGCTCCAGGGGCACTGGCAGCAGCACAGCTCATTGCAGGGGCACATGCAGGCACAGCTGTTCCCTGGCAATGTGCACAGCCTCTCTGGGCTGCCACAAGACCCTTCCTCCCAGCAGGGATTGGCCCAGCTCCCCCCTCACCTCTGTGTGAGGCTGAGCCACGATTGCCTTCACCTTGTCCTCCATCTGGACCTGCTTCAGGCCCCCCATGCCATGACTAGGAAGGGCAATGGAGAGAGCAGGGGCAGATGCACACCCTTCCTTAGGATTTTGTCATTTTTGGCACAGCTCAAAAGGCAAATCCAGAGGTGTCCAACTCAGCACTTCCTCAGCTTTCTGGAGAACATCTCACCTTCACCAGCCCAGCATTCTGGAGAGGTTTTCCCGCACATGTGGAGGCTTGCTGGCAGCACATTTCTTCAGCTGGGTGCCCATCAGCTTGCACAGGGCAGAGGCGAGCTTGGTGGCCACGGTGCGGACGTTGGCGCTCTGCACAGGCAGCGCCTTGTTCCCCAGGCAGGACCAGAGCACGGGCAGGGCGTCGTGCTGGACGACTTCAGGGCTCCTGGCATGAACCCCCTGCACAAGCACTGCCGGGACAGAGACACAGCTCCTTACCCACCAGCCTCACTGCAAACAAGGATCTGCCTCTGCTTCTGCTTCTTGCCAGCCTCTCTGGCCAAGAGCAGCAAAATAGCACCAGAGCCCCTTGATCCAGAAACGGGCAAAGCAGCTCAGCATCCTGGAAAGAGAACCAGCCACCCCTCAGCACTAATTGCTCCAACCAGAGCCTTGTCCCCGTGGCAGACTTCCTACCTTTACTAAATTATTTCACAATCTCTTTCTGCATGAACAATGAATGAAATGTCCAATTGCCTTTGATTTCCATTAACAAATTGTCTAAACCCACACTGAAGATTTGGAAATGCACCATAGAGAGGAAATTGAGAGATTTCTAATAAAAGGGATGATTCCATTTTTGTAACTTTGATGCCAAGTGACAAATGTCTGTTCTGGCTCTTCCCTGTGCTCAGTGGCACACAGCAAAGGGCAGGGTTAGAACACACCTCAAAACTCCAGCCCACCAGAGATGGCTGCTGCCTGACAGCTGGATGAGAAACATCAGTGACCAGCTGGTGTCTTTGGCAGAATGCTTTTGGGGCTTCCAACAAAGAGCTGTTTCAAACCTTAGGTAATTACTCAGACCCCATTGCTGTGGCATTTGGGCATCTCCACATTTTAATGCCACTTCCCTTCCCAACGTTAATGGCATTTTTTCTTGTAATGTCCACTCAAATAGGGGCATAGAGAAAGAAAAAGGCTACACAGGGGACTGAAATGTAACCAAAACACCAGTGTTTTCTCATATTGTCTCTGAAACCTCTGCCCGTTCTCTGAACTGAACTATATCAATCACAGACAAAAAGTTACTACCAACAGGCTTCTTGCATGGCAGATTTGTCTGAGAGATCAAAACCTGAAATGCTCTGGAGACCATTCTTATTTTCTGATCAGACAAAATGTTATTTAGCAGCATTTAATATTCTGTGGCGGAAGAGACTACATTTTCTCTATGCTGTTAATCCACCAGCAGTCATCAGCATTGAAAGAGCTCCTGCAAGTACCCAAAACCAATTCTGCTAAGCAGGAAAGGATTATGGTACCCATTTTAAAATGGGAATTCATTTGAGTTTAAATGCAATTAAAGACATCGGTGACTACTGAACGTAAGGAGCACCTGTCTGTTCCTACTGAATTGCAGAGCGAGCATCTGCTCTTTCTAAAGTAGTCCTAATTTATGGTTAAATCGTTTTCATGAAAAAGAGGTCAAAAGAACTGCTAAACTAAATGCCCTATTGCTGGATATATACTTTATTCAAATGCTCTTTAAAGGACCTTTGACATTCCCAATCACTGAACATGCCCTTTTGAGATTCCTAATGAAGACACAAAGTGTATTAAACCTTGCATTCAAAGATGTTGGCATAATTAGCAGTGGATTTAGCCCCAGTTAAAGCAAGGCTATCAATCATCTTCTCTGCTATATATTGAGACTATCCTTTTTCCATTCCTTGGCTATTGCTGACATAGCAAGCTCCTCTGAGGAATCAATTATCAGCTGCATTTGTAGCATTTTGGATAGCACTGACACAGGCAGACACTGTTTGCACACCCTGAAAGGCTCAGTCCAAGGCCATTGTGACAGCACAGGCAGGGAGCCTCAGCACTCTGCTTCTGTCCCTGTGCCCCAGAGGCTGCCTTGCACTAAACCCGTGCCTCTGATACCTCTGTTGAATTTTGGCCTAAGCTGTGACCCCCAGGCTCTGCACGGTTCAGCCTCAAAACTTTCCAAGAGAAAAACAAGAATTCTGTGAGGACAAAACAAACTGATGCCCTGAAACAGCATTTGCCACCATTTCCCCTCAAAGATCACAGCTGTCCCTGTGCTCCCCAGAGAGGAGCCAGCTGGGGCATTTTTAGCCCTCCCTTTGCCGGAGGTGGTTCTGAGATGCCCCAGTGAGAGCTCAGCCCCAGGCCGAGCGCTGCCCCCATCTCAGGTGCTGCCCAGCTCTGCAGCAGCCAGGGAAAACCTGCCAAACCCACCTGCCTTGGCTATGGGGCAGCAGGGACAAGCTCAGCACCTCCTGGTTTGGAGGAGCTGCTCTGCTGTCTGCTCACAGGCATTCCCTGTAAATGCTCCCTGGGAAGAGCTCTTGGCTCAGAAGGGGAGGCCATACCTGTGATACGCTCGGTGACATCCAGCAGGGCTTGGCCACTCAGGTGATTCCATTGGTAGCTGAGCTCTTTCAGCAGTGACACTTTATCTACAAGGGAAACACACGTTTCTGCTCACTTTTCTCAGGTCATAGGAGAAAGGGCAGGGCCAACCTCATTTTATAAAATAAAGTACATTTCTGCAGATGTATGAATCCTTTCCTTCTTTCCTTCCAGCCTACTTGGCAGGGTTTTAAATTCCAAAAGAAAAGCTCTCCCTTCACATTTGTAAATCCAAACTTGTCTGCTGTACCAGGAGCTGTGTTAAAACATTTCACACCAGGGACCTCAAGAGTTTAGTCACATGGAAGCAGTGAAAAGGTTTGGCAACCCAGAGCAAAAAGGAAGAGCCCCATACTTGGGTCACAAAAAGGCACTGAGTCAGGCAGTTCCTGAGCTCACAGAGCAGCTGGGGAGGAGAAAGTGGAAACTCCCCTTGAAGACCTGCCTCTTCAACACTCCTTTTTTCAGGCATATTCCCCCAGTACGGAATTTTCAGAGCTGACATAAATGTGTGTGGCAAAGGAATTTACAGCAGCCCTTGCCTATGTAGGTAATTGCTGTGGCCATCTTGCCCCATGCAAAACAACATGTGGAACAAGGCATCACTGACAGCTGGGTTTATACCTGTTTGTTCTAAACAAATGAACTTGGTGAATCATCAGTTCCCCTTTGAACAGAGAAGACAAAGAAGAAAAGTGGAAAATAGGCAGCTAATGCCTCTAATGTAGAGCCTTCCAGGTGGCTGCTCTGCAGAAGCTCTGATGGGTCAGTGTCCCTTCATGCCAACCGCAAAGCTGTTCATTTGGGAAATCAGACAGGGCCCAAGCAAACTCCAAACTCCCTTTGCCTCTGAACTGTAGCAAAGCTGTAGCCCAGGACTTGCTCTTCAGACAAGCAGCACAGAGCCAAGGGCTCCTGGGACTGTTGGGAAATGCTGATCCCATTCCAGCCTGTTGGGGATGGTGCATAAGGACTGCACCTGCACAGCCTCTGGTGGGTGTCAGCTGCAGTGTTCCACAGACAAGAGCAGCTGTCAAGGCACTCAGCGCTCTCTTGTGCAGGAGAGACAGAGACGAAGCTGAGGAGAGTCCCTGCCAGGGCTCAGCCTTACCCAAATGAGCAATGGATTCTTCCAGTGCTTTCACAGCTGCTCCACGAACCCTGGGATCCTTTGAGTTCATGTTCTTTGTTATTCCTTCCACCAAACCAATGATCACCGGGTTCAAGGCATCTTTCAGGGCTCCTGTGATTTCAGCCAGCACATCCAGCGCCCTCTGCTTCACTTTCTTGTGGCTGTCAGATATTCTCAGGACAAAATAATCAAAAATCTGTGAAGAGAACAAGCCACATGAAAGCTGGATTCAAATGTTCTTGTTTGAAGAGTGGATGTAGCAGTCAGAAATGTCACAGATGAAAGTGATCCTTTCTGTCAGGTCAGCACTCGCTTGCACTATTTCACTGTTTTCCTGTGGGCCACTCACTGGAATGGTAGCACAGCCTCATGCTGGTTGAAAGCTTTTCTTCTGTTTTTAAGAGGTTTGGCTGGGGACAGGATAGTTCCTATGGTATTTCTCTCCATCTATAAATCATTAAATCAATTCCATTTATTAATGCTAAAGACTACCTTTGCTTTGAATGCAAGCAGATGTTTACAATGCCCAGTTTTCTATACAGTTGCCTCAAGTACTGAGGGCAATTATGATTTTGCCAAAACTATGGCTGGCGGAGATCTAAGTTTTCTTTTGTTTGTCTCAGAACCAGTGTCTGGAGAATTGCAGGGCTCTGATCAACTCTTCCAGGATCCAGACCATTTCTGTAAGTAACAGGCGGACTTCTGAAATGTAAGGTGCTGTACAGCTCTCATTAGAGCAGGTTCAGTCCCTTGACAGCCTCATTATCAGGCACCTTTTCCTGGAAAAAGGGAAAAAGCAGCTACTGGGAGGAGAAGGCAGAGATGAGTCCTTAGCTGTTTTCCTCCTTTTCCAAAGAGAAAAAAAGACCTCCAAGAAGGGTGAGCACTGTCTTTACCAAGAGGAAAAGGAACAAGGATGGAAATGAGTAGCCAGAGCTGTGCCTGTGTAAGATAAGATGGAGTATATAGAAGTATTCTTTAAAAAAACATCTGGGTTTAAACCAACCCAGCCTGATACTTCTCTTCCCTATGCAAACCTATTTTTGGTCTAGAGAACAATTGCCGTGCTTTCAGGGGCTGGATTCCCTTCACTTAACCCAACTGGAAGTAGGAGAGAGCAGCAGTTACACCAGCAGAAAATTCTGCCATCATCTGATGAACAGCATCAATATGCACCTGCCAGACAAATACAGCTGGACTGAAATAACTTGTCCTGAAGCCTGAAACTGAATTACATTTGTCTGGGTAAGACGGACCAGCGGGTCCCAAACAGACAGGATGGAGTGCCAAGACACACTGAATTAACTTTGCTGCTACAGGCTCAGGAAAGGAGCTAAAGGAAAGGAGCAGTGAAGATACCCTACATACTTGGGCAATGTTAGTGGAGATGAGCTGGGGGCTGGTTTTGCACAGGTCTCGGAGGAGTTCCACTCCTTCCATCCTTGTCTGAAACCCCTTGGCTTCCAGGAGATGGTAAAGCTTCTGGAGCAGCTCTGTTTCTTCCACAGCTGGAGGTGACGTGACCTGGGCTTTTGCACGGGGTAGGAGGTGTCCATCAGAGGGAGATTTCGCCCTGGAAAATAAAACCAAATGAGGACCTGGTGGTGATAATTATCGTAGCATGGCATCCCCATAGTGGAAATAATTAGCATTGACTCCATGATTCCAGAAGGCTGATCAATCGCTTTACTATACTATACTATACTATACCATACTATACTATACTATACTATACTATACTATACTATACTATGCTATGCTATGCTATGCTATGCTATACTTAACTGTACTATACAGAAACTCATCGCCCTTACAGACACTCTGATACAGACAGACCAGATTGGCCAATTGAATCCAAAACACCATCACCAGTGGCCAATTAGGAAATCACCCTTTGGTAAACAAATCTCCATAACACATTCCACGTGTTCACAACAACAGGTGCAGCAAGTGAAGATAAGAATTGTTTCTCATTCTTTTCTCTGATCTTCTCACAGCCTTCCCCAGGACAATGCCTGGCAAAGTTGTGCCTGCTGCTCTCCATGGAGAGAGCTGCAGCCACACACAATACCTTCAGTTAATTGTGAGCAAAACATCTTGAGCAGCTTTCCCAATTTTGTGATTTCAAGCTGGAAAATCATGAGGCTCTGAAGAACAATGTGGACCTCATGACAATCATTATGGGAGACAATCTGCCAGTGACATTCTCACCACTGCTCACTCAGGAAAACCAAGGATGAGATGCATCTGATCTATCTTCAGATGGCTGCCAGGGCACACAGGTAACATTACTTTGTGCAGAAAGAGAGACACTACTTCCAAGTTTAAATGCCTCCTCATAAGGGACGTGTGTGTCTTAGAATAAGGAAACTCATCACTCTGGAGAAGTGTCTCTACAACCAGGCATGACAATCTGGAAAAGTGGCTCAGATGCATCTGAAGAGATGAACAGGGCCATATTTGAAGGATTCAGAAAATCAGTAAGGGAGATAAAAACAGAAGCCAGACATCCCAGAACTACACTTACCTTTCATTTGCTTCCCTAGAGACCAGATGCACAGCTTAACAACCCCACTGGGAACAATTCTCCTGGATCAACCTGTCTCTTCCATGAGCACAGGAAGATGCTAGCTGTGCTACTGAGGCATGTGGTCACTCTCCTGCCACTGCTGAGCAGGACGGAGCTAAATAAATCCCCTCTGCTATCAGAGGAGAACAGGTAAAAGCAGCTCTGCAACTGCCATGAATAGACAGCAAGGAGCAAATTCCTGTCTTAAATGCTGATTGCAGCACAGGGGGAAATAAACCAAACATGCTGTCCATCAAGCAAATTACATGAAGGACAGGAATATCAAGACAAAAAGTCCACATTCAGACACCTGTTGACTGAAGTTTTTCAGGAATTGCCTTGCTCCTTACTACTCAAACTTGGTGCTGTTTGAAGATAAGAAAACCATGATTCAGCCAGGCCAAACCACATGGATGAGAACTGCATCTTTGTAGAATGGCATCTTGCTTCCAGACTGAGATTTCTCATGAAAACACCCATCTGAAAAAGACTCCACTCAGATGAAAAAAAATCCTGTTTGAATTTACTTGTCCCAAATCAGGCAGCAGAAACTTGGCCCTCTCCCAGCCTCCACAACACTGCCCTTGCCACTGCACTGGATCGTCTGAGCTGCAACCAATGGGTGTCTGTTTGTCTCTCCATTTTTGTGGAAATCCCTCCAGAGAAGTTGTGTTCAGCACAATGCACAAGTAGACATTTTTTATCCTAGAGCATTTGTAGGGAAAGGAAATAATCTGTGGCATTGGTCATCTCTGCCAGAAAGTTTTTCCTGAGGAAGAGGCATGTAAAGCTTGTCATGTGCTTTGTCACATCTGACAAAAGTGCTCAGTATCGTTTGCTAGCAGACAATCTGGCCTGGGGCTCTTCTGAGCCATCGTTCCTCTCCTTCACCGTCTCCTTGACAGATGGGCCTTCAGCCTTCTGGTTTTCCATCCCCTACAAAGACACAGAGAAACCCCATCAATCTTTGGAATATAAAACAGGAAATTCCCTGTTGAAAACACAAGTTAGAACCAAGATCACTGCTACCAAGGCTTAGGGAAACATTTCCTAACTTAGAGATGAAACAGACCAGAGATTCAGTGATGCCAACTCTTTGTTTTCAATAGCCCAATACAGGTTATGGGTGCTACCAGACTGACAGCAGTCTAAAATCCCAAATTCCCTAGTCTTGAGCAGAAATGGGAAAAATGCAAACTGGCAGGCAACGAGTGTTCGTGAAGGAAGCAGCAGAACAAACTGGACTCTTTGGAGGTTGGCCCAGTGTGTTGGAAGTTGATTTGGTTCAACACTCACTCTCCCTGTGCCTGCATAAAGGCAGGCTTCTGTGGAAAAATGGCTACATGACAGAGGTCACGTAGACATTCGCATGTTAGCCGATCAGGAGCTGGGAAAGTACCAAACACAGTTAGTTTGAGTTTTTGCACCTGCAAGATAGCGTGTCCTTGGGCCTAGCTGGGTATGATAACAAGTAGACAGAGAGACATGGGAAATAGGGAATGTAGGCCCAAACGAATGAGGAAGAGTTGATGGTATAGTTTAACCAATAGATCGCTTGGCTTACAGAATATTCATAAGCTTATTACTTGCTGTATAAGTGTCTGATGCTCTCTTCAATAAATGGAACTTGCTTATCACTCATATTGAGTGTCCGAGTCTCCCCTCACCAACAAATGGCTCATCCCCGACAAAGACCTCATTCTGCAATAGGTAAGCAACAGAAAAAATTAAGAGCATATAGGAGTGAGTGTAGTCACAAGGACCTGGAGAAGAAAGAGCCCCAAAAGGCCAGACATGATGTAATATCACCCATAATAAGGGTAAAATATATGTTGCTATTCATCATGTATCCAAAGAATTATGGAATGGTTTGGGTTGGAAGGGACCTTTAAAGGTCATCTGGAATGACAGAGTACTGACAGCAAGAGAAAAGTATCTTAAGTGCCAGGGAAAACTGTGTTGAAAGCAACCTAAGATTAGAGCCAAAACAGCAACACCTTATCTTTGAACTAAAGATTTATCAATCACTAATGCTGTCTGCCACTAAACCAGGGGCACACTAAACCAGAATCCTCCACTCCAGCTTTGCCATGCTGTGCTATCAGAGCTCTCCATGCTCCCCAGCTCCTGCAGAAACTGGACTTTGTGATGTGACCCCAGCATGGCAGCAGCCCAGGTGAAGCATCACCACTCCTACAGAATAAAGCAGTTTTTACCTGACTATCAAGCAACATCAAACTTCTCTGGGAAGCACTGGGTGCAGGAAAATCAGGGACAGAAAAGGGATGTGTCTGTGGAGCAGAGGGCTGGTAAAAATTCTCATTAGGTTGTTAACAGCTGGTTTCATTAGTCTGCCTACAGACAATCATAATTACTTAGTGGCTACTGCAGGGTGAAAAGCCATTGCAGTTTATTAATGTTCTCAGAGCTGCAAACCTGGCAGTGAAATTATTTTTAAAGTGGCTTGTAAAGTTTGTCTCTTCTCAAAGAACGTGTCAGGCTGATAGACCAGGCTGTGAAATTTATGCCCCAATAAAAGAGAGTTTGAATGCAGTTTAATGGCACCTTGAAATGTTCTGCTCTGAGAAACTGTCCCCAAAGTCCAGGTGGACCTTTCTCCATTGGAACTCTTAGAAATTTGTAGAAACTATAACTTAGGCATTAATTTTACAGGAGCATTTATAGCCCAAGGGTCAAGAGCAAAGCCATAAAATGCTGCTCAAGCCCTGAGCTTTCTCGAACCAGAGGTAAACTTGTATCCAAAGGTCTGTCTGTAGACCAAATTTGCTCTAGTAGAATTCTGTTTTAGAGCTTAGCCTGCAACAAAGGTAGACTTTTATCTCAGCTTAGTTAAGCTGAGTTTAGCTTAGTTAAGCTTAGTTAAACCACCATAAATTATAATTTCCCCACTATAATACATGTTTTGTCCACTCCTAATTACTCTTTCTTCTTGCCCTAAGCACAATCCTTACTCATACAATACATTTTATGACTCTCATTAAATTTATTATTCTACAGACAAATGTTAAAGTTTACCTGAATGAGAGCTTTATCCAGTTCCTGCCAGAGCTAATGGAGAAGATATTTCAGTTTATTCAAAGCAGCTGTTATCTCAAAAAGAGGATGATGCTTAAATTATAATAAAAGTTCTGCCAGAAACAGTATTCCTTTGTTTCCCCCAACCATTCACTAAAAGCCCTCAGTCACTTAGGAACTTTTAAAATAATTTCTAGTATTCACTACATGGCCAATTACTAAAGGAGCTCTGACCCTGCAGTGCAGTTAATGACCATCTCTGACATATTTCTTACATGTATTTTTTTCCCCACCATTTTCTTCAACAGCAGCTAACCAGGTGCCTTGCCCTTTTTATCTCCTGTTTAATCCATTTACTCTCATCCTCCATGGCACAGCACACGATGTTTCCACAGAACCAGCCTGCACCAGACACTATTTCACAACTCACCCATAAAATCCCAATCTTTCACACTTCCACCTCTTCATCTTCCCATCCAGGGAGGGCAGTCAAGGTCAGCCAGATGCAAACGAGGTGTTTGAAACTGAGGTGTGATGAGGCACTGATTGCTTGATGAGCACAGGAGGAGGAAAGGTCTTGGCTGTGCCTTAGTTCTTAAATCATCCTCAGTTGTGCAGGAAAATTAAGGACAGAGCAGTGATGCTCCTCTGACCAGCTTCCCCTTGACATTGTTCCTGTCACGAAGTCAAAGACAGGCAGGTCACACGTATTCTCTTTCTCTGACTCCTGCTGGGATGACAACATTGAAAAATAAAAAAAAAAATATAATGATCAGGGCTTTTCATAGTGTGAACTCAGGATTTCCCACACTCTTGCAAAGGGGGAATGTTCATCAGGCAAAGGATATGAGAAGGAGCCTCAAATTGTCCAAAATCCCAGTAAAAATATTTTTTCCTATGGAAAGCTTCACCAAAGCTGGTCACACTTCAGGCCCTTTGTGCACCCATTTCCTGCTGTGCATCTCCCAGTGGGGTGTTCCCACTGCTCCAAGGACCCCACACAAACCTTACAGCCTCCCACAAACACACCCCCAGGAGCTGCACCCTTCCCTCCAAACCTGGGTACCTGCATCAGCCACCTCTGTGCTGAGCTGAGCCTGGTTCTCCCCAAAAAGAAGGTGCTCAGTTTATCCTTGAAAAGATTGACAACAGCATTCTTGTCTTCTTCAAAAGAGCCATTATTTCACAGCTGTAATCTTCACACTGAGACTTTATTCCCTTAAAGTGTCCAAGTACACAGGCAGCATCAAGGAAGGCACTGAAGTGAGTCAAGTTTAACCCCAAAGAGCTCTCAGCTCCCTGTGAAAGCTCAGACAAGCAGCAGAGAAAGAATGAATGCTCCTGTAATGGCATCTAACAGCCACAGGGCAAGGGAGAAGTTGGGTTTAGAGAATGAAGAAAAAGCACTAAGTAATAAAAGGTGAGAAAAATCCATCACTCGAACAGGTAAATGAAGGTAAACCACTTGAAGAGACAGATTTAAGATGGAGAGAAAAACCCCACAATTAATAGTGTTCATGACACCCAGAGGCAAAACAAGCCCAGGGGATCAGGAAAGAGGTAAGCCTGTGCTCCGAGGAACAGCAGAAATGAAGTGAGAGCTCTGGAGGGACCAAAAGAAAGAGGCACTCTGAAGAAAGGAAAAAATGCTTCCACACAAGGTGCTTTGGTTTTTTTTAAATCAAGAGTCTCTTTTATGATTTTTTAGAAATACAGAAAAATAAAGGTCAGGAGAAGCATAGTTGATTGGGAACATTCCTGCATAGCAGACAAGAGATATCCTTGTGCAAATTATTCCATGCAGCACTCACATATTTAATTACTTCTTTTCCTCTTCCTGGGGAAGCAGAGTTGCTTTATTGACTCCAAGCAATATTTTCTCCCTGCTCCCTGGCTAAGAACAAGCTCCCACCTTGGCAAGGGCTCACTGGTTTACTTAATGCTCATCACAGCCATGCTAAGGAGAGTGGAGCAGGTTAATTTATCACTTGTTACAATGATTAACTTGTCCAGCTGCCGGGTCCAAGAGCCCCAGAGTGCCTCAGGTTATACAGGGTCACAGAAGGAAAAGCTCCATTGCATTAAGCTGCTGCCACACTGGCCCTCTCTGCCTGTCAAACACACTCAGCTGCTCTTGCACTGCCCTCTGAAAATCCCCCATAAAATACAAGTGAAAATCCCTCATCACCTGTGAGAAAGCACAGCTGGGTTCTGCTCAGAGCATTTCAAACTATGGGGTATTTGTGAGCTTCCCTTGCAAGGGCAGCATCTCAGGAAAACCAAAAGTTTCTTTCCATGGACTCACCATACTCAGGACACTTCCCCTAGACCAGGTTGCTCCAAGCCCCATCCAACATGGCCTTGAACACTTCCAAGGGTGACACAAGCACAGCTTCTCTGGAACCTGTTCTGCTCCACCCAGATCTAAAATCATACCCAATTTAGCAGCCTCAGACACAGATTTCTATTAAATATCTACATTTTTCTAGGAAAGAAATATGGCAAACCTTGTTTGCATCCAACTTTGCAAAATCAACACAAGCTCTTCAGAAAGAGCTGCCGCCCACTTTTCTTATTTTTCCCCATTTGGTGGAACATTTTCATTCTCCTGTTGTTTGGAGCAATATTTTAATATATCTGGCTGAGCTGCTTAAAATAGTACAGCAAAACACTTGTGTGAGGGATGGAAAACTGAGCTCTTGCACATCTAGTGTCTCTGTTGTTGGAAGTCTTCAATCCCACTTCTCTGGTGGGATGAAATAGGTGCTACTAATCCAATTTCTAAAGTATCATGCATCAAGCTGACACTGTTTTAAGACTTTAAAAACCCCAGTCAATTTAAACAAACCTCTGCTCCTTTCCATTTTCTCTGTTCCACAGTTTATGACAGAAGACAGGAGAGAAAGATTGTTTTGCGAACAATGTTTTCAGCACTCTAAAAATAATATAAAAACTGCTGTGCCACACTCTCAGCTGTTACAGCCCCAAAAAGCACAGGCTGTCTTTGCTCACAGACTCACAATTGTGGTGGGATTTCTACCACACCAGAGGACAATCAATTTTTTGTTTTCTCCTAGAAATAACTACAGCACTTCTGGGTAGCAAGGCAAACATGAGCCTCTTTCAATGGCCCTTGAAACTGGCTATCTGAAATGAGGGACACAAAGCCAAAGGCCAGCTGAACCTGTGATCTCTGAATGTCTTCACAATCTTCCCAGGAAGATGAATGGCAATCACTGTTCTGCCAGGGAAACTGCATCTGCTGGGAATGGGGTGTAGAAAATGTGCTTTCTGCTCCTCTCAGAGCCAAAATTCCTACACATTTCTTGTAAGTCCCTCTTAGAAAAGGACCATGTTCAGCTGAGTGACAGTGAAGCAGAATGGCAATCCAGGAATAAATGTTCCTGTGCACAACATCCTCCATTCACATGGATGCTTCCTCACTGGCACACAGGAACAAGGAAGGAACAAAAATGCATCATTGTACATAAAGTCAGATGTGTTGAGGGATGAACAGATCTCACAGGCATATGGAAACCTCCCCTGAAAACCCAGTCCAGGGAGAGCCTGAGCTGTTTTGTGGTTCTAGGCATGAAGATGCTCAGGATCTTCCACAGATGCTAAGGATTGTGCCTGGATCTTGCTCTGGAAATGCCAGTGGCTCAGCTGAGAGCTGTGGGGATGATTTACACTGCACTGAGAGGAGCCACAGTCCTGCAAGGGTCTTTTATCAGGAGCAAACAGCAGCCTGAAGGGTGCGGAATGCTGGGTCTGAACCACTGCTCATCCTTCACCTTAATGTGGAGCTGCCCCCAAAGTTGCCATGTATCACTTTTTATTTTTCTCCTGTTGGGTATATTTTGGAGCAGCTGTTTTATGTGGCTTTTTATGGTGATCCTGTGGGAAGCAGCCATTTGCCTGATGTGATATCCTCACAACTAACACTAACTCCTCATTCCCTTTGGTTTTATTTGGAGTTTTTTATTTGTTTGATTGGTTTGCATGGGTTTGTTTATTTGGGTTTTTGTCTGTTTTGGTTTGAGCTTTTTATTTGCTTTTTTATAAATGACTGGTTAAGTTGGCATAGCCAAACTCAAGAAAATGTAAACCAGGCTTGACTTTCCAGAAATTACTTTTGGCTGGGTTTAGCTGCATCCCTAGACTCAGGATCACCAGTATATTTGCAGGTTTTGCTCTGCATCATCAGCCTGCCCAGACTCTGCTTGGTGTTTCACAAATGGAGAAGACAGTGGACATTATGCCAAGCTTCCTTTCAAACAGAAAAACCATCAGCATGACAGAAAAGAAGAAAAAAATAAAATTCACCAGTTAGACCAAGTGTCCCACCATCTTTCCCTCCACTGTTATTAATTTTGTACATTTAGAGGCAAATCTGGGTCTAAAACTTCCATCTCTCAGTTCCTGATGCTATTTGCTACCCTTCAGCCTTGACGTCCCCTGATCTGACTGACTGCTGTCCAAGTGGGACTGGGGATGCTCAGCCTGAAAAGAGGAGACACTGGGAGGCCCCACTGTGGCTGTGCAGGACTGGGAGGGTCCCACAGGAAAGAAGGGGACAGAGAGTTCAACAGGGCCTGTGGTGACGGGACAAGGGGGATGGCTTTCAACTGCCGATTGATTGAAGCTGGATCTAAGGAAGCTGCTGTTTTACACTGAGGACAGCGAGGCACTGGCCCAGGCTGGGCACAGAGGCTGTGCATGCCCCATCCTTGGGAACAGGGCTCCCCCAAGGTCTGGGGGAAGATTGCTCAGCTTGGAACAAGATGATCTTCAGGGTCCGTTTCAAGCCCAACCATTCAGGGATCCCCAGTGACCACTTCTGTTGACCCTGGAATCTTGGGATCTGTGTGATGTCACATCCCATGTTCCAACTGGAAGTGCCACCACCCAGCACAGAGAACAACTCAACCACTGGCCCTTGTGTCAGCCAACTGTTCGGTCCGCTCCTGCTCACCCTCGTCACCGTTCTTGCCGCCCTTCTTGTCACCTGCCTGCTGCTACTCCCATCAGTGCTGAGAGCTCCCTAGTGCCTGGATTTTGTCATCCATCACTTCAGGATGCTCACGTTTATCCTTTGTCTCATTTGTCAACTGAGGGAGGTACGGTGCCATTCCATGGAGGTGGACACCTCCAGCTGCCCGAGTGGGCTGCAGCTCTGTGGGGATGGTGTGGGACAGGGACCCCACTCTGAGGTTTTGCCACCTCTGCAGGCTGTCATGGACAGAGAGGAAGAGATGGAGGTGGACATCCAGACTCCTACAGTGGAGGACGTGGAAATGGAGGAAGAAGAGACTGAAGAGGAAGAGATGGAGGTGGATATGGATATGGAAGAAGAGATGGAGGTGGATGTGGAAGAGGAAATGGAAGTGGATGTTTATGAGGAAGAGGAGGAGATGGAAGTGGAAATGGAAGAATACACTGAGGACATGGACATTGATATAAAAGATGAGGAAGAGGATATGATTTTGGGATGAAGACCAATGCCAGCAGCAGGACAGGCACGTGATCCCCACAGGCAGAGTGGGTCCCCTGCTGCCCGACTGGAGCTAGGCTGGTCCCTGTGCAGAGACAGGGCACCTCGCGAACTGGAGTCTGGTGGCCACACACTGCCTGTCCTGTGCTCACTTTGGGCCACTCAAGCTCCATCCCACAGCCAGCCAGGCTCAGCTCTGGTAGCAGAGTCCTGCTTTGCCCACATGTGCCTACCTGGGGACACATGGAAGAGCCCTCTGTGCCTGACTGCAGTGACCACGGAACCTGCTTTTCTTCCAGCACTGATGAACATTCCGGACAGAGATGCCACCCTTTTGTACATATGTTCTACAGTATTTTGTCTTTAGGCATAGGATTTAGGACTTAAGACTTTTAGAATTTTTTTATCTTCTACAAATGAATTTCATATATTTTAGCTAGATAGGTTCTTATGTATATACGTTCTACGGATTGTTGTTGTTACAAGTGTTCTTACATTGTTCAAGTGTTCTGTATTGTTGTTGATGTTCTTCTGTAATAAACAATTTATTTTTCACACCCCGTTCTCTTACCATTTGCATTGGGCACAGGCAGCATTTGCAAAGTTGTGGTTTCCACTTGCTCCAGGTTCTCAGGGCTGGAGGTCCCTGGGGGAGCTGGCACAGCCACCCCAGGAGTGGGGGCACCTGTGCACAGAGGGGTCCCACTGACAGAGGTCACCCCCTCCCTGCAGTTTCTCTGGACACACCTGGTAGCTGCAGGGGCAAATCCCAGCGTGCCCTGTCCCATGGGATCCCATGCTGGAGCAGGGCTGAGCCTGCCTGCTCCTGCAGAGCCTCAGCCATGGCTCTGCCCTTGGGAGCCCCAGGGCTAAGGAGGATGCGCTGGGCTGTGGGGAACCCCTGTTCCTGAGCACCCTGATGGGCTGGACCAGCCTGGAGGGAGCCCCAGCCCTACATGGACCAAGATTTCCCTTGGAAACCCCGTCTGTGCCCAGACTCTGGTACAAGCACAACAGGAATTGATCCTCCTAGTTAAAGGTGTTAATTGGCACAAATTTATCCCTTGGACTTTCTAGTACAGTAAATGTCAGCACTTGTAATCCCTTTTCTGCACTCCCTGGTCAGGCACCAAAACATCTGAACCTGACAGAACATCTTTAATTAGCACCAACCTGCAGAGAGCTATGGGGGAGAACCTACCCCCAACAGCCAGAGAAACATTTGACATTGATAGTCTGGGGCAGAGCTGAAACTAAAGCATTTTAATGCCAAGAGAGAGGATTTTTTTATTGAACAATAATGAAAGCTTTTGGTCTCCTCACCTGCCACAGATGTGTATTGCCAAGGTTTGCTTCTGGGTTATGGCTGATTTTTATTAATCTGTTCAGAACTCTGCTGCTGTTCCTGGCTAAGGTGCAGAGATGATATTTCAGAGCCAGATGAGCTCAGCACAGCTTGTGCAACACACAATTTCCACACCAGACATTCACGCCATGCAAACTGATACTTTTTCATCTCTGTGCAAAGATGAGTGTTAGGACATCACTGACGTACCACACACTTCTCAGAGCTGTCCCTTTCATCCAGCTCTCCCCAGTCACTTCACAGACTTCACTCCAAGCAGTTTATCTCTGATAGAGTTCAGTGGCACATGGGATTTAATCCTGGTTTTTCTTCATCTTCTCCTGAGCTGTCTCCAGACACAGTGTGTGGGCACTGTCTGACAGCAGCAGCATTAACGTGTCACCTCCCTGACACTGAGGTTCATGTCACAACTTTTCACCAAAAACAGCAAATAAATGATTCCCACTGTGTCCCACACAGCTCCATGGGGAGTTTGTGTGGCTGCAGTTCCAGCACCAGCCCTGGTGCACAGGAATTTCAGGAGGAGATACAGAAGGAATCAGCCATTCACAGAGAAAAACATCACTTTGCATGGCCCAGATCCCCACAGCACTGCAGACTCTGGTGACCCAGACTCTGCATTTACACTTTGGCCTCTGTGCCTTCCTTTTCTTCTCACTAAACTCCTCCCAGTTTTCCTCATGCTCAGGTTCCCAAGATAATTAAAAGCAGCATTAGGAGCAGAGATAGATGACGGGAACTGTCCCAAGGCTTGATAAAATTTATCTTTTCAGAGAATTCCAGCCAAGGAGAGAGGAAAAGCCCGCGTGAAAGAGGTGTGAAATCAAAGCAGTAATCAAATTTAAGTATAATGAGAGAAGCTGAAGAGGTTTTCAATGTTCAGAACAAGATTAGCAGCTCCAGGCACAGGAGGGATGGGACAATTTCCCTGCTGTAACAACTCTGTGATGCAAATTGCATCTCAAACCATTCTCCCCAACTCTGGGACCTCTTCAGCCACAAACGTGGTGCTGAATTTTTTAAAGCAAAGTGGAAGCTGGTCAGGGAGGTGGTTTGCAAATAAATAAAAACCACAGAGGACAGCTGGGAAGCACCAGCTGGAGCAGAGAGAAGCAGAGCCTGGCCCTGAGGTGCAGCACAGCCTGAAACTCTAACAAATTAAAGAACTTACCACTTGGGTTTTTTTCCCCCAGGAGCTACAGAAGCTGCTTTACAGAATCCCTGCCTCCTTCACACCGCATCAGCCTGCAGGAGAGCCCAAGGATGAAGATTACAGCCCCTTCAGCTGCTGCTTCCATCTCCTGACTCAAATCTCACCAAAATCTGTCACCACTGGGCCTTCCCAAAGCCTCAGATTCACTCGGTCTGTGCAGGATTTCAGTTCTGAGGAGCACGAAGGGAGATAAAGGCACTTGCAGACACCAGAGAAGCAATTGCTGCCTGAGGTGCATTTCACTGCCCAGGTTAGTGCCTCTAAAACCATCAAAATCAGCCCCTTTGACAGCACCAAGCCAACAGCAGGACATCAGGGCCTGCACATGGTTGGAAATGCCATTTTTTAATATTCTTCTCTCCATCTCTCATTTCATGGTGCCATTGCAGGAGTTAATCCCATCACTTGGCAATCAGCTTCAGATGGATTTTTAGTGCTGAGCAAATAAGAGGCAATTTTACTTTGTCTCCAATGAATGAAATTTCACCTAAATCAGACAAACTCTGTGTTCTGAGGCTGGCCAGGCACTAACCACTGCTAGGTCCCCAACCTGGATGTCAAACTGCTTTAATACTGAAAAGTTAAATTTATTTGGCTTTGTGTACAAGATTAGTCTCTCTCAAAAGAATTGGAATCCATATAATTGCATTTCCAAGCACTAAACTCATACCAGCCACAAAGAGCACAAGAGACAAGAAAAGAAATAGAGATTTCTAAGGAGATGGAAATTGAATGCTGAGTTTTTTCCCATTATAGAAAGTTTCATAAATTATCACCTGCCAGCTCCTTGCCTTCACTTGTGTGGCCACCACTGAATACACTCACAGATAATGTGAAAATGTTTGTCCTACTGAAAAGTGGGACTAGAAGTAGAAAAAGGCTCAGATATCTGAATTAAGACAACATATGAAAAGAGCTGCCTTATAATAGCAAGATATGATGGACAGCAGGAATGGCTGAAGCCAGCAGAGATAAGTCCATGAACTATTCATGCTACAAAGATTTCTGACAAAACCCCCAATAACCCAAATACAACGTTTTGTCTGGCAGAGCTGATAGGAACCCTGTGCATTTAATTCAGTCATTGGCAGCAAACAGAGATCAGCTTGAAGCTCCTTTGGTCCACTACTACTTATTTTTGCACCCAAAAAATGTAATTACATCTACTCTTTGGGAAGAAATTACTGCTTTGAGTGGTTCAATGCAAAGAGATTCTTCCCATACCCACTCATAATCAGTCACCCAGAGAAATATTTTCTAAAAAGATCTCTTCAAAATTTTGGAGTGACTTTCAACATAAATAACTGGGTTATTTTGCTCAAAATGATAAGGGAATTGAATTGGGCTCCCTCATCTTAAAAAGAAGTGTTTCTTCCTGGTTCTTCACAAAGAGGAACAAAACACTGTTGCAGCAGACTGAAGGGAGGAAGAGGTTTTTTTCTCCCTGAGCTGCACAATAGGAGACAATTTTGTTGCCAAGAGGCAACAAAACCCAGCCGATTTCCAGTTCTTTTAGTGTAAGGGAAAAGCTCTGAGGATCTCAGCTGTGGGAGACACAGAGTGGCAGGAGCAGGGGATCTGCTGGGGGGTTTTGGGGTGGGGGACAGATTAAAAAATACTCAAGCAAAACCTGTGAGAGTTCAAGACTCCATCCCTCAGAGGAGAAACTCGATTTGACCCAAATGCCATTCAAATCCAACCAACACTGAGGCATTTCCCCAAGCTCTGCTGAGCCATCAGGTACAACCCAAATCACTCTGTGGGACCAGGGCAGCAGATCCCAGGCATGGGACAGGGATGCTCCCCTGGGAAGTCACCTCCATTGCCCATGGGACTCTCAAAATCTGCTTCTAAAGACCCCAACATCCAAAAAACTCCACATTAAAAGTCTTTAATTTGGGGTTTCCCTTCTCCATCTGTCTGCTGTCACTAGGCAGCTGCTCCACTTACACACCCTTCTGATGAGTATAAATTTTCTCCTGATTCCCAGCCTAAAGAGGAAGTTATTTCCATTTATTCTTCTGCAAGTACTGGGAGCTTGTACCTGCTTTGCTCTTTCACTCCTGGTGTGCACATAAAATGCCAAAGCCAAGAGCATTTCCTTGTTTAAATCATGTCATTTGTCCTTATTATTTCTTTCCCATAAAATTGCATGGATTCGGTGCTGGCTCAACACTCAGAATATTGACAGCACAAAGTCCAGTTCTTACACTGACCTCTCCAAGTTTTGGACCAAGCTTGCAAAGAAGGAAATACAGCAAAGAAATTCCAAACAGGGGCCCTAATAAAGGTAATAAAATGCCACCTGTGTTTGCTGTGGGGAAGAATAGTGCTGCTTATTAAATCATTACAAACAATTAAAGCAGCCGAGGGGAGGAAGACAGCGCTATCCTTTCCAGCTCCCCAGCCCTCTGCCACTGGCAGGAATTTCATAAAGCACAAATCTCCCAGCAGAAATCCCTCAGCAATTGATTTGCTGCTCATGGAACACAGCAGGCACACACCCTGGTTTTCCTGACCAGAAAAGGAGAATTTGCCTCGATGTTTTTCCCTCGATGTTTTGTGATGTCAAATCCCCCTCCCTGCCCTGAAGTGACATGTTTCTGTAGGGTGACAGCCCTCTGGAGAGGCACAGAGAGCTTTGTGTCAGTGTAAGGGATCCCCACAAGGGCAGATCCCTAATTCAGGCTCCATCTCTGCTTACATGCAGTTCCTAGCAGAAAATTCATTGCATTTCTCCAGAACAGGTAATTTCAAGCACAGAGCTGTTCTGCCTTCCACAAAAGCAGCGTTCCAGGGATTGCTTTGGAGACCAGCATCAGGAAACATAGCAACACCTAACAGCCAGGACCATCCAAACCCACTTATCAGCTCACCCCCACATCTCCTGGACTCACTTGAATGCCCAGGAGAGTCTGAAGAGCCAACTGTTTTCTAAGAAATGGTTGTGCAATCAAAAGGTAAATGACAGGAACAACCAGCCCCACACAGGTGCCCCAGGCAGGAGAAAGAGCAGGAGGGATCCATCCCTTACTGACAGAGGTGCAGCTCAAGTGATGCTCTCTCACTGTTTGGGTTGTCTTTGTTACTTTTACATTAAAAACACATCCTCTCAGGAGACAGTCTCATTTAAATCTTCTACCTCTTTAGCTTTGTACACTCAGCCCATTACATTGAAAGATTTTATCTTAATTTCTTCTCCAGGAAAGAAGTAATTGATCTTTTATTTGTGGCACTTTAAATTGGCATGTTGACTACAAAAATCCACTGCTCGTCACATCAAAAGTTGATCCAATAGTGCCAATTACTCCAGGAACGGGGATCTTTAGAGGGATGGGTGGAAAGGAACAGGATCAAAATGGATGGGTCTTCTCAGAGGAAGAAGCAGAATCTGGGAAGGCAGCACAGCTTTAAATTAGGATATCTGCTGTGCATGGCAAGACAAAACACAGCCCATTCCTCATCCTGGCTCTGGATGTGGTTCAACCCACTCGTCCCCAGCTCTGGAGGTGTGGTGGAGTCTGATCCTCACTCCCCTGGCAAATGACAGAGCTGAGTTGATCTCAGCCTGGAATCCCTGAGGGTTGACAGCAAGGACTCCTACCAGATGTAACTTGTGTTTGCAACAAGCACAGCATCCACTGGCAGGGAATGATTTGCTCTTCATCCTTCCCACTCTCCAGGTATTTCTCTAGGAAAATCCACTCTCTAATGGGGACAAAGCAGTAGATATGGAAGGCTCGGTGTGCCCCAAAAAGCCACCAGCCTGTTCACCCCACAGCTTTGCCACTCACAGCCGCCAGCTCTGCACAGAGCAGGCAGCAAACTGGTGACTACTGGCACTGCCTGTGGTCTGAACTGGGAATGGTGGATCACCATCAAGCTGCAAGTGTTTTCTAGTGGGAAGTATTTTACCCAGTTCCATACAGATTCTGGTTCTGGGTCAGCCCCACAGCAGCTTTGGGGAGTGTTTAGGTCAACAGGATCTCCCCAGGCTGCAGCTGGAGCTTGGGGCCTCCTTCCAAACTACAGCACAGTAAAAAAGATATACGAAGGTCACAATGAAAAATCCTCTGCTTAGCCTTCTTTAGTGTCTCTCAACTCCTAATTCTGATTGTAAAATGCTATTTAGGAAGATCAGACTGATCAAAATCAGGACACCTTTGTGGATTTTTGTAAAAATGTGTTTTGAAGCTTTAAGATGACGGATTTTCACTGAAGTCGTTATTCCTCTTACAAGTTTTTCAGCATCCTGTTGTTTTGACTTTCCACTCTTATCTCTTGCCAACTTTTACCTGCCCAGAGCCAATTGTTTTGCTGACAGCTGCCATGCCCATGTGCCATTTTCTGAGCATCACCTGCATGAAGCCTCAGGGGCTCACTAAGGAAAACTCACTCCTTCATATTCTTTGCAGAACCAGGGAAGATCCTGCTTGGAAGATCTCTTGCCCAATAGAAAAAAGAGTTTTTTATTCAAACCTACTCTATGTGCCATCACTGATGTATTTTTGACTCAAAGAAATTTGTTTATTTTCTGTTCTTAAATCAGGAGTGAGCAGCTCCATGAGCAGCACCACAGCAGAGGAAACACAAAGAGGCTGTTACTCAAACGCCATCTCTGAAGAGGTTGTGCTCTGCTTTTCAGATGAGATTAAGAGCTCAATTACAGTAGAGAAAAAGGCTTTCATTAAATCACACATAGAACATAATAAGGACAAATTACAAAGCTCTTCAGAAGCAAATCTGTGTCAGACTGCTGGGTAAGGAGGCCCTTTAGAGGAGGCCTTCAGAGGTTTCTCCTGCCCTTCTGAAGAAATGAGTCCTGCACACCTCATCTCACCATGTTTTTGAGGAAAGCTCACAACCAGATTCCTATGGGGCATCCAGTGTGCAAATCCCATGGACAGAAATATCCACTGGCCTCTGGATTTGCAGATGTGAACCTGGAGGTGAGGGACTGGATGCTTTTCCCTCCCCAGAAACCTAAGGCACTGCATGGCAGAGCTCAAAGTGGCCAGCAAAGGGCTACCCAGAATCCTGCACCTGAGAAAGGGGAAGCCCAGGTTCAGTCACAGAGTCGTCACCACTTGATTTTGTTCCCTTGTTATTTTGCTCTCCTGGAATGTATTATGGTTAATTAAAGGCAATTAGCTAATTGGATGGTAAGCAGATGCTGGTTAAAAAAAACCAAACCACTGTTCCCCTTTGAAATGTCAGATAGGAGATTAATTGAAATTCCCTTTGAAAAGATATCCCCAAACCTCCTAATCTGTTGATGGAAACAGTCAAGGAAAAGTCAAGTAGAAAAGAAAGAACAATGTTTTTCAGGAGGTTTCACAACTGAGGCAACTGCAACCGCCATCAAGCATTAGGATTGAGGATTGTAATTGCCACACCAGGAAACCTTTCAAAGTCTCAAAATCTTCCACTGAACAGCAGTGCCAGAATGCCCCAAAGCTGAACAACAATCCCATGAAGGCATAATATTTCCACCAAGACCAGGATGAGATGAGTAGGAGAGGATGACTGGGGCTCTTCAAAAGCCAGACCTCAGAGCTGAGACAGGATTTAATCCTGATATCCCTCTGGTTATCCAGAAAACAATCAAGACATGTGAGGGAGCTCAGAAAGCCAGAGTGCTCAAAAAAGCAGCATGTACACAGAAGGAAGAAGAGAAATGATACAGCTGGATGCTTCCTAATGCTCTTCTTTGGACCGACCTGGTGCACTGAGTCACAGAAAACTTGCTCTAAACATGAGTGACAGAACTGAAAATGCTCACTGGTAAGTGTGGAGAAATGGCTACAGGACAGAGGTCACGTAGACATTCGCTTGTTAGCTGACCAGGGGCTGGGAAAGTACCAAACACAGCTAGTTTGAGTTTTTGCACCTGCAAGATAGCGTGTCCTTGGGCCTAGCTGGGTACGATAACAAGTAGACAGAGAGACGTGGGAAATAGGGAATGTAGGCCCAAACGAATGAGGAAGAGTTGATGGTATAGTTTAACCAATAGATCGCTTGACTTACAGAATATTCATAAGCTTATTATTTGCTGTATAAGTGTCTGATGCTCTCTTCAATAAACGGAACTTGCTTATCACTCATATTGAGTGTCCGAGTCTCCCCTCACCAACAAATGGCCCATCCCCGACAAAGGCCTCATTCTGCAACAAATGGTGCCTGAACAGTGACCCTACGGACTCTACAGACCCTACAGACCCTACGGACTTTACAGAAGATTTGGGCCTGCGAGCCACGGTCGGTACAGTATTTGGGTGTCAGTCCCGACGCAGCCCGGGAGGCACAAAAAGCGGGCCCTGCCTTAGGCGACCATACAGAGGAGTCCTGGAAAAAGGCAAAAGGGTGGGCTTCAGTGCCCTGGTAACCTCACAGGAGAGTCCAGCTGACTGAATGCCTGGCGACCTCACAGGAAAGTCCAGCTGATTGAATGCCGTCAACGTTTTGCAAAGGGTTGCAGCAGCGCTGACTATCAGGTTAGAAGGTAATGGAAAGGCAAGAGGCTAATCACCTTTTTAGATGCTTTTTAGAGAAACGAGGATTACAGGGTATAGATTTGCTTTTTAGAAAAGCGAGGACTATAGACTGTTGACTTGGGAAGAGAATTCCAGAGATTGCTGCATATACACTTGCAAAAACGTGCGTTATGGTGCTGGCACTGCAAGTATATGCACAGTGGGTCAGCGACCCTGCTGTGATGGCGGCAGCAGCCACGGCTCGGGGCACCTGTGGAGCTGTGCCACTCCGAACTCGCCATGGGCGCTGTGCCATGGGGAGCAGCCACGGCGGGCAGCTCACCTGAGATGCTGCGCTGCAGCGGCGGTAGCGGCGGCAGCCGCAGGGGGAGCGGAGGCGCCACTGGGGGAGCGACCCGCGCCGCCATGGGTGCAGTGCTGGGTGCGGCGAATGCAGTGAGTCAGCCTGCCGGCGAGTCTCGCAAAACAAGGAGCCCAGCGCAGGGGGTTCACCCGCTCCGACACAAGCGGCGCAAGACCAGAGCGCTTTTCCAGTGCGAGCGCTTCTCCCTCCGCCCCGCAGCCAGCAGGGGCCTTAGTTTCGACTTGGCAACCTAAACAAACTGTACCTTAACAGACTCCAAGTATAGCTGCGCAGCTCAGCCGGCGCCGCCATGGACAGTGTCTCCGGGGTGCAAAACTTGGTGCGGCCGGCTGGCGCTCAGCGAGCAGCAATACGAACAGCCACAGAGCCCGAGCGAGGCAGGTGGTGCCGTGCCCACGGTGCGGTGCGGTACGCACCGGCAAGGCTGGGTGTGCGGAACTCAGCGGCAGGCGGACAGCCCGTGGTGGGGGCCGCCGTGCCCTGCTGGCAGCCTGAAGCGACGGCGGCGACGGCGCAAAGAGGGCGCAGCGCGGTGGGGGGGGCCCACAGCCGTGGGGCTGCGACTCGCGCCGCCGAAATGCTGCGTTGCGTCCAGCAGCAGCTCCGTTAACCCACTGCACCACAGCGACACGAGCAGCAGCGGCCCAATCCCAGGGCCTTCCAAGCGTGACTACTTTCCCACCTCCGCCCCGCGGCCGGCAGAAGTTTCAGTTTTAGACCTAACAGCCGTAATAAATGTGACTCTTGTCAAAAAAAGAAAAGATCCCTACTGCAATTAAGAAACCAGTGATAATAAATAAGCGACACCAAGGAGCATTACTATCAAGACGTTCCTCACCTAAGTTTTGTTCTTCCTGTCAGAGACTGTGAAATAGAATGAGTAGTGAATGCGTGGGCCAAATTTCGGCCGATTTGGCTTAGCATCCATTATTGCTGCCTTAAAATCACCTGTATTAACATAGACTTTAACATCAGAAGCCCAGATAACTCAGTCGGTGGAATATCAAACTCTGAAATTGTATTTTGAAAAATTTAAAAATGTTAAAGACATGTTAAAGCGATTGTATAAGCAAGATGTAATAAGTGTACTTTTTGTATTCTTTGAGCTTTGCTTGGATGTAGTAGATGTAAAAGCAAGCACTGAATTCAAAAGAATTTTTCCACAGCTATACCTTGGACAAACTCCTTATGTTTAGGCGCATTCAAGTGTAAAAATGCTGTAGCAAACACATGAAAGAAGTTGTTTTAGCTTAGTATTTTAGAGTCAGGCCTGTATGTAAGTTATAGTAAATTCTACATTCTATTCTATTTCTATAGTAGGTTCTATCTGTTGCTAATAGTTTAAGTTAAATTATCTATTTAGTGCCAATAAATGTTAAATACTGTTAAGGTTGTTTTGTTAAGTTTATGTCCTGTTAGGTTTAAGTGCTGTTCAGTTTAGTTTCTGTTAAATTTAGGTGTTATTAGGTTTAAGTGAAGTTAGATTCTGTTACATTTAAATTATATTAAGTTTAAGTTATGTAGAATTTAAAGTCAGTTGATTTCTGTTAAAATTAAGTTCTGTTAAATTTAAGTGATTTTACATGTAAGTTCTGTTGATTTGAAAATCTGTTAAGTTTAAGTTCTGTTAAGGCTAAGTTTTGTTAAGGTTAAGGTCTGTTAAACTTAAGTCATGGTAAGTTAAAGTTCGTTGAGATTAATTTCTGTTAAGTTTAAGTAAAGATAAGTTTAAGTGATGTTAAGTTCTGTTAAGTTTAAATATTTTAAGTTTAAGTATTTTAAGTCTAAGTGCTATTAAGTTTAAGTGATGTTATACAGATTTATGCTTTTATGCTAGGCATTTATTTTATGACTTTTGTGCAAGGTGTTGTCGTGAACATCAGAGAAACTCTAGTTAGAAGAGACAATCAGAAGCATTTGTGAGTAGAGCCACTCCTGTTTGAAGTATATCTGCTGTTTGAGAATGGAAAGCAAACTTACCAGACAATCGACGCAGATGAAACCTGCGCACATGTTGCTCCTGTAGCTTATTTTTGTAGGTTGTATTGGCACACCTGAGTTTTGTTTGAGCCTTGTAGCAGCATAGAATCCTTTCTGTATCTGTCTTATGGCATATCCTATAAATAGTGATAGCCTTTTCGGTTTGTCTCCCTGGCTTAGATCCCTTGTTAGAGAGAAACCTTGCTAGTGGAGAACACTGCTTGTAATGTAATAGTTGTTAGAATTGCCTATTCTTGTATTGCAAAGAGTATGACGCAGTTAACCCATCAAACCTTGCCTGTGCAACAAGAAAACAGGGGAATTTTGGAGAAATGGCTACATGACAGAGGTCACGTAGACATTTGCTTGTTAGCCAACCAGGAGCTGAGAAAGTACCGAACACAGCTAGTTTGAGTTTTGCACCTGCAAGATAGCGTGTCCTTGGGCCTAGCTGGGTATGATAACAAGTAGACAGAGAGACATGGGAAATAGGGAATGTAGGCCCAAATGAATGAGGAAGAGTTGATGGTATAGTTTAACCAATAGATTGCTTGGCTTACAGAATATTCATAAGCTTATTATTTGCTGTATAAGTGTCTGATGCTCTCTTCAATAAACGGAACTTGCTTATCACTCATATTGAGTGTCCGAATTTTCCCTTACCGACAAATGGCTCATCCCCGGCAAAGGCCTCATTCTGCTACAGAGACCTATTCTACAAAGTTCCCTTAGCCAAGGTGCAAAGCTCTGTCCTTGGAACAAATCATCTAACCATGACCCACCATCTTCCTTAATTGGAGCTGTCGAATCTTTCAGCTTTTGTATGCTTTTGTGGATGGATTCAGAGTGATCAGAAAGGTTCATGCAACACAATCCTTCAAATTCCTCACAACCATGTCCATGTGCCTGTAAAAGAAAATCAATTGCTGCTCTGTTCTGTAAAGTTGCATGTCTGACAGCACTAACATCAGCCATCATGTCACTAATTGCAATGGAAGTAGCACTGTCTTCTTTCTTCAGACAACACCCCAATCGGTATAGTGGTTTCATGCCTCGCCCGAGGCAAGTTGATGGAGAAATCAAGTTGATGTACCTCATTTTGCAGGGCCCTAGGGTCTGAAATTGCTATTACAGTTTTCTTTTTAATGATGGGCACATCTTTTTTCTCTGTGTTTTCTCTTGATGGCTTACTTAACACTAGGTGCTATCACAGTGAGTTGTCTGATGCTACATGGGCCACATTTAATTTCTGAGGGAATGTCCTGCCAGGCTTTATCTCCACAAATGAGCCAATATTCTGTTGCTCATTGTCATGGGGACTCATCTAGGTCATCTACCTGTCAGCAGTTTCACCCTTAGGGGACACTGGGGTAGTACAATTGCACCCCAAACTTGAGTATCTGTCCTCAGGATGATGGGGAGTAACATTTAACTGTGGATCTCCCTGGTACTGAAACTCAGCAAAAAATTCCATCACCAATGAACCAGGAATTCCAATTCTTGAGGTTCAGAAAGTGCTTTAAGAGGATCAGGGGCCCAATGATGCCAGCTGGTTATGGGATTGGTCTTGTTGGCAGCCTCACACCAATATTTGTCACGATTGGGTATTGGCTACTCCTTGCCTGGCACAGGCACACCGACCAAACAGGTTGCAAAGGATTTGTCTGGGCTCAAATTGGTCAAACACATGGTGTCTGAGCCTGCTGACTTGGCTAAAGCAAGGCAAACATTCATTTTTGGTTGATCTACAGGCATGTATGCATGCAAAAGCAAGCAAGCAAAACCAACAAGCGCCAGTATATCATTTGATCAAACTCGGTGTTCCTGTTCAGCTGTTTTTTGGCAAAAGCTTCCCCATCTATTTCAGTTCTCAAGCAAATCTTTTAGCACTTGTTCAGGGACTGGCCAACTATAGGGCACTAAACTGTCCCTCTAACCTTCAATTTTTACAAATTTGGATATCTTAGAATTCTTTTGAAAACAATGGACACCACGCTTTTGCTGAAAGAGCTCTATGATACAAACCATTTTCACAGTCCAAAAATCAACATCAAACTCAAGATTTGTAGCTTTCACAGGTTGAACAGGGAACGTCTGGCATGAACCATAGCTTCTCCGTGCAGCTCACGTCTGCGTGCTCATTTCCCTGCTGGTGGAATTGTCGCTGTGCTCTTTCACATCCTTCGTGGGGACCCACTTAGGTCCAGCACCTGTGCAAATACAAGCATACCCTTTGCCCCAAGCGATTAGTGCAAATGGTCCTTCAATTTGTCCTAACTGAAGGTTTCTGATCAAAACTGAAGGATTTTCTTTCAATTTTTCCTGTGTGCTGTTTGAAAAGTGCCTAAAAATTGGAGGACTAGGTCCTGCAAATGAGCTATTCAAAACATAAAGACGTCTAAAGCTTTGCTCAACCTCATCTGGGGTATTGCTTCGGCCATTCCCCCTTTTGTTGATCTAGAATGGGTTTTAGAGTGGTGCATCCTTTCAACAATTGCCTGACCTGTGTGGGAATAGGGAATTCCAAAAGTGTGGCGAACATCCCGGTCCATCAAAAATGTGGCCAATTTTTGATCTGTGTATATGGGACCATTTGTCAGTTTTCATCTCGTGGGGGATCAGTTTGGCGAGCTGTGGACCCAGTGACACTGACAAGGACAAAAGCAAAAGACAAGAGGCGCTCTCTCTTCCCGGGACCAAAATCCCACAGCTTTAATGGAGAACAGCTCCAGGAGAGAAAAGGAGTGTCCAAGGGAGGAAAGAGGATGTCCAGGGGAGGAAAGAGAGCGTCCACCTCGTGGCAGAAGACTTTAAACCCTTGGGGAAGGGGGTGGTAGAAAGGAACTGCCATAGTTCAACATAATAAATCACCACACTGTAGTTTTCTGCATAAATTGCTGCACTTGTTGCAAACAAAATCCTAAAATCTCCCCAAACACAACCGTGCAGTCCCAAATGACCACAGTGTGGGAGAAAAACCACTCAACCCCCCTGTATACCCAAGCACCAGGTGTCACAGGGAGCACCAACCCCTGCAATTAGAAAGTCCACACACACAGGCTCACGGGAAAAGGAGTATCTCTTTATGAGGGAACAGAGTGCTCACTTTTCTCAACACAACACACACCATCCACCACATCAGCATCCACCCACATCATCTTCCTCAAACATTCACACACTGAAAACACAACCACAATTACAACACACAGCAAAAATTGCAGCAATAAAACAGGATTTGCTCAATTCACCCCCAGAATTGCTAGCAGGTCCTTATTGACACAGCAAATCCTTTCTGCCAGCAGCCAGACCCAAACTCAAACAGTACAGGTGTACGTTGTGCACAGGACATCTCTGTGTGTCTTGTGAACAGCCCTTTCCCTGTGTACGCCTTACGGGTTACTTTATACAGAGTTAAACGTTCCCTTTCTCCTCAGTCCCAGCAGTCTTGTCTGTCCCCCACGAGGAACAGCCAAGAGCGGAGGTGCCTCCAGGAAAGGAATGTCCTGGCAGCACCCAGAGACATCCAGAGCTCGGTTGTTCTCACTGGAGCAGAGAAGCGTTCCTGCTGCGGTCACCAAATGAGGTGTGGAATAGAACTCGCCACAGTTAAAGGTAGAAGGTGGTATGTTTATTACAGCCAGGCACAGGAGGAGTTGTCTTCTAAAGACATGTGTGAAGAATCACTGGCTCTCTCTCTCATCTCTACTCATCTAAAATATCTTACACATTCATATAATTCCCAAAAAACCTAACGCATATTCATTAGATAACACTGCCTACCCTCCTTTGAATTAAAATGTATTATAATTGAGTCCAAAGTTCCTTCACATTTCTGCAGTCTTTCACTTCAAATGGGTTGGTGGGTTTCAAAGTGGGGAATGGTCTCCTTCTGATGAAGGCCAAGACGTCTTCCTCAATTTGACCTCTTTCCTTATGACATGTTGGCAGACTTTCGCACCCCTTTGCTAAAGCTGAAATTTCGGGGCCCAGGTGCAGGCTACAGTCCTCTTCTTTGTCACAAAGAAATCCGCATCCCATCCTGCTTCTTTAAACATAGTAAAGACAGGCAAGTGATATATTACCCTAGCCTTAACTACCTTACCTGCAAAAAATTAACTATCCCTTATTATTTCTACTCTTCTTCCTATACTCTTTCCCCATAACTAAATCTTGCTAAAATTTTAACTCTTCCAGTTCTTTTAAATCCTAGATTCATTGGCCTCATCTCACACGCCAGCCATGTGTGAGCCGATGCTATACCTGGGAAATTCCACTCCTGAGCAGGAGATACAAGGCCTGGTTCTGAGCTAGAAGGGTGAGAAGGATGAGATGCACAGCATTTTGATCCAGGGGATGTCCTGAAAGTGCACTGCCTACCTGCCCCTGCTGCCAAGCACCACGCTCCACCTCCTTCTCCTGCTCAGCAGATTTTTAGGAATCCAGTGGTTGCTGTGTATTATTTGCTATTGCAACAAATAGAATGAATTTTCTTTTCAAGCCCCGTTTTGTCCTGGGTTATTTTGTGCATGGGTCTCCTCCTGAACCTGTGACAAAGGCCAGCAGGGACCTATAGGACACTCCTATACTCATGTCAGTAAATATGTCAGATAATTAAAGCACTCAGAAGTGCTTTAAGTATCAATAAGGCAAAAGGTATCAATGAGTTAATAAAACAATTTGGGGGAATATTTAGCCTGTGAGTTTCAGCAAAGTATTGAATATGTCTTAGATCCATGGATACAAAGTAGTAAGTGAGACTGCTGGGTGTGCATGTGTTAGGGATGTGATTCCCCACACACCCAGTGCTGGGATCAAGGATTGCCTCTCTTCTAACCCTGAGCTGGCAGCAGGGATCAGGCTCTTCTTGGTAACATTCATTTTGAAGACTTCTGTTGAGCAGGTAAGAATGGTCAAAATGAAATCTTGTCCAGCTGTTTCCCTTTGGTTTACCTGTTTGAGGGTTAAAATTCTGTGCTGCAGGTGTGCTGGGTGTGTGCAGAGCAGTGCAGCCCCAGAAACCCCTTGGCTTGCCCACAAGTTGTCATGCCTTGTTGCCAGGTGTGCCCAGCTATGGCAGGAGAAGGAGCCCGCAGCGCAGTGGGCACCGTGCCCTGCCCAGCTCCCCGCTCCTGCCTTGGCTTCCCCTGGCACACAGAAGCCTCTGGAAATCAGCACCGCCAGTGGCGTTCCCAGCTTGGAGCAGCTGCTGCTGGTGGGCAGATGCTGCCAGTTCGACTGCTGCCAAAGGGGAAGAAAGGCAGAGATGTACAGGCACCAGAGCCCTGGGCATGTCCAATAAAGGTGCAAATATGTGGGGAGATTTGTTAGGAAGCATTTCAGCTGTGATGCCAACAGTGGCTTCTCTCCTGGTTCTGTGTATTCTAGACAAGTAATGCAATGGTTGGCTCTGACAATTAAGAAGTAGATGTTATGTGGATGTTCAAATGTGCAGTGATGGTATTGTAATATATCCTCCCATAGTCCTCTTTCCCGTCCCCCTTGTAACAGCCTTGGTAGTCAGAGCATTTGTGGAGGGCTGGCTTGTGACCAGCAGGCAGCACACCAACACCTGACCTCCAGTCAGGATGCAAGAAAGTAATCTCCGCCAATGGACAGCAGAGAAAGACTTGACTGACAAAACTTTTGGAGGGGCTAAGGGTATAAAAGGCAGAGCATCCTTTTTGTAGATGAGCATATGGCTGCTAGTCACAGAGACTCCCAATGCTGCAATTTTTCCTTATTCAGTCCTTTGTTAAGGTTTAGTAAACCTTTAAAATGTTAAAAGTGAGAGTCATTTCTCACATCTGTAATGCTGTGGGCCATTTTCTTGGTCTGGTTTCCTTTGCTTGTGTCCCATCTGAGTGCTCAGCTGGGGTACAGGCTGTAGGTGCTTGGGGCACCCTTGGTATTCCTCTTGGATCCCTGAACAACAGGGTTTGGCCCATGAAGGGAGTTTGTGCTGCTTTGTGACAGAGAAGAACTTCCCAGGCTCATTTGTGTTTGCTATAGGGAAGGTTGGTTATTGCTTTGCATAAATTCACAGACTAACATGCTTTGTGATGCTTTGCTTTGTCATACTTTACTTTGTGATATCAGGGCATGGTTGCCGTATTTTCATGGTGACATCAGAAGGTTGCCTTGGTTCACGGAAGGTCTCAGTGCCAGAGCAGCCCTAGGGCTTGCTGAGATCAGGCGCATCTTCCTGAGTGTGGCCTTTGTCAGCGTGTAGCTGCACTCTGACAGGAGTCTTGGTTTCTGTAGTGTTGGAGTAGACTTGAACAACAGTGCTACAATGATTGAGCAACTCACTGCTGCAGTTTGCACTGTGTATGGCACTGTTTATTCTGCCTATTTCATTACCAGCCTGGCAAGTAAGTAGAGGTTTCAACTCTGTTTAGATTAGGGTGTAACCTAACCTGGCTTTTGTATGTCTTCCTGTTCTTTCTTGGTGGCTGAGTTTCTGATTTTGAAAGAGAAAGAGCATTAGGATGCCACTGGTTTGGTAAAGCTCCTGTCAAGGCATTCAGCTAAAAAGGGGGTGTCTGTAGCCACAGGGGCAGCATTTGCAGGGGAACCTGCAGGGCTTCTGTTCCCTCCACGGGAGAGTCTGTGGCAGCAGAGTCTGTCATTTCCTCAGTTTGCTGCGACAAGCAGGACAACTTACAAAATGCAGACTGGGAGGCCTTCTCAGAAGGCCTTCTAAAGACTTTGTAGTTCTCTCCAGAACTCAGGGAAAGCTTCTTTTATTCCAAATTTTGTAATGAAAGGGTTTGACTGTCCGTTTTGACCCTTGGCTGAGTGCTAAAAGAGTGATTCCCTTTGCAGTGAAGTGCAAACACCAAAGCAGTGAGTGTCTGCTCCTGAGCCTGGAGCTGCTGCTGTGCTGTTTCACAATAGAACTGCCACAGCTCAGGGGGGTTTGGGGCAAGCTTTTCTGGGTGACTGTTTTCAGCAACTTAATGGGAATTAGTGCATGCAACTTCTTTTTTTTTTTTAAAAAGTACCTGAAAGACAAGAGAACAAAAGCTGCTTTATCTGTTGGACAGAACAGAATAGAAGCATTGAGTGTTAAAGAACAATTTGCATTTTCTTGATCATATTTGTATTCATTTACTGGCTAAACAGGCTGAAGTGTAGGCACAACCAAGATTATTGTACTGATCTCTTGCTGGCTGTGTGAAAGAACTATGTCACGTGGAGGGATGTTGATCAAGAAAAATACTCTCTGTTTGGGTTGACTTCTTCTCTTCTGTGAGATTCAGCAGCCCAGGCAGTTTTCTCACAGCACTTGTTCATTTTCCGTTGCCCACTACAAGTCACCTGAAGCGTGTATTCAGAGGTGCTGATCCTGAGGTGAGTGAGAAAGGAACATTTCATGTTCCTGGTGCTTAAGAATTGTAGAGCAAGCTGTGAGCTTGGCCTGTGGCAGTAGAGTGTAGAGGGCCCGCTAGGAAGGCTGAAAGAAAATCCATTTCCACGTCTGCAGCAGCAATAACAAAGGCATCTCTGGCTATTTCCTAATTTTCCATTTCAGAACTTTCAAGGAATGAAAAGCTCATGTTGCAGAGAGAATGTTGCTTCTCGATAGTAGCCAGGGCGTAATGTCTAATTCAGAACTATTGGCAATTCTGTTGAATTAACCCATTTAAATTTAGCCACAGTGACTTAGAATCCCATTGTTATCAAAGTTTCTGATTTGTCCTTAGTAGAGCTGGTTGTAGAAATAGAGCTGAATAGAATAAAGTGCTGAATAGAAATAAGTTTATAAATTATAGGTAACTTTCTGTCCCTCACACTGCTGTCTGTCCAGAGATCACAGAACCAACAGCAGTCTCTCCTCTGGCCCCCTCTGCTCATGGAGAGGAGGCCGAAGAGGAGGCAAATGAGGTGGATGAGCACCAGCCTCCATCAGTGCTCACACCACAGCCTGAACATTCTGAGCCAGTAAGTGCCAGCTGTGTGTGCTGCTGCCTTTAGTGCAGGGCAGAGCTGCAAGTTTCTGACCAGCCAGCACTTTACTGTTGCTAGCAGGGCTGAGGATGCTGAGTGCTGGAGTCCTGCCAGGACCCAGTGATTGCCCCCAGCCTGTGACAGCTGGACAATGGGCTTTGGTCTGTCATGTTTAGGCACCAGCTTCCTGGCATTTTGATAGGGGCCAGCCTGAAGCACGAAGGCTCCCTGTTCCCAGAGCAGGGAGCATGTCAAAGACACTGTGCTCAGCCTTGTTGGATACATAGGGGACACTGTGGCGCAGAGAGACCTGTCCCCCTGCACAAACTGGCCAAGTAGCTGCAGGCACAAAAAATGTTGATCTGACCACACAAGTTCTTTGCAGCACTTTGTCCCCACAAACTTCTTGGGTGTGCTTACTTGGGAGTATTTCAGAGACACACTGGGGATGTAGAGTTGCTGCTTGAAGTCAGGGATTTTGGTGCCTTTGTTGCCAGGTTGCTCTTTTGCCTCTTCAGGCAGAGCAGCCAGTAGCAGAGCAGATAGGTGCTCTGAGTCTGCCTGTTTCTTGGTCCTTGATAAGCTGCAAGGAGATGACTGTGTTGTCCATGAAGCTGTGAGGGGCCATTCTTGTCTAGTGTGGCAAAAGAAACAAAGTGACTAGTTCTGAATACTTCTTCTGAGGCAAAAACCAGATGCTGACTTTGTCTGTTGATACTTTCTATTGTGTAGTCTGCTTTGAAAACTGTATTGGAGCCCAGAATGGGAGCAAAGCTGCAAGTCCTTGACTGCTTTCTTGTAATGCTAAACCCAGGATGTACACCTTGCAATGGTGCCTGCTGGATCTGAAGTGAAATGGGCACCTTTGTGGCCGGGGAGCTGCGTGGCCCAAAAGGACGCAGGGCTGGCGGCCTTGAGCAGCTGAAGATGAGGCAGCGTGGGGCCAGGGGGCCAAGAAGGCCAAGGGCACGGTGGCTGTGCCAGCAGCAGTGGGGCAGCAGGAGCAGGGCAGTGAGCGTGGCCCTGTGCTGGGCAGCGCTGCGGCCACAGCTGGAGTGCTGTGTGCAGCTGTGGGCCCTGGGAAGCAGAAAGTCATGGAGGGGCTGCAGCGAGTGCACAGAAGGACAGGGGAGCTGGGCAAGGGGGTGCAGCACAAGGTCAGGGAGGAGGTGCTGAGAGAGCTTTAGCCTGGACAATGGGGGCTCCTGAGGGACCTTCAGGCAGACTTCCATAGATCCCTGCCTTAGATCCATAGATCCAATGCTCAGCACAAGGGCTGTTTCCCTGCCAAACATCCCTTCACTGCATCCAAGTGCTTTAGACACTGGAGTAGGTAACACTTTCATATTTTGTTTGTTTGTTTGCTAGAAGGGGAAGCCTTGTGTAATTTCCTCTTTCTGCAGGGAGCAAGGGAGCTTTTTCTCAGTTTTCCTGCCCTTTTCCAGCACTGGCAGAAACACATCACTTTCAGGGTAACGGCTCCCATGTCTTTTGGCAGCCCAGGGAATCAGTGTGTATTGTGTTTGGGAATTGAGAGGAAATCAATGCCCTTGCATTCCAGCTGGTGCTCAGAGATCACAGGAGCTGGGAGGGGCTGGGCTGCATTTCTGATTCCAGCCACTTCAGCACCACCAGTGTGATCGAGTCCAAGAGAGGAACTTGCCCGAGCACAGAGGCACAAAGAGTACAGTTCCCAGTGCAATGCTCTGGGTCTGGTTGCATTCCATAAGGACCCACATGCTCCAGATTCCCCAAGAGTGTGCTTCTTTGAAGCAACAGGAGAGCAATCTCAGGATTGTAGTTGAGTGGGGCACTGGCTACCAAGTTCTGATGTGTGTAGCAGCGGAGAAGACAGTAAAGAGAGATTTCAGTCATGAGATCTGTCTGTCTATCTATCTATCTATCTATCTATCTATCTACCTATCTATGTAACATTTACATAATTAAACCTTCCTAGCTTGGGTCCAAGGCAGCTGGAGGTGCAAAGGTCACCTAAAGCATCCCTTTCAGGAGAGGATTAGAGACATGCTCCCTCGACCAATTCTGAGCAGTTGGAGATGTTTTCCCCTCCAGATATGGTGGTTTTTTCCCCTCAGAGTTGTTTTCCTCCTCCGGCCTCTTCTGCCCTCAAGTCCCCAGTTAATTCTTTAAATTTCTGCCTGTCCTAGAGAGGTGCAACAATTCCATGTTTAGGTGGTGTTTGGTGACTGTGGTCACACATGCATTATGTGACACATGATTTCCTTCACTGGCATCCCCAGGGCTGTGCAAGTGCATTTGTTCACGGGGCCTTAGGAGAGTCTTCTCTTTCCCTCAGCAGCAGCAGCAGCAGCAGCAGCAGCAGCAGCAGCAGCAGGGAGCGGTGGCAGGGTCAGGACGAGGAGGAGGTGCCTGCCCTGGCCCTTTGCTCCCGGGCCCCAGGCCAGGAGGGCTCTGGCTGCAGCAGGGCGCTCTTCGGGCAGCCCCTGGCAGCCTCTGCACGGAGCACGGCACGCTGCCCCCTCCTGCTTGTGCCACTTTTCTTCAGCAATACCCTAGCTCCTCCTCACAAGGAAAAAACTCCAGCAATCTAAAAAGAGATCATTCAAGTACAGTTCTACCTGCCTTTGCATTGTAGTTCAGGGCATGCATTTTTTTGTCTATAATTTCATTATTTTTATGAAAACATGCATTCACATCTTCACATTTTTGTGGTTTTAATTATTCATATACCTAAACACTGTGTTTTAAACTCTTGATTTGTTGCAGTTGGTAATTTTGAGGTAGTATATTTTAAAATGTCACAAAACAACACCTTTTGGGTAGTTTTTCTCACTCTTAAAAAAACCCCATACGCCATTTTAGTCTCTGTCTCTCCAAGTTGGTTCATATCGGCCTATTTTAAATCAGGGCTACAATATTTTTATAGGATTTAGAGAGGTCCAATGAAATGCACACCAGTGATTCCTCTTGTGGAACATCAGGGCCCTACCATAAAGGCCCTATTTACTTTTTTTTTTCTCTCATTAGCTCAACTGCAAACACATGTTTAGTTGCAAACTTACACAAGATGAGCAAAATCAAAATGATGTGATGGGCCTTTGGGAGCTCCTTGCTGATCTTTCTGCTTCTTCAGCTGAGCAAGGCTCTGATGCAGGCAAAGAGATTGCACTTAGTGCTACACAACCATTTGGCTGGAACTCTGCTGATTTCTAGGAACAGCTGGAGGCCTCTCTCTCCCCAGGATGTTTTGGCTGAGCCAAGCTTTGCTGGGTTTTGGCTGCAAATACCTTTTGCCCTTGCTTTCTTATATCCACAAGTACCATGGCTGGGCAAAAACTGCCACGTGGGCCATCTTCCAAAGGCACTTTGGCCTGGAGTTTGTGAATGAACGAGAGCCTCATCCACTTCCAAACCACATGAAAAAAATCATGAAAGAGAACTTCCCATCCTTAACAAACAACTGACAATTCACAAGTGGATCTAGAGCTTCTTTACGCAATGAAAAGGAAGGCAATCTTCCAATGGAGTTGTGCTTTCGCGAGTTTTTCTTCTGACTCCCACTCCCAGCTGGCACTGGAAAAAGTCACGTCTCTGCAAGCGTCAGTGTCTTCTGTCTGCCTTGAGTTGTTTTGCTGCAACAATCAGAACAGGCATCAGGCTGCAGAGAGGCTCAGCTGATGCTAGCAACAGGAGCTGCCCCAAGGAGAAAAAAGACATGAACTTTTACCTCCCAAACCCATCTCCCCAGAGGCTCAAGCAGGATTCCTCTGGTTCCCAGAAATACAAAGAAATAGGGCTGAGAAGACCCTTTGCAGCTATGTGTTCATGCCCAAGACTTGACTGATGCCATTTGAGTTTTGCCTTTTTTCTTTTCTGTCTTTTCTGTATTCCCTGCACATCAATTTAGAGCTCTGTAGGCTACTCGATTAGTGACTACTTTTCCCAGTCCTTTTCCATGGCCTGTGCCTAAGCAGAAAGACAAACTTCCAGAGCTCCAAGCGCCAGGGGGTAGAAGGCCCCAGTGTTATCTTGGTTCTTCCTGGGACAGACCCCTCCAGGGAGCTGGTGGACTCACCATCCCTGCAAGCCTTTGAAAGAAGACTGGATGTGGCACTTGGTGCTGTTTAGTTGAGGTATTAGGCCACAGATTGGACTCGATCATCTTGAAAGTGTCTGTCTTCCAAGCCAGGGATTCTGTGATTCTGTGACTGAGGCAGCTTTTCCTGCAGCCCTGGAAAGGGCTGCGGGGGCCCTTGGCCAAGGACGGGGATCAGGGCTCATGGAAAAGAAGCAAAGGGCTCAAGGCAAAGGCTGACAGGGCAGAGCTGCCCCAGCGCGGCGCAGAGCGAGCCTCGTGTCCTCCTCCTCAACCTGGCCCTCTGCGCTGCCCTTTGCGGCACCGGCGGTTCCTCTCGCTGCGGGGCTCCAGGGCGTGCCCGGGGCCGGGCCCCTCGTCTTCGGGAAGCGCCGGAGCCTCGGAGGCGAGCAGCTGCTGCCGTGGCCGGCAGGGGAGATCTGCGGCTGCGGCCCCAGGCACGGCGAGCTGCTGCGATGGCCGGCTCCTGCCGCGGCTCCTGCCTCTGCTGCGGGCTCTGCTCCTGCCCTGTGCGCACAGACACGGCCGAGGGTTGCCCGGCAGCTCCATCCCGCTCCGCAGCGGGCCCGGCCGGGCTGCTGCTCTCTGCGGCCTCTGCCCGCCGCTGCCGGCCCCGCCGCGCTCCCGCCTGCCTCTGCCGCAGCCGGGTTCACACGGGGAGGCAGCACATTACGGCTGGCTCGGAAAAGCCCTGCCCGCAAACCGCCCGCCACAGCCTCGGCCTCAGGGCACAGGCTGCCGGCGTCCTCGCAGCTGCGAGCCGGCCCGGGCCGCCTGCCGGCCTCGGCCACAGCTCCCGCCTGTGTCTCCACGGCCGCGGCTGCTCGGCACAGCGGGCTGAGCACAGCCAGCGCCAGCAGCAGCTCCACACGGGCCCAGGCCCTGGGCACTCAGAGCCCACCCAACCCCGAATTCCAGCCCTGAGGGGCTTTGCGTCCCAATGCATCCCCTGGGGACAGCAGAGTCGGCCGCTGAGCTCAGCCCATGGTGACGCCACCAAGTGACCAATGGAAAATTCACCAAATCCTCATCAGAGACAAGACAAAACTCCCATAGTGCCTGACAGCCTGAAGCAACTGCCAATTCCAGATCATTCCATCCATGTATGAAAAGAGGCTTTTGCATTAAAGCAGAAAAGACTTATCGAAAAGGAGGGCAGGAACAAACAACAAAGTTATTTGGACTCATGCTTCTTGTGTCTGTTAGAAAGGCCAAGAAAATGCACTCCTTGCTCTTCTGACACAGCTCTCTCTGTTCATGATGTGGGACAGTGAGTGCTGATGATGTGCAGGAGCTGATGCAAGGGACAGGGACGAGGATGCAGCAGGCACAGTGCCAAGCTGACAGAGGGATGATCTCTGGCAGTGGCACTGAAGGAGAAGAGTTTGCAGGCAGGACAGAAAATGGCTCTTTGTTTCACCTCTTCTTTCAGTGCTGCTAAGAATGTAGCCTGGAGCAAGCTGGGAACACCAGAGCCTGGAGCCCTTTCCAGGCAGGGCTGCATCAGACACAAACCAGCAGGGGACTGAGGAGCCCCTGGGGTGGCAGTGAGCAACCTCGGGCTCTGCTCACTGCTGCTGGCATTTTCTATTGAACCATCTCCAAGGACTTCTGTTGTGCTCTGTATTTCTAAGGGTTTTCCCCCTTGGTTTTTTTTTTGTTGTCTCCTGCACCTTTTTTTCTCCACGTTTTCCTATCCTGTCAGCAGCAGCCCTTGTCCAGAACTGGCTCTAAAATATCAGCAAAGTAGCTAGAACGACAATGGGTGGAATCCTGCGGCTCAGGAATTCGTATGCCAGAGCTCTGCCTGTGCCTCATGCTTTGTCAGGACCTCCTTCTCTGTGCAAAAACTAGGGATTAGTGGAGTCTTTTTGCCAAAGAGCTCCTGAGAAGCAAATGTTGTGCTAGGTTTCTCAGGAGTGTATCCGTTAAGTTCATTGCTGGCAAACAGAAAGTAAGGCCAGGGTAGCAGAGCAGCTGGGAGCTGGTCACTCCATGCAAAGGGCTGGTGCAGGATGTGGGAACACCACGTTCCAGGATGGGCGAGCAGGGTCAATGTGCTCAAGGTGCTGCCAATGAGGTTTGGGTTCACTTAGAGAGTAGTCAGGACTGGCGAGCACTGGAAGATCCAGCTGCAGTCCCCATCCACGTCCCTTTCAGTGCTGGCTTTAGGGTGTCTGCAGCCTGGATCCAGAGCGCCCTGGGGGGCTCCTGAGGCTGCCTTTGCACTCAGGGTGAGGATGCCCAGGAGCCCCTGAGGCCGGCAGTGGGCACCAGGGCTGGGGCTTGTGGCCTGGCAGGTGTGGCTCTGGGGGCTGTGACATGCCAGGCCGTGGGTCACTGTCACTGCCCTCCGCAGCCCTGGCTAGCTCTGTGATGCTCCAGAGACAATGGCAAGAGTGGGGAACTGGCTAGGTTGGGGTTTTGCCTGAGCCAGAACCTCTAGGCCAAATGCCGAGCAGTAGAGACCCTTGGAGGACCGAATGAAGGAAGCAGAGGAGGCTCTTCTGCGGCATAAAGTGCAGCAAATTCATCAGGAGAGGCGGGGGGAAGGTCGTGCAGGCAAGAATTCCCAAAGGGAACAGATGTTGCAAAAACCCCCAACATCCCTGTGACCGGATTTTTAAAATCTTTCAAAACAGGGAGTGGACACCATACAGTAATCAATAAGTGACTCTTGGGGTGTGGTTTTGAGGGCTACAACAAATCAGAACAAGGGGAGGAGAGAGCGTTGGCATAGGGATTGGATCTTAGGGTGAGGGACAGGGAACTTTCTGGAGCAAAGGGTAGGGTTTGGGCTGATGGATGGGGCAAAGGGGCCGGGTTGTCTTGACAGACAGGGAAAAATCTGGTGAGGAGGGAGGGGATTCCTCGAGGGACACTTGGGTAGGAGGGCATAACATAGGGGAGGAGCTAACTGTAATAACTCGGGGAGCACTTGAACATACCACTATATAACAGAACATTTGACTCAATAAACTAACACAGTGCAACACAGAAATTCAGGCTTTCGGCAGCTAAGAGGTGGCACTATTAGAACCCGCAGCAGCTGGTGAAAGCCATCTCTGTCCTTCAGGTTCTTGCTGTGTGGGAAGGTGCTGCGAGTTGTGGTGGCTGCACTCCCCCTTTGCTGGGAGGATGATCTGTACCAGGGCAGAGCAGAAAGCTGCCATGGTGAGCAGAACATGCTCAGAGCATTACAGTTCAGAGAGTGGCACTGCCCCTGAAGGGCAAAAAGCTTGAAAGCATAGAATTCTGTGCAGAACCGTTGCACAAATTTTCTCTTCTAGAACATGCCCATTTTTGTATGCTGTAGATGAATACTCTGGATTTTATAGAATACATGGGTTTTTTTTCTTAAGGTTTTTGGGAGAACTCTCAAGTTTATTTCTGTTTGTATTTTATATCTAGCATGTATACAGTTTTTTTATTATTATTTTTCTTCAGTAAATACTTAGGGAAAAAATACCTAAGCATTTTTTAATCCTTTGGGATATTGTGATTAATATTCTTAGAAAGAAAACCTTGTTGAACAAGTGTGAAAACACAGAGAGAGGGAAAATAGCATAAAAGTCTTTTAGAGCAGGGTGTGTAATAAAGACTGCAGACCTTAGTAATTCCTCCAAGTGCAGAATTAGCAAGATATATTACTGTGATAAATAGGTATGATTTGTGCTGATAAAGATTGAAACAGTAATCAATAATGATACTGTAATTAATATTTGAGAATAATAAAATAGTTAAAAGTTGTGATGCCAAGGAGGAGAGGGAGAGGAGGGGCTCCACGCCCCCCAAAATGAGCCTTGCTTGGTCTTATCCTAGGCAAGCTGTTACAGCTCCAGAGCTCAGTCTCCTAGGGGACTGGGTGCCAGAAGCCAGCTTGCTCTCAGACCAAGGCCGCGGGACAGCCCTAGCAAGCAGGGAATATTCAGCTCTTAGTGATTAGGCAGCTCTTGTGATTTCAGCATTGCTTGCTAGGTAGCTTTTCCCTTGGCCTAAGGCTCCAGCAGACGGTAGAGAGAGAAGAAGATGCCGGCTGTTCCACAAGTATGGCTTTAATGGAGGGGTTCGTGAAGGGTCTCAGCTCTTCTTCTTCCGAGTTAGTAGGGGTACAGTATGCTACTTTTATACCCTTGGCCCAGATCCAATCCTGACCAATGGCAAAGGTGTTAGAGTGACCATAAGTGACCAATAGTAGGGTTAACAACATATTGCCTTACATGGCTATAGGGATAAGGTACAAGGCGGATGTCCCTGGAGACAGGAAACTTCTTTGCCGCTGTGTCAGCTTTCTATTCTCCAAGGGGCCCTGGCTAAAGCTGAGGGGTTTACTACACCCCCCCTTCCCAGCAGATGTACTCAAGGACCACAGGAAACAAGCTGAAGATACAGTTTCTTAAAATGACCAAGAACCTGGTTGGGTACCATAAAATGCTAATTATAAGGGATTTATTGCCTTGATATGTAGATGCAGTGATACGTTAGTCTTGGCTTACATTGTACTGGCTTGATGCGCATGTGTAACCCAAAGGTGAATTAAAAGACAAAGAGGAAGAGGAGAGGTCTTCATCCAAAACGACCCCCAAAGACTTGTGTGAACACCAAACCGAGTGGTGGCGCATGCGTGATAAGGGTGGTAATGAGGGCGGAGATAGAGATATGATGAACCGAAAATGAGAAGAGATGGTATTGACACAGGACATATAAGGGGTGATTTTCATTTGGCAAGCTTGTACGTGAGGTGGCAAGAGTCCCAGAACTCTGCCCTCCGTACCCCGCGGTTATCGTTTGTTTATGCGCTATTATTGGAACCAAATTATCTCTTATTTTTATCAAATTATATTGTATCAAATTTTAATTTTTTTTATTTTAACTATTCAATTAAAATTGTTACTACTTTTAATATTGTTTAGCTTTTTTATGATGGGATAATTGAGCAAACGTAACAATTTTGGTGCCGATACCCGGGACTCTTTTAAATCCGGGGAGGTGGATAGCTTCTGGGAAGGAGCTCCCCACCAGACTTTTAAGTGGTCCCAAGGCTAGACCACTCTCCCTTGGGAAAAGAGAGTCTTTTTTACAATAATGCATAAGCAAATTAGTTTTTAAGAGCACGCAAGAGAGGCTCCCATCAGAGTGCCGGCTTGTAGGAGAGAGAGTACCCATAGAAAACTGCCTTGTGCACAAAGACCCTTGTGAGAAAAGGAGGCTGTGAGTATCATGAGGTTTTGGGTTGGGGGGCGGCTGTATGCATGTGTGAGTGTGTGTGGAGTGTCTGAGATGGGGGCTGGGCAGTCCCGGACCCCCGAAGCGAGTGGGACCTCCCAGTACCGCGTTTTCACGCTGTCCGAGAGGAGGCCAGCCGGGAAAGGAGGGAAATGAAAGAAAAGTGAATGAGTGGGGACCCCGGGAGGGTTTGACCCAGGGGGAAGGAGGGGATCCCTGGTCCAGGCACCTGTGGGAAGGTCCTTGGGCAGGAGGGATTGACTCAGTGGGGAGACTGAGAGAGTGAATGAAGAGGTTCAATTTCTTTGGATGGGTTGGTAGCAGGCAATTTAGTATGTGATTAGATGGTGAGAGGACGGGGCTAATAGATTGAGAAAGAGGAAGAGATAGGAGTGGAACAAGTAGATTGCAGAGGGAGAGATAGGAGTGGAACAGGTAGATTAAAAAGGCAGTGTGGCAGAGTAGTAAGTGAGGAAGTTGAGCCACGAGGTGAGTGGGAAACTAAGACTCTCCTGGTACCAGGGATTTCTTAGTTTGTTGCCGCCAGAAATGGGTCAGGGAAAAAGTAAGTTCCTTGACCCAGGGGCTGCGAATTGTAGGAAAAATTCGCAGTGGTTTGAGGTATCTGGGAACCGTGAGGGGGGTTCTCGGGGGGGGAGCATTCCTCAGGACAGCCCACTGGGGATGATGATACGGTTTTGGGATGAATGAGAATCCCAAAGGAGAAAAAGTAAACAGAAAATAGTTAAGTATTACATGTTTAAATGGACAAAAGAAATGATCCAGAAAGATAATTTATATTGGCCCAAGTTCAGATCATTTGAGGATTGGATTTGCCAGGCTCTAAATATGTATGTGAGTTCAAAAGACCCTGTTAACCAGGAAGAGAGTAAGTATGCTGCCTTTTAGAGTCCTGAGGGGCGGCATCAGGAAGAAGCTGGAAAAATTAAAAGACTGGCAGGACAGGGGACTTCAGGAGTTACTGAGAGAAGCACAAAGGGTGTGTGTGAACAGAGATGAGAAAAAGCAGAAAGCAGATGCCAGAATTTTGGTGGTGGCAGTTAGAGAAATGCAGGCAGCTTTGAATACAGAAAAAAAGAAAAAAAAGAAAAAAAATCTGCCGGGAAAAACAAACTGCAGATGTCAGGATCTATTTTTAAGAACACGGGACCTGTGTGTTTTTTCCCGCCACAAGAAAGGGCACTTAGGAAATTCTTGCCCTGCCTTGAAGGGTGCAGGACCCACCTGTTTTTACTATTATAAAAAGGAGCACCTACAAAAAAAGTTGCGGGAAGAAACAGCACGATGAGGAAAGTTTTCAGGGAGGTCAGAGGCTCTGTTTAATGAAGGCGACAGAAACGCCACCAGAAGAGCCCTTGATAAGTTATATTTTTAGTAAATATAGGAGTTTCTCAGTCGACAGTGACAAAATTACCCCAGGGATGTGAGATAAGTCGTGAGCGAGTTTCAGTAATCGGAATTACGAGAGAAGCTTTCCCTGTTCCTGTAATAAAAGGAGTGCAAATTAAAACAGATGACAAATTTGGAGTAAATGATTTATTGTTGTTATCAGAGGCCAAGAATAATTTGTTAGGCAGAGATCTAATAATAGCCTTAAATTTACAGATAAAACCCTGTGAAGGAAAACTTAAAATTTATTCTTTAACTGAAGAAGATAATCTAGAAATTAATGACACGGGTTGGCATTCAGGTGAAGTGGGAAAAAGTTGAGGGTAAAGGAGTCTGGTCCCCTTAGTCCCTCCTGGTCAGCACAAGCCTGTGAATTGTATGCATTACTCTGTGCATTATTAATACTAAAAGGGCAAGAAGGGACTATTTATACAGACTCCAAATATGCTTTTAGCGTAGTACATACTTTTAGAAAAATTTGGAAAGAAAGGGGACTTATAAGCACTCAAGGGAAAGGGTTAGTACACGGGGAATTGATAATTCAGATACTTGAAGCTTTAAAAGGCTCAAAGAAAATAGCAGTAGTTCATGTAAAGGAACACCAGAGAGGGAGGGATATTAGGATCAGAGAAATAATTTGGCTGATGAAGAAGCAAAAAGAGTGACCTTAAGAAAAAGAGATACTGAAATAATGATCTTACAAAAAATAGAAATTCAGCAGGAGACACTTTCCCTTCCGCTAGCAGAACTGGCAACTATAAAGAAATTAGGAGCAACATTTAAGGAGGGAAAGTGAGTTTTTCTTGATGGCAGGATTATGATGCCAAAACCAGTGGCACATTAGATCTTAGATAACTTGCATAGACAGACACACTGGGGAACAAGAGCCTTTTGTGATCACTTTTTAAAATTTTATGGGTGTATAAGGATATTTGAAATTGGAAAGCAAATTACCCAGGGGTGTCTCACCTGTCAAAAAGTAAAAAAGAAAGTGTTAAAAACCCCTCCCTCTGGAGGATGCAAAAGAGCCTACAAGCTATTTGAAAAGATCTAGGTTGATTTTATAGAATTGCCTAAAGTGGGTCGGTGGAAATATTTGTTAGTTATAATAGATGAATTAACTCAGTGGGTTAAAGCATTTCCAGCAGCTCGGGCTACAGTTCAAACTGTTGCTAAAATATTGTTGGAACATGAAATTCCAAGAATGTGATAATATGGTGGGATTTAAGTTGATTTATATTAACCCTGATTTATTAAGAATGAACTAGGCATCCTGGATGGCTGCTAACCGCAATTCCCTTGAGCTCGGAGGCAGAAGAACGCCGGTGGAAAAAGAATAAAAGACTTTCTGAATCAGTGGGAATGGCCTAAAAAGATTGAAGATCTCCTCCAGGGTCATGCACCAGCAATATCATTAGAATTGATTACAGAACTGCAATTCCAGAAACTGCGATTGATAACAGCTGTTGTTGAAAGAGAGCAGAGACAAGTAAAACATTGGGAGTGCAGTAAACATGGTTTAAAGTGTCGTCCCTGAATATGTATTGTTTGCACACTTTGCTTTAACTCATGGTGGAAAGTAAGAGAGAAGAAAAGAAGAGACAATTTATTTGCTTGCTTTGCTATGATTATGTATTTAGCCAGCTAACTATAGAACGTATTGTTAATAATTTTTTTTGGGATACCTTTGAGACTGGGAGATGAGACCCTTCCAGCAGCAATTAGATTAATAGAAAACTTAGATCAATTGGTTCTTGCTATATTTGCTATAGCACAAAAAAGAGAACGAGCAACTCATAATATTATAGACCAGTGTCTCAAAATTGATAGTTGTGGCGGAGAAGAAGTCTATACACCACATCATAGGCGCATTCCAGGGGCACATTGGCACCGCGAGTGTGCCTATTGGAGATGGTGACTTAATGCACTCCCCGCCCCTGAAGCACAAAATAATTAGAAAAATCTTCTTGTAGTTGGCACATCCCTGAAATTTTGGAAAATACAGGTTTATGGTATTCCGGCCTAATCTTTTCCCTGTTCTTTTTGTTTTAATTATTGCTTCTTAACCAGCTAGAACTGGGAAACGGCATTTAAAAAGAGACAAGCAAACTCTGTGGGGCTATGGGTACCAAAAATACTAAAAGCACCGGTGACTAGATGCCGGGATATTACCTTTGCTACTGAGAAGACTGGCATCTCGGCCCTTGGCTGCAACCCAAGGGGCCTTGAGAAAGGTAAAATGGTAGATTTCCTAAGGATTATTTTCACTGTGATCATTCTGGTACCCTGGGCAGTTGGCCAAAGCCAGAAAGCCACACTGGACAGAGTTTCAGCAATGAAAAAGCAAACAAGGCAAAAACCAAGTCCCAGCAATTGCAACATTTGTGACTATTGTAATCAACCTGTGTGGATTAAGGACAAGGTGGAATCTGTGTTTGTAACACACCCATATGCTAGTTCTGCCTGCTACAATCGCAGCAGTGTTATAGATGTTTGTATTAAGGAAGGAAAGATGTATTGGGTAGAAAAAAAATTGGGATATAATGGACGAGCTCCTTATCCCCCTAGTAATCAGATTGGCCCTCAATATGAAAGGTTTTTTTGTTTTGAAAGAAATCATAATAAAGATGATCCAAGTATAAGAATAGGAGGCCGGGCACTAAAAGAAAAATTGAAAAAGAAAATAAAAGAAAAAAAAAGAAACAAAGGGGAATAGAAGAAAGAACAAGAGAAAAGAGTCAACAGAATTAGCTGAATTGTATGAACAGCTAAAACAGTACTTCAAAGATTGGAATTTGCCAGCCTTGAATAAGAATCGGTTTGTAGGATTGATGCAAAGGATTGCTACAGAATTGGAATTATCCAAATGTGAGATTTGTAGAGGTCTAAAAAATGGCTAAAAGATGGCCGTAGAAAAGTGAGAGCTTAGCTCCAGAGCAATTTTTAAAGTAGAACCACACCCAAATTTCTGGAACATTGAAGAGACCTGAAGGATGGATTTTAAGCCATCAAGTAATTGGAACCATTTGTATAACTTGAGAAGGAAGGAAATTTAATAAAATAGTAGGGCATACTCCTTGTAAATCCACGTTGGTGGTTAATATGGATAATCATTCAAAAATTTGGCGACCTGAAAACCCCATTGGATATTGGGGACCAATAAAAGAAATAAATTGTGAATAAGATTAACAGATTAATGTATGCTGGTACAGAAGTCCTGGAGCTAACCCCTACCAGTCCATCAACGGCCTGAGGTCTTATTGGGAACAACCTGAGAAAACTGATAAGAAATGGAAAGCCCCAGATGGGATATATTAAATTTGTGGGCAACGAGCATACAGTGAGTTATCTCAAAAATGGGGAGGAACTTGTACTTTGGGAGTAATACAACCCTCCTTCTTTGTTTTACTGAGGTCTAGGAGCAATGTGCTAGGAACTCCACTGTATGAAACCCTGCAGTGGAATAAAGGAGATTTGAATTTAAATTTTCCAACAGCAGGAGGGAATCAAAACTGGGGAGAGGACAAATAGCCTGCAGAACGAATTATAGCATATTATGACCCAGCAACATGAGCTCAGGATGGGTCATGGAGATATAGGACCCCAGTTTATCTGTTGAATCGATTAATAAGGCTCCAAGCAGTAGTAGAGGTGGTGTCAAATCGCACCTCCGATGCTTTAAAAATGTTGGCCAGGCAATATACATGAATGTGGGTGTTTGTGTACCAAAACAGGATCACCCCAGACTATCTGTTAGCAAAAGAAGGAGGAGTTTGTAGGAGATTTAATGAATCTGAGTGCTATGTAGAAATTAATAATTATGGAGAAGCTATCACAGAACTTGCAAAAAAGATTAAAAGAGTAGCTCATGTGCCGGTACAAAAGTGGAATTCAATCTTGAAAACAGATTGGTGGGGTAACCTCTTTAGAAGTGTTTGGAGGAAAATGTTAGAGTTCATGTTGTTATGCTCAATTCTAGGACTTATGTTTCTGCCTTGTATGATTTTGTATTTTATTAGGCTAATTCACTCAGTGATTCAAAAGATGCAAATTTCAACAATGTCTCTAGATTCAGAATCAGCAGAAAAAGGAAAACCAAGATCTATAATGGTATTAAAAGCTAAATCAACCCCTGTTAAAGACAAAAAGGACTTAAAAAGATTGAAATAGACCAGGACATGCTAACTAAACTTGAAAGTGTGAAAGACTAGAAGCAGTAATAGAAATGCTAGAAAAGTTTGAAGCTGAAAAGGGACAAAAAGAAAACCAAAATTCTGAAAAATATAGAAGACATCAGGGCACAGCTTTGTAAATGTAGCACCAATCATAATGATCAAAAAGAGAAATGAGAGATTTGTGATAAATAGGTATGATTCGTGCTGATAAAGATTGAAGCAGTAATCAATAATGATACAGTAATTAATATTTGAGAATAATAAAATAGTTAAATGCTAAAGAAGAGAGGGAGAGGAGGGGCTCCACCCCCCCCCCCCCCCCCCTTCCCAGCAGATGTTCTCAAGGACCACAGGAAAGAAGCTGAAGATACAGTTGCTGAAAATGACCAAGAACCTGGTTGGGTACCAGAAAATGCTAATTATAAGGGATTTATTGCCTTGATATGTAGATGCAGTGATACGTTAGTCTTGGCTTACATTGTACTGGCTTGATGCGCATATGTAACCCAAAGGTGAATTAAAAGACAAAGAAGAAGAGGAGAGGTCTTCATCCAAAAGGACCCCCAAAGACTTGAGTGAACACCAAACCAAGTGGTGGCGCATGCGTGATAAGGGTGGTAATGAGGGCGGAGATAGAGATATGATGAACCGAAAATGAGAAGAGATGGTATTGACACATGACATATAAGGGGTGATTTTCACTTGGCAAGCTTGTACGTGAGGTGGCAAGAGTCCCAGAACCCTGCCCTCCGTACTCCGCGGTTATCGTTTGCTTATGTGCTATTATTGGAACCAAATTATCTCTTATTTTAATCAAATTATATTATATCCAATTTTATATTTTTTTTATTTTAACTATTCAATTAAAATTGCTACTACTTTTAATACTATTGGGTTTTTTTATGATGAGATAATTGGACAAACATAACACTTTCCATTTTCATTTCACCTGTGGAAAGCTGTTTCACTTCCCCAGGAATCTTCTCCACACTCCTGTCTGCCCTTTTCAAGAACCTTTCCTGGAGAACGAGGTGCAGCTTCTGTCACAAGATGTGCCCCCAACTGCAGCTTCTCTTGTCTTTCCACACCGTGAGCAGCATGACTTCTGCAGCAAAGCCAGACAAATGTTTGGATTCCTTGGCAACTTGTCCTTTCTTTTCCTTGTGGGCTGGGCAGTTGTGCCATTGCTGAGTTTTTCATTGTGCCTGTTCTAACCCAAGAAAACAGGAGGTTTTGTTGGGGACTTGCTGGGGAATGCAAGCCTGATCGAATGCCGAAAGAATCTCCAGGACACTCTGGGAGCTCCCCGGGCTGGGCTCAGGTTCCCGCTGGGACTCTGCAGAGGGCAGGGCTCCAACTGGGATCAGCAGCAGTGCAAAATACCTCTGGGCATCTCCATTTTCTGCTGCTCCGAGGAAGCAATGAAGGCAGCCAACTTCAGTATTTTCGTTCTCCTGGTGGATTTTTTCATTTGATTTGCCACTCCAGAGGCAATTTCTGTGATGGTCTCTGTAGGTTGATTCTATTTCAACAGCACCAGCAGCAGGGCTGTGTTTGAGTGCTGCAAAAGTGGTCTGTGATGCTTTCATTCCCCTCGACTTGGTGCTCAAGGACTTGTGAGCATTTCAGTCTCTGCTAATCATGATGCCTGTGACAAAAACACTGAGTTCACCATCACAAAAAGCACAGTGGGCAGCAGTGATTGAAAGAGGCAAGTGCAGTTGTACTGATAAAATTCAGGTGGCAAGCAGAAGAGGGCCAAGAGCAACCGTGATCTCCAATTGCCAAGGCAAAGGCACCAGCAGCCTCCTGCTGTCAGCTCAGGGTGAGTGAAAAGAGCCTTGAAAACAGCGCTGGAGCCAGATCCTTTCTTCCTCTGAGGGCTGGCTCAGGGCAGCACAGGCGGGCCCTGAGCAGTCAGGGCTGTGTGTGGGTGATTGCTGCTCTGCTCCAGAATTGAGCTGTTAAAAGCCCTTGGGAGCCGAGGCAGGAGCAGGCGGGAAGGGGCCGGCGCTGCTGCTGCTCCTGGCCGGGAGCCCCGGCTGGGCCGGGCCGGCGCCCCCTGCGCTGCGGCTGCTGCTGCTGCCAGAGCCAGGCGGGACTCGGGGACAGGGAACGGACACGGGGGGACAGCAAAGGCCTGGCGGCTGCAGGGATGGTGGCGCTGGGGCCAGCGCCAGCACAGAGCTTCAGCCCGCAGTTAACCCCGAGGGAAATGCTGGGGAAACGCTCCATTTCAGCTTTCTTTGCTTGTTGCTGTAATGAAGGGACTGAAATGAAAGGGGAACAAGCAGGGCCCGACCCCTCCTCTGGGAGGAGCCCCAGGACTGGGCCTGTAAGGGGCCGCGAGGGGCTGTGAGGGGCCGTGAGGGTGTTATGAATCAGAAGCTTGACTAGTCCAATATTCAAGCAGCAATCAATTTATTATTTAATATGGTAAAGTATGAGCAATACAGCGCCAGGTACAGTGGGGGAAGTTTTCCCTCCAACTGCATACCGCTAATTGATGGTTACAGGTATTTACAGGGGTACCCATCAGTTTTTTTCAGCAGTTTCTATTTCCAATCTTTTACTCATCAGCAATTTTTATTCCAAATTATTACATCACAATTCTATAAACTATTGTGATTTTAATTTCTCAGGATCTATCTCAAAGGAGTATCCCCAGATGGTGACGGTCCAGTTTCCAAAAGAAGAAAGACTAATTCCATCTGGTGGAGTCCAGCTCCCCAGATATGGGTCCACCTTTTAATTGCAGAGACTCCAAATCTCATAACAGTGATGTCCAGCTTCCCTTTGGTCGAAACCATAAAGCCTTGAGGTGATGTTCGTCTTCCTTTTTCAAGCTGTTTTTCTCTGCTTCAATAAGGCGTGAGATAAGCATATTTCCTTTATATATATTCCAAAGCTACAGTTTCAATAATACAAGTAATATTCTAAAATTATACTTCAAAAGGTTATTATTGCAGAACTCTTTATGGATTAAATGCAAGCAAAAAGCAACATCTATAACACTTTAATTCAAATGGTCCTAAATCAACTAGGGTTAATTTGCAAACAAAAGATAGGTTCAAAAGTCTTTTTCCATGCTTTATTTTCCTCAGTTATTACTAGAATTCACAACTATCCCATTGTCGGTATCCACACATTTCTCATTCACAAGTACACACGTTGCCTGTTTGTACCTGACACGAAACACAGCTTTGCATCTCACAAGGGGTTGTGAGGGGCCGTGAGGGGCTGTGAGGGGCCATGTGGGGCTGTGAGGGACCATGAGCAGCTGTGAGGGGCCCTTGCCCCTCTATGGAGAACTGTCATTCCTGTCCAGGAACCCATGGCTGAAATGGAATTCCACCCCAAAACTCCCCATATACCCAAGGGTTGCTTTCAGACAAAAGCTGCAAGGACAGACAGGTCTGGCTTGCCTTGGCCTCTGGGGACTGCTTCTCATGTGCCTTCAAAACCCTGGAGTTCTGTGATTTCCTTCCTATAGGAAAGAACTGTCCCCATTGTCCAGGTGCTCCTGGCCTCAAGCACTTGACCACTATACAGGGATGCAGTTTGACAAGAAAGTCTCACAGATATGTATGCTTGGCTGAAAGATTTTTGAATGTAATGTCTGAAGACGAATATAAATGAAAGCAAGTTTTGATATAAAAGAAAAGAATTGATGAGCCAGTCTTTTTGGATAGCTAAGAAGGCAAAGTGTATGTTAGTTAGAAGGGGTTTTTATGGCTTAGAGCAAAGGATAAGCCCACCTCAAACAAGAAGATTTTACCAAGCAGAAAGATAGCACAGGCAAACAAGTCAGCAAATTTTGCAAGTAGAAAAAAGGTCTCAGAATTTTCCACTGCAAGAAAACTGGAAAACAACTTTTAGCTTAAACTTTATTGTACTAACTTTTAGTGATTGGAGAATAGTAACATGAATATGGTAATGATAGTAGTTATGATTGGCTATAGGTAAAAATTAATGTATAGATTGGTTCTATTGTGTGAAGATGCTCAGCAAAGAAAAGTATATAATGCATTTGTAACCTAAACTAAGGGTCTCCAGGCCTGCAGCTGGAGCTGACAGCTGTAGCACAGCTCTGTCACCCATGACTCTGGACTGCTGTATCACCTTGGATACAATAAACTGCACTTTGAAGAGCCGCCTGGAGCCCCACATCCCTCATTTCAGCTCTCACAAACTGGTGTTGCCCGGAAGTGCCAGTGCCCAGATCCAGAAATTTCCTGGTGCTGGTGCAGCCCAAGTGCAGCAATTTGCAGGCAAAAACCCCCAAAATCTGGCAATTTTCCACTGCTGGCTCTGTTGCTGCCCAGACCTGGAGTTTCCCAGCACTGCCATTGCCCAGATGCAGAAATTTCCCAGTGCTGGCAAAGCCCAAGTGCAGCAATTTGCTGGCACAGAAATCCAAAACCTGGCAAATACCTGGGGCCGGCACCACCCAGATTTGGTGTTTTCCAGCACTGCCAGTGTCCAAACATGGCATGGCAATTTTCTGGTGCTGGCACAGCCCAATTCCAGCAAATTGCTGGCAAAGAAAGCCTAAATCAAGCAAATACCTGGATTTAAAAGGTATTTAAAGCAACCCAATCTCATGTTTGCTGACACTGCCAGTGCCCAGATCCGGAATTTTTCAGATGCCTGCACAGCATAATTCCAGCAATTTGCTGGCAGAGAAGGTTCGCATTTGGCAATTTCCCGCTGCCAGCACATTCCCCACCCAGATCTGGTGTGCACTGGCACTGCCAGTGCCCACATCTGGCAATTTCCCGATGCCAGCAAAACCCAAAGGCAGCAATTTTCTGGCAAAGAAAGCCCAAACTTGGCAGCGCCCAGATCTGCTGTGTTTGGGTTGGTTTAAAAGAAGGAGACCTCGGCTTAAGGCTGTGGGAAAACCCTCTTTAGGGTGAGCAGGAGCTCCCGCCCATAATCCTCTTGTTCAGGTATGCAGATTGTTACTAGAAAGTTCTGAGTTCTCTTTGCTACCATTGGTTACTTTTTGCCCCAAAATTGTAATATTCTTAATCATTCCTTCCTCTTGGATCCTTCCCTCAGATCCCACCTTAACCCCTCCCCATAAATAAATGTATAAATATCCCTGCTAGATCCTGGACCCAGGCTTTTTTCTGCTTCTCTCTCTGTACTGTGCACGCCATGCTGTTTGTTGTGTTTGCCTTCAGTAAAGTTCTGTTTCCACACAACCAGATGAAAGCAGTCTCTGTCTGTAAAGTGGCCAGAGCTGGTTCTCAGAGAAACCACTGGTCAACGGTCCGGACGAGGACCAGAAGGTTTCACTGGTGTTTGCTGGCACTGCCAGTGCCCCGATCTGGAAATTTCCCTGTTCCAGCACCACCCATGTCCAGCAATTTGCTGGCACAGAAAGCTAAAACCTGTGGCAGCTTCCTGCTACTGGGTCTGGCACCACCCACATCTTGCGTTTGCTGCACCAGTGCCCAGATTTGGAAATTTCCTGGTGCCAGCAGAGCCCAAATCTGGCAGATTTCTGTCACTGGCAATGACACCACCCAGATCTGGTGTTTGCTGGCAGCGCCAGCACCCAGATCTGAAAACTTCCTGGTGCTGGCACAGCCCAAGTCCAGGGATTTGCTGGCACAGAAAGTCAAACTTTGGATATTTCCAGGTTCTGGCATCAACATCATCCAGATCTGGTGTTTGCTGGGACCGCCAGTGCCCAGACTTGGAAATTTCCTGATGCCTTCACAGCCCAGGTCTAGCAATTTGGTTTTAGCTAGCTGCGGCAGAGAAGTTCCTCGGACTGTGACTTTCCTTTTTCTTGGAATTGTTTAAACCCGCTCTGGAGGGAAGTCTTTTCCTCAGCTAGTAGGGGGAGGGGCCACTGGAACTTGCTTTCTAGACTGACCCCTTTTGGAGGTTTCCTCCCAAAATTTGCCTGAAACCAGCACAAACAGTCACAATGCAAACTTCACCAGTGGCACAACTCCCCAGCCCAGCAGGAAAAGAACGGACATGTAAAGTTCTCCTAACATTTGTCCTGCTTTGCTGCAAAAGTCCTGCTGCACACACTGTGCACTGTGGAAAGCTAAGAGAAGCTGCAGCTGGTGGCAAATCTTGTGACAGAGGCTCAACCTTGTTCTCCATGAGAGATTCTTGAGAAGAGCAGACAGCAGATGATTCCTGGAAAACTGAAACAGCTTTCCAGAAGGGAAATGAGAATGAAAGAAAAAATCCAAGATGTTTTCCTCTATTTATTTCTATGCTCCTCTTTTCCATGTTGCACTGCTTCTCCATCCCATTCATTCCAAATGCACCTCACCTCTAAAATCTGTGACTTGGCAAGTTTTAGACACTCTAAAATCCCATGAGCTACACACAGTTTTCCTTTCCACACAGGAAAGCAACACTGGAGGTGTAAGTGCAGTGCTTGGGTCAGGTAGGAATCCTACCCCAAGGGAAGGTGGCCCGGCAGTGTCTGACCCTCAGCAAGGACAATGCACAGCAGCGAGGAAGGGGATTGCTGTGCCAGTGTGCAGGAGTCAGGGCTCTGCATCTGGGCTCAAGGCTGCAAAGTTCCCGTGTTTGGGCAGACGGAGGGGCTGTCCCCGGGGCGCGCGGGGCTCGAACGTGGGGCTCGTGGGGCGAGCGGGGAACGGACACGGGGACGAACGGCCCCGGTGCTTCAGTTGCAGCAGCGGCAGCGGCGGCGGCAGCAGCAGCGGCGGCAGCAGTAGCGGCAGCAGCAGCAAAACAGATAGTTTTGAATAGTCTTTCTCTCTCTCTCTCTTTCTCTTTCTCTCCCTTTTCCGCTGTCGGGCACCCTTCTCTCGGGGTCCCTTACCCGGCGTCCCTCTTCTCTCCCCGCCTCCCTCTCCCCTGCCGGGCCGGGCCATGCCCCCGGCCCGCCCCCGGCCCCGGGCGGGGCTGCCCCGTGCCCGGCCCCGGCCGTCCCGCCGCGGTCTCGCCTCCGCCCGGCTCTGGCCGTACTGGCGGTGGCGCTGCTGGGCGGGCATCAGTGCCTGGGGCGGGGGCGGCATCGCCGCCCTTTGCCTCCGCCTGGCCCGAGCCCGGCCCCAGACCCGACGCAGGGTCCAGTCCCGAGCCCGGCCCCGGCCCCGGCCCCGGCCCCGGCCCCGGCCCCCGCTCCTCCCGCGGCCCGCGGAGGACACAGGCGGCGCGGCCGCTCCCGCCGCCTCCGCTGCGGCTTCCCCGGCCCGAGCTCCGCCGCTCGGCAGCGCGGCCGCCAGCCCCGAGCCTCCCGTGCCGCGTTCCGAAGATGGAACGCCTGGGCATGGCCGGCCCGGGGCGGGTGAGGGGCGCTCGGGGGCCGTTGCTGGCCCCGGGCCGAGCGCTGACAGCCGCGTCCCGCCCGCAGGGACGGCGCAGGAGGCCCTGCAGGAGCGGTACAGGCTGGGATCGCTGCTGGGGCGCGGCGGCTTCGGCAGAGTCTTTGCGGCCACGAGGCTCTCGGACGGCGCCCCGGTGAGCGGCGGGGCCGGCGGCGGGCGCAGGAGGAGGGGATGGAGGAGGAGGAGGGCGGAGGGCGGAGGATGGGGCTGGCAGTGCGGGCGGCGAGCTCACCCCGCTGCTGCCCTTGGCTTGCAGGTGGCCATCAAAAGGGTGCCACGGAACCGCGTCCGGCACTGGGGCGAGCTGGTGAGTGAGCGGGGCCAGCAGCCGGGGCTGCCGGCCGGGGATGAGCCGGCGCCCGGCACGGTGGGAGCCACCAGGACGCCCCGAGAGAGAGCGGGCGTGGGGCCAGCGCAGGGCGCAGAGCATCCCGGGCTGGCTGAGGGCTTCCCCAGGCCTGGCACGGCATCGGCCCCACTGACGGCATCGTGCTCCTCCCGCAGCCCGACGGCACCAGCGCCCCGCTGGAGATCGTGCTGCTGGCCAGGGTGTCCACTGGCTTCCCCGGTGTGGTCCAGCTGCTGGAGTGGCTCGAGCTCCCCAACTGCATCGTGATGGTGCTGGAGCGGCCAGAGCAGTGTCAGGACCTGCATCATTTCATTCGGGCACGGCGGTTCCTGCCTGAGGAGGTGGCACGGGAGCTGTTCCGCCAGGTGCTGGAGGCCGTGCGGCACTGCACCAGCTGCGGGGTCCTGCACCGCGACATCAAACCAGAGAACATCCTGGTTGACCTGGACACCGGGCAGGCCAAACTGATTGACTTTGGCTGTGGCACCTACCTGCAGGACACAGTCTACACTCACTTTGCAGGTGAGCCTGCAGAGGCCTGTGCTCCCGCTGCTGACATCTCATGGCCCAACATCTCCCAGCCCAAGCTGGCTGTGGCAGCGGGGATTCTCCCTTTTGCTGCCAGTCAGGGCACTAAATCTTCAGCTGAGTTGCTTTAGAGCAGGGCTGGGTGGGCAGCCATCTTCCAGCCCTGCTGGCAGCCTTTGCCAGCCACTCTGCCCAGGACTAGGGCTGGGCTGAGGCAGCCAACCCAACCAAAAGCCCCATGGGTTGGGGTAGCAGAGAGGGAGGGCGGAACCTTTGCCCCAGCCACTTTGGTATGCAGATGACAGGAAGGGCTTGGGCTGCTTCACTCGCCCTGTTTCCCTTGGCTTCATAATATTTTTGGGGAAATGCAGGCAGGGAGGATAAGGGCATGTTTTTTCCCCAGCATGGAGTGGGTTTTTCCTTTGCATGTCATGGTCAGGCCTAGCCAGGGCTGCCCTCTTCCAACACCAGAGGCTTCTTTTCCAACCCTAACTTTGTGCACAAGTCCCAGATGCTGGCGAGAGGGCAGTGGTCACCCTGTGTGCCCCTGATGCAGCCCCTGCACACCCAGGGATGCTGGGGCCAGGCTCTGGGAGCAGCAGCATCCCCCTGCTGAACTCCATCTGTATTCCATAGGAACACTGTCCTACAGCCCCCCGGAATGGAACGACTTTGGCTGGTACCATGGCGAGGCAGCAACAGTCTGGTCCCTGGGCATCCTGCTGCACCAGATGGTCTGCGGGGAGCACCCTTTCAGAAGGGGCCAGAACCTCAGCTGGGGCCAGCTCCCGCTGCCACAAGGGCTCTCTCAAGGTGGATCCTCTTCTCTGGGCATGGGGGGAATCCCAGTGCTGGGAGCCAGCAGCGGGCTAGTGGGCATCCCGCTCTGGCAGCTGCTGAGGAGGTGGCACATGTCCTGCTCTCCTCCAAAACAGGGAATTGATGGGAAAGTTTAGGCCCAGCTCTGAGCACATCCAGCATGGCCTGGGCGTGGGAATAGGGGGGCAAAGCAGACAGGAGCCTTCTCTGGCTGACCGGCAGTTTCTGCTTTCTCTTCCCAGAGTGCAAAGACCTGATCAGGTGGTGTTTATCCGTGAACTCCTTGGACAGACCCGCACTGGAAGACCTGTTCTGTGATCCTTGGATGTGGGATATTCCTCTGCCATAGAAGAAGGGAGAGAGCCACAGGCACACTTTGATCCAGGGCCCTGGTAAGTTCCTGCTCCACATATGCCTTGGCAATGAGAAGCAAAGGAACCCAGAGCTTTTTGTGCTGCCTGTGTCACTGCAGCGGGGTCATGGGATGGGAACACACAGCCTTTGTGCTGGGGCTGAGCTGCTCTGCCCAGCACTGGTGGCCGCCATCCCAGCTGGTTTTGCTTGTCCTGGTTCCCTGACAGCTGGGGCCCTGGGCAGAGCCCTGAGAGGCTGGTCTGCCCCCAGGGAAGGAGAAGGAGCCCCTGGAGAAGCTGTACCGGGTGGGGATGCTGCTGCTGCTGCTGCTGCTGCTGCTGCTGCTGGAGACAGCGAGGGTGACATCAAGGATGACAAGCTCTTCCTCAGCTTGGCCACTGGAGGCTGAAGGTGGTGCACTTTGATTCTGGCACCTTCTTCAAAGCCAAACTCCACAGGGAATTTGCAGATGAGTCCCACCCGGGAAATTCTGCCAGATCTGGGCATAACCCAGCGTGGCAGGGAACCAAAGGCTCCCCCTTTGCTGGGGCAGATGCAACTCATTCTTCAGTGGCTGCCCAGCTGCTTTTGGCAGGGTGGGGCATGGGCTGGGGTGGGTACGAAATGGGATTGGGCTCCTGGCCCTGCCAACAGCCCCCAGCACGCACCGTGCCCCGGGCTGGGGCTGGGGCTGGGGCAGCCAGCCCGACACAAAGCCCCATGGTGGGAGCAGAGGTGGGACTCCAGAACCTGTGCAGAGCTGCTTTGCTGTGCAGGCAAGGAAGGGTTTGGGCTGCTCCACTGCCCTTGTTTGCTTTGGGGTCACCGTGATTTTGGGGGGCAGTGCAGGGGGGAAGAGAGAAAGTGTGGGTTTCCCACAGCCATGGCTGGGTTTTTCCCTGGCATGCAGGGGTTGGGCCTTCCTCAAGACCCTGACAGAGATAAGACTTTTTACCAATTTTCTTGTTTTCCCATTTTGTCTCTAAACTCTTTTCAATAATGTGTTGTTTGTTATTCCAGAGGAAGCGTTCCAGGTGGTCCAGTGTGGATGGGGAAGTGCTTGGGAGCAGCTGTGGTGTGGATGGGCCGTGCCCCTGGAGAAGGCTGAGGCCGTGGTTTGGGAGCAGCTTTTCTTGCAGCTGTGGCTGGCGTGAGGTGGGTCCCTGTGTGCTTGGCAGGGTGGGATCAGAGCTTTTGGGAGATGGCAGCGAGCACAGGAGCATCCTGCTCCGGGCAGCTGCTGAGGGCTGGATGTGCTGTGGCTGGCTGCAGGCCAGGCACATGTGCTGCCCTCCTGCTCTGTGCCTTTGGCAGCAGGGATGGGCAGCTCTGGGCACAGCTCTGGGCACAGCCAGCATGGCCTGGTCATCGCAGGCCTTGGCACAAGGGCACAGGAGCCCTCAGCTGACGGGCACTTTCTGCTTTCTCTCCTTGCAGCCGGGCTCTGCGGGTGCTGAGGCTGCTCTGGGCTCTGCCAGGGCTCTGCTGGGCTCAGCCCTGGGCCCAGCTGGGCTGGCTCTGCCCTCACATTGCTCTGACAGCTCTGCATCAGACCAGCCCGTTGCGAGCACAGCGCCTGAGCTTTCTGCTTTGGCAGGTGAGTGAGACTCTGCTGCAGGCCCAGAGATTGCAGCTGGGGACACACATCCAATTGGCAAGGACCCAAACTCTCCACAGTCCCACTGAACGCCTGGATCTGCACAGGGTGCTTTGTCTGTCCCATTCTTCCTTCTTGATTGGCTGGAATTGTGCAATTGCACTTTCTTCCTCCTCTAGCAGTGCCACGAGTGGGCCAAAGCTGGCGAGTGGGCCGTGTTCCTGAGGTACTGCAGTCTGGAGCTGATGGATGGAGAATTGCCCTTCTGCACTGCCAAACCAGAGCAAAAAGCTGTCAGTGGGACTTCGTGTCTCTAAGAAACTCCTGGCAGTTACAACAGGATTGTGCAGCTCATTTGCAGGGTGAGAAGGAAGGTGATCTTCTAAAGGATTTGGGGTTTGACAGAGTTTCCATTCCCAGTCCTGCTTGGAGCTGGAAGGGCACAAAGCAATTTCCTCTTGCTTCAACCACAATTTCAAATACCAGTGTTGGGAACAAGGCCCAAAATCTTTTAAGAGGCTGCTGAGGTCAGTAAGATGGATCCATGCCATCAGCACATTTACAATGTAAAGAACTGAGTTCTCTTTTGAAAAAGATCATTTACCTCTTAATGCAAAGAATGTGTCTTTGCATTTATGTTTTGTTTTTTTCACTAACATTGTGTTATGTTTTTTCACTAACACTTGGATTTTATTCTTATCTTTTATAATTTACCTAGTTTTTTCCTTTTTCCTTTTTTTCCTTCTAAATAGAAAACATGTCCTACAGAAGAAATGTCCTTTGCTCCTGGTTCCCGTGTGGAGCAGCTCCCTTCCTGCTGGCTGAGCTGCTCAGGCAGAGCCCGGCAGCTCCTGGCTCTGCAGGGCTGAGGCTTTTCCCTGTTTCTGGGCACAGACTGATGGAGCAGTACTGCTGAACACGGGCACACAGAGGGACCAGCAGCAGCTGCCTTTGGCCACCTGAGGCTCCAAGGCCCAAACTCTGAGCAGCCAGGGCTGGAAGAGACTGGCAGGATCTGATCCCTGACTCTGGGCCAGGGCTGCACAAATGACCCCACGGCAGCAGCAGCAGCAGCAACAGCAGCAGCAGCAGCACCAGCAGCAGCAGCAGATGGAGCTGACTTTGAGCACAGCCCCTGCCCCTCTTCCCTCCCGTGTGCAGCGGTGTCACAGCAGCCTGAGGCACCTGGGAGCCCCCAGTGCCAGCAGGGACTGGAGATGGCAGCCCTGGGCTCCTGGAGGCTGTGCAGGGAACGGAGCTGGGCACTCCCTGTCCATGGGGAGCTTCCAGATGGAAAAGGCGGCTGTGCCCAGGCAGCTCCAAGGGCACAGAAAGGAGGCTCTGGAGCACTGGATCTGTGCCAGTGCCACAGTCCTGGGCAGCAGCCAGCGAGCCCTGGGGGAACAGAGGGCACAGCAAGAGGGACAGAACCAGGTAAGGGCTGAGACTGGAGAGAGCCAGGCCTGGGAGCAGGAACAGCTGCTCCATTGCACTCTTGGAGAAAGCTCTTGGCTGGTTCAAAGCGCTGAAAGACGTGAAGGGCAGAGAGGAGGCCACAGCAAACAATGCTCCTGTTTGCACAGCCTCCCCTCTCCGTGTCCCAGAAGGAATTGCATGGACTGTGCTCTTCTCTCCGATTCGTCTCGTTCAGCATGAGCAACTCAGCACCAGGAGCTGAAGGAGCTGAAGCCTCAGGCCACAGGAGCTGGGCAAGAGGAGACTTTCTGAGCAAAGTAATGCTGCTAAAATAGCCCCAGCTGAATGCAGTGGATATTAGCATGGAACCACAGAATCCTTTCTGTTGGAAAAGCCCTCTGAGCTCACCCAGTGCAGCCGCTCACCCAGCAGTGCCAAGCCCAGCACTAAACCACGTCCCTGAAGTGCCAAGGTCTGGACACCAGCCCTGAGTGCGGCCTGAACAGCAGGCCCTGAGCCAAGGATGGCCTCTGGATGAACCTTCCAAGCAAAGGTTATCTTTGTATCTGCTCCCTGATGAAATATGCATGGTCATTAGCACCGAGATAGATGTAGCCACTCATTAGGGAAACACGGATTGACCTTTGTGTATTTAGAAGCCAGACAAGGCCATGAAATCTGACATCTGGCCTTGTTTGGGGCTGTATGGTCAAAGTCAGCTCCCTTGGTTCCTCCTTGAGCCCTGGCCAGGCTTTGGGAGGAACCCAAGAGGAGGATGAAAGCAGATGTTGCCACACTAGCAGTGCTGTCAGTTTGTTCAGTCAGCACTGTCAGAGCTGGGCCCTCTCCCAGCAGGGTTGGAGCCTCACCTGGGGCTGGAGGCACCTGCAGGAATTCCCAGTGCCCAGGAGTGGCTCTGCAGCCCTTGGCTGTGACAGCTTCCCCAGCTGCTGTGTGGGTCTGGGGGATGGTAAAGGCTGAGGGTAAATGCTTCTGGATCTTTCTTAATCACTGCTGCAATCTTTGGTGGGGATGGTTGGGTGCATTGCTGAGCTGCTCCTGTTGTGATTCTTTGCTGCTCTGAACTGCAGGAAATGACACTGATTCCTTCAGCTGGAGTCTGTGGCTTTGGTGCTGACCCTGCCCACTGGCAAAACAAAACTGGCACAGTCTGTCCAGATCCCAACAAAATGTCTCTTGTTCAGGGTAAATGTGAGGAATCAGTCCCATCAGAAATTCCCAGCTGGGAAGCCCTTCCCTGGAGTTCCCTAGCTCTGGAGTGGGCTGAGGTTGGAGCCCCGTGGGTGCAGTGGGGCAGTTGGGTAAAAGAAGCTGCACCCCTGGATGTCTTCAAATGCATGCAAAAATTGCACATGGAAAAGGAAAAGACCCTGTGGGTTTGGGCAGACAAAGATGAATTTGTTGAGAGTACATAGGAAACAGCACCTTCAGAAGGAACAATGATTGTTGGAATGCTCCCACATGGAGCAAGAGAAGAAGGTTTTAATCTTGAACTGATATGCATTTGTGCAAGTGAAATATCTATGTACATAATAATTATATATGTATTTATAGTATAATAAGACCTCAATCTATCTATTTATATAAATTTATTTATGTCTGTATCTATCTATATTTCTATATCACTATCTATCTATGAAATTATATAATAACGTGAAATAGTGCTGACAATACTAATTTGGTAGCTTTGGCTGCTCAGGGATGTAACACTAAATACCCTACAGAACAGGACTGGCCAGGACCCTCATGTCAGTGGTCAACTTTTTGAGATTGTATACAATGAAAAAGGGAGAAAGGGAGAAAATTGGCTATTTTTGCAGGGGTTGCTGATACTGTGGTGCAGGGTGCTTTGTCTGTTCCTGTGAAAAATACAGTGATTTTGCCTGCAGGGTTTTTCATGTACCAGATTATGCACAAGCTGCAGGATTGGGTGCACGGGTGAAGGGGTTGTTAAAAGAGCAGTTGGAAAAATAAGGAGATGGGAATCTTTGTCCATGGAGAACCCATCTCCCAGATGTGCTCCATGCCCTTCACAATGGCCCACTGGGGAAATGGAACCCCCTGGCTGTGCACGGCTGCCCCCAATTTGCAAATCCAACCATGGGCAGTGAGACTTGGGCTGCCTGGGAAATTGTTCTGGCTGTGATGGCCCCTGGCAGGGCCAGCCCAGAGGCTGCAGGGCTGGGCCTTCATGCACTGGAATTAATTAGGAGAAATTCAAAGCCAATGACAGCTATCAATTCTGAAACAGGAATTCAGATTCCTCCAGGACACTTTGCTTTGGTTACTGCTCCCTTGGAGCTTGGCCTTGCAAAGTGTTCCTGTCATGGCAGGAGGAAATGATGCAGAATATCAAGGAGAAATTACAGTAATTCTGTAAACAATAGTGACCAGGATTGGATTAGTCAACCCTGTGACAGGGTAGTACAATTATTGATACTGCATTTTTAGGAATGATTGTGAAAAAAGGAGATCCACCTCCAATCACCACTGTTTGTGCAAATAAAGGGTTTGGGTGCAGCAGTCCTAATAATGGAGCCAGAGTGTGGGTCCCGAGGCCAAAAGGCCCTCCCAAGGCAGCTGAAGGAGCAACTCCTGGGAAAGACAACTCTGAGTCCTGAAACCTGGGCAGGAACAATGGGAATGTGTCCCTGCATCCAAGGATTCTGTGTGAGAACAAGGAGATCTGACAGGATATGGTTTTACACATCCTGCCAGACCAGATCTCCCTGTTTGCCCCAAGGGGCCCCTTTGGAACATGCTCTGATCCACGGGGCTCCCTGTGAAGGCTGCTGTGACACTGAGGGACTTGCACAGCAATTCCATCCAGGAGCCTGGGTGCCCCTCAGGCACTGGGACCCGGCCCCTTCCAGCCAGAGGGGAAAGGGCTCCCCCCAAGCCTTGTTAGCCACAGACAGCATGGTAAAGCTGAACAGCAAAGGGCCTGGGGGCATTATTCTGGAATTAAAAAGGTGCCAGCTCCATGCACAACAGAATTCTTGTTCCTAATTGGAATGAGATTGAGAAAAAAGAATGAAGAACGGTGTCACTAAAGTACTGCTGATGTCTGTAAGGTGTACCTTGATAGTCAGCCAGAATCTTTGTCTGCCACAAACACCTCTGGTGTTTCACCAAGGGATTGGTCATCAAAATGTAATGATGGGTTATGATGGATTGCTGAGCTTCTTTTGTAATTCATTGCTAATGATGATGTGCTTTGCTGAGCTTATCCTTTTGTAAATCTTTGCAGCTGTGCATGATATAAATGACACAATTCCTTCAGTTGGTGTCTGTGTCTTTGGTAGTGACCCTGCCCACTGGTGAAACAGGGTCCCCTCTTGCCTAAGTGTTCCCTGGGAAGGCAAAAGCCCTCCCTCCAAAATTCCCCCCTTCCTCCCTGTTCCCCCCTTTCTCCCCTGAGCATGATGTGCTCTGGTCTGGGGTACCCCAGGGTCAGCTGGGGTCCCCTGTCCTGGCTGTGTCCCTGCCCAGCTCCTCCGCAGCCCCAGCCCCTCCCCAGCGTGGCTGGATGAGGGGCAGGACAGGCCTTGGCTGTGCTGCAGCTCAGCAAGAACAAAACCATCTCTGCGTGCTCAGCCCTGTGCTCAGCACCCGGCCCAGCAGTGTCTCAGTGCCAGGGGCTGTGCCCTCAGTCCCTGCCAGGGGTTTCCATGGCAACTGCCAGGCCAGGTGACCCAGGTGTCCCCCCAGTGCCGGTTGCCATGGAAACAGTGCCCAGCCCTGCCCCTTTCTGTCTGGCTGACCTGGCCTTTGGCCCTGGCAGTGCCGTTGGCTGCTGGTTCCTGGTGCCTGAGCGGCCAGCGTGGCACAGGACAGGTGGCCATGGCACAGCCCCCAGCAAGGGATCCCCTCTGGCTCTGGGCACTGACACCAGCCCTGAGCAAGGGCCCAGGGCAGCTTTCCATGGCCACCAACCATCACAAGGGCTCCGGGCATTGGTTGCCATGGCACCAAACCAAGGAACGGGTCCCCATGGCCATTGCCATGGCACCTGGTGGCACCAACGAGTGTCACTGCAATTGTACCTGGAACAGCCCTGGCACTGCTTTGTCCCAGGGTTGCCATGGCCGCTGAGGACAGCAACAGCTCTGCAGGCAAGTGGCCATGGAACCTGGCTGCAGAAATGGCTCCTTGGGCTGGTTTCCAAGGAAACCTGAACTGATGGGGGTTGCCATGGCACCCAAACCCAGCAGTGGGGTCATTGCAGTGTCCATGGCAACAGTCCCTTGCAATGGCTCCACTGCATGTTGGGATGGTGATCCACCCTCACAGCTGGCCCAGGGCAGGTCTGGAGTGCTCCTGGTGGCAGCTTGGGCTTGGCACACACTTGAGGAGGATGTCTGTTTGCAATGGGGAAACTCAGGAGTTTTAGATTGCTTCAAAAATCAAAGAAGGAAAATCCCTCTTTGGCTGTGTGCAGCCAGTTCTTCAAGCAAAGCAGGTTCCAGGTGAGTGAGGAGAGACACAATGGGCTTGGGGAATGTGGAGCAAGGTTGTCTACACTGGCTCAGAGCTCAAGGCACAGCTTCTCTGAGCAGGCCAGGGCTCCTTAGGAGAGTCCCTGGATCAATATCAGTCACTGAATGCTGCAATCACCTCTTGTGTAATAGGAACAGCAATAAAAGACACCCTTTAAAATAGGACTACATATTTCCTGGAAGCTCTTTGAACTATTTCTCCATAACTGTCAAAGGAAACCGTCCTAATGAACTGCACTGGAGCAGAGGGAAATCAAGGCAGAGCCAGGGTTTGTCAGGACTTGCTTGATCCTCATGAGCCTCACTGTGCATTTGGAGCTGAGCCCTTGAACATCAGGGCCTGGCAGGAGATTGCACAAACCTTGCCAGGAGTCAAAGGCAGAGGAAACACCCCAAGTTTCTGCAGGCATTCATGGCTCCCACTGAGGTCCCTCTCCAACACAGGCTCCTCATGCACTCCTTGCAGGAGAGAATTGGTGGCCAGGATGGCACAAAAACCTCTCAGACACTCAGTGTGGAAAGGAAAATCCAAAGCACCTTCAGCACCTTGAGTGTCTCAAAGCATTAATGAGCCCCACTGAGTGTCAGTACAAAGCTCTCCAGGGACTAATTAACGCAGATAATTGGGCCATGATTAGACAAATATCTCCCAGAGTCTATCCAAAGGGAAACACCAAGTACCTTGAAAGAACTGAAGTACTTTGAAGCATTAATGAGCCCCACTGAGTGGTGTTACTGACAAAGCCTCTCTAAGAACTAACTACAACACATAATTGGAGGCCATGACTGCACAAAGCTCTCAGAGACTCCAAAGCAAAAGCAAAACTCCAAGTCCTTTGAAAAACCTGCAGTCCCTGCAGGGAGCATTCAGGAGCCCCCAGGGCCATTGCTGAGCAAGGCTCCCCAGGGACTCCTTCCAGCAGATCCTTGAGGCCACTGGGATGTGGGCTAGGGGGGGATGCTGAGGACAGGACAAGGGGGTGACAGTGCCCAGCCTGGCTGGGGCTGTGCCAGGAGGCCCCAGTGCCTCAGGACAAGGTGTCTCCTCCCAGCCCTTGGTGACACAGACCCTGCTGCTGTGCCCCAGGGCACCAAGACTTGGCTTCTCTTTGTCCGCAGCTGCCATCAGTGCCTGCAGTTCTCTGCTCTGCCTGGGGCCTGGGGACACTTTCCCTGTCGTGTCCCTTACAGGGATCTCTTCAGAGTACAAGAAACTTCAGTGTTTCAATAGAACTGAGTTCTTGAGGGTTCTTGAAGGTTCTGTGACATCCCAGAGCTGGCTGTGACATCACAGAGTAGGGTCTGAGGCCATAGAACACAGTCTACCATCATAGAGGGTGGCTCTGTGGCATCAGAGAGTTGGTTGTGACATCACCTGGTGGCTGTGGAACATCATAGAGCAGGCTGTGACATCACAGAACAGATTGTGACATCAGAGGGTGACTTTGTGACATCAGTCTTCTGTGATGTCACAGCACTGCTGTATGACATCACAAGGTGACATCGAGTTGGCTCTGTGACATCAAAGGGGCAGTGTCACATCACAGAGAAGGCTGTGTGACATAACAGGGGCTCTGTGACATCACAGGGGCAGTGTGACATCACGGGGGCTGTGTGACATCACGGGAGCTGTGTGAGGTCACTGGGAAGGTCACTCTGCCCCGGCCCCCCTCACAGTTTCCCCCAGAGCAGTCCAACCCTGCTTGTGCACAGCGGGGTCCCCTGTCCCCCCATGTCCCCCTGCCCCCGGCCCCGCAGCGTCCCCCAGAGGATGTTCCACGAGATCAACCCCAGAGCCTGACACAAGGACGGGGGGCCGGGGCCCTGGGGGTGGCACAGGGGGACAGGGACCCCCCGGCAGCGTCCCCGTGTCCCCCAGGGCCAGAGCCTGGGCCAGGGCTCCTTCACCCTGTTACGAACGAGGGCTTGAGAGCGCTGAAAAAATCCCAAGCAAGGGAGCAGCAAAAACCAGATTTAATATTAACCAACAGCAGCACAAAGTTCCTTGGCAAGAGTCACTCTGCTCCTGACTGGACACTTCAGGCACACCAGGGAAACAAAGCAACAACAAAACCAAACAGAATCCAGGCAATCAAACCAGAAATTAACTGAGAACTGTCCCAGTGTGTGTGAGACACAAGGACAGCAAGGGCAAGGATAAAAGGAACACGGCCTGAAAGCTTAACAGAGCTAAAACTTAACCGGACATTACTTATACATTAACCTTAACTGATACTTTCAACCTCACAATTTAGCAAAAGAGCAGAGCGTAACAGCATGTAACCTAACTTAAACCTATGACTTCGCAATTTAACAGAGGTATAACATTTAACAATATTGAACTTAACATAAAACTTATATTAAAGGTAACCACTTAGCAAAAGAAAAACTCTCAGCAGCATTTAATTTAACTTAGGCCTCGTGATTTAACCTTCCCTACAGGCCTGACTGACTCAGCTATCCAAGGCACAACAACCCCTCAGAGAGCAGCATTACTGCCACATTTCCCCAGCACAGGCACTCGTGTGTGCACACAGACACCAAGAGTCAGTGCAAGGCACCTGTGAGCAATTCCCCTGAGGGCAGGAAATGCTCCCTGTGGATCCTTTGGCATCTTCCCAGTGGGCAAAGGGTTGAGCCTGGAGGAGTTGGGGGAACAGCCCAGGCTCTGTCGTTGTTCAGGATCCCCGAGTGCAGCAAACGGGAGAGTTCCCGGCTGGGAAAGGCCCCACTCAGAGGGAGTCGCTGGCCCAGGAGAGCTCCAAGGGCTCCTTTTGGAGCGCTGTGTGCAGGGCCCCAAGAGAGGGGCTTCAGTCCCAGCAATGGTTCATCCTGGCCGCACTTGGCATCAGCAGCTTTCTTTGGCAGTGTGAGAACAGGGATGTTGTGCCACTGAGGGAACAAAAACAGGTCCCAGGGCTGCTCCTACAGAAACCAGGAGCTGGTTGGGAGGCAGCAGTGCCTGGAGCAGACAGTGTTTGTGATGAGCTGCAGAGGACCGTGGAGACCATTGTGACACTTTGGGGTGTCATGGAACCAAGGGGCCATTGTGACACTGTGAGACCCCATGGAGCCAAAGGTCCATTGTGACATTGCAAGGCCTCATGGAACCATGGACAGACTATTAAGATACATCACAGCCTCATGGAACCAAGGGGCCATTGTGACACTGAGGGGCACCATTGAATCATGGAGACCATTGTGATACTATGAGGCCCCATGGAACAAGCAAAGCATTGTGACACTGTGAGGCCTCATGGAACCAGTGAAACCATTGTGACCCTGGGGGTCCTGAGAGAACCAATAGGACCATTGTGATACTGTGGGGCCTTGTGAAACCAAGAGGCCTTTGTGACACTGCAGGGCTGCATGGAACCAAAGGTCCATTGTGACACAGAGGGGCTTCCTGTCATCAATGGTCCATTGTGACACTGTGGAGCCAAAGGAGATCATTGTGACACTGCAAACCTCCAGAGTCCAAAGGTCCATTGTGACATTGCAGGCCTCATGTAACAGAGGAGCTGCATGACATTGTGGGGCCTGGGGCACAACAGAGACCATTGTGACACTGCAAGGCCTCATGGAACCAAGGTGTCATTGTGACACTATAGGGCACCTTAAAACTAAGGGAACGTGGAACAGGTCTGGCTGGTTTGGCCTCCTGGGCCCCCTTACTGGTCCAGCTGACCATGGCATGTTGAGGGTCTCTTCACATCTGTGGCTGAAACACTGGGCTCTGTGATTTCCCTGCTATGGAAAAGATCTGTCCTTCTCCTCCAGGCACCCATGGCCAGAATTGGGATTTCTCCTCCAACATTGCCTTTTGTGAGAGACTGGAGGAGACTGTTGGCTCAAAACATTTCATGTGTGGGGGATGAAAAGGCAGGTCCAGCCTTGCCCTGCCCTGTAGCCCCAATTCCCCCAGAGCCTCTATCCCAGCCCAGCAGTGTCTGCCAGTCCCTGGCACAGCACAGGCAATGCTCCACAGCCACCTCTGCAGCCCCAGCCCAGCTCCTGAGGGACCCAATGAGCCCAAGTCCCACCTGGGGGAAGGGCCCAGGGAGACCAAGGGGTATTGAAGGCTGACCACATGGCAAGCACACATCCTGACCCTACCTCCTCTTGGAATTTCCATCTGAATACTGCTGGAATCCAGGAGTTGGTAGCTGTGTGTGCTTCTCTGTATCTTTTTTGTCTTTCTTGCTTTCTATGTCTTTTTCTTCAGTTTCTGTGCTCCTGCAAATTTTGATTAACTTAAAATTGAACAGACTTAGAGTTTGTGAGGTTGAATGGGCCAAGTCAACACTTTTAGAAGTGTTTTTTGTTGACTGAATGTCTTTCATTGTTTGACATGAGAAGAATTTTAAAAAGTAATACAAAACTTTTTGTGTAACAGACAATCTGTTAAACCACTAAGACACTGAACACGCCTCTGTGAAACACAAATGTTAAAGATGAAAAAGCCCTGGAACCTCCTCTTTCTTTTCCAGTCAACAAAGAAGCAGCGAGCCCCAGGCTCCATTTCAACCAAACCAAACCAAACGAAACCAAACGAAACCAAACCAAACCAAACCAAACCAAGCAACCCTGCCGTGGGGCTAAGCCCCTTCCCTCCTCCCCAGGCTGCCCCTCCCCATTAGCCCCACCCTAACCAAACCAAACCCCAACAACTCCCAAACAGGAAAACAAAAGAGGCCACAAAACCCCAACCAGAACAAAGCCAGGCACAGCTATTAAAATCTTACCACCAAGTCCCCTCCCCCCAAAACAACTAAAACACAAACCCCTACAACCTACAACCTGTAAAAAATAACCCTACAACTAAAATTAAACACAAAAAACCCCCAAAACTATCAATAAAACCAATTCTAACACAACCCAACCACAATTTCCACCAGAAGTTACTGGCAGGTCAGGTGTTAACCCTTTCTATACTTCAATCCTCTCTCAAGTAAAAGGAAAACAAAATACAAGCATTTCAAAAAGCAACATAAAATCATGAAATTCAATAAAGGAGAAATGAACTCCCCCCCCAAAAAAACGAAGAAAAAATACCTTAATCTTAAAACTAAAATCCTCTTATAAACTATAAAGAAAAAACTCTTTTTCATTATAACACAGAAAACTATTAAGATATAAAAAATTGAAATTAATATAATACAAAAACCTCCATACTGAAATAAACAAATGTTAAAATAACTGTAATTTTATCGAAAGTTCATACAGAAATAAAATGTAATCCAGTACTGCCAAGAGAAGATCTCTATTCCCAGAGATTAAAAAAAATTAAAATTATATTAAAAAGATTTTTACCTTTAAAGAATTAATCTTTAAAACAATACCCCATAAGTCAACATGGCCCATCAACAAGCTGTAAAAAAGCTTCTGGCAATAAAAACAACTTCACAATGTTTTGTTTGCCCAATTATCCCATCGTAAAAAAACCAAAAATATTAACAGTAGTAGCAATTTTAATTGAATAGTTAAAATAAAAAAAAATGTAAAATTGGATACAATATAATTTGATTAAAATAAGATGTAATTTGGTTCCAATAATAGCACGTAAGCAAAAGATAACCGCGGAGTACGGAGGGTAGGGTTTTGGGACCCTTGCCACATCATGTACAAGCTTGCCAAGTGAAAATCACCCCTTATATGCCATGTGTCAATGCCATCTCCTCCCATTTTCGGTTCGTCATATCTCTATCTCCGCCCTCATTACCACCTTTACCATGCATGTGCCACCACTTGGTTTGGTGGTCGCACAAATCTTTGGGGGTCGTCACTGATGAAGGCCCTGTAGTCTTCTTCGTTGTCCTTTAATTCACCTTTGGGTTACACATGTGCACCAAGCCAGTACAATGTAAGCCAAGATTAACATATCACTGCATCTATAAATCAAGGCGATAAATCCCTTATAATTAGCATTTTCTTGGGACCCAACCAGATTTTGCTTCCTTTGTCCTCATTTTTAGCAATTGTATCTTCAGCTTCTTTCCTCCTGTCCTTGTGAACATCTGCCGGGAAGGGGGGGTGGTGGGCCCCTCCTCTCCCCCTCTTCTTTGGCATTACTACTTTTAACTCTTTTATTATTCCCAGATATTAATTACTGTATCAATATTGATTACTGTTTCAATTTTTATCAGCACGAATCATACCTATTTATCACAACAATAACAAAGTCCCCCAGACCCCAGTTATCCATGACAAAATTAAAAACCACAAAACCGCTATTTTTTCCTCTTGTTAAAGAATCTCCATAACCTTAAAGAGAAAAACTTCTCTCCCAAAGTAAACTAAAACAAGACTATTTTAAAAATAGTAAATAACTAGAAATTTTAGATTTCATTTCTTTACATTGCCAGTAAAAATAACGTTGTAAAAAACAGGTGTTCTAAAGAGTTTATTTTAATTCTTACTACCTTTTTCCTTTTAGTTACTTTTAATAAAATTTTCTTTCTACCCTTTAAATATTTTAAGCCTACTGTACCTTTCTCACACTCCTATCTCACAACAAAATAAATACATAAATAATTAATTGACAATAAAACCCACCACACTCATCAATACGTTAATTAAGAAATCTCAAGATTAGAAAACTCTTGAATTAACAAACCAAAACCACTACAGTGTGATAATAAACCTTTTGCCAAAGTTTCTCTGATTTTCTAAAGTTCCCAGTAAAGGCTGTTTTGTTGTTTTGAGCTCCTGAGAATCTCTTGCTGGTATTTCTCCAGTGAGTCAAACTCAGAGTACACAAAAAATTGTAACTCCTTTTAAATGTCTCCTTGGGAGAGTTGTTTGGGGGATGGGAGTCAGGGCTTGTGTGCCCTGCTTGGCCCAGCCCAGGCAGGGCTTTCCCAGCCACATTCCACACTCCATTGCCCAGCTGGAGCCCCTGCTGCCTCTGAGTTGTGCTGCCCCAGCCCCAGGGACGCTCTCCTTGTCTGCCCATTCCCCCACGGTCTCTGGGCAGGGATGGCCTCAGTGGGGGCTGCTGACATCCTCTGCACCTTGGAGGCTGCTGCTGAATTGTCCTGCTCCAGAAGCTTGTGCAGCCTTCAGCTCTTCAGTGCAGGAATTCAGTGTCCCAGGGCTCATTAACACTCAGAACATCTTACAAGTCAAGCCTATGGGAATAATTTTATTTCAGTTTCCAAATAACTTGTAGTTACGTAGATCTCAGTAGTTTATTTAAAGTGAACACATGATATTTAAAAAGACAGTAAGAAAAGATTTCTTAGGTCCTGTTTAGTTTTTTTTTCCTGTTAATTTATTGATATATGCAGTCTCCAACTGACATTGCATCCAAGTACCTCCTCATGCAGTTGGAATAGATATGAAAATCAAGTCCCTTAATGGCTGACAATCAATCAGACTCTGTCCCTACCCCACCCCACCATTTCCCCCATCCAAGGCCTGGCACTCAGAGCAGCCTTGTGCAAATCTGAGCTCCCTCCAGCCCAGGCTGCACCTGCAGCTTTCAGCTCCTTGGCTTCAACTCCCACCTGCTTTCCTTGGAGAAGGAGCTGCCCGAGACACAGAGGGATGTTCATTTATTGCCAGCCAGCAAAGCCAAGGGAAGGCACAGCTCCATCAAATGCAAAAGTCATTCTTCTCGCTGGCCTTCCCCTGCCCCTGATCCCCACAGCCTGTCCTGTTTCCTTCATCCCTGCATTGCCAGGGACTTTCTGGGACAAGGGAGCTCTGCTCTGGATGTGGAGGGAGGTCCAAGTGCCACCACTGGAGTGGGAACCACAACTCATCAGTTTTGTGTCCTTTGGGGGTCAGGAACTGGTGGGACTCAGAGGCACAGAAACTTTCTCTTCATGGCCAACAGACCACAGTGGAACAGGACACAATTTAATGACAATCGCACTCTTCCCTGAGCTATGTGCTATGTCCCAGCAGCATCTGGTGAGTCCACATCCACAAGTGATTTCCATACTAAAATTAATTTCAGACAAACATGGTTCTATGATAGATATAAACACAATTAAGTTCTTGCATTAGGATGCTCGCCCTGGAGTGGGGGAAAAACCGTTCCAACAATTCCTGATTTGCAAAGCTGTCAGTGGTAGATGGAGAAGGGAGGTCAGGCTGCTTTTGGTCTTGAGGAAATACTGAAAGCAGCCTGACTCATTTCATCACCTCATGCCCTGGTTTATCTCTCCTCTTTCCCCTTCCATCCATTGGCTTTTGTCTCCCCCCAGCCCCCAGAGAAGAGTCTGGCTCTGTGTTCTCCATCCCCTCCTCACTGGCACTGCCAGGCTGGGATGAGGAGCCCCTCAGCCTTCCCTGCTCCGGGCTGGACCAGCCCAGCTCCCTCAGCCTCTGCTCACAGCCCAAGGGCTCCAGCCCCACCTTGGAGGCCCTTCCCAGACCCTGCTCCAGCTGCCAGACATCTTTCCTGCCCTGGGGACCCCAAACCAGGCCACAGTGACCTGGATAATCCACGTGCTTGATGTCCTGGTCACACAGCCCTGGCCCCTTGTCCCCATGTCAGGCTCTGGGATGGATCCTGTGGAACATCCTTTGGTGGAGGCTGTGGCTCCAGGTGGGCCGGGGGATCTCGGGGGACAGGGACCCTGCTGGGCATGAACAGCATTGGACTTGTTGGGAGAAACTGTGAGGGGGAGCTGGGGCGGAGTGACCAACCCAGTGACCTGACACAGCCTGCTGGGATGTCACACAGCCCCTCTGGGATGTCACAGACTGCTCTCTGATGTCATAGTCTGCTCTATGATGTCAGAAGTCTGCCCTGCAATGTCACAGCCAGCTCTGTGATTTCACAGAGGCACTCTATAATGTCACAGCCCACTCTGTGACCTCATGTTACCAGATGATCAATTGTCTCCCCCAGGTGAGCTCACACCTGGAGCTTGTTCTCCACAACCCCAGGCCTATGGAAACCACACAATGCCCATTGTGTGAGAAGGGGAACTGGAAGCTCACCAGCCTCAGTGTCCTGCCAGCTCAGCCTGGCCCACTAGAACATTGGCATCCACGAGCACCAGGGACCACCAGAGAGACCCCCCAGGACAGAAGAATGCATGAGTAAAGTGGACGGGAACTATGTTAATGATTTTGGGGAAATGATTATCATATGTATTTTTAGTCCAGGACAATCAATGAATGTGTATGCAAAATACAGAATATAAACAGAAACTTTCCTGTGCTCAGCATGCAGGGCTTTGGGAGGAGCTATCCCCTGTGCATCCAGCTGAATTAAGAATGCTGCTTCTTAATGCTACATTGGGGTTAAGGAGTTTTCTGTTTTACAGAAATTTTGGTAACACTCCCACTGCCAAGGAAAGCTCTGTCTGCTGCTGTTCACAAACAGAGAAGGGCTGGTGGCAGATATGGGGCTTGGAGGCTGCCTGGGGCACAGTGACCATGAAATAATCAAGTTTTCAATGTACTGGGAAAGAAGGAGGGGCAGCAACAAAACTTCTGCACTGGAATTAGGAAGGGCAGACTTTGGCCTATTTAGGATGCAGATTTGGGGAGTATCAACTCAGGTCCTGATTGTTTTAAGGGAAACAGCCTTAAAAAAAAAGGGGTCCCGGAAGGATGGACACATTTCAAGAAAGTAATCCTAAGGGGGAAATAGCAGCCTGTCCCAGTATGGCAAAAGATGAGCTAGTGAGGAAAATGACTGGCCTGGCTGCCCATGGAGCTTTTGTGGGAACTCAGGGGAAAAAAGATGGTGCATAAATTTTGGACAGAAGGCCAAGCAACTTAGGAAGTGTTTAAGGATGTTGTTTGGTTATGCAGAAAGAAAAGTAGAGAGGTGAAAGATCACTTAGAGATTAACCTGGCCACTTCTGCAAAAAATAATAGAAAATGTTTCTATAAAACAAGATAATAGCAAATCATGGGATAAGGAGAACCTCTCCTCTTTATTGGATGCAGTGGGAATATAGTAACTAGAGATAAAGAAAAGGCGGAGATACTTAACACCTTGTTTGTCTCCATTTTCAATATTAGGAGAGGTTTTCCTCAGCACAAGTGTTCTCCTGAGCTGGTAGATGGGCACAGGGAGCAGAACAGCCCCTGTAATCCAGAAGGAAGCAGCTGGTGACCTGCTGAGCCACTCAGGTGCTCACAAGTGTATGGGAGCAGATGGGATCCATCCCAGGGGGATGAGGGAGCTGTGGATGAGCTCCCCAAGCTGCTCTCCATCATTTACCATCAGTCCTGGCTCACCATGGAGGTCCCAGAGGACTGGAGATGCCAATGTGAGCCCATCCCCAAGAAGGGCTGGAAGGAGGATCTGGGGAACTCCAGGCCTGTCAGCCTGACCTGGGTGCCCGGCAAGGTCATGGAACAGATCACCTTGAGTGCCATCCCAGGGCACCCACAGGATGGCCGAGGGGTCAGAGCCAGCCAGCGTGGATTTAGGGGTGGCTGGTCCTGCCTGACCAACCTGATCTCCTTTTATGACCTGGTGACTCACCTGTGGATGCAGGACAGTCTGTGGATATTGTGTTCCTGGACTTCAAAGACTTTAAAACCATGAGCCACAGAATTCCCTGGAGAAGCTGCAGCCCACGGCTTGGGCAGGTTCCCCCCTCGCTGGGAGATTTAAGAGCTGGCTGGAGGCTGGGCCCAGAGAGTGGTGGGGATGGTGCTGCACCCAGCTGGTGTCCAGGTACTGGTGCTGTCCCCCAGGGATCTGTGCTGGGCCCAGTCCCGTTTAATATCTTCACTGATGATCTGGGTGAGGGGATCGAGTCCAGCATTCACAAATTGCAGATGGCACCAAGCTGGGTGTGAGTGTGGATCTGCTGGAGGGCAGGACAAGAAGACACAGCCTTAAGCTGCACCAGGGGAGGTTCAGGCTGGAAAATAGGAAGAAGTTCTTCACAGAAAGGGTGAGTGGGAACTGGAATGGGCTGGCCAGGGAGAGGTGGCAGAGTCACTGTCCCTCTCCAGTGGCACTTAGTGGCATGGTGTGGGTGACAAGGCCGTATTAGGGCATTGGTTGGACTTGATGATCCCAAAGATCTTTTCCAGCCTATTTGATTCTGTAATTCTGTGATGATTGGGGGACACTGGGGCCATTGTGACACTGCAGGGCCTTGTGGAACTAAGAGGACCATGGTGACACTGTGCAGCCCCATAGAACCAAGGGTCCATTGTGGTGCTCTGGGGCCAAATGGAATCAGGGAGTGCACTGTGAAACTCTGGGTCCTTGTGGAACCACAGAGGCCATTGTGACACTGCAGGGCCTTGTGTAACCAAGGGGTTTCACCATTTTGGCACTGCAAAACCAAGGAGACCATTGGGAGACTCCAGGGCCCAGTGGAACCAAGGGGACATTGTGACACTGCGGGGCCTCATGGAACCAAGGGGACATTGTGACACTGCCGGATCCTGTGTAACCAAGGGGCCACTGTGACACGATGGGGCCTCAAGGAATCTGGAAGAACGTTGTGACACTGTGTGGCCTTGTGGAAACAAGGAGTCCAGTGTGAAACTGAGGGCACTTGTGGAACCACAGGCACCATGGTGACAGTGTAGGACCTCATGTAACCATAGGGGCATTGTGACACTCTGGGGCCTCCTGGAAACAAGGGCCCACTGTGGAACTGCAGCACCAATGAGAACACTATGACACTGTGAAGTCCCACAGAACCAAGGGGTCAACTGTCACATTTTGGGGCCCTATGGAACCAAGGAGACCAGTGTGACAGTGCAGGGCCTGGTGTAACCAAGAGGCCATTGTGACACTGAGGGGCCCCATGGAACCAAGGACATCTTTGCAGATGACACCAAGCTGGATGTGAGTCTTGATCTGCTGGAGGTCAGGAGGGCTCTGCACAGGGCCCTGGACAGGCTGGATCCAGGGCCCAAATCCAAGAAGGCAAGGTTGAACAAGTCCCAGTGCCGGGTCCTGCCCTTTGGCCACAACAACCCCTGCAGCACTACAGGCTGGGGACAGAGTGGCTGGAGAGCAGCCAGGCAGAAAGGGACCTGGGGGCGCTGATGGACAGCAGGCTGGACATGAGGCAGCAGTGTGCCCAGGTGGGCAAGAAGGCCAATGGCTCCTGGCCTGGATCAGGAATGGTGCAGCCAGCAGGAGCAGGGCTGCTGTACTCAGCACTGATCTGTCCCCAGCTCTGCACACAGACATTGCTGCTGCAGCTCCAGAGAAGGCAACAAAAGGGCATCTCTGCAGAAAACTCTACTGGGAGATCCTTTAGTTCTATTAAAGCCACCAACAGTGCAGCTCCTCATTGACACAGTAAGTGGCTCCAGGGAAGGTGGAGGAAAAAAAAAAGAGAAATGGCAAAACAATGGTTTTATTTTATGGACAATATTGAAAAACTAAAACACAGGGGAAAAAAAGAACAAAGCCAAAAGAACTGTCAAAGAATATTTATATTACAAATTATTTATATTAGGAATTAATTATATTACTTGGCCTGTCCCTGCTGCAGCCCCGGCACTGCCACCCCCAGGGCTGTGCCCGGCCCCGAGAGCACTCAGGCCCTACAGCAACACCAGGGCCACCAGGGCAGTGGGGCAGGGCCACGGCAGCAGCACTGGCAACACCAAGTGCTGCTGCTGCTGGGCACAGCTGCTGCGCCAGCCCTGATCTGCCCCCAGCTCTGCACACAGACATTGCTGCTGCAGCTCCAGAGAAGGCAACCCAAGGGCATCTCTGCAGAAAACTCTGCTGGGAGATCCTTTAGTTCCTTTAAAGCCACCAGGAGCACAGGCCCTCATTGACACAGTCTGTGGGCTCAGGGAAGGTGGAGAGAAAGAAAATGGGAAATGGCCCAAACACTGATATTTAATTTTGGACAATATGAAAAACCTAAAAACAAGGGGGAAAAAACCACAACCAAATCAACAAGAAATATCAAAAATTACTTTTATTACAAGTGATTTGCAAACACTGGCCAGCAGTTTAATGTTTCTGAAAGCATCCAGTCATCAGTGTCCACACTGCAGCCTTGAGCTCCTGGTTCCTCAGGCTGTAGATGAGGGGGTTCAGGGCTGGAGGCACCACCGAGTACAGAACTGACCGGGCCAGATCCAGGGATGGGGAGGACATGGAGGGGGGCTTCAGGTGAGCAAAGATTAGAGTGCTGAGGAATAGGGAGAGAACAGCCAGGTGAGGGAGGCAGGTGGAAAAGGCTTTGTGCCGTCCCTGCTCAGAGGGGATCCTCAGCACAGCCCTGAAGATCTGCACATAGGAGAAAACAATGAACAAAAACATCCAAGTCCGAAAGACACAATTACAGCAATGAGCCCCAGTTCTCTAAAGTTGGAGTGTGAGCAGGAGATCTTGAGGATCTGTGGATCAGATCAGAAGAACTGGCCCAGGGCATTGCCATGGCACAGGGGCAGGGAAAATGTATTGGCTGTGTGCATGAGAGCATTGAGAAAGGCACTGGCCCAGGCAGCTGCTGCCATGTGGGCACAAGCTCTGCTGCCCAGGAGGGTCCCGTAGTGCAGGGGTTTGCAGATGGACACATAGCGGTCGTAGCACATGACAATCAGGAGGAAAAGCTCTGCTGAGATGAAGAAGATAAAGAAAAAGAGCTGAGCAGCACATCCTGTGTAGGAGATGTCCCTGGTGTCCCAGAGGGAATTGTGCATGGCTTTGGGGACAGTGGTGCAGATGCAGCCCAGGTCAGCGAGAGCCAGGTTGAGCAGGAAGAAGAACATGGGCGTGTGCAGGTGGTGGCCGCAGGCGACGGCGCTGATGATGAGGCCGTTGCCCAGGAGGGCAGCCAGGGAGATGCCCAGCAAGAGGCAGAAGTGCAGGAGCTGCAGCTGCCGTGTGTCTGCCAATGCCAGCAGGAGGAAGTGTCTGATGGAGCTGCTGTTGGACATTTGCTGTGGCTGGGCACGGGGACCTGTTCATGCAGAAAAGGACAGTGAAGAGTTGGAGGAGATTCCTGTAACCAAAATCAAAGCCATTTCCTATACACCCACCCCTGGAACACACAGATATGGTCTTCAGTATTTTCAAGATCTGAGGTTTTCTTTAGAAGCTCCCCAATGTTTTTCCTGGTGTTCTTGGATATCAGGAAACCCTCTGCATTTCTACTTGACTCAGGAAGAACAGAGCAATTTCTGGGAGGCAAAGTGATGAGTGGAAACTGAGGGGAGATGGTCTGTCATTCTGACCTGTTCAGAGTTTCCTTGGGCTTTAACCTTTCTCTGGTGGAGGGTGATCACCTTCCCATGCTTCCCCTAAAATGTCACCAGGCACTGCTGAGAGCAGATGGATCCACCACAGCCCAGATCCACATTTGTAGCCAAGGACTTGCCTTGCTCATTTCACCAACCCAATAGCAGCATTTTCAGTGTCACAACACCTCTGCCTTGAAGAGACCGGCACAATCGTCTTTGCGCAAAGAAGCCGCTTCCTCGCCTCCGGGAGCCGGAGAGAGCGGCAGCTTCGGAAAGATGAAGAAGGAAGCTGTTCAACACTGGGATTTTGTGTACAGCTTGCCAACTGATAGAAAACAGCACCTTACCACTTTCCTGCCTTTTCTAATCACATGAACATTCAATTGGAAGCTGTTTTGGACAACTTTCTTTCTCTTCTTGCAAAACACTATGCAGACCTCTGTGCAACTTCTAGAACACGATGGGAGATGTTTTCTGTGCTGGCACAATTTCTCCTTGCCAGACATAGTGGAAAAGCTTTTTGCTAAGATGTAGATGAGAAGAGACGCTAAAGACGAAGGTACGATGCTCTGCAGAGCTAAGCACCGCTCCCATGCGTCTTTCGGCAGAAGCCGCGCTCCGCAGAGCACTGTGAGCGGCACAATCATCTTTGCACGAAGAAGCCGCTTCTTCGCCTCTGGGAGCCGGAGAGAGTGGCAGCTTCGGAAAGGTGAAGAAGGAAGCTGTTCAACACTGGGATTGTGTGCGCAGCTTGCCAACAGATAGAAAACAGCACCTTACTACTCTCCTGCCTTTTCCAATCACATGAGCATTCAATTGGAAGCTGTTTTGGACAACTTTCTTTCTCTTCTTGCAAAACACTATGCAGACCTCTGTGCAACTTCTAGAACACGATGGAAGATGTTTTCTGTGCTGGCACAGTTTCTCCTTGCCAGACATAGTGGAAAAGCTTTTTGCCAAGATGTAGACAAGAAGAGAGGCTAAAGACTGGATGAGAGCAAATGACACCCATCTTCAAAGAAGGCAATTAGGAGGACTCAGAAGAGTCCAAACCAGCCAGCCTCTTTTTTATCCCCAGGAAGTTGATGGAGCAGCTATTCCTGGAAAGCCTTTCCAGGCACATGAAGGACGACAAACTAATGTAGTCAGCATGGATTTTCCAGGGGAATTTCATGCTGAACATCTTTTTAAACTCCTCTGATGAATCAACTTGACTGGTAGATGAAGGGAATATTGTCTGCCTGGGCTTCAGGGAGGTTTTTGACATTTCTCTACATGGCAGCACACATACATACCGGAAGCAATAGTGCAAATGGGAGGGAACCAGTGTCTTTTCAATGATGCTGAGTGAAAAGACAAGAGGCAGTGGGCACACACTGAAATACAGGAGATTGCCTTTGAACATCGCCAAATGATTTTTTACTGTGAGGGTGACTGAACCACGGCACAGACTGCCCAGAAAGACTGTGGAGCCTGGATCTTTGAGGACATTAAAAGTACACCCAGATAGAATCCTGGGAAAGAGGCTCTAGGTATCCTGGTTTAAGCAGGGGGGTTGGGTCTGGTTAGCCCCACCAACCCCTTCCACTCTCATTCATTCTGTGCTAGTGAATTCTCTTCGAGATGCACTTCAAGCACTGGCATGACAAAGTTCTGTGCAGACAGAGATCCAAACGGACATGGGATCTAAGTTCCTTAAGCAGTGTTCAGAAGAATGTAAAAGTCTGGGACAAGTGTCTCTTCCCTAACTGAATCCCTTTCATGGGAAAATTCCCAGCTATAGAAAGATCTTCTGATACGCATGCATTAGACTGACACTGGCTGAGCAAATTTCTCCCTATGTGTATCTAAGACCAGTTAGGATCTTCACCCAAAGTGTTGTCAACATAGTCACAGAATGTCTATTGTTAAGAAGTGACAACTTCCATCAGAATGGCAAATATTGGTCCACAAAATGGATTAATGTATGGGAATTATCTACTTGGGTTAAAAACAAAAATAAAGAGTTGGTCTTTATTTCTCAATTTCATTGCAATATTGTTAAGGGAAGAAAAAGACCTAAGTCCTTGACTTTCTTAACTCGAGGAAAGATTTTAAAAATTCCTTGTAAAAATGTATTATCACGATCAGACTATTGAAACCATTTGAGTTGGGAAAAAAGTTCCAAATTTGTCTAGATAGTGACAAAGAAGCCAAGAAAATAGGAAAGAAACAAAAAGAGAGCAGAAGAGTCAGCTTCAGTGGACAAGCTCGTTCTAAAAGTAGTCTGCTGGGAAAAGGAACCCCCAGTTGAATTTCCAATGTATTCCTGCGCTTGATTCAGTAACTGGTCAATGTAAAAACCAATCCTTTTGTACAACTTCTCCCAGCAACAAAAACTCCAACAGGTTGACACCACCATCATGCCTGTTCCAGACATATTTAAAAGAGAAATGATGATTTTCTTGAAAATCTACTTGTATAAAAGTTGCAAGACGGTGGAGGGATCCCCACATTCTCCTTCCTCCATCTGGCTTGAAAGTATATTTGATAAAATATGCAACAAAGCACATGATTTATAAGGTAGAGTCAAATGGATGATTTGGGAATTGATCTCTTGTTGATAGTAAACTTCATATCCACTCTGTGTGACCTTTCTAAAACCAAATGTGGAGCTGAGGCATGAATCTGCCACAACAAGAGTTAAGCAAACATACACACTCCCCTTCACATGCTCCCCCTTCCACACACACCTAGGCACACACAGAGATCAGCATAGCAGATCATGAACACCTTGGAAAAGACTGAAATGCTAAATGCCTCTCTTTATGGGCAAAAGAGCTGGTGCAATAATTCAAATGCCTGGTACAAAAATTCTGTTTAAAATTTAGCTCCTATTTAAAACACAGCTTTTCATTTAATTCTATTCCAGAATATTTTAATTTCATTTGTTTCTTTAAAATTACTTAGTTCTCACGTGTTGTATGTCTAGGAATATTTTCTTTGAAAAATAGAAAAAAATAGATGATATCTTTTCAGCACAAAACATTGGTTGATACTATTTTAAACCATCATGATATGGAAGAATTGTTTTGTCCCTCTCTAAGGTGGAAGAAGTATTTGGATCACAGATACTATGTGTCAAGTATTTCTACAATGAAATACTTGACATGTTTAAGATGCTTTCAATCAATTTTGATCCTCAATTGCTTATTTGTTGTAAACAGTAATTTTTCAGTGAAGGGAAAGTGTGTGTGGTATATCTACATGATGTTCAAACCCAATTCCTACAAATGGCCAGGCTGAACTCCAGTAAATAATGTCCCAAATGATATTTTGCCGCCTTCTTTGGCACTTCATGAAATCTTACCAGGATGAGGTGCTGAAACACAGAGATATTCTCTTAGAGAGTGTCTCATGTTGTAACCCATCCCATGGATTTTATGCTGTAATTCTTATCTCTTTTAAAATTTGCTCTCTTCTGTACAGTTTTCATGAAGCTTTCTGTTACAGTAGTGAACATCACAGATAAATGTCATTTTGTACAACTTTGAATTTACCCCAAGAGCTGAGAGAAAACTTGCTCCTATCCTTCAATCCCAGTTTCTTCTATAGTCCAACTTTGCCTCTCTACCATCAAGATTCTCCTTTGTTGCTGCTCCAAGCCCCGTCCAAGCTGACCTTGAGTACTTTCAGGGATGGGACAGCCACAACTTCTCTGGGCAACCTGTTCCAGTGGTCCAGCACTCCCACAGTAAAAAAGGCCTTCCTTTCATCTCATATGTGTAGGAAATCATAAATCTAGGCATAGAAACTTGGAGTGCAAATTTGAAATTCTTTTGATTTGAAGCACATTTTAGATGAATACTGACTTACAGATGACTAAAAGATGTTGATGGGCATTTGAGCTGACAAGTTTTGAAAAAGTGCACGGAATTTTAAATTGAAACCAGTAAAATGAAAAACTTCTTGCCATTTTCTTTTTCCTCTCCTATTCAAAATTGCATCTGTCAGATATCAGTGCTTCATGCAAACCGCTCAGATGCTCTCAGAGAAAAAGCTTTTCTTTCAAACTAAGTTGCGGTTGACGTAGAGCACTGGTAGTAGTGGAAGTTTTTCTGGGCATCGGGGCAACACCTTCTCCTTGGATTTGTGTGCAGAATGCATTTTATCCAAACTGGAAAATTGATCCCGGCTCTGTTCTATTCGTCATTCTTACTGCATCAGGCCTGAAGATTCTGTGAAAAGTAGCCTGTGGACCTTGAAGGTAGCTGATGTGAAACAGATGAGAGGTGATGGAGAAGTTGAGGGAGAGAATAAAGAGCATATGGCCCAGTACGGACACCAGAAAGTATTTCTTCATGGGATCCATAGCCTGAACAATTGTTTAGCACCCTTTCAAGGTGGTGTTTGACAAACAGGGCTGAAGCAGATCTTCAAAATATCCAGGAGATCAAAATCCATTGAAGCAAATTCTCCCGGCCAGTCACCTTGCTGCTGCTGCTGCTGCTGCTAATTCACCCTCCATACCAGCTGATCAGGCCTACCAATGCTGCTGCAAAAATATTGTGAAAAAGGTAGGCACATTTTCACAGATGCAGGGAAAATCCCCTTGGATGATGATTCCAAGGCATAACTTGATGGAGCAAGTGATGCAACCTTGTCTACTGGCAAGATCTAAGTTGGTGAGTTCACCATCTGTCAGCATCACTTTAGAAAATAAATGTTTGATCCACAAAAAAAATATTTCATATGTCCTGTCTACTTGCTTCATTTCAACCAATGAATAGGCTACATTCCATCAGCAAAGGCTTTGTGATCCTATCTTTCTTTCAACTGTGATCATTCTTGATTTTTTTCTAAATCAGACACTGTCTAAGATTCAGATGCCCATGGTAGGGGTGTAATTAAATTCACATGTTAAAAAATATCCTTCTTGTTATCTTTTCTTTCAATTACCCACACGTAACATCAGTCTGGAGCTGAAGAAAACCCCTTCATTTGCTGTTTGCCAAGTATCATCTATGTGATACAAATTCTACTTGAGAAATCACACCCATTCATTGCCATGTAAACAACCTTTTCTTCATCATTAGGTATTTTGGTGAAGTGAATGATTAGAACATAAGCAAGGGCATTTGTTCAAGATGCTCCAGAAAGAGCTGTGCTCTGTTCTCTTCTTTGCTGCCTATGTTAGCACTGAGCTGCCAAAAATGAAAGACTACTAGGAAAAGTGTTACTTTTAGTCTAAATTCGTAAATGATGTTTGAAATAGCCTGGTAAATGAAAAGGTGCTCTTTTAAATGATGGCATCTTAAGGGAAAAAGTCAGCTTGGAAGAGGTTTTGAGACAGTTGCTTCTGGAAAAAAAAAATAAAAAATTGGAAGCATCTAAGGTCTTTAACCATCCCATCTTGAAGATTGATTCAAAACACAGTTCCTTCATCTAGGAAGAACAGAGGACCATAGATGGCAACCCATTTGAAAATGGAGTTCTATTTCTTTCTGGTTGGGATTACCGGACATCATTTCTTGTGAAGTCGAGGGACTGCAGTTAGCTCTGCACTAATTTCCTTCCCTGAAATTCATCTGCATTTGCTCCTTTGTCTGCAGTCCCCATTTCTTAGTATGCATATGCTGGAATTCATCAAGTTCGAGGGTTTGGAGGAAATGGTTCAAAAGAGTAGGCCTCAGGCAGAAGTTTTGCTAGCATCGCAAATACAGCAAAAAAGTTTCCTAAGCAGTAGAGCATAGGTGACAAATAACAATAGATCTCTGTAGAACTGGCTTATGGATTGCAACAAGGTTATTTAATGTTTCTCTTTAGAAGGTTAGTATGAACGGATTTCTGTTCTTTGTCTCTTATGAACCAGTCTTTGTTTTACCTACCATCATGTGTGTTTCATATGATTGGATTGAATTCTTGTCAATATGTGTTGCTCTAGGCGTGATTGGCTGAAATCTAGGCCGAGATGGTTTTATGCTATGCTGTAATGTCACCCCCCCTTGGCATTCCCTGTGGATCAGTGAGCTGTTAACATCCTGTCTCCATGGTCTAACAATATGCTGAGACTGATGTGCTGAATAAACAGCTCATGTCACTGGTCCGGATGTCCCGTCTCCCTTTGTGATTGTATATAGTTTTGCCGGCGGCGTGCATAGATGGTATACTCCATCGATGCATGATTAACAGATGCACAGATTAATGTGCCTTTTGCTGCTATCTTCTTTTGCTGCTCCATTTTGCTTGCTTTGTTCTTGCTTTCTGTCAAAGAAATGCTAGCAAAAGCCCTCCTCAAGTCTTGCTGTGAAGACAGAGTGCCAGAAAGGTAGAGAAACTTCAGACATTTCCAAGACCCATGTAGCACGTGTCTTGGTCAATTTCTATGCAGATCCTTTCTTCCAGCAGGACTTTTTTGCACCGTTAGCGAACACTGAACTGAATCCAGTACAAAAGCAGTGGCTAGAGGAACCGTTCTCTTTTCATTTGAATGGTGATAAAAATGCGTATCAAATCAAAGCATTTTAGAGCAGCAGGAAGATTTTCTATGGAGCTAGCAAATCTTAACAAGATGCCTATTCACCAGTTGGGTTCCTTTCGGAATTTACAAGAATTCCCGACAGAAAACACATCTTAGTAAACTACCAGTCTAAATCACAATATCTAGAAAGGTGACATGAAAAAGAGCAAGAGGAAGAAATCAAAAAAGAAAACCAGAAATAAGGCACAACCTCTCTTCCTTTTCTGCTTACTACAGTACCTTAGAAGTACCTTCAAGTTTCCTAACAGTCACATCAGTAGAAAACTGTGCCAGGAACAATTGTGGAAAACTGTGGAAAACCCTTCTATCGCAAGAGAAACATAGAGTTTGCTTTCACAACCATTAAATCTGCATGCAATGCGTACGGTAAGGGTATGTTTTGTATATTCAAGAACAACTGAAAACTATTTCTGAATTGAAGGGACTGCTTTTTGTTTGTTATGAATGACTTGGCTAAATATGGCGCATGTTAAAATACTGCAGACATGTGGTTCATTTTAGAGATGCCAACTGCAAAGGAGGGAAGCATTTTGTGTGCTTAAGTATTGGAGAGTGCTTTTGTTACTTCTTTAGAAGGTTAGAATATGCCTAAAAGATGCTAGCTGGGGACTTGCAATTAATGAATTATTTGCTGTAAGTAGGTCAAATGACATTAGCTTTCAAAAAGGAAAAGTAGTCTTATTCCACGTGCCAATTCAAAAGTAGATTAATAAGCCTTAAGCAGAAGATGGATATGAAGAGGGATATGACATCAAAGGTTAAGCAACAGTGCTGACAGCAAAAGGCTTACCTGCTTCAGATACAGGAGACAAAATGCTATTTTGACACAAACCTTGCTCTTCAGACGACAGTAAAATTCTGAGTGACAGCAAAATTTACTCAGTCATGACAGTAAAATTTGCTCACATCAAAATGTGCTAATCAATTCTTAGTGTAAGCTAAGCACCTTAAGCAAAGGGTAGTTCAAGCATAACTGGTATTTGATGGCAAAAAAGGCAACTTGGCCTGCGTTTCTCACTTCTACTCCATTAAAAAGCTTACTCTGTCTCAGATTCCTTTGGAGGGATACCAACGCAAGCCGCGAAACTGCATGAAAATGATGATTTAAAGAAAGATAGATTAGAAAAATGGAATAATGGTTCATGTTCTTTTCCTTCCAACTGCTTTGTTTGCCCTTTGAAATTTTTGAAGTCCTTTCTGGTGTCACCATGGTTGCTCTGCAGCAAGTGTTCGGCTGTAAGCTGTCCATATTGCCAGCTTCTGGACTGCCTTCAGAAAACTTCCCACTGGCTTTGTATAGAAATCACAAGCAGTAGAGATGACAAAGACTGCAGAAACCTTCTCATCTCCTTCTAGAGCAAGACCATGTCTTTGACCCACTCTTAACTAGACAACTTTCATCAGTCATGAGGGAGTCTCATCTTCAAGAGCTAAGCAGTGACAGCTGTAAATGACAAAAAGCAGACTGAAATTCTCTTGGGACTCCAGCAGAGAGCAATGAAGGAGGTTGAATTCACCTTCTTGGGAAGTTCTAAAATGCACGTTAACTTGAGCACGGGAGCTAAGCCATCGTAACCTTTGTTGAGTATGTCTGCGTAGACAGAGTTTCCATCACTGCAGAAGGAATGTTATTTAACCCACATTATCATCTCTAGCTGCTAAGCTGCACTTATTGCAAAGTATCTGCAACGTATTTTACAGGGTGGGCTTTTATGTGTAATCCCTGAGTAATATTGCAAAGAGAAGTACTTGGGATGGGGGAGGGGGGGGAACCCCAACTCTTAGGTTTTTCAAATAATGGTTCCATTTGAAAGTCAAAAAAGATGTCAAACCTTTCTTTCCTAGACGTATTAGCAGCACAAACTGTACCAGAATTTATGACCCGTAACTGTACCGTGGACACTCTTTCTCTGGACTATTCCTTAAGAAACAAAGCCCTCACTAGAAATAAAACAAAATTAGCCAAAGCATTGGCCTGGATTAGTTCCAAGGCTCTGTACTAAAGGCCAAACACGTGTAATAATAGTAACAAGTGGACTAAAAGTGAAATCAATAGAGCATTACTCAGTTCAAAGACATCTTATGTCCTAATGTTCTCACAGAAGACTATAAAAACCTGTCTATTTTTGTGGGTTTGTTTTATCCATTTAGCTGTACCTTCTACTTCTCTCCACTGTCTGAGAACATTGATGATAAGGTTGGATGACTTGATGTAAACTTCTAGAAGTAAAGAAAGAGAAGCCAGTAAAGAAAGGCAAATTTGTTAATTGCAGGTGGAAAGAGGGAGGCCAACAAAAGAAAACAAAAGAACAGTAATAATGAAATGCTCCCCTGTCTTCTGTGAAAAGTAAAGGCACAGACAAGAAAGAACAAGTGCAAAATTCTCACTAGAGAAACGCACTTTACCTGACTAAAGTATTTTGTGGTACATTTCTTGCTGTTTTCTCATGCCAAACCTATTAACCATTGAAGGTGTCCCTTTCCTCTTTCTGGAATACAGCTAGGAAGATGGCTGTGTCATTGATGACAAGCTGCTATTCTCAGAGGTGTCCAGCTGGAAGTCCTAGATCAATTGATTTGCTCTGTCACTTTGATGTGGCATGACTTACAGTTTCAGCACCTGAACTTGCCAGCCCTACAATTCTTTGCCCCTTGAATGGTTAGATAGGCTCCTTGGCAACTGACATTTGTAAGGACATGAAACTATGCAGAATTTGCACCATGAGATGATGCCAAATGAGTCACGCTGGTAGATGAACTAGGGCATGCAAGGCAGAGAGAGGGAAATGAGAGCACAAGAAGAGAGTACACAAGAAGAGAGTACAATCTCCTTTTTTCTGAAACACTGTAGAGATCAAAGTGAACACAAATCCTCCTAGGGGTAGTTCTTGCAAAAGACTAAGAGTTCTTTTTGTGTTCACAGGCCTGGAATGGTTGGCTTTGGATCACAGCAAAATGCAGATGACAAAACGAGGCCTTGAAGTCACATCCAGTATGAAGCAGTATGAAAGAGGAAAGCAGCTGAGAGCGTCAACTCTGCTAAGTAGTCTCAGTATTCTTCTTGACATTAGCAGAAATTTGAAATGAGTCTCTGAAAATGACAAAGGAGGCAGAAGTAAAGGGAGTGATGACTCCTCTGGCATAGTGTCTCCTAACAGGGATCTTCAAAGTGTAAAGATTGGATCATCCTTTCAACTGAAGGAAGGTATGAAAACAACAGGAAGGAACTGGCATCAAATGCTAGAAAGACTCTGGGCAGTGTACTTCTAGACAGAAAGGCCACTGATGGAAAACCAACTCAACTGGCACCCATGCAGCAGCATTGTACTAAAGCCAGAAATGTGCAGCGCTTCACTCTCTGCCATTCCATTCAGATGCACACAGCAGCTCTGCACCATTCCTACTGATCATCTCCTTGGCAAACTGGGAGTGAGGGTCCGTGGTGATGCAGAGTCCCCAGACAGATGCAAAGGAGAGCTGCTTTCTTGCAAAAACCAGGCTTTTGAAACACTCAGGCCTTTATCAGTTCCATAGCTTTAGGCCATAACCAAAACAATTCAACCAACCACCATGCACCACACTGTGAACACACGACAGTTCTAGAACTTGTTGATCTACCTCTAATTCAGCTGCCTCACCTTCCCACCGTCCTTTTCTACTTAGCCAAAGTAATGGGCCTCAGCCCAAGGCCTTCCTTTTGTAAGCTTCTAGCTAGATGCAGCAGCAAACCACTACTTTCTTCTGGGCCAAGACTTTAGGTAGACGATTTGCATCTGCCCTTCCAGTGAAACCTAATGGGAAGACAAAAGCCTCTCAGAGATGTTCAGTCATTCCATTTTCTAGACAGGCCAAATCAAAAGAAAAGCAAGCTATGGGATTGTGTACTTGCTCTTACAAAACACCTGCTGCCCTCTGACAATCAACTAGCAGAAAACCAGCAAAACTGAGACTTGAGGCAAACAACCCTTGGAAGGGAATCATGATGTGATCAATAAAGACAACACATTTCCAGGCTACCGAGATATTGGAAATGTCAGCAAAGGCTTGAGAGCAAAGGCTGAACTAATGGGGAAAGGGTAAAAGAATCCCAAGAAAAACATGACCAAAGGTTAAAACAATTCCAAGAAAAACATAGGCAACTGACCTGTTGAAGCCTTCAGGAAATCAGTGGCTGCTGATTTATATAGGCCATTCAAGTTAATTGACCCGTGCACTTTCCACTCCTTTTTCGGCACCTTTGGCACCATAGGGTGAATTGTGACCATGGAATCACAATTCCTTGGATTCTGTTCTGAACTTTAGGAGAGAAGTGCAGCAGCTGAAGTACCTATTACTGATGTGATACCCAGGAACACCGAGTTGACACATTTCATTCTTGTCCAATCACAACAAGCAAGACTAAGAGGATAAGGCTGGCTACTTTTCATGACTCTTTTCTAGTTTTACAGCCTGCTCTGATTCCGGTGAAACTTTTTCATTAGCTTCTCTCTAAAAGGAGAAAGTCCAGTTCAATGTCCCGCCCTACTGCTACAGGTATGCCATTTGGTTTGTTGAGCCTGAATATTGAATTGGAAGGTACGGAGCTCCCCGGAGCTAAGCGCCGCTCCTGGGCGTCTTTCGGCAGAAGCCGCGCTCCGCAGAGCTCTGTGAGCGGCAGAATCGTCTTTGCCCGAAGAAGCCGCTTCTTCGCCTCCGGGAGCCGGAGAGAGTGGCAGCTTCGGAAAGGTGAAGAAGGAAGCTGTACAACACTGGGATTGTGTGCGCAGCTTGCAAACTGATAGAAAACAGTACCTTACCACTCTCCTGCCTCTTCCAAACACATGAGTAGTCGATTGGAAGCTGTTTTGGACAACTTTCTTTCTCTTCTTGTAAAACATTCGGCAGACCTCCGTGCAACTTCTAGAACACGATGGGAGATATTTTCTGTGCTGGCACAATTTCTCCTTGCCAGACATAGTGGAAAAGCTTTTTGCCAAGATGTAGACGAGAAGAGACGCTAAAGACGAAGGTACGATGCTCTGTGGAGCTAAGCGCCGCTCCCATGCGTCTTTCGGCAGAAGCCGCGCTCCGCAGAGCACCGTGAGCGGCACAATCATCTTTGCACGAAGAAGCCGCTTCTTCGCCTCCGGGAGCCGGAGAGAGCGGCAGCTTCGGAAAGGTGAAGAAGGAAGCTGTTCAACACTGGGATTGTGTGCGCAGCTTGCCAACAGATAGAAAACAGCACCTTACTACTCTCCTGCCTTTTCCAATCACATGAGCATTCAATTGGAAGCTGTTTTGGACAACTTTCTTTCTCTTCTTGCAAAACACTATGCAGACCTCTGTGCAACTTCTAGAACACGATGGGAGATGTTTTCTGTGCTGGCACAGTTTCTCCTTGCCAGACACTGGGCTGGGGAGCTTCTTCCCAGCTCCCTGGAAAAGGGGTGGGAGAGGAATTCCATGAGAAATCCAACCTCCAGCTTCCACCCATTGAATCCAAAGCTTTTCCCATGATAACCTTCCCATGGAATAAAGGAACAAGAGGCTCTTCCATCCTGTAGTGGGAAATGCCAGAACCTCCTGCTCTGGGTAGAGCCCCTTCCACATTCCCAAAAGAAGGGATTTATCAGAGGAAGCTGCTCCTGGAATGCTGCTGGGAATGGCTTTCTTCAATTTCCCATCCAGCTCTAAAGCTGCCAGAATCAAAGGCAAGGGGGCAGGGGGGACCCTCAGGTGCTGGCTGCCCCTGGGGCTGGGCAGAGCAGGGCTGGGCAATGGCCATCCCTGTGCAGTGGGGCTGGGCCATGGCTGGGCCCCACCCTTGGATGGCCACCCCAACAACATCAGCCACTCCACAATACACATCAGTGTCCCAACAACATCACAATATTTAATCAACAATATAATCAATAATGTCATATCAATTCGTATAATGTCCAGTGAAATTCAACTTCTATTAACTTGTTTCTCACAATACATACCAGTAAAGAACTGTTATTCCTGTTCCCACATCTTTACCTAAAAGCCACATAATTTCAAAGCTATAACAGGTCAGAGAGAAGGGGGTCGTATTTTCCATTGCAAGGGAGGTTCCCACCTTGTTCAGCTTCCTTGAAAGAGCTGAACAAAGAAACAACATTTCTGCCAGTTTAACCAAAGAGCTGCATTTTTGTCCCAGGAGCAGGGAACCAGCTCCTGGAGCTTCACAGCTCCTGTGCCCCCTTGGAACTGGGACAGGCACCAGTGAGCCACTTTAATGGGTGCACCGGGAGGGGGATTGCAGAGCTACTAAGCACATGGGGGTTAAGGGGAACAAATCTGATTTGCATTTATGTCTCAACATATGTTACACATGAGGTGAAAAATGACTCTGTGGGTTGTACATGTGCTGGGGACCCTGTCCCTGGCGAGGCTTCAAACAACAGAGAATTGGGACAGAAAGCTGCAGTGATCGGGCTGTGAGTGACCCCTACTGGCTGGTGGGACAGATGCCTGGGAAAAAATGCCCGGGAAAATCAGGCTCTGGAAGGACTCTTTGCAAATAAAAGCATCAAACTGTGACACAACAGGAGCGTTTTGCTATGGGTTTCTTGGAGGGATCAGGGGCTCGCTCGGAGGGTCAGATTCGCCCTCCTCCCCCATGGGATTCACATTCTCTGAACCTGGGAGAAGCAAAGAATGATCCAAACAATTCTTATCTCATTTACTGCTCTTGTGTTGTTCACAAATGGAATGCATTGTGGAAGATTGTTTACCTGAAGGGAATTTGTCATTGGATTCTGGTGTGAGTGTTTTGATTCACTGAACAGTTGAATCCAGGTGTGTGTGTGTTTGTGGGGACTGTCGGCTGAAAGTCATCAGATTGTGTGCAGTGTAGTGAAGTTAAGTGCTTGGCAGATTCAGTTTAGATGTAATGTAATATAATATAGATTAATATAGTACAATAAAGTAATTTATTAGCCTTCTGATAGGATGGAGTCAGATGCATCATCTCTCCCAGACATTGGAAAAAAATATCACCGATACTTCCCCGCTGCCTTTTCCTCCCTGGTCCTTCTTCCCTCTCCGCACCCGTTCTTCCCTGCTTCGCTGCTTCCCCGAGGCAGCTCACTCCTGCTCATCCTGGACATTCCTTCTTTTCTTTCCCTGATGGAGCGGATGCTGCCTGCACCCACACGCCCTCTCTGCCGCCTTTCCCATGCTGCCCACAGCACCGAGCCTGCTGCACCTGCCCACTGCAGCCCCAGAACGCGGCAGCCAGCCCAGAGCCACCAGTGCCGCAGAACCAGCCCGCAGCCAGCCCGCAGCAGCCAGCCTGCAGCCATCGCTCGCCCATGCCAGAGACACGCAGGTGCCCTCCTTGGAAATCACGCCCAGCCACTCACAAAAGCCATGTGGGCTCGCCCTGGCTTGCAGCACACACACTCCATCTGCCGAGCTGATGCCCACAGAGCGCCCGGGCTTCTTGTGGTAACGCTGTCCCTGTCTTCTGTTTCTCTCTCTATCCTTTTCCCTTTCTACTCCCTTCTCTCCCCCTTCAGTACGAATGTTTATCCTCCTTTATCAAAAGACAGTTCTCAGATATAATATTGCTTTGTTTGTGCTTCATTTTCATCTGAGAAACCTTTCAGCAAGAATCCTCCCCGACTCCGCCTTTTATAGCGGGATGGGACAGGGGTAGTGGGAGGGGGAATGGGGAAGCCCTGGGTGCACTGCAAGCACTGTGGGGAGAGAATGGGGCAGTCCCTGAGGGTACTTGGGCACTTGGATGGGGCTGGGGAGCCCCTGCAGGGACAAGCAAAGGGATGGGGGAGCCCTTGGGGGTACAGGGAGAGAAAATGGGGAGCACAGGGTGCCCTGTGTAGCCTTCCCCTGAGCCATGACCACCTCCCTTGGAAGGATGGGCAACCACAGGAGCCACGGAGGGAGCACCCGCAGTGTCACCCAGTGCCTCCCGCTTCCCAGAGCATCACAACTTTTGGTGTAGATTGTCATAGATGTTGCTGGGTTCCAACAGGTGCCTTTGCAGCTCCATGTACATTGCCTGAGGATCCTCCACTGGGGGTGCCAGGGGGTCTGGGGGGGCCTTGTGGGAATAGGGGGGTGTGTGGAAGGGGATGGGAGGTGCTGGGTGTTTGGGTAAAAGGTGTATCATGGCTTGAGGCTGCACTCACCTTTCCTGGTGCTTTCTGGCATCTGCAATAGAAAACTGGAGGGGTGTTTTTGGAGACCCAGGGGCCCCCATCCACCCTTGGAAATGCTGAACCACCACCGGACATACAATTCTCCTCAGGGCCCCCCAGTATCCCTGATGCCCCCCCAGTTCCCTGAACCACTTCACTTGCACCAAGACCCTGAGCCCCCAGAACCCCAAGCCTGTCTGGGAGGGGGACCCCTGATAGAACCCCCAACATCCCTGCAGGACCCTCCAACAGCTCCCCAGGGCTCTGAGCCATGGTCACTGGGGGCTCAGCCTTCCCAACTCAGGGGCTGTGGGTGCTGCCCTAGGGCTCTCCTTCTCTGGGGGCCTTCTCACCTCTCTCCATGTCCCCTGTCCCCCCCACTGTCACCCACCCACACGGTGCCACAGGTCCCAGGCCACAATGACACCAATGAGGAGGAGCAGGAACGAAAGGGCCCCAATGACCCCTGCAGCCACTGCAAGAAACGGAGAGTGACACATCAGGGTCACCAATCAACCCAGGGGTCCTGCACTCCCTGGTGACCCTGAGTGACCCCACCTGTGACCCAGGGTGAGCCAGGTGTCACTTCCACAGGGCCAACACTGGGCTGAGTGCCTGGAACATGTGGTGCCCGTCTTGTCCCAGCTGGTTGGTGTCCATACACTGGTAGGTGCCCGAATGTCCCACATCGATGTCCCTGAGCTCAAGGAGGGGACCCTGGGCCACTTCCTGGCCGTTGTGCAGCCAGGTGAAGGTGACAGGGGCTGAGCAGGTAGGCAGGTACCCTGCCCTGAGCAGCGCAAGGTCACGGGATCATCTGCAAGCACCTGGTGTGAACAGGGGACCAGGGGTGATGGTGGCATTGGCCACGGGCACTGCAGGGACACAGACGGGGCTGGCACCGGGTGAGGTGGGATGAAGGTACCGTGGGTGGGGTCACTCCCAGCCCGAGGGTCTCGCTCACCCAGGACGGTGACATTCAGGGAGTCACTCTCAGCCACGCTCTCTCTATTGCTGACCCGGCACTGGTACTGGCCGCTTTCATTGTCCCCAACGTTTCCCAGCTCCAGGTGGGGACCAGTGCCCAGTAGTGCCCCAATCCCTCCCGGTGCCAGGAGAATGACAGAGGACTTGTCCCCGAGGTAACCGTGCAGCTCAACACCAGGCTGTCCCCCAGCATCACCTGTCCTGTGGGGGGCTGCACTGACAGGGACACCCCCAAGAGTGGAAACCCTGTGGATGGACACAGAAGCGATTGGGAACCCAGGAAGGGTGGGAGACACTGGAGGGAAAGGAAGGGATTAGAGGAGAGCAGAGAGGATCCCAGTGAGCAGGGACCATGGGACGTATGTTGGGACCTGGGGAAAATGGTGAGATCCCATGGAAAGGTGGAGAGACCCAGGCAGGGATGGGGAACCACAAGAGAGACTGAGGAGACTCAGGGAATGATATGGGGTTTCGAGATAGGCCGGAGACCCATGGAGAGAAGGGAGAGCAGAGGGTTCAACAGGGACCATGGAAAGGGTGGGGAATCCAGGGAGGGATGGGGAGGACACAGAGAGGGTTGAGGGATGAGGAGGGGGAACTGGGCAGTCATGGGGGGAAAGCAAGAGGGACTTGGGAAATTTTGTGTGACCCAGGGGGGAGTATAGGGAGGGATGAAGGATTCAGGCCGTGGTAGGAAATCCTTGGAGGATGTCGGGCTACCCTGTCCCCATCCTTGCACTCACTGTGCACTGTCATTGTCACCATCTTTGACACGCTCCACTTTGACACCACATCACTCACCTGGCCCTCAGAGTGGTAGTTGCCAGTGTGGTGCAGCTGCAGAGGGGAGAGGAACAGTTCGGTGCCATTGTGGAGCCCCTCCAACTTCTTCCCATCATGGTAAAATGACACCGAGGTGACCGTGTTGTTCCGCTAGCTCCGGCAGCGCAGTGTCACTGTGTCCCCCTCCAGCAGCGTCTGTGCTGGCACCTGCAGCACCAGCCCGTCTAGGGGACAGAGGGATCCTGTCATAACTGATGGCACCAGGACCCCCCCATTAGGTGCACCAGTTGTCCCCAATTCTAACAAAGGGTTCCGCCACACTGGATGCTCTGGGATGTCCCCAGAGCAGGGGACAGGCTCTGGCCACACAGGAGGTGACCCATGGAGCGAAGCCCACCCAGAGCCCTCGGGGTCCCTGCAGGTGCCAGCCTGGGGACAACTGAAACCCCCTCACCATCTAACACTCTCACAGCAAGGCTACACCCAGTGCTGGGTCTGTCAAACTTGTATGTGCCACTCTTGGTGACAGTGAGGCTGTCAGGCATCTGCTGCCCCCAACACCGTCCGTCCTTGTACCAGGTGGTGGCACTGGCTGTCCCTGAGCCCTGGCAGATCAGTGTCACCCTGTCCCACCACACTGCTGGCCTCCAGGGGGGCTCCACGAGGATCTGGGTGGTCTGGGCACCTGTGGGTGACAGGGGACACCAGCCTGCCAGGGCCATCATGGGGCTGGAGACAGTGGGGTGGGGCCATGGCATCCCCTGATGACTTACCAGCGAGGCCAAGGGTCTGGGCTGGGAGGGAGAGGGGACAGGACTCACTGGGGGTGCCCTGCAGGGAAAGCAGCACAGGGGCAAGGGGTGTGGGTGCTGTCCCCGAAAACTGTCCCTGTGGGGACAGTAGTTCTTGCGGAAAATGTGTCTGGGTGGTCCCTAAAAAATTAGGAGTGGCACGGGACATGTCTGTGTCAAAGCCACCTGTGTACCACATCTGTGTGGCACAGAAACCTTGGGAACAGGGACACTGAGGCCACCCTGGGCTGAGGCAGAACATGGGGACACTGTGGACACCCTGGGCACAAGGACACCACGGACACAGCCCATGCTGGCCCAGGTCACCCCCACCAGCTCATGATCCCATCCCCATGGCCACATTCTCATGGTTCTTGTCTCTTTCTGTCCCTGCATCCCAGTTCCCTTGTCCCTATGCCCAGAGCTCCCTGAGCCCAAAGGTGCCAGTCCCCACATTCCTGTCCCCACATGCACATCCCCAAATTCCTGCCCCCTGTTCCGGTCCCCAAAGCCACCCTACATCCCCAGTCACACCGAGATCCACTCTGGGTTACATGGACTGGCACTGCTGGCACTGCGGACTTCAGAGGACCCCACAGCTCCCCTGTGCCTCCTCCCCTCCCCATCCCCGGGGTGTCAGGCCCGTGCCCCGGGCACTCACCCCACAGGAGCAGCGCCACCTTCGGGCCATCCCGCTGTCCCCAGCCATGTGCACTGGCTGTCACTCGCTGCTGTGGCCACCACTCCCCTAGCTGGCGGCTCTTCGAATGAGGGGAAGGAAGCGAGATCACGTCCGTCCCCACATGTAGGTGGCCCTTGGTGGGGGCATGGTGGTCACAATTGGGCACAGGCTGGGGACAAGATTGGGTGGCACATGGTGGGAAATGGGGTACTCACGAGTGGGGAGCTCAGGGGGTTTAGGGACCTGAGGATGGGTGTCCAGGGGAATGGGGGATCACAGGGATGGGGTCCCTGGGAATGGGGGTCCGGAAGAGGGGGAAATCACTGGAGATTGAGGTGCCATGGGAATGGAGGTTCCTTTTGATGTTTACTTACTTGCTACTTCTTAATGTGTTCTTCTCATACAGATCAGATACCGCACCAGTATATTAAATCTACATTAGCTATTTAACAAAATTATCTGAGTTATTCTCACCATTGTCACTTAGTTACACAAATAAAGGCATTAGCTACTTCTGCAACAGTTAATGTTATAACACACAGTACATTGTCTCTTTCTTGATATTTTGTGAGAGCCGAAACTATAATATAATAATCACACTGAACTGTATATATTCTACACAGGGATTAGGGTTAAAAGGTGACAAATAGTAGTGTATCAAAAGCAATTAAAAATAGATTACAAACTGTACTTTATCAAAATAATTGGGGGAAACCAATATACTGAATGCCAATAACTACATAGTTATTTATAACAGGGAGAAGGTGTATGGAAGGGTTTATTTGACTTCTTATCCTGCTCTGATTTTGACAGCAATAAATTCAATCCATATCTCTAATTCCCAGGCAGTTTTACCCGTGACAGGATTTGATGAGTTATCTCTCCTGGTCCTTGTCTCAATCCAGGAAACCTTTGCTCAATTTTCTCTCCTCATCCAGGTGTGCAGGGCAGTTAGAGAGCGGCTGTGGTGGGTGCAGGGCATCCAGCCACTGTCCATCCACAGCAAGGCAGGGAGGAGGAGGAGGGTCCAGGACAGGCTGTGGAGCAGATTGGTGTGGGATTTGCAGTAGTTTTGTGGTTCTCTCAGTCCCTTGGGGACAGGGACAACATGATGAATTGTGGCATTTCTGGACTGATTCCTTCACAGATGCCCCTGCAAAGGGCAGGGTCCAGCCAGCCCAGCTCTGAAAACCATCAAAGCCCTCTCAGAACCACTGCTTGGGCTCCCTTTGGGTTTTGTGCTTCTTGCAGAGCTGAGCAAACCACAGGCAGTCCCTTTTCCCCCACAGAATTCTCACCTCTGCAGCAGCTCTAAAGCTGCCAGAATCAAAGCCAAGGGGGCAGGAGAGACACTCAGGTGCTGGCTGCCACCTGGGGCTGGCCAGAGCAGGGCTGGGCAATGGCCATCCCTGTGCAGTGGGGCTGGGCCACGGCTGGGCCCCACCCTTGGATGGCCACTGGTTTCAAGGAGCAGGAGTTTGGGAGCTCCTTCCTGCCCAGGGCTCCATTCCCCAGCTGCTCTTGCTGGCTCAGATCCTGCAGGGGATGAGAAAGAATGGAGAAATCTGGACCCCTCCGGAGCTGCCATGCACCAGGACAGGACCTCCTTGTCCAGCATTTGTCCCCCCTGGGATAGGATGCCCCCAGGACAGGAACCCGCTAGTTGTGTCCCCTAAGGACAGAACCCTTCCCCCCTTATGAAAAATGTGTCAAACGGCCTTTTCCTTCTTCTGCAGGAGAGAGAAAGTGAAAGTATTGGGGGGGCACAGCTGGACACCCCACTGCTCCACAGCCTCCTCAGCCCTCCCTGCAGACCCCTCACCCCTGCTTCCCCCACCCTGGTCTTCCCCCAGTCTGTTCCCTGCTCAGGTGTGCCTGAAGACCATCAAGGCACAAACTGAGGGCTTGTGAAATTGAGGGATAAAATGATGGAAAAGGAACAAAGAGAGGGAAAAATCACTTGAGGCTGGAGGGCACAGACCCAGAGCGGGTCAGAATCTGTCTGGGGTGACCCCCTGGCCGCCGGCACCTTGCAGGGGCTGTGCCGGCTCTGGGTCACCCCAAAATCTGAAGCACCAAGGAAGGAGTTGCAACCTATGGGCTCACCCAGACACTGCCCATCCCTGGAGCCCCCATTCCCCCAGGAACCGAAACATGAGACCTCCATTCCTTATGTCCCACTCTCTCTGCAGCCCCCATCCTAATACTGACATTCCCAAGAACCTCCATGGCACTGCACCCCATTCCCGAGGAACACTCTCCCGTTCATTCCATCCCCTGATATCCTCCTAGGAACCACCATTCCCCTATCCCATGAACTCAAATCCCTGGAGCCCACATTCCTTTGGGACTCCCATCCCTGAGTCACCCCAGCTATTGGGACGCTCATTCCCATGGCACCCCCATCGCCAGATATTCCCCCTCCTCACTATCCCCATTTCCCAGTGACCACATTCCTGCCTCCCCAAACCTATCAAGCCCCCCACTCCTGGGAACCCCATGTTCCACTATGTTCGACCCACCCGTATCCCCAGCCTGTCCCCACCCTGCCCCCACCAAGGGCCACCTACGCATGAGGTCGAGACCTGACCTTGCTTCTTTCCTCTTCATCCGAAGAGCCACCAGCCAGGGCAGCGGTGGCCACAGCAGCGAGTGACAGCCAGTGCACATGGCTGGGGACAGCAGGATGGCCAGGAAGGTGGCGCTGTTCCTGTGGGGTGAGTGCCCCGGGCATGGGCCTGACACCCCGGGGATGGGGAGGGGGCACAGGGGGGCTATGGGGTCCTCTGAGGTCCCCAAATGCCAGCAGAGCCAGTCTGTGTTACCCACAGTGGACCTTGGTGGGACTGGGGATGTAGGTTGACTTTGGGGACAGACAGAGGGGGCAGGAATTTGGGGATGTGCATGTGGGGACAGGAATGTGGGGACTGGTACCTTTGGGCTCAGGGAGCTCTGGGCATAGGGACAAGGGAACTGGGATGCAGGGACAGAAAGAGACAAGAACCATGAGGATGTGGCCATGGGGATGGGATCATGGGGATGGGATCATGAGCTGGTGGGGGTGACCTGGGCCAACATGGGCTGTGTCCGTGGTGTCCTTGTGCCCAGGGTGTCCACAGTGTCCCCATGTTCTGCCTCAGCCCAGGGTGGCCTCAGTGTCCCTGTTCCCAAGATGTCTGTGCCACAGGGATGTGGGGAATGGGTGGCTGTGACACAGACATGTCCCCCTGCCCCTCAAAACCTTTTTGGGGCCACCAACACACTTTCCTACAAGAACTTCTGTCCCCATAGGGACAGTTTGGGGACAGCACCCACACCCTGTACCCTTGTGCCACCGTCCCCATGGTGCCACCCCCACCAAGCATTGTCTCTTCTCCCTTCCAGCCCAGAACCTCGGCCTCCCTGGTGAGTCCTCAGGGGATGCCACGGCCCCACCCCATTGTCCCCAGCCCCACAGTGGCCCTGGCAGGCTGGTGTCCCCTGTCACCCACAGGTGCCCAGCCCACCCTGCTCCTCGTGGAGCCCCCCTGGAGGCCGACGGTGCTGTGGGACAGGGTGACACTGACTTGCCAGGGCTCGGGGACAGCTGGTGCCACCACCTGGTACAAGGACAGGCAGCACTGGGGGCAGGAGAGACGCCACCACCTCAGTGTCACTGAGAGAGGCACCTACACTTTTGACAGTCACAGAACTGGGTGCAGCCCTCCCGTGACAGTCTTAGATGGTGAGGGGAGATCTTAAATGAGAGGTCAGGGTGGACTCCACTCCATGGATGGCCTCACATCCCTCGTGTGGCAAGAGCCTGTGCCCTGTACACAGCAACATCCCAGTGCACTTCAGAGCACCCCAGAGCACCTGGATGTCCTCAGTGCTATGGGCAGCCACCTCAGACCAGTCTCATCAGTGAGATGTGACCTTCCTGTCCCAAAGACCCACTGGTGCTGCAGGTGCCAGCGCAGGCACTGCTGGAGGGGGACATCTTGACACTGCGCTGCCGGTGCCGGCAGAACAACCATCTCACCAGGGTGCGATTTTACCGGGAGGAGAAGGATCTCAGGGGGTCCCTCAGAGGGACCATGCTGTCACTGTCCCACTTGCAGCTGCACCACTGTGGTCGCTACAGATGTGAAGGCTTGGTGGGGTCCTGGCAGTCACAGTCAGAACCAGTGACAATGACAGAGCACGGTGAACAGCCCCACAGCTGGAACTCCAATCTCCTGACACCTCCAAACCCACTTCCCTGTGCAGTCAGAGTCACAGTCCTCACCTCCCCTCTCCTTCCCAGAGCTCTTCTCGGTGCCAGTGCTGGAGGGTCCCCCCGAGCTCACTATGGGGTCCCCCCTCAGCACCCCCAGCCTCCTGTGGCCCCAAGCCTGCCTCCTGCATGTGTTCTACCAGGACAGGCAGGTGGTGGGGGGCCCGCAGGGGTCCTCACAGCTGCTGGTGCCTGCCGTGGGGGTCTCCCATTTGGGGAATTAGGGCTGTGAGGTGCACTCCCAGGTGGGGTCTGTGCGGAAGAGCAGCACCCAGCTCCGCATCATGGTGTGCAGTGAGTGCAGGGATAGGCATGGGGAGCCCCCACAGATGCCTCAGGCCCGCCACACGGCCTATTGCCCCCAGGCCTCCCTGACACCTGCTCTGGGGTACCCAACCTTTCCCAGATCCCTCCCTGGCTCCCACCATAATTTCTTGGGTTCCTCCCTGGAAGCCCCGGAAGCCCCAGCCCCTACATGGGTACCCCCATCCTTCCCTGGCACCTTTTCTGTGTCCTGCCATTGCTGTCCCGGGTCCCTCCCCAGGTCCACCCATTGCCGGCTCATGTTTCCCTTCATCCCTCATCGGGTCCCCTCACCCCTCCCTGGCTCCCTTCACCCCTCTCTGGGGTCTCCACACATTCCCCAGGTCACAGCATCCCCTCCCTGGGTCCCTGTATCCTTCCTGGTGTTGCCCACCTCCCTCTCCAGGTGTTCCCTCCCTGACCCCCTTATCCTCCCTTGGGGTTCCTTTCTAAGCCCCACCACCCCAATCTTTGCACTCTCTCTTCCTCACTGGAGCTTCCCTGCAACTCCCTGACACTCCCCCAGGTCCCTCACGTCCCCTGGTGTCTCCCTGTCCTGCAGGGGTCCCACCCTTGACGGTGTCCCTGTCAGTGCAGCCCCCCATGGGACAGGTGGCACTCAGGGACTGCCTGGTGCTGAGCTGTGTGGTGGCTGAAGGGACAGGTCCCCTGTCCTTCTCCTGGCACCGGGAGGGCTTGGGGGCATTGCTGGGCACTGGCCCCAGCCTGGAGCTGCACCACATTGGGGACAATGACAGCCGCCAGTACTGGTGTCAGGTCAGTGATGGGGACAGCGTGGCTGAGAGTGACCCCCTGAATGTCACTGTCCTGGGTGAGCGGGACCCTCGGGTTGGGGGGTGACCCCACCCACGGCACTCCCATCCCACCTCGGCCAGTGCCAGCCGCATCTCTGTCCCTGCAGTGCCCATGGCCAATGCCACTATCACCCTCAGGTGCATGCAGGTGACCCCGTGACCCTGCACGTCTCGGTGCAGGTGGGCTCAGCACCTGTCACCTTCACCTGGCTGCACAATGGGCAGGAGGCGGCCCAGGGTCCCGTCCTGGAGCCCAGGGATATCGATGTGGGACAATCAGGCACCTACCAGTGTGTGGCCACCAACCAGCTGGGACAGGACGGGCACCAGGTGTTCCGGGCACTCAGCCCAGAGCTGGCCATGGAGGTGACATCTCGCACACCCTGGGTCACAGGTGGGTGACACAGGTGTGGTCACCAGGGAGTGCAGAGTCCTGGGGGATGGGTGACAATAATGTGTCCCCCTGTGCTTCTTGCAGCGGCTGCAGGGGTTGGTGGAGCCCTTTTATTCCTGCTCCTGCTTATGGGTGTCATTGTGGCCTGGCACTGGCAGTGATAGTGGAGCCCTGGAAAAAGTTAAAGATAGAATCTAAAATGTTAAGCTTTGTGTTTTCCCAGATCAACTGCACCTGCGTAAGCAGTATGATAAGTTATATAGTTGTTAGATGTGATGATTGTTTAGTAATTAAATATAACTATTATATAACCATAAGAAGAATAATGAGAAACTATGTTGGAATTTTAGAGGGGGGCTAAATCTATGTATATAATAGAACAATATAAGTTTAATAATTAACATGAAATTTATATAACGATAGATTATAAAAACTTGATCATTTCGGATATATGGTCGGAATCAGATTTGGGTTGAATATACCCCTGACACCCAGAGCTCTTAATAAAAAGCACCGCATATAATCCCTATGTTATTTTATGTTTTTGAACGCTAACATTTTGGTGACCCCGGATGGGGCCCTTGTGAGTGCTGCTGAGTGAGTTCGCCACTTGATCATGCTCCAGCTGGCACCGAGGGATTCTCGGGGAGCCCATCGGCCACGACCGCTCCCGCCACTCACAACGTCCCCAGGAGAAAGGTAAGGTGCTTTTTTTTTACTTTGGTTTGGTTTTGGATGCCAGCCAAATAAGATGCAGCGAAAGCTATGCTTGGTTGGGCTAAAGGAATTCTTGGTGGTACAAGCCTAGGCCCCGTTCCATAAGACAATCGCGAAAGCGTTGCAGGTTCGGCAATTTGTGGTATATTTGGAATGGAGAAACTTAAAGGGATTTTGGGCAGTAACATCCCTATCCCCCAGACTTCTCCTTTGGGGTGCTTATTAGCACATTGGAAACAGCGCAATTTTGGGAAAGAATTACGTAAAGCTAAGTTGATTGATCATCGTAATTCATGGTGGCCACAATATGCCCTGGAGAACGGCGAAAAATGGCCAAAATATGGTACTCTGCAATATAACACTATTTCACAGTTAATGTCGTTTTGTAAAGAAGAAGGAAAATGGGATGAAGTACCATATGTTGATCTGTTTTTCTATTTACGGGGAAAGCCAGAATGGCAGGATGAATGTGGATGATAAGTGGTTATAATATCTGCAAAGTGTGGGGTTTGTGAGGAACGTTGTTTAGAACACTTGGCATTAAAAGAAAGCCTGAGTAGGGAACACTTGGCATTGTTTAGAACACTTGGCGTTAAAAGAAAGCCTGAGTAGGGAAAATTATACAGATATTGATTTACAAGTAGCTCCAATAGGAACAAAAGAACCTAACCCTACCCCACCTGTTTCACCTGTTTCATCTGTCCCTATCCCACTGCCTGCTCCTCACCCACCTAGTCCTGAAGCCATCTCATGTAGTACACCTTTCCCTCTTTTATCCTCCTCTCCCATCATCACCCGATCCCTCTTCCTTGGAAGATGAGCAAAACCTAACTGTGATAGAAAGGAGAAAGAGGCATGCAAGTGAAAAAGATAGCAATGGTAATGAATCAGTGACCCCAATAGCCCACAGAACACAGAGTCAGTCAAAGCTTGCCCCAGTTGTGGATAGAAAAGGCATAAGCAAACAAAAATGAAAGTGATTGCCCCCTTGTGACAAGGTGTAGGAGTGGAAGGGCCAGTATTTGTAAAAGTGCCTTTTTCCCCGGCAGACTTAGTTATTTGGAAACAGTCAGCCAGAACTTATAGAAAAAATCCTGATAAAATGGCACGCGTAGTAAAAATGGTTATAAAAACTCAAAATCCTCACTGGGATGACATATAAGTAATATTAGATACTCTGATGGATTCTACTGAAAAAGAAATGGTACTTATGGCAGCCAAAGAGAGGGCAAGAGAAGCAATTAGAAATGGGCTAGTAACAGGGAATTTAGATGTGAATTTCCCAATTGAGGATCCAAATTGGGACCCTAATTTATTTTGCGATATGAGGAAATTACGGAAATATCAAGAGTGGATCCAAATAGGAGTTCAGAACGCTGTGCCCATAACTATAAATTGGTCCAAACTATATGAGGTTCGACAGGAAAAGAAGGAATCTCCCACTGTGTTTTTTGAGAGGCTTAAGGAGGTAGCAAGGAAATATACAGACCTCCAAATGGATACAGAGCAAGCAAAGGTTCAGCTCGCTCTCATATTCTTGGGCCAATCACAAGACGACATTCGTAGAAAATTGCAAAAATTAGAAGGGGAAGAACTAAGGAATTTGGATAAGTTACTTGAAGTTGCTTGGAAGGTATATAACAATCTAGAAAAAGAAGCTAGTAAAAGGCAGCAGCAGAATCTATTGGCAGTAATACAAGGAGAAGGGAACCCAAATTTCAGGGGACGTAACAGGAATATCCATGTTAAGAGACCAGTCACGCAAAGGTTAAACCTGAATGAATGTGCCTATTGTAAGCGGGAGGGGCATTGGAAGCGAAATTGTCCAAGCTTGAATAACCAGTTTGACCAGGGCAATCAGTTCCGCAGGTTACCAAGGAGATGGTCCTGGGGGAGTGTACCAGCTGACTAGACGTAGAACCGGTAGAACAAGTTAAGGAACCTGTTGTAAATATACAGTTAGGGCATAAAGACGTCAGATTTCTAATAGATACGGGAGCTACTTTTTCTGTATTGAATGATTTGCAAGGACAAATTGGGGACAAGGAAATGACAGTAGTTGGCGCTACAGGGAAAGACGAAAAACGGCCATTCCTGCAACCCCTAGATTTGTGTTTTGGAAACAAGGTTATAACGCACAAATTTTTATATGTACCTGAGTGTCCAATTCCACTTTTAGGGAGAGATTTGCTAGCAAAACTTGATGCGGTAATAACCTTTGAAAATGGAGAGCTTATAATGAAAATACCTGAATCAAAGACGGGACAGATATTAATGATCAAAGAAAAACCTGTTCCCTCTGTCCCTAGGGAGGTAGAAGATGCAGTGATTCTCTCTGTATGGGAGACAGATGTACCAGAGAAATCTAAATTGGCACAACCAGTGCATGTAGAGTTAAAAGAAGGGGCAAGGGCTGTGCAAGTCAAACAATATCCCATAAAACCAGAAGCACAGCAAGGAATAGTAAAGATTATTGAGAAATTCTTGAAATACCGAATTTTAGAAGAATATGAATCAGAATTTAATACACCAATATTTCCAGTAAAGAAGCCAAATGGTGAATATAGATTAGTGCAGGATTTGGAAGCAATAAATAAAATAACAAAGGACATTTATCCAGTGGTAACAAATCCTTATACATTGATAACATCTGTAAAGGAGATATATAAATGGTTTACTGTAATTGATTTAAAAGATGCCTTTTTCTGCATCCCCCTTGACAAAGAAAGTAGGAAACTGCCTTTGAGTGGGAAAACCTAGGGAGCAAAAGAAAGACCCAGCTCACCTGGACACGACTCCCACAAGGCTACAAGAACAGTCCCACCCTATTCGGAAACCAACTGGCAAAGGAACTGGAGATTTGGACCGAAAATGGGCAAGTACCAAGAGACCAATACTTATTGTTGCAGTATGTTGATAATATACTAATAGCTACAGAAGAAAGAGCAACCTGTATAAAGGTAACCATTGAGATTTTAAATTCACTGGGAATGGGAGGCTATAAAGTATCCAGAGGAAAGGCACAGATTGCGCAACAGACTGTGATTTACCTGGGCTGTGAAATTTTACAAGGGCAATGAAAACTAGGTGCTAACTGTATCCATGCTATTTGTGCTATTCCAGAGCCCCAGAATTTACACGAGCTGTGAGTCTTCCTCGGGATGGCAGGATGGTGTCGCTCGTGGATCATGGACTATGGACTGATTGTGAAACCCCTGTATGAAGCTCAGAAGATGCAGCCATTCACCTGGGACAAACCACAGAAAGAAGCCTTCCTAAAATTAAAGGAAGCACTGACAACTGCTCCAGCATTAGGGTTACCTGATCTGTCTAAAGATTTTCAGCTGTTTGTACATGAAAGGCTGCGCCTAGCACTAGGAGTCCTGGCCCAACGTCTGGGAAGCTGGAAAAGGCCGGTGGGCTACTTTTCCAAACAACTCAACAACATAAGTGCCAGGTGGCCCACATGTCTGCGGGCAGTCGCAGCTACTGTGATCCTGATACAAGAAGGCAGGAAACTTACTATGGGAAGGCACATAGATGTCTATGTACCACACATGGTAACCACTGTCTTAGAAAAAAAGGGGGGCCATTGGCTATGTCCCAGCAGGATGACGAAATTCCAGGTAGTCCTGACTGAGCAGAATGATGTCACATTAAAAACAACTAACCTTTTGAATCCAGCTTTGTTCCTAGGGACCACAACTGAAGAAGGCCCATTAGAACATGACTTTGTAGAAGTAATAGAGTACACCTATTCAGCAAGAGAAGACCTGAAAGACGTCCCACTAGAGCAGCCGGAGTGGGAGCTGTTTACAGATGGGAGCAGCTTCGTGCAAAACGGAACCAGATACGCTGGATATGCGGTAACAGCAGTCAATACAGTAGTGGAGGCAAAGGCATTACCACCAATGGGCATTACATCTGCCCAGAAGGAGAACTGGTTGCTTTAACCAGGGCACTAGAATTAAGTGAAGGGAAAAAGGTAAATATCTGGACTGACTCAAAATATGCTTTTGGAGTGGTGCATGTACACGGAGCACTGTGGAAAGAAAGAGGACTGTTATCTTCTCGGGGTACGCACATTAAACATCAGGATGCAGTCCTGCAATTGATAAAGGCAGTACAAAAACCTGAACAAGTGGCAATCATACACTGCAAAGCACATCAATCAGGAAACTCCAAAATCTGTGAGGGAAATCGGAAGGCAGACTGGGCAGCCCGACAGGTTGCTCGAGAGGTACAAACTACAATGGCATTGATACCTTTGAAGCTTAATGCATCCCAATTCAATTTTCCTCCAAAACCAAAATATTCAGTAGAAGATGAGAGACTGGCATGTTTGCTAAATGCACGAAAGAATTCAGAGGGATGGTAGGTGACTGCACAAGGACAAATAGTGGTCCCCCCTTGATAATGAGAGAAATTCTACAAATTAAACATAACAAATGTCACTGGGGAGCAGAGGCATTGGTAAAATTGCTAAAGCAGAGTTTAATTTCAGTACAGATGTTTACAATGGCAAAAGCAGTAATGTCAAAATGTGATATCTGCTTGAAAAGCAACCCGGTGGCCAGGCGACAGGCACAGCTAGGAAGAATTCGGATAGGAATAGAGCCAGGAGACTATTGGCAGGTAGATTTTGTAGAACTACCAAGAACTCGAGGATACAAATACCTGTTAGTGAGGGTTGACACATTCTCTGGGTGGCCAGAAACCCTTCCCTGTCACACGAACCAAGCAAAGGAAACAGTTAAGTGGTTACTACAGGAGATTATTCCCAGATTCGGGGTACCCCTAGGGGTATCATCAGATAGGGGACCCCATTTCATAGCTACAGTAGTAAGACAGGTAAGTAGATTGCTGGGGATAACTTGGGACCTCCACACACCGTGGAGACCCCAGTCAAGTGGACAGGTAGAGAGGATGAATCAGACACTAAAAAGGCAAATCAGTAAAATATGCCAAGAAGCCAAATTGCAGTGGCCCCAGGCTTTGCCAATAGCACTGTTGAGGATTCGGATAAAGCCTAGGAGTGGGATATCAGTCAGTCCTTATGAGATATTGTATGGGAAACCATATGAATCTCCTGAGCCTAACCCTAATGTACACATCACAGGAAAGCAGGAAGTGTATAATTATGTTCTGTCTCTTGGGAAAACTTTAGCTCGGCTCCGGAGTATCCTCGTGTGGAATAGACCACTGACTCTCGAGAACTCAGTTTATAACATACATCCAGGAGATGAGGTGTACATCAAGAACTGGAATGAGGAACCGCTGAAAGAAAAGTGGAGTGGACCCCATCAGGTACTACTGACCACCTTTACAGCAGTCAAAGTAGCCGGCGTGGACCCCTGGATTCACTATACCCAAGAGAAGAAAGTCCATCCTGGATCACAGGCTGTGTAAACTCTGGAAACAACACAGGCTGCAGATGTGTTTAATTGCTTTTAGAATGCTATCAGTAATTGTGCTAACGTTATGGTCAGTAATATCTTTGGGATGTGGAACACAAAATGATCAACTAACCACTCTTCATTCTAGAATGAAGAGAGAGGTACAAACAGAAACACAGGTGATAAAGGTTTCTAATGCAGTTCGGGCTGAGAATGTAATGATTGGATTAGTCAAAGACTTTGCCAAAATGCAAAACACCAGCTGAATAACTGCCTGTCTGCCAATACCAAAGGCAGCAGGAGACCCAGTAAATTGGGGAATCATAACAGCCAAACTACCTTAAATACAAAAGAACAAAACAATTACATGTAAACAGGTACCTGAATCGAGGCAAGTAATCAAGGAAACTTGGGAGAAAATAGGAACATGGATGAGACCCATGAGCAAGAAAGACTGTATTCTAAGTGATGGCATACTAGGAACCCCTATGGGAGAATCAGGAGGCATCACACAATGGCAATGCCATTTACCACACTATAAAAAGATTATAGAAAATGTTACAGAAACCACTCTGGTATGGAAATGGGAGGCCAAGGATCAGAAAGATGAGATAGAGCCTTGGGACAGTGCGTTTTCTGTGAGTATTCCTCAAAGATTCCAATATATGTGTTGCCTTCTATATAAGGCAAGGCGACCTGGTTCCGAGGAACAGCACGGCAACCCAAACTCTCCAGGGTCGCTCTGGCCAAAGAGCACGCAGACACCAATGTGGTAGATGGTCAAAGGCCTTTATTATCTCATCTCATGGGGTTTTATAGTCTAAGGAGTTTCTCTACGTCAGAGGGGGTCTGCAGTACCATCTATGGTTATTAAGCTGTGGAAAGTTACCAGGAGTGGAAAGTTACTAGCATGACTATTGTTAGGGGGGCTACATTCCTTGTTACATTCCTAGGGTGATCTCTTATCTTAAGGGATTAGGGGAAAAGGAGTCCTGCCGCTTTCCGTCACATCGCGTGATATTCTGATCGCCTGTCCCTATCTACCACATCTCCCCCCTTTTTCACAAATGAATGAGGTAGTCATATACATAGGCACTGAAATGAGGTATAAGGTTGTAGTTCGACAAGGGAAGGGGGTTTGGTAAACCTGAGTAAGTTTTTGCCAGGCAAGTTTAGAAAATCTTGTGACTGGCAGTGTTCCCTGGTTGAATTCACAGCATTTGTTTCCGGCCTATGAACAGGATGTTGGCCCGTTCTAGACGGGTCTGAACGAATGAGACTGGCTTGTTCAGCAGGCATGGTCCGAAGGTAACAGCTAAAAGTAGCATTGCCAATGGGCCTATTAGGGTAGAAATTAGGGTCGTTAGCCATGGTGATTGATTGAACCAGGAATCGAACCAACCCTGTTGGGCTTCCCTGTCTTTCTGTCTCTGAGCCAGTCTGTTTCGGAGTTCCACCATGGAGTCTCTTACGACTCCTGTGTGATCCGTGTAGAAGCAGCACTCCTCTTTCAAGGCGGCACACAGGCCTCCTTGCTGCATGAACAGGAGGTTCAGTCCTCGCCTGTTCTGCAAGACCACTTCTGAGAGTGAGGAGACTGACTTCTCTAGAAAGGAAATGGATTTCTCGATCCTTTGCAGGTCCTCATCGATGGTCATTTGCAGCTGGGACAGTTCTTGGTGTTGGGTCGCTAGGGCTGAGACACCTGTGGCAGTTCCGGCTGCTCCTAGGTGTTTCAAGGCAAGTTTCCTGCCTTTCATGATGAGGTTAGGGATTCATTCGATTCCCAGGGAAAATGCACGAGTGGGTCTTCCGAGGACCACCCATTGGATTGGTCGGGACTTTTCGCAAGGTCCTTGGGCCAGTGGTCCCACTCCCCCCTTCGGTATAAAGTGGACGTGCAGGTCCAATGGCATGGCTGGGTTCCACCTGGCAAGTGTGCCAGTGAACATCTGGCTTTCGATGAAGTTGAGGGAGCATGTTGCTTGCGATGTCAGCTCCTTGGGTTCCCAGGGGTGCTTTCCTTTCAGGAGGTCATATAAAGGGTCCATGATCTCGGGAGGAATTAGGACAATGTTGCGAAGCCACTGCAGCGATTCCACCAGGCGTTGCACATCGTGGAGTATCTTGATGTCTCGACGGACCTTCACCTTGGGGGGGGGGGTCACGTAGGACCTTGTAATCCTCACTCCCAGGAAGGTCATGCAGGGTCCTCTCTTGATCTTTGCGCTCATGATCTCGAAGCTGTTGGCCTAAGGGTTTCCGTGATTGTGGACACCAGGTGATCTACTTGGCTTGCCGATGGTGCAGCGACTAGGATGTCGTCCATGTATTGAATGATGGTCGCGGTGGGGTAGGAATGTCGGACTGGCATTAGTGCTTTGTCCACGGTGATTTGGCATATGGCTGGGCTGTCTACTAGGCCTTGTGGTAATACTCTCCATTGGAAGCGGAGGTTGGGCCGCTCGCCGTTTCGGAACACAACGGAAAAGACGAATCGTTCTCTGTCCTCAGGGTGCAGGGGTATCGAAAAGAAACAGTCTTGCAGTCCAGCACTGTGCATGGCTGCCCTGGGGGGATGGCTGAGTTCATGGGTAGCAGTGTCTGAACTGGACCCATGGGTCGGATTGTCTTGTTCACTTCTCTCAAGTCGTGGATGAGGCGATAACCTTCTCCAGACCTTTTGGGGATCACAAATACAGGGGTGTTCCATAGGCTCATAGAGGGTTCTATGTGACCCTTTTGCAGTTCGCGGTCGACCAGTTCCAGCAAGGCTGCCATTCAAGGCTCTGTCAGGGGCCACTGCTCAACCCATACGGGGTCTGGTGATTTCCAAGTCAATTTGATTGGCAGCGGAAGTTGTACAGCAGTGGCCCTCATGATAAATTTGTAATCCTGACTCCTAGCATAGAAAGAACATCCCTTCCTATCAGGGATGGAGAATTTTGCAAAATGTAGGGGTAGATTGCTACTGTCTCTTCTGGTCCCTTTTTCATGTGAAGTGTTATAGCCACCAGCTGGGTGCTTTTCCATGCCCAGGACTGCCCTCTCACTCCGTTCACTGGAGGGACTTCTTTGAATTGCCAATGTCCGGGCCAATGCGCTTGGGGAAAAATCGTGCAGTCTGATCCCGTGTCCGGCAAAAACTGAAACCCTATGACGTAGGGATCCTGACTGCCGTAAAGGCGGCATGTCCCCCACACCATCAGGGGTTCCTTCCCTATTTTCATGGCCAGGGCCACCCAGGGGTCCTGCTCTGGGGCGTCCCCTGCTGGCCCTGTGGCACCAGCGCGGCTTGTGGCGGTGGAGGGTACGACACTACTGCTGACGGTGCTGCGCAACTCTGCCATTGTGCTGCTGGCGGGGGTGCGAAGATGACTGCTCTCTGTGGGGGCATGGGGCATGAGGGTCCCCTGCCCCACTGGGGGTTGCTGTAGCTGGGCCACTGCATATTCCAGGTGGAAGGAGGCTGGATACGGCCCGGCTGCCCCCTCCCTCTCCCGTTTCCCTAAGGCCTGGATCTGCATTCCTTAGCTAAATGCCCCTTCCTTCCACATACCCAGCATGGCCCCCTAAGTCCCCCCTGGCGTGGTGGAGCAGTTGCTGATAGGCGTCTTGGCTGGAGGCAGTTTACTGCCAAGTGGCCTGCCTGGCCGCACTTAAGGCATGCCATCACGCTGGTTATTGCAGTGTGGACTGCTGCTTGAATGGGAGCTAGATGTTCTTCCTTTGCAACATGTCTGATCATGGCAGCTATATTAGACCCCTGCGGCAGTGATCTTAAAATGTCCTTGGTGGCTGAGTTGCATTGCTGGCGTAGGCATTCTGCCACCACAGGACCCTTCACCTCTGAGGGTAATGCAGAGGAATCTAATGCTGCCTGAAGACGATCCACAAACTGAGTGAAGCTCTCACTCTCACTCTGTTTTATAGAGGACCATGGGGAGGGTTTGGCTATTACTTTGGAAGCAACACGGATGGCTTCTTGGGCAGCACGGGTTGTTGTCATAACCTCATGGGCCCGCAAGCCCTCAGCCTGCGCCTGGGGGGTGATCATAGTGGGGTCTGTGCCCATTAGCCTCTGTATGCTGGAGCAGTGCAGTGGATGGTCTGCTCCTGTTACCAAAGCTAGCTGCTTTATACAGTTGTCCTCCCACTCCTGTTTAAAAACGATCATCCCTGCCCCATCGAAAATCATCCTGCACGTCTGCTTAATATCAAAAGGTAGCATGTCGTCCCCTCCAAAAACGCCGTCAATGAGTGTGGAAACCATGGCAGAATTAATTCCCTTGTCCGCAATCACTTTAATAATTGCCTGCACGTCTTTCAGATTTACTGGGAAATAGGTGTTTTGGTTTCTGCCTGCCTCCCCCCCCCACGGACCGGGAACACCAGTGTGGCAGACGGAGCCCACTCCGCACACGCTATTTTTATTTTCCGCCAGTCTGTAAGCAGGGTTCGGTCTTTCTCTGATAACCCCTTCACCCACGCGGGAGCGCTGTGACTAGTGACCTTACATGCCGCTGCTCTCTTTCTGTTAAAATTAGAATCCGCGTCGGAATCCTCCGATCCCCTCTCGAGCTTGTAGCTCGAGTCAGAGTCTGAGCCAGAAGTCGACTGGCTGGACATTTCCAGGCTGCTCTGCCATTTTCTCGGGCTCCAACCCCACCCCTTCTTGTGGGGGTCAGGCCGTTCCCTCCCCCTGGGGTCCCCCTGCCTCCTGCTGGGGGAGGTCCTTGCCCTATAAGGACCTAATGTGAACTGAGCGCTCTGATTGGTCTTACGCTCCTCCGCGGGGACCGCCCCTTCTCCCCACTCGCCCGCGCATGCATTGTTAAGCAGGCTGACTGCATTTCCACCCTCCGCGTCTTCCTTTCTGCCCTGAACACACCATTCGGCGCCATTTTCAAACGCATAGGGTGGGGGGGCATTTTTATCGATCTCTATGGGGTCCGACAATCCGGCCGCGTTCCGCGCCTCCTCCACGAGCCCCTGCCAGAACGCCCGCGCGTGTTCCCCCCTCTCCGATTGTGAGTCTGCTCGCTGAGGGGGTTCTGGCGTTCGCGCCTCCGCGCGCTCGCCCGGGTCAAAGTTCTCCGCGGTTTGTGTCGCCGCACCCACCCCCAGCTGCGGCGTGGTTAATAAACAAGTTTGCGTGGCTTTCCAGGTTTCTTGCTCTTGTCGAGCTTTTTGCAGAGCCTGGATAACTCTGCCCCACGATTTTAGGGCTTTCCCTGAGCCTGAGGACATAGCTTCCTCGGCCAGGGCTTTTGTACAATTATCCCAAGCCCCCAGATGGAGGATATCTATTGGGCTTTCTATAGCCCCAAGCTTAGTCAGTCTCGTCAATGCAAGACTTGAATCTTTAAGCTTACACTCAATACCCTATTGCGCATCCATCTGAGTTACGACCTTCGCTATGGCTTCCATGGTCCACGCGGGTCCGGGGGTGTCCCTCCCCGCTGCAGACGGTCCTGCCGCTGCAGCCGCTGTCCTCTATCCAGGCGAATTCCCGTTACCCAAGCTTCTTTCCGGGTGTCGGCACCAGTTGTTGCCTTCTGATATAAGGCAAGGCGACCTGGTTCCAAGGAACAGCATGGCAACCCAAACTCTCCAGGGTCGCTCGGGCCAAAGAGCACGCAGACACCAATGTGGTAGATGGTCAAAGGCCTTTATTATCTCATCTCATGGGGTTTTATAGTCTAAGGGGTTTCTCTACGTCAGAGGGGGTCTGCAGTACCATCTATGGTTATTAAGCTGTGGAAAGTTACCAGGAGTGGAAAGTTACTAGCATGACTATTGTTAGGGGGGCTACATTCCTTGTTACATTCCTAGGGTGATCTCTTATCTTAAGGGATTAGGGGAAAAGGAGTCCTGCTGCTTTCCATCACATTGCGTGATCTTCTGATCGCGTGTCCCTATCTACCACATATATGGCAAACACCCCTTGGTGTATTGAGTGGGAAGGCCCTGAGAATGAAACAGATCCAGCAATAACGAACACTAACACTAGTAGCAGAACGAGGGCAGACAAAGTAAGTTGGTGGACATGTAATAAAACTTACGACTGCACTTCAGATGATGAAGAGATAAAACAGCTGCCACCCTTGGCAATAGCCCTACAAATTGGTTGTGCTTGCAGAGGGATCAGACATAAACAAGGCAGAGTGAGTTATAAAGTAATTATAGGGTGTACCAGGATTACAATCCGAGGTCCAGGAGAATTTGTACGGGCAGCAATTGATGGTACCTGGACAACACATCTGCCTGTAGACGGGAAAGTAAAGGAGATTACTTTAGGCCTCCCAACCTTATGTCCAATTTGGAAAAAGTCCCCATTTAATGGAAAACATGAACTTTTGCAGACAAGAGCAAGACAAGAAGTTCTAGACAATGAAAATCCAGATGACACTTGGCAAGAACCCTCTAGTGGAGTGAAATTTGGATGGGCCCTAGAGTCATTGCTTTGTCCTATAGCAAACTATCAGAGTAGAGAGATGCTGTACAAACTAACAGGTCAGGTAGATAGACTGGCAAAAGTCACCTGGGAAGGATTTAAAGAATTAAATATACAATTACAAGCCACCACAAAAATGACTTTACAAAATCGATTGGCCCTAGATTTCTTACTCCTGAAAGAGCATGGAGTATGTGGATTTTTAAAGGGACAAGTTGATCGTTGCTGCGTTCATATCCCAAATGTAACTGCAGATGTAGAATACGACATCAAACAAATAGAGCATGAAGCACAAGAAGAGCAAAAGGATTTGGCTACAAGTTGGTTAGGAAAAATCTTTAAAGGATTAGGGTGGAATGTGAGTTCATGGAATAAATCTATCATTGAGGGTGTGATAATCTTACTAATTGTATTCTTAGCAATTTGGTTAGTTTACAGCATCTGAAAGGGAGAGATACAGAAAAAAAGGTCCTGGGACCAGAGGATAATAAAGGCACTAACACGAGATCCACGCCCACCATCTTCTGGTTCTCCAGTTCGTAATAGCATCCACAACAGCATTTACATCAACCCTGGATTAGAAGAACCAAGTATGAATTGAGGAATAAAGGACTGTATCAAGTGAAAACATTTCACCTATAGTGAAGTGAAAATGCTTTCAAAGGGGGGAGAATGATAGTGGAGCCCTGGAAAAAGTTAAAGTTAGAATCTAAAATGTTAAGCTTTGTGTTTTCCCAGATCAACTGCACCTGCGTAAGCAGTATGATAAATTATATAATTGTTAGATGTGATGATTGTTAAGTAATTAAATGTAATTATTATATAACCATAAGAAGAATAATGAGAAACTATGTTGGAAATTCAGAGGGGGGTTAAATCTATGTATACAATAAAACAATATAAGTTTAATAATTAACATGAAATTTATATAACGATAGAGTATAAAAACATGATCCTTTCGGATGTATGGTCGGAATCAGATTTGGGCAATACCCCGATTCCCAGAGATCTTAAATAAAAAGCACCGCAAATAGTCCCCGTGTTTATGTGTTTTTGAACGCTAACAGCAGCACCGTATGGGTGGGTGACAATGGGGGGATGGGGGGTTCCAGGGAGCTGTAGAGGCCCACAGAATTGGAGAAACCATAGGGAACAACCCACAGTGCCACCACTGTGACTTTGGTGGGGGTCATGTAGGGTTTTGGGATGTGCTGGAGGGTCCTGCAGGGATGTTTGGAATCCTTTCCAAAGCCCTGGGGGTGTTTGGGGGGGGGGGGTCTATGTCCCTGCTGGGTTTTGGGTACGTGAGTGTGAGTTGTTTGGGGATACTGGGGAGGTTCATGGATTTTGGGGGGAATTGAGGGATACTTAGGGGTCCCGAGGGGGTTAAGGAATCCTCAGAGGGGTCAGGGCCTGAGATCCCACAGTCACTCCTCCCCTGCTTCCATTGCAGCTGCCAGGAAGCACCAGGAAAGGTGAGTGGGGGCTCAAACCACACTCTCCCATTTTACCCCAACCCCTAAGATCTCCCATTCCCTCCCCCACATCTCCTTTATTCCCTCAGGGCTCCCCCGGATCCCCTGCCCCCCCCAGATGAGGGGAAGGTGCTGTACACCCACGTCGTGGTCACCAAGAGGGCAGGGGGTGAGTACAGGGGAGACACACACAGAGGGACACATCACCCACGAGTGTCACCCCACCCAGATCCCACAGCCCATGTGTCTCCCAGAGTCCCCCCATGCCACCACCCTCCAGGATCCCCAGGTGACCTACGCAGAGCTGTGGGGACCCTAGGGGTGACTGTGGGAACGCGGTGAAATCTACGGGAATGTGTTCTGACTTTTGGGGGAACTGAGGGGCACTGGGGGTCCCTACACATGGGCACCAACACATGTATGTGCTGCCATTAAAAACTGACCATCCCCTTCCCATGGAGGCACAAAGATCCCAAAGGGCTGAGAGAAGAACAATTTCCTGAAACAGCAGTCAGAGAGAATAAAAACCAACAGCAACAGCAATCAGGTTCAGAGTCTAAATGGCCAAAGAATGAATGATTTCAATGGAAAACCACCAAAAAAGAACAAACCCCAGAAGTAGTCCCCAACAAATTTACTCCACCAGGAAACATTGCAGGGCCCTGGACCTTCACTGCTCTGTTGGCCTTTAGGAGGCTGTGGATTCTCTTGCCCCCTGTCCCAAACCCCGCCTCTGCCATGTTCCCCACACGAGGATACCACAAAGGCCCTGTGGGGGTTCCAGAGCCTCTCACTTTGCCAGGGCAGTCAGGATCAGGGCATGGCACAGGGTGGGGTGTCAGAGACAGGAAAAGTTTGATGTCTGGAGACATTTTGGAAAACCTGTGTGTGGCAGGAGTGGGTCAGGCCTTACTTTTGATGAGATAGGGCCCCATCTGTCCATCAGTCTATCAGCCATGGCACACAGTGTGATGCTCTGCCAAAGCCAGGTCTTGATTGGCCAAGTGGCCAAAAGTGCCACCTGGGGAGAGAGTCCTGTGACCCAACTGGCTTAAAAGGCAGAGTGTGAAGTGGCCAAACCCCTGATCATGTCTCCTCTTAGGGTGTCTGTCCCATCCACCCTGGAACCGAGGAGTTGGCAACTCATTTAAATGAGGAATATCAACCAGGGAAAATGGGGGCATTCCTGGAATGGAAAGAAGAACCATGTCTAAAACACTTTTTAATTTCAGATATGATGGGGTTTCCAGGCCAAAGTGCAGGAAAAGGAATAACAGCTCTTTACTGGGAAATTTATAAACAGAACAGAACAAAACAAACAAAACAAACCCAGAACCTTCTCTCCTGCTCAGCCCTGTTGGTTTTTGTGGCTGTTATAACCGCGGGCAGCAGGGGGCACTGCAGGGGGTGCCCCGGTCCAGCTTCAACCCTTCAGGGGCCATAGCAAACTCGGACAGGAGGGAGGAGGGGAAATTGCTCCTTTTGCAAACTCACGGGCACCAATCAGTCCCGGCACCACCACTGGCAGCTGGCAGAAGCTGCCAAGGCAGCAGGTTGGATCTCAGTGCCCACTGGCAGTGCAGCAGTGTCCCGGGGCCAGGCACATGCCCTGCACAACACCCGCAACCGCTCTCCATGATCCTGAATGGAGGGAAGGCAGCATCCGACCCCAAGTCGGGTCCACAGCAGCCCCTCTGGTGGCTTTAAACCACAATTCCCGCAAACCCTCACCCTTTCAGTCAAGTGAGGAGGTCAGGGTTGGAGCAGCTTTGGGGACACCTGGAATCCAGACAAGGTCACTCCCCACAGCCCCACCATGGACATGGGCACAGCCAATGACTGATATTTCCACACATTTCTCTCTTACGTGGTGTCATGGTTTGACATTGGCACAAGGCCAAATGCCCCCATGAAAATACACCTTCTCTGGTGTCTGCTGTGAGATTTTGACCAGGAATAAACAAAGCAGGCTCTCACTTGAAAAAGAAGAAAAGTTTATTAACTAAACTACAAAAACAATTACTAAACTACACACAAAAGAAAGGAAAAAAAACCACAAGGAAAATGAAAACCTCACAAAAAACACTCTCCTCCTCCTCCTCCTCCTCCCCAAATTCCTAATACAATACAATCCAAAATCAATTCTGGGTCCAGCACCACCCTTTAGAATGCTCAACTTTCAGTTCCTCAAGAGGAGAGGGAGTCCTTCCATGTGTCGTGGTGGCCTTTTCCGTCCTTGTTCCGGTGCTCTCACCACCGAACCAGAATCAGGGCTGCTTCCAGGGTTGTCTTTTTAAGGATGCTGTGTCCAGTTTCAGAAAAGCTCAGTCTTTCACCTCTGGGACATCTGTCCCCTCCATATTTTATACACCCCCTGGGGCCGAGGGGTACCCACACTGAATCTTTTTTGGCTCTGGGACATTTCTCCCCCTTGACTCAGTCTCTGTATTACACGGAAACATAGCTCTGTCCATGGCTACACAAAAGAGTCCAGCATAAAATGCCACTCCCTCTTCTCCATCTTTCCAACATCTCTCACTCTCTCTCTCTCTGGTCCAGACCTTCATCACTCGCTCATTTTCCTTAGTCCTCCTCCACTCTTATCTCTCGTCTAGGAAGGGTTAATGTTCTGTGAAGTTTTCATTGTCCAAAAAGGGTTAAAAACTCCTCCAAGCGGCTGGACTCCTGGCTGCACCCCCCCCCACCAATCTCCTCAGCCAGGCTGTGCTGCCTGCTGCCAGCACATGTTTACTGAATTTCAAGGTAACGGCACCCAAACACAGGCTGCACTCTCTCTCTGTCTGTCTCCAAGCGGGGGGGAACAGGCTGCCCATTGCTTCCCGGCATTTCTTTACTTCTTTCTTCCACCCTTGGGGGGGCCAGGCCTACCTCTCCCAGGCCGGGCCGCATGGCTTTTCCCCTCCCCCCGCCCAGCCAGCAACTGGGCCGGGGGAGAGGCCCAACTCCTTCCCGCCGGAAATCCAAAGAGACCCTGCCAGGGGGAGAGCCCTGCTTTTACCCTGTGTTCTCGGAGGTGGATCCAATGCCCAGTGGTTGGGCCAGATGGCAATATTCAAATCTGAACACTCATTGGCCTTATCTACAGCATCCCAGAAATCCTGTTTCTGGGTCAAACCATGACACCTTGGCAGTGGTAGTGTTACCACAAATTTGGTAACACAGAAAATTCTTTAACCCCTATGTAGTTAAGAAGCAGCATTCTTTATTCAGCTGCATGCACGGGGTATAGCTCCTTCCAAAGCCGTGCATGTTGAGAACAGGAAAGTTTCCATTTATTTTCTGTATTTTGCACACATATACATTGATTGTCCTGGACTAAACACACATGTGATTTCTGCAAAATCATTAGCATATTTCTCCTCACCATTACCCATGTGTTCTTCTGTCCTGGGGGTCTCTCTGGTGGTCCCTGGTGGTCATGGACCCCAATGTTCCCGTGGGCCTGGCTGAGCTGGCAGGACACTGAGGCTGGTGAACTTCCAGTTCCCCTTCTCACACAATGGGCATTGTGTGGTTTCCATAGGCCTGGGATTTTGGAGAACAAGCTCCCGGTGTCAGTTCACCTGGTGGAGACAATTTATCATCTGGTAACATGAGGTCACAGAGTGGGCTAGTGGGCTATGACATCACAGAGTGCAGTATGTAGGTTATTGAGCAGTGTCATGGTTTGACAGTGGCACAATGCCAGTGCCCCATGAGAATACCCTCTCCCTGGTGTCTGCTGTGAGATGTGACCAGGAAAAAGCAAAGTAGGCTCCTACTTAGGAATAAAGAAAACTTTATTAACTAAACTACAAGGGAAAGAAAAAAAAGAGAAACACAGAACAGAAGGAAAATGAAAACTTCACAAAAGCATGTTCCTCTTCCCCCCACCAAATTTCCAATACAATACATCTCAGAAATCACCAACTCTTGGTCCGGCACCACCCTTTAGAATACTCAATCCTCACTTCATCAAGAGGAGAAGGAGTCCTTCTTTGTGCCATGGGCTTCTTGTCACATGTGGCACCGCCCGGAGATCATTTGCCATCGTGACATCTTCCTTCCATGCCCAGTGCTCTCACCACTGCGCATGGACCAGGGCTGCGTCTAGGGTTCCTTTTAAGGATGCCATGTCTCCTTCCTAAAAGGCACAGTCTCAACTTTCGGACATCTGTCCCCCCCATGTTTTTTGCACCCCCTGGGGCTGAGGGGTACCCACACTGAACCGTCCTGGTTGTGAGGCTATGCCCCTCCTGGAAGCAGTCTCTGTATCACAAGGAAACAGTCCATGGCTACACAAAAAAAGAGTCCAGCAAAAAATGCCACTCCATCTTCTCCATTCTTCCAACATCTCTCTCTCTCTGCCCAGACCTTCATCACTCTTCTAGGAAGGGTTAATGTTCTGTAAAGTTTTCACTGTCTACAAAGGGGTTAAAAGCTCCCACAAGTGGCCGGACACATCGCTGCCTCCTCCCCCCCTTTCCTCCTTCTCAGCCGTGCTGTCTGCTGCCGCACATGTTTGTCAAGTTTCAAGGTAACTCCCAGGCACGGCTCTGTCTCTCTCTCTGTCTCTGTCTCCCAGAAGGGGGAGTGGATACCTCTCAGTAGCTCTTCGATGCTTCCACCCCTGGGCCCCTCAGGGTCAGGCCCACCTCTCCCAGGCCGCGTGGCTTTCTCCTCTCCTGCCCAGCCAGGAGCTGGGCCAGGGGAGAGACTGAACTCTCTCCTGCTGGAAACCTAAAGAGAACCTTCCAGGGGGCAGCCCTACTTTTAACCCTGTGTTCTCAGAGGTGGATCCAAATGTCCCAATGGACACATCAGGTGCCAATATTAAAATCTGAGAAACCATTGGTTTCACTACAGCATCCCCGAAATCCCATTTCCAGTCAAACCACCACTTAAGCTTCTCATTTATAACAGAATCCACTTCAGCCCGGGCCGGGGTGGGCAGTGGCCGCACAGTTTCATGGACTGGACGCGGGTCTGGACGCTTTCCTTGGAGTGACTGCAGGGAGGGAATGCTGGGGCTGTCACTGCTGGAGTGTCACACAGGGGACACTGGGGCTGTCACCTCTGGGGTGTCACACACACACAGGGCAACGCTGGGGCCGTCACCGCTGGGGTGTCACACACAGACAGGGCAACACTGGGGCTGTCACCGCTGGGGTGTCACACACAGGACAATGCTGGAATGGTGTGGCCAGCAGGACCATTGTTGGAGAGTTTTTCAGGAATGGCTTAAAGAAAGAGGCCATGAGACATACAATTGAGAGAAAAGTAGAAGAGAAAAGTAAAGCAGTTTCTAACAGTTCTCAGCCTTCTGATTTCTATAAACAATTAGACTCTCTTTATAAACAATAAAGTTCTCAGCCTGTCTTCCCATAACAAGAAGAACACCGTCTCTGGGAAAAGCTGGCACCCTGAGAACTGATGAAGAAGTTTTGGGAACTCTGGTTCTGTTTTTAATAAACAATTGTAGGTATTCTAAAACAAGAGGAGTGGTTAGAAATTTCTCTGTTAGCCTATCATGACATTGGATTACAGAATATGCATGAAGTTCGTTAGTACTGTTATATAAGGTGATTGATTGATCAATAAAGTTGGAGTTCGATGCATTAAAGGATGGTCGTCTCCCCTTCATCTCCAACAAATGGTCGACCCCGGACGTGATATCGAATTACGAGGAACGCTCTTGGGGATAACGGAAAACCACGGGAGGTGAGGACTTGTCCAGGTTCCGAGGAGCAGCTGCGGAACGGCTTTAAGCACGAAAGCAAAGCGGACGAAGCCGCCGATACGTGCCGGGCCCCAAGCGACCTTATAGAAGAGTCTTGGCTGGTACGTGTGGCCGACGCCGGAGGTGCTGCAGAGCGCGCTCATTAAAATAGGTATGGACCGGCAAGCCGCATATGATCTTTTTATTACTTTTTTACAAAAAAGGCAAATTAAGGGAATAGACTTACAGAAGGAGTTACCGGGTCTTTTAGCTTATGGTGTAGAAAGGGGTATCTTTGTAAACCCTCACATAGTTCACGTATTGTCTGAGTGGCGTAAATTTGGTGATTTATTGTGGCAGGCTAGCTTAGATGATGATAAAACTGCCAGGAAGTTGGGTAAATTATGGCGGGTTGTTAACACCGAGCTCTTACAGTTTCAAGCTGAAAAAAGGGCTGCGCACCAGGCTTCTGCAGCTCATGATCGTAATAAGGAGTATGATCGAGACAGGGAGTTTGATAAGGATTCGGGCACTCCTCTTGGCCCTGCATCGAGGACGGTTTTATTACCAGCCTCGCCGCCTCCTTTAGCAAGCCAGGCTTCCAGCCAGGCTGCGAGCCAGGCTGCGAGCCAGGCTCTGGGCCAGGCTCCGAGCCAGGTTTCGGGCCAAGCTTCGCAGAGCACTGTATTACCCGTTTCGCCGCCTCCTTTAACAAGCCAGCCCCCCCTAATGAGTCAAGCTCCGCAGGACGGTTTATTGCCCTTAACGAGCCGAGCTCCGCAGGGTGCTTTATTGCCCGCTTTGCCGCAGGCTACACAGAGCGCCTCTGACTCTCCCGTATCTGCTATCTCACAGCAGCCGGGGCCACAAACGTATACTCCGTTCCCAAAAAGCAATCAGTCGGTCCCTAGGTCGGAAAACGATTTGGCGGTGATGATTGCCAGGGATAGAAGAGATGCGTGGGCTGCCCTGGCTAAAGATGCCATGGAAAAGGGAGATCAGGAGCTAATGGGCATGGCTAACGAGCTGGCTTGTCCAGTTGTTTTTACCCCTCAGGCGGGGGGGGGATTTCAGGCGACGATCAGTGCTCTTGACTGGAAAATGTTATCTCAATTGCGAGCTACTGTTAGTCAGTCTGGATTTAAAAGCGAACCAGCCAGGCAAATGCTCGACTATATTTTTGACGCTAGCATTCTCCTTGTTAATGATTGTCGTGGCATAGTAAAATTAATCTTTACCCAACATCAACAATTGCTGTTTAATGCCCATTGGCAAGGGCTCGTAAATGAGTGCGTAGCAGTTCAGAGACAGCCAGGCGACCTCTTGCATGGTATCACTATAAATGAGTTTATGGGTGTGGGACCTTTCCTTCGAACTGAGGCACAAGCTTTAATAGGCCAAGAAAAGTGCCGGGAGGCAATGCGGTTAGTCAGACTCGCAATAGACATGGTGAAGGAACCGGGAGAGATACCAGTGTCTGTAGGAATTAAGCAAGGCAGAGAGGAAGCATTTGATGCTTTTGTTGGTAGAGCTGCGGCTGCAATTAAGAGAGCAGGCGTGCCAGAATATTTGCGCGAGGTCCAACTCAGGCAGTGTGTCCTTCAAAATTGTAATTCTGCTACTAGAAACATACTTAATGCCTTAGGTGCGAATTGGACTGTAGAGGAAGCATTAGAAAGGATGGCTCTTATACCAACCAGACAACAGGCTCTCGTAGTAGATGCAATAAAACAGTTAGGAGTAGGCTTACAAGAACAAGCAAAGTCCTCTCAGACTCAGGTGTTAGCCGCTCTTGCACCTCTTCAAGTGTCAGCTGCGTTTGCAACATCTAATAAAGAGGGCCGCACGAAATGCTGCCGATGGGAAGGCACAGGCCACCTGTGCCGGGAATGCCAAGCACCAACAGAAGTCATCGCTGCATCATTGGTACCTTTTCCTGCCCCTAACCCGACACCACAGGGAGCCACCGCAGGCAAAGCTGAACCGCCGCGAAGGGAGTGACCCGCAGCGCAAAGCAGAGATGAATTAGTAGAAGGATTTAACAGGACTTTGGACTTATAGTTACGGTAAAGGGATTTTCCATATGGTTTACGGATTAACGGAAATGTGTGAATTCGGTGATTTATGGTAGAATTGCAGTGCTGTGCTACTCCGAACTCGGCACGGGCGCGCCGGAGGCAGCGGCGGGAAAATCAAAAGCCGCCGCCACAGGAGCCGCCGCGTGGGAGCGGCCGCGCTGCCCCGAGAACGGAGCCGCCGCCGCAGAAACCAAGCCGCGCCGCGCCGCGCCGGAAGTGAACAAAGAGCGCCGTGGGGGGAGCGACCGGAGCCGCATCGCCCTCATGTGTGAACTGGGGGCCAGATGTCCACGGGCGGCCAGTTGCTGCTTGGGAACAGTAACTGGACATCAGAGAGCAGGTGATGGAGGAGCAATCATGCTGTGCATTGATAGTTTTCGTCCTGTTGTTTAGATCGACCGACATCTTTTTTGGGCTCTGATGAACGTCTAGCGCCATCCATTTTCAGGGCTAGTTGATTCGACAAGTGAGTTGTCACACACTTCTTAGCGGATTCCGACTTCAGAGTGCTTTTTCGAGCGGGAGCGCTTCTCCCTCCACCCCGTAGCCGGCAGGAGCTACAGTTTAAGATCTAACAGCCGTAATAACTGTGACTCTTGTCAACAAAAGAAAAGATTCCTATTGCAATTAAAAGATTAGTGAAACTAAACAAGCAACACCAAGGACTATTGCTGTCAGGATGTTTTTCACCTAAGTTAGTAAGGATCTTTTGTTCTCCCCAGCACAGACTGTAAAGCAGATCAGCGTAAATGAACGCAGGAGTCAAGTTTCGGCCGATTTGGCTCGGCATTGGTTATGCTGTCTTGGAAACACCTGTATTACCAGAGACTTTGAACATCAGAAGCCCGGATGGCTGGGCCGGTGGAACATTAGACTTTAAAGCTGTGTTTTGAAAAGTTTAAAAATGTTAAGATGTGTTGGATTGATTGTATGAGTGAGATGTTGTGAGTGTGTTTTTTGGTATAAATGCTGCAGCAAAGACGTGAGAAAGGTTGTTTTGGTTGAGTGTTTTGGAGTCAGGCCTGTGAGTGAGTGATAGTAAATGTTATATATTATTTCTATAGTAGGTTTTATCTGTTATTAAGTAGTTTAAGTTAAGTTATCAATTAAGTGCCATTAAATGTTAAGGTTAAGTTTGTTGAGCTTGTTTTCGGTTGGGTTCGAGGTCTTCTAAGTTTAAATTATATATAGGTTTGAGTTGTGTGAGATTTAAAGAAAATTAAATTTTGTTAAGTATTATTAAGTAAGTTAAGTTAGATTCTGTTAAGTTTGAATTAGATTTAAGTGATTTTACATGATTTGCAAATAAGTCTGTTAAGTCAAATATTTTAAGTGCCTTAAATGCATACTATCTTTACACCACTCCAAATTAACAAAGGACTGAGAATCGCCCATCTGATGCCATTTGAGCCAAATGACTAAAGGATTACAAACTGAAAACTGACTTTGAACATTTCTGGGAAGCTCATGAAAAAAGGTGGATGTGATAACTTCAAGGACAGAAAGAATCATTTTCAGGCTTGTTTACGTCTCTCCAGGTTGCATGAATGAAAACAGCTAACAGCTTTCTTTTCTTAGTCCAATTACCACCTGTCGTGCAATGCCTGATAAGGCCATAACACGCCGTTGCCGGACGACCAGAGAACTGATTGACATTATAGAATCATTATCATCTTTACATATACGAGGACTGGCAAAAGAGGACTGTCTTGAATGTCACAGTCCAAATTGTGTTGCTTGGGTTGCACTGTGTTGTGGGAATTGTGATAAGATTTTTAGGTGATCAGTTGTTACTTTTTCATTTATGGTGCCACACCTGTAATTATAGGCACATCTGGGAACATAATTGGAAGCAGGCACTACGGAATGAGACAGGGCTAAACACTGCTTCAGCTTCAGACCTTTATAAATCTCATGAGCAAAAATCTTAGCTTATTATCGATGGGAGGTACAGTGTATTTTGAAAAAGGTTAAAGATCAAAGTGCTTCATATATAGCCTCAATAAGGTGTAGAAAACTGGTGCCTTTAACACAACATTCTGTTGTAGGTCCTATAAGAGGAGATCCCAATTAAGCATTAGATAACTGCAGTGGAAGGTTACAAAGGTGTGGTTTTCAGGTGTCAGGAACAGTAAGGTTAAAAACTGAGAAGAAAAAGAAGGTCAATATAAAAACACAGAAAAATAAAGTTCACTTTTGTTATCTTGCTTAGTATAGTAGTAGCTGAAGAATTAAAGGTAGCACATTTTAGTCAACCTAGAGATAATGTATGGATAACACTTGCTAGCACAAGGCCATGGGTGTGAAGAGTTTGAAGGGATGTGTTGCATGAACTTATCTGATCATTCTGTATCTATTCATGCTAAGTTAAAAGAGCTACGACTAGGGCTTAACAGCCTTAAGGAAGAAGAAGGATTTGGAATTGATGAATGGCTTAAAAGCTTAGGATTGGGACCATGGTTAAGAAACTTTGTAATATATGCTATAGGGATATTAGGTGTACTTTTATTGCTTTTACTTATCTTACCTTGCTTCTGCAGCTGTATCCAAAAGATGGTTGGTAGAATGATAGGGAAGACCTGGCAAACTAACCTCTTTTCTCTCAAAGAAAAAAAACAGGGGAAATGTTGGAGAGTTTTTCAGGAATGGCTTAAAGAAAGAGGCCATGAGACATACAGTTGAGAGAAAAGTAGAAGAGAAAAGTAAAGCAGTTTCTAACAGTTCTCAGCCTTCTGATTTCTATAAACAATTAGACTCTCTTTATAAACAATAAAGTTCTCAGCCTGTCTTCCCATAACAAGAAGAACACCGTCTCTGGGAAAAGCTGGCACCCTGAGAACTGATGAAGAAGTTTTGGGAACTCTGGTTCTGTTTTTAATAAACAATTGTAGGTATTCTAAAACAAGAGGAGTGGTTAGAAATTTCTCTGTTAGCCTATCATGACATTGGATTACAGAATATGCATGAAGTTCGTTAGTACTGTTATATAAGGTGATTGATTGATCAATAAAGTTGGAGTTCGATGCATTAAAGGATGGTCGTCTCCCCTTCATCTCCAACAGACCATCACACTAGGATCTTTTCTTCTGAGAAGCTGAGAAGCTTCCGCTTTTCCATGTTTTGCTGCTTTGTAATGTGATTTGGAGAATTTTATACCCAGCAGGTGAAATTGTTCCTACTTGATGACCAATCACAGGTCCAGCTGTGGGGGTGCTCTGGTCAGTCACAAGATTTTATCATTCCATTCCTTTACTTTCTAGCCTTCTGATGAAATACTTTCTTCTATTCTTTTAGTATGGTTTTAATATATCATTTTATTTTCATATAATATATACCATAAATAATAAATCAGCCTTCTGAAACATGGAGTCAAGATTCTCATCTCTTCCCTCATCCTGGGACCCCTACGAACATTGCCACACAGGACCAGGGCAGTGATTCTTCCCTTGTGCTCAGCACTGGTTGGGCAGCACCTCGAGTGCTGTGTCCAGTTCTGGGCCCCCAATTTAGGAAGGACGTGGAGGGGCTGGAGCATGTCCAGAGAAGGGCAACAAGGCTGGTGAGGGATCTGGAATGCAAGTCCTATGGAAGCAGCTGAGGGAGCTGGGGTTGCTTATCCTGGAGAAGAGGAGGCTCAGGGGAGACCTCATCACTCTCTACAGCTCCGTGACAGGAGGGCGCAGCCAGGTGGGGGTCAGACTCTTTACCCAGACAACAGTGACAGGACAAGAGGACACAGCCTTAAGCTGCACCAGGGGATGTTTTGTCTGGACATTAAGGAATATTCTTCACACAAAGGGTGATTGGGCATTGGAATGGGCTGCCCAGGGAGGTGGGTGAGTCACCATCCCTGGAAGTGTTTAAGGAAGACGATGTGGCACTGAGTGCCATGGTCTGGGTGACAACGTGGTGTTGGGTCCCAGGTTGGACTTGATGCTCTCCAAGGTCTTTTGCAGCCTGGCTGATTCTCTGATGATTGTGACACTGCCCTGGAGAAGCAAGGGGCCATTGTGACACTGCGGGGCCTGGTGGCACTAAGATGACCATGGTGACACTGTGTACGACATGGCAGCACAGAGCCAAGAGGCCATTGTGACACAGTGAGGCTGAAGGGAAGCAAGGAGTCCATTGTGACAGTCTGGGTCCTGGTGGAACCACAGAGGCCACTGTGACACTGCGGGGCCTTGTGGAACCAAGGACCCATTGTGACACTGTGGAAACAAGGAGACCCCTGGGAGAGCCTGGGCACAATGGAATCAAGGAGCCATTGCTCCATTGTAAGGACTCTGGGAACTGAGGGAACAATTGTGACACTGTGGTGCCCCATGGAACAAAGGGTCCCTGATGACACTGCAGGATCTTGTGTCACCAGGGCTCCATTGTGACACTGCAGCACCAAGGAATTCATTGTGGCACCCTGAGGCCTCATGGAACCACAGAGGCCACTGTGACCCTGCAGGGCCTTGTGGAACCATGCAGAGCATTGTGATAGAGCAGGATCTGGTGTCATGATGGAGCCATTATGACACTGCAGGGCCCCATGAAACCAAGGGGCCAGTTCTGCTCCTCAGGGATTCCTGGAATGAAGGAAACATGTTTGACACTGTGGTGGCCCTTCGGACCGAGAGGCCATTTTGACATTGTGGAACTAGGAGAGCATTGCTGCACTGCAAGACCTCAAGGTGTTGATGGAAGGAGACCCGGACACCGATTGGTTCATCGCAGGTCCGATTTATTGATCGATACAGCGGGTTAAATACAGTTCATAATAAGCTTCATACATATTGCAAAAGCTGAGCTCAGGATTGGTTAGTTACATATCAGCAACTACGCCTACTTCTGCATTTTTGTGGTTATTCTTTTGATACTTTCTGCATATTTTCAGCAGGAATCGCTCTTCCCTATCCTCATGTTGCAGCAAGGGCATCATGTCCTTGCCTGTCATTGGTCACTGACTGCTGACTTCCCTTTCAAGCTTAACCAGTGGCATTATGTCAACATGGCCTTTCTCAGCTAACCAACTGTTAACAAAACTCTCCACATTTCCCCCATTTTCTTCTTGAGCAAGAAGACTAGTCTGCCAGGTTTTTGCTATCATACGGCTGACCATGTTTTGAATACAATTAAAGACACAAGGCAAAATAAGCAAAAACATTAAAATTACACCCAGTAGCCCTATAGCATATGTCACAAGGTTCCTCAGCCATGGTCCAAGTCCTAAGCTTTTAAGCCATTCGTCAATTCCTAAACCTTCTTCTTCCTTGAGATTGTGAAGTCCTTGTTGCAGTTCTTTTATCTTAGTGTGAATGGACACCGAATGATCAGACAAATTCATGCAACACATTCCCTCAAACTCTTCACATCCATGCCCTTGTGCTAAGAGCAAAAAATCTACAGCAGCTCTATTTTGCAAAACAGCATGGTTAACACTCTGCACATCTGCGGTTAGCATGTCTAGAATTTGGGATGTCTTGTTTAGCTCATCCTTTGCCCAGCACCCTAATTGCTTTGCTAAATTCATAGCTTTATTGGCGGATCCTCCTGGCAAGATAGTTGAAACTACTACTTGTTTGAATGTACTCCAAAACTGTGGATCTCCTACCTGGCTGCAGTCTAAGTCATGTATGCTACGTCTCTTCCTGTTTGAATTTTGACTCAGCTGCATTAGCAAGGACACATTAGGGTGAAACAATGACAATTTTCCCAAATAACAGGGTCCACCCTGTGGTTTAGCTGGTATACCATTCCACGCCCTGTCTCCACAAATTAAAAATATTCCTGTGGGTGATTTCATTGGTGCTGTGATATTTGTGCCGTTACATTGACTGTAATGCTGCGGAGAGAATTTACTCAAATTCAGGGATGAATCTAAGGTGGCCCATGTTTCTTTAGGTTGATTTAAATTCTGGGCATCCAAGGGTTCGAAACTAAACCATCCGCCGGCTGTAGTGTTAGACATACTGGCATTTGTACTTCCAAAAAGATCCAATTCTTCAGGAGGAGAATGCAAAGAGGTGTTAAGTGATTGGATTAGTAAGCATTGGCCATAGCCATCACTCTGACTTGCAGTATACCCTTGTTGTGCTGACAATTTGATGTTTGACATGTTATGCATGCATAAAGTTTGATTATTTATTAAACTGCAAAATTCTCCAGGAGACCACACCGGAAGTCCCACCAGGCATGTTCGAAATGGGTTAGTAACCCCTCCAAGACTAAGACAAAGCCATGATTGGTTAATCTGATTAGCAAGTGTTACCCATAGATTTTCTCTTGGCTGACTAAAATGTGTTATTCCTACTGCTTTAATCGCTACAGCATTGAGCAGTATAATAAAAACAAACCTCATTTTTCTCTCTTCTTTCGCTGTCTTTTACCTGGTTTGCTAGAATGGCTAATGCGGTCCTGAGTCAGTCTTTGAATACACTGATCTAATTCCAAATCAGCATCGTTGCTTACAGGTATAGCTTTAGGTAGGTTTAAAGGCAAATTAGCTTTACAGCGAGCGTCTATGATGCGTGAGGCTCTAGTAATTTCAAACTCTCTAAGTACTTGCTGCAACTTCCACCTAATATATGCTATAGCTACTTGTTCTGCACTCTCATAAAGTTGTAATCCTGACCTTCCTGGTAGGCCAGTACTTTGCTCAAGAGCTCTATACCAGGAAGAATCTCGAATCCACTTCCCAAAGCAAGGTCTACACCATAAATGTCCTATTGCCCTTTGTGAGTACCAATAAACCTTATTGCAATCTGCACAATGCAAAGCTACCCATGCATAGCACTTATCATTATCCTTTTTACAAACATAGCAAGGAAGTGAACATAAGAAAGGATCAGTATTAAATTTCGTCTCTATAACCCAATCCAAGCACTTCAATGGTGGTGATTGCAAAGCCTCTTCACTTTTCTTACTATATGAGGCTAACAGTTCAAGCTCTTTCTTTAGCGCAAGGCGTATCTTATTTCGTAATCGCCGTTCGTTGTCTTCTTCAACAACTACACCCTCCCACCAGGCAGGGTCTCATATATGTGAAATTGCCCTAATCATAGAAAACTAATTAGCAATCACTGATAGCCTTACTCAGATGGGGTTGTTCCCTTTCTTGCCTTCTTTTTCTTATCTGTCTTCAGTTTTGCTGCTCCTAATTTCACTGGTCCTGTCACTTGCAAACTCAATTTTTGCAACTTTTCAATGCAGCAGTCTAATGCTCTTTCGGGATCCCCCCTGATGGGTCCTACAATTGAACGCTGCATTAGGGGTACTAATTTTCTACACCTTGCAGAGGCTAAGCGTGATTTACTTTGAACCTTGAGTCTATTCACAATACATTGTACGTCCCATTGGTAATAAGCAAGAATTTTCTGTTCAGGAGACTCATAAAGATTTAAAGCTGCATATGCATTTTGCCCCGTTTGTCTCCTTAATTCATCCTGCCAGTTTTCACTCCACATGTACTCGTGCCGGCAAGTATTGCACCACAAACCCAATAATAATGATTGTTCTATCCAAAAAGTTCTACCACAACCCCCACAACGTAGGGCTATCCAAGCAGCACAATGTGGATTGTGACAGTCAAGGCAATTTTCGTTTGCTGGACCTGTTAAGCAAAAGGTTGATAATGAGTCAATAAAACCAATCAGCTCCTGGGCTGTCCGGTAGTGATGCGTCAGTGCTCTGTCCACCGCTTTCAAGTATCCCTTCAGCTGTAGCAGTAGTAGTCGTACGACTAGAGGCAGTTTCTTCCCCAGTCGCTCCTTGTCCTCCTCCGTGAGGTTGTTCACCAGATGCTGCATCAAAAACAGGTTTAGTCCACTTAGCAGGCACCCACAAAGGCCCTGTAGGTGAGGAAACACAAAGATACCCCCGACTCCAGTATAACACTTTTGCAGGCTTTTTCCATAATCCTGTACTCGGGTTCTTATACTTAACCCAGACCTCCGTTTCCTTAGTAGTTTCCTGACCTGACCTCGGGTGATGTTTAATTGCAGGGGGGGTATCGTCTTCCCCAAAAATACATAAATGGTTGATCACATACAGAACCTTAGCCAAACATGCTTGTGGGTCTCTTAAATCTTGATGCTTTTCAATATACTGCTTAAGGATGCCGTTTGCTCTTTCCACTATTGCCTGTCCAGTAGGGGAGTATGGAATACCTTTCACATGCTTAACGGACCACTGATTCAAAAATTTCTGGACCCTAGCACTTACATAAGCTGGACCATTATCCGTTTTGATACTCTTTGGGACTCCCATGACAGCGAAGCAACTTAACAGTGCCTGATAACATGTATAGCTTTTTCTCCTGCCTGAGCCGTAGCCCATATGTAATGACTATATGTATCTATAGTAACATGCACATACTTGACTCTACCAAATCTAGCTACATGTGTAACATCCATTTGCCATTTCTCATTTATTTCTAAACCTCGAGGATTAACTCCGACGCCTAAACCTATTCCCCCATTATGATAACTACATGTTGGACATGCTCTAACAATGGCCTTCGCTTCTGACAAACTCAGCTCAAAGTTCCTTGCTAGTCCTTTTGCATTTTGATGATATCTACTATGTGCTTCTCTGGCCAATGTATGCTTATCAACAGGACAAGAGTTATCAATGGGTAAGGTAACCAATTTGTCTGCACGTTCATTCCCTTCTCCTAAACCTTCAGACCATTTATGGCTCCTAATATGAATCACAGAATACGCTGCATTTCTCTCCCGTAAAGCTTTCCTTAATTGTACCAGTAACTCATACAATCGTTTATTATTCACTTCCTTAATTGCTGCTTCCTCTATTCGTCTGACTACTCCTGCGACATACATAGAGTCTGTGACCACATTTAAAGGCTCCTGTAAGTTGGACACTGCCCATACTACTGCTAACAATTCCAGGGTTTGTAAGCTATCTGCAGGGTCTGCTGTGAGGAGTTGATGCTTCCATTGTCCTTTTTCTTGCCAGATGACAGCAGCACGCCTTGATTTCTTTCCTGCATCTGTAAAAGCTGTAATAGCTCCTTCTATGGGGCACTCTCTTCTCTCAACGGTTGGGTGATCCAGCTCCATTCTGTCATCCATTGCAAAACTCTGGGCACTAATTTGCTGGTCTCTACTTTAGCAGACGATGTCAATAATGCTTCCTGTAAATCCTTTGAATTAATCAAGTACCAGTCTAAGGTTTCTTTTTCCATAGGCAATCTAATGGTAGCGGGTTCTCGACCATCCACTTCAGTAATTCTGAGACGCCCCTTTTTGATTAACACAGCCAATTGTTCGATTTTTGAAAATATTGTTTTCTTATGTTGTAGTGGTGGTGGCAACCATTCCAAAACCCGTATCTCCCCCGTTTTCTTTTGTTGTTGAGAGAGAGCACCAAGCAAGTGGCAAGGGCTATTCCAGATGGTAAGGTCAATGGGGTAGTCGAGTTGTCGACGAGACACATACCCTTGTTGTACACAGTTACTAATTTGCTGCAAGGCAAGATGGTGCTCCTTTGTCAGGTATACAGGAGTAGTGGGGTCAACGCCCTTTAACAAAGGCCGTAGGATTTCTAACAAGTGATTTGGTATTCCCACAATGGGCTTTAACCACTGTAAGTCTCCCAGCAACTTCTGTGCATCATGCAGAGTCTTAATGTCTAATTGTAATTCCAATTTTTGAGGTATTACTATTTGATCCATTAAAGTCCATCCCAAATATTTCCATGGCTTTGTGGTCTGAATTTTCTCTGTAGCAATAACAAGCGAATATGCTGCAAGAGTATCTCTAATGCTGTCAATCTGCAAAGAGGAAAATGGTTGTTGCTGTGCAAACAAAATATCGTCCATGTAATGATATATTATAGTTGCTGGCCACTTGCGACGTAGTGGCTGTAATGCAGCATCAACATAAAGCTGACACAACGTGGGAGAACTGCGCATGCCCTGTGGTAACACAGTCCATTCAAATCTTTTGTCTGGTTCCTTACGATTTACTGCCGGTAAAGTAAAAGCAAATCTCTTCATGTCATCAGGATGCAGCCCAATAGTGAAAAAACAATCCTTTAGGTCAATAATTAAAAGTGGCCAGTGTTCTGGGATCATAGCTGGATTTGGAAGACCAGGCTGTAAGGCACCCATTGGTTCCATCTGGTCATTTGCAGCTCATAAATCATGTAACAAATGGTATTTCCCTGATTTCTTCTTGATTACAAAAATAGGTGTATTCCAAGGGCTCGTGGAGAGTCGTAGGTGTCCCTGTGTGTATTGTTCCTTTACCAATTCATGGGCGTGCATAAGACTCTGCCCTTTTAATGGCCATTGCTTAACCATCACCGGTGTATCCGTTTTCCAGGTGAGTGGAATGGGGAAAGTCCAAGCAATGGCAATTATCCCAAAGGGTGATGGTTAGTTAACACCACTCCCAATTGTGTTAAAATGTCCCTTCCAATTAAGCAAGAAACTGTAGGAGGCAATTGAACAACTGAAAACATAGCAGATACTTGTTGATTATCAATGCACACCGACAAAGGCGGCGATCTGCTTGCTAATGTAAATCCTCCTACTCCTGTGAGCATGTTTGATGATGGGAATAGGGGCCAATGTTGTGGCCACTCTTCTGGAGAAATGATGCTGGTATCTGCTCCTGTATCCAATAATCCATAAAGGGTTATGCTTTGATGTCCATGGGTAATCTCAACTTTTTGTTTTGGTCTATTTTGTGAATCCACAGTCAAAAGTGTAACACCAGTAGAGCCAAAACCCTTCTCATTCCGTGTTTGCCCAGTAAATGATGGTATACCCAATGTCATTTGTGATAGCGGTACCAATTGTGCCATGCGTTGTCCTTTTGTTATTTTAATAGGGGGATAAAGGGTGTAAACCATGATTTGTATTTCCCCTGTATAGTCTGCATCAATAACACCAGTCAATACAAATGATCCCAGCATGGTTGTTGAGGAACGTCCTAGTAACAATGCTTCACATCTTTGTCCATTTAATATAAGAGGACCCTTTACTCCAGTTGGTATCCTCTCAGGCCGGTTCATCATTAGCGTGACGTCTACTGCTGCTGATAAGTCCAAACCGAGGCTCCCTGCTGTTGCTGGTTGCAGACAGGAGGTGGCAGTGATGTTACGGCGGCAGCTGGTGTCTCTGATGTCACGGCGGCAACTTGTGTCTGGGCGCTGCCCCCATTCACGCTCCTCTGATCGTTTCCCGACCGGCGCTTACAAGCCGTAGAATTGTGGGAGCTAGATCGGCAGCTTTGACACCATATACCAGTTGCTCGACATCCTCGACGCGTATGTCCCTCATTGCCGCATCGGTAACACTTGATGAACGGTCTCGAGCCTCCTTGTGTGACTGCCAGTGAGCCGCTTCGGAGAGGAGCAAGAGCAGCTAACACCTGATTCTGAGTAGACTCTGCTTGCTTTTACAACCCTAATCCTAATTCCTTTAAAGCTTCTGCTATAAATGCCTGTGAAGCTGTTGGCATTAATGCCATTCGCTCTAATGCCTCCTCAATGGTCCAATTTGCCCCTAAAGTAGCTAACACTCTTTGTGTTGCTGGATTGCTATTTTGTAATACACTCTGCTTTAATAGTGCCCCTTTCATATAGTCCGCAACACCAGCCCGATCTATGGCAGCAGCTGCCCTATCGATAAAACTTTCAAATGATTCTTCTCTACCCTGTTTAATACCCATATAAGCCGGTAACCCTCCTGGCTCTTTAACCATGTCTATTGCAGCACGCACTAATCGCATAGACTCTCTAAGCTTATCTGCTCCCGATATCATCTGTGCCTCTGTACGCAAATATGCCCCTAAGCCCATAAGCTCCTCTACTGTTACTCCATGTAATGGATCTCCCTGAGCTCATTGTACAGCAACCGACTCATTAACCATAGCTTGCCAATGTGCATTAAACAATAACTGCTGGTGCTGAGTGAATGTTAAACACACTATTCCTCTTAAATCATTTGGGCATAAAACCTGAGTATTAAAAAGATAATCTAGCATTTGCCTAACAGGTTCACTTTTTACTCCAAACTGACTAACCGTAGAACGTAACTGAGCTAACAACTTCCAATCTAAGGGAGTATATTCCGCTATATTATGCGTAAGGTTCCCCTGTGCATCATACTGTGGTGTGTATGTGACCGGACATGCAAGACTAGAAGCTACTTCCACCGCCTCGCCATCCCCCATTTGCATTACTTCTTTTGCCAAAGCAGCCCAAGCTTCCCTCCTCTGTTTAGCCATGTCCCCCCATAGGTCACTGTGTGCCCCTGGGATAGGGTCTGACTCTTTAAGGGTGCTATGCTGCTGGCACTTCGGTACAGAGACCGAGCTTTCCGGCGGGGGGGGGGCGGTGGAACCAGAGCTGGCTCGCGTGGGGGAAGTGGCCCCCCCGCCGGAGCTGGCTCGCTCAGGGAAAGCGGCGGAGGCAAAGCTGGCGGCGGAGGCAAAGCTGGCTTGCTCTTACCTCCACCATCCAACTCGCCCTCCCCCCCTAACAGGAAGGGTGCAGACGGTTCCACTGTGTCTATAGGAAAATCCTCCACACCACTCTGCTGGGGACTCTTAGGCATAAGTATCTTAGTTACAGAAGGTGCCAGGGGATCATCCTCACGACCATACCCTATATTCCTCTTATGAGCTTCTGTCGCCCTTTCTGCTGCCTTTCTCTCAGAGACATGCTGAAGCAACGTGTTATACACCACCCGCCATAGCTTGCCTAATTTCTTTGCTGACTTATCATAGTCTAACACTGTATCCCACAGGATATCCCCAAACTTCTTCCACTCTGCTAGCTCATGAACTGTATGTGGGTTAGCGAAAATCCCTTTAGCATGGCCGTAAGCCAATAACCCTGGTAATTCCTTTTTTAAATCTATCCCCTTTCCTCCTCGCCGTTCTAAATACGCGGCGAAAAGATCATATGCTGCTTGCCTATCCATACCTATTCGTCAGCGTGCGCTGTTGCAGGTCTCCAGGCTTCGGCAGCACGTATTGGCTCGAGTCACCGTTGTGAACCTCGAGGGTGCTTCAAATTCCGGCACCGTCCCGGCTGCAAGGACCTAAACCCAACTTCCTCGACCGTGGCGTGTTCCCCCCTTTTTCTTTTAATCTGAGACAAGAGGGCAAATGTTCGGGGTCACCATTTGTTGATGGAAGGAGACCCAGACACCAATTGGTTCATCGCAGGTCTGATTTATTGATCGATATAGCGGGTTAAATACAGTTCATAATAAGCTTCATACATATTGCAAAAGCTGAGCTCAGGATTGGTTAGTTACATATCAGCAACTACGCCTACTTCTGCATTTTTGTGGTTATTCTTTTGATACTTTCTGCATATTTTCAGCAAGAATCTCTCTTCCCTATCCTCATGTTGCAGCAAGGGCATCATGTCCTTGCCTGTCATTGGTCACTGACTGCTGACTTCCCTTTCAAGCTTAACCAGCAGCATTATGTCAACATGGCCTTTCTCAGCTAACCAACTGTTAACAAAACTCTCCACATCAAGGAACCAAGGATCCATTGTGACACTGCGGGGCCTTGGGGACCAAGGGCCATTGTGACACTATGGGGCCCAAGGGATCCAAGGGTCTTAGTGACACCAAGGGGCCCCATGGAACCAAAGGGACACTGTGACACTGGGTGGACTCATAGAATCATGGAAACCATTGGGACGCTCTGGGGCCTCATGGAAAAGGCTGGATCCAGGGCCCAACTCCAACAAGGTCAAGTTTAACAATTCCAAGTGCTGGGTCCTGCACTTTGCCCTCAACAACCCCTGCAGCAGTACAGGCTGAGGACAGAGTTGCTGGAGAGCAGCCAGGCAGAAAGGGACCTGCAGGGACTGATGGACAGCAGGCTGGACATGAGGCAGCAGTGTGCCCAGGTGGCCAAGAAGGCCAATGGCTCCTGGCCTGGATCAGCAATGGTGTGGCCAGCAGGAGCAGGGCAGTGATTCTTCCCCTGTGCTGGACACTACTTGGGCAGCACCTCGAGTGCTGTGTCCAGTTCTCAGACCCCCAATATAGGATGGACATGTACGGGCTGGAGGGTGTCCAGAGAAGGCCAACAAGGCTGAGGAGTGGTCTGGAACACAAGTCCTTTGAGGAGTGGTTGAGGGAGCTAGAGTTGTTTATCCTGGAGAAGGCTCAGGGGAGACAAGATAGTGTCAGGGCACAGGTCGGACTTGATATCTCCAAGGTCTTTTCCAACTTTGCTGATTCTGGGATTCTCTGGAAGAACCCTTGGAGCAATTGCAGGGTGAGCCCTGGGCCTCCTCTTCAGAAGCTGCAGCAGCCCAAGTCCCTCAGCTTCTCCTCACAGCCCCAAAGCCCAGCCTGTCAGTCCTGCAGAGCCTCTGCAGCTCCTCCTCACTGCCCAGAACAGGGAGCCCCAGAGCAAGACACAGCAGCCCAGATGTGCCCCCCTGGTCTGGGATGCCTCTGGCAAGGGAGCAGCACGAGGCACTGCAGGAGCCTGCAGACAATTCCTGCAGCACTTGTAGGATGATCCTGCTGCCCAAGGGACGTTCCCATGGGGCCAAGTCAGGAACTGCAATTGGGAATGGGGCCAGAGTTGAAAGGGCAAACAGGGATGGGCTGTTTGCAGGGCAGGGAACAGGGATGGGCAAGAGCAAGAAATTTATACCGGTTATACCGGGGACAGAGTAAATAAAGCAAAGGTGATGCCAAGGAAATGCTCAGGGCAGTTTGGGGGTGGCTGCCAGGCAGCCCTGGCTCTGAGCAACAGCCTCTGCAGGGGGACAGGAAACTCCCAGCTGATGGGAACAAAGTTTCTGGCTGACTGCAGAGGCCAGGACAAAGCTGAGTGGTTTCCCTGGTGTCCCCCAGCCCTTGCTGGCCCCTGGCATTTTTGCTCCCTCAGGTTCATGCCCCCACGCCAACAGCATGGGGGTGCTACCCCTGCTGTGTGCAATGCAAACAGGGACTGCTGAGCCAGTGCTGCCGTGTCTGTGCCTGCAAGGATGGGGCACCTGTGTGAGCTGGGGGAGAGGCCAGGGCTGCAGAGGGGGGATGTTGTTGGCAGCTCCATCAGGGCACTCTGGGGCACTGCCCTGGGCTGTCCAGTGCACTGAGGATGGATCAGCCCCTGCTCTGCTGCTCCTTCCCGTCTCCCCCAGGGCCCTTGCAGAGCCCCAGCTGTGCTGTTTGCCCCCAGCCTGCCCACGGCCAGCCTGGGGCTGCTCACGGGGGTTTTCTGTGCTGAGCATTGGCCTGGGCGTGTTCTTGAGAGAGCCTGGGCAAGGAGCCTGAGCCCCCAGGCCCTGGGCTGAGGCGTCAGTGCTGCCCCAGCAGTGCCCATGGCCTGTCCCTGCTGCAGCCCCGGCACTGCCACCCCCAGGACTGTGTCCGGCCCTGGGAGCACTCAGGCCCTACAGAAACACCAGGGCCACCAGGGCAGCGGGGCAGGGCCACGGCAGCAGCACTGGCAACACCAAGTGCTGCTGCTGCTGCTGGGCACAGCTGCTGGGCCAGCCCTGATCTGCCCCCAGCTCTGCACACAGACATTGCTGCTGCAGCTCCAGAGAAGGCAACAAAAGGGCATCTCTGTAGAAAACTCTGTTGGGAGATCATTTAGTTCTTTTAAAGCCACCAAGAGCGCAGCCCATCATTGACACACTCTCTGGGCACAGGGAACGTGGAGAGAAACAAAATGGGCAATGGCACAAATAAAGACATTTCTTTGTGGCCACTATGAAAAAAATCCACAACCAAAGTGACAAGAAGTATCAAACATTACTTTTATTACAAGTGATTTTTAGAAAATGGCCGGCAGTTTAATACTTGTGAAACCATCCAGTCATCAGTCTCCACACTGCAGCCTTGAGCTCCTGGTTCCTCAGGCTGTAGATGAGGGGGTTCACGGCTGGAGGCACCACCGAGTACAGAACTGACAGAGCCGGATCCAGGGATGGGGAGGAGATGGAGGGAGGCTTCAGGTGGACAAACACGACAGTGCTAAGGAACAGGGAGAGCACGGCCAGGTGAGGGAGGCAGGTGGAAAAGGCTTTGTGCCATCCCTGCTCAGAGGGGATCCTCAGCACGGTTCTCAAGATCTGCATGTAGGAGAAAACAATGAACACAAAACATCCGAGTCCTAAACAGGCACTAACAGCGAGAAGGCCCTGTTCCATGAGGTAGGATTTGGAGCAGGAGAGCTTTAGGATCTGTGGGATTTCACAAAAGAGCTGGCCCAGGGCATTGCTGTGGCACAGGGAGAGGGAAAATGTATTGGCTGTGTGCATGAGAGCACTGAGAAAGGCACTGGCCCAGGCAGCTGCTGCCATGTGGGCACAAGCTCTGCTGCCCAGGAGGGTCCCGTAGTGCAGGGGTTTGCAGATGGACACGTAGCGGTCGTAGCTCATGACGGTCAGGAGGAAATACTCTGCTGAGATGAAGAAGAGAAAGAAAAACACCTGGGCAGCACATCCTGCATAGGAGATGTTCCTGGTGCTCCAGAGGGAATTGTGCATGGCTTTGGGGACAGTGGTGCAGATGGAGCCCAGGTCGCTGAGGGCCAGGTTGAGCAGCAAGAAGAACATGGGCGTGTGCAGGTGGTGGCCACAGGCTATGGCGCTGATGATGAGGCCGTTGCCCAGGAGGGCAGCCAGGGAGATGCCCAGCAAGAGGCAGAAATGCAGGAGCTGCAGCTGCCACGTGTCTGCCAATGCCAGCAGGAGGAAGTGCCTGATGGAGCTGCTGTTGGACATTTGCTGTCTCAGGCCTTGGGGAGCTTTACATGGAGAAAAGTCAGTGACAGGTTAGGAGAAACTTCTTCCAGCAAAATCAAAGCCTTTTCCCACAGACCTTTCTCCTCTAACACTCTGACACCCTTTTGATTTTCTACCGGATTTTCTTTCATCTTTAAGTGAGGAGCCCTGTTTGGTTCTGGCCAAGTGGGGCCTCACGTGCACAGCAGCTACATGCAGGTTATTTTTATTCATCCTTGCTGTGCAGACATGGGCAGGGACAGGGACCTGTCCTCTTGTTCCACTTGGAAACCCTGTTAACACAGAAGGCCCTGTCAGCATCTGCACCCCTACTGACAGAGAGCAGGAATGGCAAAGTCTGTTTAAATATTTTAGAGTTTTTACAGCTCCTCTTCCCCGTCTCCTTCTGAGTATTTTTGGATGGCAGAAACTGTCATAATTTCTCCTGCCCTCCAGGAGAACAGAGTGATTTCTCTAAAGCAAGGTGGGGAATGGAGAGCGAGGGGAGGACGTCTGCCTCCCAGTCCTGTTCCAGGATTCTCTGGACTTTCTCCATTCTCAGACATAGGATAATCACCCTCCCATGTGTCCTTTAAAAACCATCCCGACGCTGCTGAGAGCAGATGGATCCCCCACACTTCACCAAATGTCCATTCCCTTCTCAAGATCTCAGCCACACATTTGTACCCAGGGACACACTGGGCTCATTTCACCAACCCAACAGCATTTTCTCATCATACAACTTCTGTGCCTCACCCTGGGGCTTTCAGATAACACAGAGATGTTCTAGGACAGGTTTCTATCCTGGATTGAAGCTCCCAGCTTGGACTGAAATCTCAGAGAGACTTCCAAGTGTCCTTATGATGGCATTGGATTGAGGGAGATGCAGCTCCTTCCCTGGCTGCACTAACAGCATTGCACAGAGCCAGGCAATGGGGACAGCATCACCCTGAGCCAGCTGTGCCCCCTGCCAGAGCCCCCAGGGCCGGGCAGCTGCTCCCAGCCCTGTGCTCTGCAGAGGGAACTGGGCCCGGGGCTGCAGAGCTGCCGCACGGCTCTGCTGCAGCTCTGCCTGCACAGGAGGGGCTGCACGCCTTGGAGCCCCGGCCCTGAGGGCAGAGGCTTGGCTGGGGCACAGGAGGGAGGGGGCTTGTTCAGAGGGAGAGGCTGCACTGGAGGGGATCCTGTGGGCATCTCTAAACTCTCCCTGCCACAGCATTGCCGGGTTTTGTTTTCTCTCCTTCCCTGATCTTCTCTCTGATTCCTGGAGATTTTCCTCCTGCAGTTGTTTCCCTGTGCCTGATCTCTCCCTGCCAGCACTCATAGACCCCAAATCTCTGTGCACTCTCCTAGGCCTGAGAGAACCCTGTCTGTTTGCAGGACACTGGCTGCGGGCAGGTTCTGTTTGCAGCTTGGAGAAAGAACAGCTCAGACTGAGCCTGACGGGTCCACCAAAGGTGATGCTGGTGCTGTCCATGGGCAGAGTGGCTGCAAGCACATTAGGGATCTCCTGTGAAACTATTGATCACTAAAAGTAGCAGTTTAGATCTCTCAGGACCTTGGGAAAATTCATAATTAATAATCAACCACTAATATTTATCCCTCCCTCCCTGCCATGCTCCATAGTTGGAAACTGAACACCTAGTCTTTGTGCATTTCCTCATTTTTATCAAAATCATTGTCTTGGTAATATTCTATGACTGATCAGAATGCCTCAGCATGTCAGAACTCATAAGAATTTCACCTCCCCTACACCAGAAATACTCAGAGTTGTACTCACAGGGTCTGTAGGCATTGGGATGTTGCAGCTTTAGGAGATCACTCCAGGAGCTGCAGCTGCATTATCCTGCAGACAGAGGTTCCTGTGCCAAGGGCTGGCAGTGATTCTGCCCCAGGCACTTCTCAGCACCTTCCCAGCCCTGACTGATTGAAGATCTCTGTGCCTCTGTGCTGTGCCTGGGGTGGCTGCAGGCAGTGCCCCAGCCCTGCTGGGCTGGCAGAAGAGCTGCTCATCAAGAGAAATGTGCTTTTGAAGCTCTTCTTGCTTACCAGGAGCTGCCTCTGTGCCAGGAGCCCATCCAGCTCATCAGCACAGACAGAGCACCAGGACTTTAATGAGCCTCTGAGGCTTTGTGCTCAGGCCCTGAACATCAGTCCCTGAGAGGGAGCTGAAGAAACCTCTCCAGAACTCCAAGTCAGAATCCAACTTCAAAGTTTCTGCGACTGTTAATGGGTCCCAGTGAAGGGCGCAACTGAGAAAGTGTCCCGAGGCCCCAGGCAGAGCAGAGAACTGGAGGCAGTGATGACAGGTGGGGACAAAGAGAAGCCAAGTCTTGGTGCCCTGAGACACAGCAGGGTCTGTGCCACCAAGGGCTCGGAGGAGACACCTTGTCCTGAGGCACTGGGGCCTCCTGGCACAGCCCCAGCCAGGCTGGGCACTGTCAGCCCCCTTGTCCTGCCCTCAGCATCCCTCCCTAGCCCACATCCCAGTGGCCTCAAGGATCTGCTGGAAGGAGTTCCTGGGGAGCCTTGGTCAGGAATGGCCCTGGGGGCTACTTCATGATCTCTGCAGGGACTGCAGGTTTTTCAAAGGACTTTGGGTTTGGCTTTTGCCTTGGAGTCTCTGAGAGCTTTGTGCAATCATGGCCTCCAACTATCTGCTGTCATTAGTCCCTGGAGCGGCTTTGTCAGTAACAACACTTAGTGGGGCTCATTAAAACTTCAGGGTACTTTAGTTATTTTAAGGTACTTGGTGTTTCCCTTTTGACACAGACTCTGTGAGAGGTTTGTGCAATCATGGCCTCAATTATCTGCTTTAATGAGTCCGTTGAGAGCTTTCTACTGACACTCAGTGCGGCTCATTAGTACTTTGAGATATTCAAGGTTTTTAAGGTACTATATGGATTTAAGGATACTTTTAGGTACTTTTAAGGATTTTCCTTCCCACACTGAGTCTCTGAGAGGGTTTTGTGCCATCCTGGCCTCCAATTCTCTCCTCCAAGGAGTCCACGAGGAGCCTGTGTTGGATATCTTCCCCCTTTCGGTTTTACAGCAAAGATGGAACTGAAAGAATTTTTTAAGTCTTTCAAAAAGCATCCAGACAAACATGGGAAAATTAACATTACAACAACAACAACTAAGAGAGTTAAATGTCCTGTTTTAGCTAGACATCATCCAACCCTTTAGTCCTTTTCATTGGAAGAGTTTATTGAACCAGTCTTTGTTTTTGACTTGAAGCTTCTTGAACCCTTCCTTCAGTACCTGAATGCTCTTGTGGATTGACTTGCTGTGGCTGGAGAGGTTCATGCAACACATGCCCTCAGAGTCTAACCAACCATGCCCATGTGCCCAGAGTAAAAACTCTATCGGTGTTCTGCAAGGTGGCATGTCTGATGGTCTCTATGTCTGAGAGCAGGCCAGGCCACTCAATGTGAGGGAGGTAGCATTGGTTTGCTTACTTAACAGGCACCCAAGATGGTCTAATTGTCCTAAAGCTTTAGCTGCAGCCACCCAAGGTAGTCCAAACTGGGGGTGCTACCATCCGATACCTGGAGTAAAGCTTTCAAAGCCATCTCTTTGATATTATCCAATACTTCTCTGGGGATACCTGCTGCTCAGTCATCTGGTGGGCTGTATTGTCCTTCTCCAGCTAGATGGATGATTGTCAATTATGCCCTTGCCTCATTATTGGCATAGTCTGCTATTAATTGATTTAGTAAACACTTCCATCCCCCTTCCCACAGGGTGTATTCTGTAGGTGACAACAACATGGTCATAATACATTTTAAATCATAGGGAGTTAAGACATGCTGTACAGATGGCCCTCATTAGGCCAATAAAACAAGGTAAGTCCCTCCTATGGTTTTTAGCTGCCCTACATAGATCCTTGATTTCCCCTCAAACCAGTGGCTGATACCTGGGATTCTGCCCCCTTCTTTCATAACATACTGCGGCAATGAGGAATTTCAAAACTATTCGCCAATCTCCTTCCTTTCCTAGGGACCTTCTGGGGTTGAGGGGTGAGGTGGCTCTGAGGAGTCCAAACTGTCTTCTGGGGAGGAAGAATAACTTGGAGCTGAAACATTTGGATTAGAAACAGTGAGACAGTTGGGCTTAGCATCTTCGATCATGGGGTTATATTGTTGCCACAGGGTGAGGCAAAGGGCGCTGCCATTTTGTCAGGTGTTGGGGAGGAAGGGCCTTGATTTAGGATGGTGGACTTCCAGGGTGGAGTTCTGGAGGCATGGCCCAGGGTGAAGGTGGACTGATTGACAGTGGGGCATGACCCACAGTTGTGGGGGTGGAGTCTGGAGGTTCCTTCAGGGAGGAAGAGAAGGTTGTGGTAGCAGGAAATGGAGGAGCCAAGATGGAGGGAGGATGGTTGGGCTCCCGAGCCACATTCAGGCTCCTTCCATCTTGAGTCTCCAGGGCATGATGCTCCAAGTCAGCGTGGCCATTGCCGTCTTGGACCATCGTGGAAGGTCTGAGGAGGGAAAGTTTGAGGGGAGGTCCTGAGTTAGGAGTGACCAACGGATTGAGTTTTCAACACATGGCTTGCTGGTGAGGGTGGTGTGGAAGATGGGGAGCATTTGGGGTGCAATGGGGTCCCATTTTATTGAAAGTTGTACATTTTAAGTCCCACGGACTCCCAAAATTCAGTGGTATGGATTTCATTAGCAGAGGCATCTGGAAAATTTTTAATGATCCACCTCATGATTGATTTCGATTCGTTCTTTGAAAATACTTTGTCATGATCAGTGAGAATTAACTTGAAGCATCCATATATGCTCCTTTCTACTTTGGACATCTGGCTGCTGATTCTTCTCTTTCTCTGCCTTATGGGGAAGAGCCACGGAAACACCCCAAATCAATTATGGGACGTGGGTGCATATTTTAAAAACACAATGGCAAAATCGGCAATAAATGTCTGGCATTTCCCTAAACCCACCCGCAATCCTATGCAGGTGAAATCATTGTTGTCCCTGCATATCCTGGGAAAGGTCCCTCGAAGCAACGATGAATCCATTGGGCTCAGCGCAATCCAAAATCCCAGGGAGTGCTTGCCTATCCATCAGTTAACCCCAGCTGACGTGACTAACACAGGGAGCCCTGAATGTCATGGTCCCTGTTTGGGCACCAAATGTCACAATGAAGGTGGCTGTGACAAACCTCTCTGGTTCCCTGACTTCAGGGTGAGGGTGCCAAAAATGAAAAAGAGCAGGATCAACAGAGTTGTTTAAAAGGAACTTTAATAATGGGGTGAAAAACTAAAAACATGGAGAAGTTGAGAACAGTATGAGGGGCAGGATCCAAAGACCTGAGTCAAAGGGGAAGCAACAACATGTACACTTGGGGCTAGCAAATTAGAACGATAACCATGTAGGGGAAACAAGTAACCAACAGGGGAGTAGACACTTGGACAAGTTAGCACAGCAACGCTAAAGGCTTATGGGGGAAATCTCAAACTCACCTTAAGTTAAACAAATGATTCCTGGGGCTTGAAACTACTGCCAAATTCTTTTGGGGTAAGATCTGGCTGACTCTGAGTTACAGCTGGGCTAACCACCACACCGCTGCTTTGCACTGGCCCCTTGGGACCATGCAGCCCAACAGAGCCACAATGATGTCCTTGGTTCCATGAGGCTCTACAGTGTCACAATGGTCCCTTGGATCCATGGGGCTCTGCAGTGCCACAGTGGCGCCTTCATTTCACAAGGCTCCCAAATGTCACGTTGGTCTCCATAGGAAGGAAGCCACAGAAGCCCCATGTTTCAGGAGCTGATGAACAGCAACCACCAGAGGCCAAGGCAAGCCTGATGTGTCTGTTCTGGCAGGTTTGCTTGGAGTAACCCTTGGATATTCAAAATTATTAATGTGGAATCCTAATTTCAGAATTTTTTGTGCCTGAGAAGGATGATTTTTTCCATACAAAGAAAAGAAAAGAGCCCTTTCCAGTGTTTGGAAAACAGGTGAGTTCTCACACTCAGAAATCAAAGACCAGCCAGATCTGTCTCTCCTGGCAGTCTTTATCTGGCAGCAATTCTTGGATACACAGAAATTTGGAGGTGGAATCCAAATTTTGGCCATGGCTGCCTGGAAAAAATGGACAGTTCTTTTCCATAAAAAGAAGAGCCCAGAGCCTCAGTGTTTCAGGGGCAGATGGAAGCAGCCTTCCACATTCCAAGATCAGTCAGACCTGTCAGATGACCCCTGGGAGGCCAAGGCAACCAAATCTATTTCATGTTCCCTTGGTTCCACGGGGCCCTGCAGTGTCACAATGGCTCCTTGCTTCCATGGTGCCCTCAGGTGTCATAATGGCCCTTTGATTACACAAGTCCTTAAGGATCCTAATGATCTCCATGGTTCCCCAAGGTCCCACAGTGTCACAATGGTCTATTGGTTCCACGAAGCCTCTCTGTGTCCAATGGCCCCTTGGTTCCATTGGGGCCCAGTAGTGCAACAATGATTCCCTTGTTTCCACAAGTTTCCATAGTGTCACAATGGCCCCTTCCCTCCATGAGGGCCTGCAGGGTCACAATGGTCTCCATGACTCCATGGGGCCTTGCAATGTCTCGCAATGGTTTACATGGATCCATGGTGCCTCGCAGGATCACAGCGGCCCTTTGGCTCCGTGAGGCCCTCAAATGCAGAAATGGTCTCTTGGCTCCACAAAGCCCTGGTGCTTCACACTGGCCCCTTGGGGCCATGCGGCCCAACAGAGCCACAGTGATGTCCTTGGTTCCATGAGGCTCCACAGTGTAACAGGTCCCTTGGATCTGTGGTACTCTGCCGCGTCACAATGTCCTCTGCATTTCAAAAGACCCCAAAGTGTCACAGTGGTCTCAATGGTTCCTCAAGGCCCCACAATGTCACAATGGCCCCTTGGATCCATGGTACTCACAGTGTCACAATGATCCCCTTGGTTCTACAGGTTTCTACAGTGTAACAATGCCCTTTGGCTCCACAATGCCCCGCAGTGTCAAAGTGGCCTCCATAGGCAGGAAACAAGTGAGCCTAAGGCAGATGAGAGGCAGTCACCAGAGGTGGAGGCTAGCCAGACTTGACTGTATTGGCAGATTTTGTTTGGGAGAAACCCTTGGATATAGGGAATTTTAGAGGTGGAATCTCAATTTTGGCCATGGGTCCCTAGACAAGAGAGACAGTTCTTTCCCATAGGAATAAAAGCACGGAGCTCCAGTGCTTCATGGTCAGATGGGAAGTGGCCCTTGACATGTCAAATTCAGGGAGACCTGTCAGACAGCCCCCAGGAGGTCAAACCAGGCAGACCTCTTCCATGTTCCATTGACTTCATGGGTCCCAATACTGTCACAATGGTCTCCTTGATTCCATGAGGTCTGGCAATGTCACAATGGCTTCTTGGTTTCAGGAGCCCAAACAGAGTCACAAGGGTCCATTGGCCCCATGCAGCCCTACTGTAAAACAATGGCTCCTTGTTTCTATTTGAAATCAATCACAATCAAACCACAGTTTGATCATTGATCCTTGCTCCCATAGGGCTCATGATCTGGACAATGGTCTCCTTGATTCCATGATTCCTGGATTCCACAGTCTCACCATAGTTTCCTTGGATCTCCATTGTCACAACTGACCCATGTTTCCATGAGGATCCGTAGTGTCACCGTGGTCGCTGTCAGAGGCTGGATGAGATCACTGTCCTGAGACACCTTGGGATGCTCAGAATGCCCGTGTGGGGCCAGGGCCGGGTCAGGCCTTGGTTTGTGGTTGGACAGAGCCGCGCCCCCAGCCCTGGCCTGGCAGAGCTGTCAATCACACAGCAGGGGCTGTGCTAACCCAGCTCTGATTGGCTGAGCTTTCAATCAATCACACACTAGCAGCTGGTGCTACCCTGACTCTGATTGGGCAAACAACTGGCAGTCCCACCCCAGGGGCGGGCCCATGAAGGCCCAGGGGGTTAAAAGCCAGAGCACGAGGCCAGCCCATGGTCTGGGTCCTGCCTTCCCTTGGGGTTCTTCTGTTGGTGATGCTGGGACCCCTTCAGTTGCTACCTATGTGCGTCTCTTTCTATGGATCTTCTGTCTTTCTGTGGTTCTCTATTTCTTCTCCTTCTAATCCTGCTTACTTGGAACATTTTTGGGTAACATCACATGTTAAGGGTTAAAGGATTTTAGGTTAAATGTGTGGGAATCCAGGGCACAGGGAATATTTCTCTGTCTGCTCTGAGGGGTCCTGACCCCCAGAGAAACCCTGCCTTTAACCTTTGCTCATGGAGAGGACTTACAGGACCTTGAGATAGATTAGAATTTACCCAAGTAGGAAAAAGATAATAGTGAACAGTATAGTATGTCATTGGGTGAGAAATTTAGGTTTTGGGATTTTTAGTGTGGTGTAGATAGGAAGCACATGTGGAATTTGGGTGTAGTCCCTGTCTTCTTCTTCATCTACTCCATTTTCTGCTGTGTTGGTAGCACAGGGTAATTGGTCAAGGAAAGCACAGTGCAGAGGTTATGTGCACAGTTAAGGGATGACCTAGTGGTAGATAAGTAGAAATAACCTATCTTTTTAAGAGTTGATTGGATGAGATAACTTTACAAGACCTTAAAACCATAAATTTTGGGGCCATTTTGCAATGCTTTTCCAATGTGCTGAACCTGGTGTAGACTGCAATGCAAAACTTTAGATAATCTAACAATAAACAAGAAGTTAAAGACTGGAAAAGTCCTGTCCATCTCCTTTTACCTCACACAGATCTGTTACAGGAGGTTTCCCCCATCCAGGGAGCCCCCAGAAAGGCCCAATGTAAAACAAACATCAGTAAATGGTGCCTTGACAATGTTTTTTATAGGTTGGCTCTTTTCCATGATATTGTTTACTGAAGGGTGTTGTCTTAATTAGGAAATCATGTGAAATGTGTTGATTAAATGACCAATGAGGTCCACCTGTAGCAAACCAAGATAAAAAAACAACAGCATTGAATAAATGGGTGGCTTTTAGCCCTTAGTCTTCTGATCTGAGTCTGTGTCATCTCTGATTAAACAGTGACATTGGGGATCTATGGGGGCTATTGGGGCTCCTTTCTGCACCATGTGACCCAACAGGAGCTCCTCTAATAAACTTTGCCTGAAGCTCCCTCTGTGCCCATGACAGGAACCCCTTTGAGTGTCTGGGACATCCTGGCTCTTTGGCAGCCTGGGGACTCCTGGGATGTCACCGTGGAGCCCCCGTGAGTGCCTGTGACAGATCGGTGCCTTTGCAGCCCAAGGTGCCCTGGGATGTCACCATGGAATGGCTGTGACTGCCTCTGACCACAAGGCTCTTTACCATCCCCAGAAAGCCATGGGAGGTCTCCATGGAGCTCCTGCCTCTGCGTATGACATTTCTGCTCTGGAACAGCCTGGAGACTATTGGAAAGTCCGCATGGAACCCCTATGAGGGCCTGTGACAAATCTGATCCTTAGCAGGCAACCATCACTAGCTGCCTGTTGCTATAGGCAGTTTCCATGGCAACCATCCCCAGCCCCCTGTTGGTATGGTCAGTTTCCATGGCAACCATCACCAGCCCCCTGTTGCAATGGTCAGTCCCTTGGCAGCTCCATGGAGACCCCATGCCAGGCATGGTTGCCATGGACACCAGCTCAGGCCTCCAGCCAGAGTCCATTGCCATGGCAACCATTGGCAATCCCATCCCCAGGCTCATGGGATCCCAGAACCATAGAATTGGCTGAGCTGGGAGGGACCCATCAGGATCCTCCAGTCCAACTGCTGGCCCTGCACAGGACACCCCAACAATGCCAGCCTGGGCCTGGCAGTGCCGTCCAAACACTGCTAGAGCTCAGAGAGCCCTGGAGCTGGGACCCTTCCCTGGGGAGCCTGGGCAGGGCCCCAGCAGCCTCTGGGCAAAAACCTTTTCCTGACATCCAATCTGAGCCTGCCCCGACTCAGCTGCAGCCGTTCCCTCCACTCCTGTCCCTGGGCACCAAAGGGAAGAGGTTCCCACAGCCCCAGCCAGGGACCCGCTCCCAAGGCTGTTGCCATGGCCACCAGGGCTGGGACCAGCTGGGATGCTTGGTTTCCATGGGCCAGAGTCTAGAAATGGCAATCCCCAATTTCCTGCTCCCGCTAAAACCGTGCTGCCCTCGCTGCCCTCCCGCCTCCCATGGAAAGCATAAAAGGCAAAGATCGTGGGCTGGGATAAGAACAATTTATTGGGAACAGCAACGAGATAAGGAACAAATGGAACAGAAACAACACTGACAACAGAAGGGATAAACAAAATTGTTTACAGGGAAAACTAAAACACAACTCACTGGGTTTGTCTGGCCGCAATTTTCCCTTCCTGGAAAGGACACCCTTCTCCTTAGGGAGTGAGAATCCCTTTCCTGCCCCTGGCAATGACGTGAGGTGGGAGTGAATGTAATGACAGGGCCATGGCCAGACCCTCATATTTTTCAATGTACATCATGTCACTTGGAGGGGCAGGACAAAAGACTGGTGTCTTCCCCACATAGATCACAGGGAACATGGATCACCAGGAGTCTTCCCAACATGGATCCTCCAATGATGGATGAAGTTGTGGCAGTGAACAAAAATCCTCCTGCACTTGGGGCACTGGCAGGCCTTACCTCTACCGGTGCCTCCGTTGGTCACTGGTCAAGGCAGAGCTCTGGGTGAAGCTCTTCCCACACTGGGGACACTCGTAGGGCCTCTCCCCAGTGTGGATGCCCCGATGGGTGATGAGGTTGGACTTGCACTTGAAGCCCTTCCCACACTCAGGGCAGTGGAAGGGCCTCTCCTTGGTGTGCATCCGCTGGTGCTGGAGGAGATTGGAGCTTCTCTGAAACCTCTTCTGACATTGGGGACGCTGGTAGGGCCTCTCCCCAGTGTGGGTGCGTTGGTGCCTGATGAGGGTGGATCTGTAGCTGAAGCCCTTCACACATTCCCCACACTCATAGGGCCATTCCTTTGTGTGGATCATCTGGTGCTGGATACGGGGGCTGCTCTGCCTGAAGCTTTTCCCACACTCCAAGCACTTGTAGGGCTTCTCCCCATCATGAAGCTGCCCATGGATCACCAGCTCTGAGCTCTGGCTGAAGCTCTGTCCACCTTCCTGGCACAGAGTGGGTCTTTCCTCCTCAGAGCACCCTGGGCTGGCTTTGGAGCCCATCCTCATGTAGAATCTCTGGGGATTTTCCTCCCCATTGGAATTCTGCACTGTGGAGTCACTCAAAATGGCCTTTTCCATGAGGTTCTGCCATGGAGATTTTTCCTCAATGGTCTCCATCCTCAGCTCCTTTTCTGGGGGAGGAAAGACAAGGAGGGGATGGGATTTGCCTCCATGCCAGAGGGAATGGGAAGGAGATCCCCCCAGTGCTTCCCTGACAGGACGGCATTGGCAGCAGGGTTGTCCTGCAGCCAGGGGCCATGTTGGGCTGGGAGATGGAGCAGGAGAGAGAGGGAAAGGGACACTGACTTCCTCCTTACCTGCCTGGGTATCCCAGGGTTCTTTGCTGTTCCTCGCAGCCTCTTCCTCCATCCAATTAAATTTTGGGAATAGGAAATCCAGGTTTGGCAAAAAGACAAGCGGTGAGTACATTGTCTTTTGTACTGGATTAAAGTCAAACCTGGGGGAGTGTCTAAGTCAGAATTACAATTTAATAAGAAAATGAAGATCAAGGCAATTATACAGAAACACTGCCTTAAACTGACAGAGTCAGGATATAACCTGACACCCTTCTGGTCAGGGTAGTGGCAACAGTCCCATTAAATGGTGGCTGCAGTCCTGTTGGAGTGATGAAGATGATTATGTCGAAGCAGTGATCCTGTACAAGGGTCTGGTCTTCCTCTGAAGGTCCAGTGGTGGTTATGGAGCTCTTGTCCTCTGGGAATCCAGTAGGCAAGCTGCTCCTGGTGTTAAAAGCCTCAGTCCATATCCAGGTAGGAATCCTTGGATCTTCCCCATGGGCGGAGCATCCCACAATGGGATGATGGAATTTTATCAGTCCTGCAGTGACACTCAATGGCCCATTAGCAGAAGATATCTTCCCTGGAGGGCGTTATCAGGGGTGAGTCATGGAAGAGATAAAGAATACTGCCCTGCCTTTTAATAGCAGTTGATGAAGATGGGGATTGGAAACAGGCATTTGGTTATATCTTGCATTGCAACCTGAAACAGTGGGGTAATCCCTGCTCAGGGGGGTGAACACCACCCCCCTTACCCAAACTGGCTCAGGTGTAAAACCCCCACCCTGGGAAGGCCACACACACAGGGGACAATGTCACACTTGCCCTGCTCCATGGGAGGTCTCTGTCCCTGTCACTCCCTTGCTCTCCCCCCTTTTCTCTTTCTTTCCATCTCTCTCTCTACCTCACATTTGCTGTTAATAAAATCCACCTTGGATTTGGTATCGTTATCGCCTAATTGGGGCAGAGGCAATCTCTCTAACAATTTTCTTAACCAGATTGTGACATTATTTTGGCATAGTGAGTTCAGGGCAGTGTTCTTTGACCCCAGGTGCCTTTGACAACAGCATGGTTCCTTCCTCTGAGAAGGTTATAATTCTCTCTGGAGGAACTCTTGGAAACTTGGACACAGCTTCCTCTGAGAGACCTATGGGAGAACTGATGAGAAAAATGGCCATTGTGATTCCGGAGTGTAAAGAAAATATTTTGTTGTCTTTCCTTGAAAAGTTTGTTAAAATCACTGGAGGAAAGGGAGCAAATGATACCAGTGAGACTGACAAGGTTCATTCACCCCAAGGTGAGGAACACAAGGCTGCTGAAAGTCCTACAAGAAGCCCAGGTCAAGTAGGTAAATTCCCAATAACTACTGAATTCCCAGGCTTGGGTTCCTTGCCAAATGTGAGAATCATTATTCTCTTCATCCCTGTCACCTTTGTGACAGCTACTAAGAGCTTCCCCTTTCTTTTAATAATATCTGTATTGGGCCGAATTTGCACTTTTATTGGAACCTGCCAGCAGCTGAGCTGGAGCTGTGCAGGAACCAGTGAAACTTGGGATTGCCACAGAATTGCTTCTATTGTCAGCTGGTACTGCGGCGGCCATGGAGCAGAGGGGTGGGAAAGGGGGGTCCGGGGTGGGAGCAGAGGAAATGCCGGGGCCGGGTGCTGAGCACAGGGCTGAGCACACAGAGATGATTGTGTTCTTGCTGAGCTCGCACTGAGCCAACGCCTGTCCTGCCCCTTGTTTGGCCACGCTGGGGAGGGGCTGAGGGTGTGGAGGAGTTTGGGAGGGGACAGGGCCAGGACAGGTGATCCCAACTGACCCCAGGGATACCCTTGACCAAAGGAGGAACAAAGAGGAAAGAGGGACATTTGAAGTGAGCACTTTTGTCTCCCAGGTAACACTTAGGCAGGATGGGGCCCTGTTTAACCGTTGGACATGGCCAGCACCAAAGACACAGATACCAACTTAACTTAAGGAACAGGGTAATTTAGATAATGCAAATTTGCCAAAATTTTCCAAACTATTAGATAGGCAAGGCAAATAATCATTAGTAGATAATTGCAAAAGAGAAGATGTTGAAATGATTATCACATAGCTTTGCATTTCTCGCTGCAGGCTCTGGAGATTCTACCTCTGCCTTCAGTCAGGGTTGCATTCCCTATCAAATCCTGGTACCAAATCCTGCTTTTCAAGGCTGGAACAGCTTCTCAGGTTTAGCTGGATGTGTGTTCAATTACCATCTGTTAAAGGTGGGGCAGTTATCATCTGTTAATTTAGCAGTTTACTTTATCTCTTCCACAAGGAATCCTCCCTCCAGGGAGATATCGTCTGTTAATGGGCCATTGAGTGTCACTGATAAAAATTACATCACCCCATTGTGGGAAGCTCCACCCAGAGGGAGGAGCCAAGCATTTCTACTGGGATATAATCTGAGAATGTGAACAACAGAGTTAGCCTTCTCCCACAGGATTCCCAGAAGAGCAGCTTTCAGCTCCACTGGATCCCAGAGGAAGACCAGGCCCATCGAAACCACTACTGGACCTTCAGAGGAAAACTCCACCCTTCTACAGGATCACTGCTCCAACAGAGCCACACCTGTCACTGCAGGAGCACTGCAGCCACCATTTAACGGGAGTGCTACCAACACTCTGACCCACAGGGTGTCAGGTTGTATTCTGACTCTGTAAGTAGTTTTTTAGTACTATTGCATTTGTATTTTCTATTTTCCTACTGAAGAACTGTTATACCTATTCCCATAAATTTTGCTTGACAGCCCCATATTTTGAAAATTATAATTCCAAGGGAAGGGATCAACATTTTCCATTTCAAGGGAGTCTCCTGCCTTCCTTGGCAGACACCTGTCTTTTCAAACTGACACAATGCCCCGCGACACCCAGGCAGGTGAGGAGAAAGTCAGTGCCCCTTTCCCCCTCTCTCCTGCTCCATCTCCCAGCCCAGCATGGCCCCCGGCTGCAGGACAACCCCTCTGCCATCGCCATCCTGCCAGGGATGCACTGGGGGGATCTCCTTCCCCTTCCCTGTTGCATGGAGACAAATCCCATCCTCTCCTTGTTCTTCCTCCCCCAGAGGAAGAGTTGAGGATGGAAACCAGGGAGGACAAATCCCCGTGGCAGAACCTCGTGGAAGAGAAGCCCTACAAGTGCTTGGAGTGTGGGAAGAGCTTCAGGAAGAACTCACACCTGATCTGCAACCAGATGATCCACACAGGGGAATGGCCCTACGAGTGTGGGGAATGTGGGAAAGGCTTCAGCTGCAGCTCTGCCCTGGTCACCCACCAACGCATTCACACTGGGGAGAGGCCCTATGAATGTCCCAAGAGTCAGAAGAGGTTTCAGACCAGCTCCAATCTCCTCCTGCACCACCAGCGGATTCACTGAGAGGAGAAGCCCTTTCGCTGCCCTGACTGTGGGATGGGCTTCAAGCAGAAATCCCACCTTATCATCCACTGGTGCATCCATTCCAGGGAGAAGCCCCACCAGTGTGGGGAATGTGGGATGAGCTTTCAACAGAGCTCCAACCTGATCTCCCACCAGAGGACCCACACCATGGAACAGCCCTATGAGTGTGGGGAATTTGGGAAGAGCTTAAAGCAGAAGTCCCACTTCATCCACCACCAGGTGATCCACACTGGGGAAAGGCCATACAAGTGTGGGGAATGTGGGAAGGGCTTCAGTCAGAGGTCCCAACTTGTCATCCACCAAATGATTCACACTGGGGAGAGGCCCCACAAGTGTCCCCAGTGTCAGAAGAGGTTTCAGACCAGGTCCCATCTGCTCCGCCACCAGCAGAATCACACAGAGCAGAGGCCTTTCTGCTGCCCTGACTGCGGGAAGGGCTTCAAGCACAACTCCCACCTCATCACCCACCGGCGCATCCACACTGGGGAGAGGCCCTACGAGTGTCCCCAGTGTGGGAAGATGTTCACCAGCAGCTCTCACTTGACCAGACACCAACGGAGTCACCAGTAAGGAAAGCCTTGCAAATGCACCAACTGCAGGAAGAGCTTTGTGCACCACTCCAGCTTCATACCCCATGGGAGGACCCACTTCGAGCAGAGCCGGGGTGACCCACATTCCCAGTGATCTGTGCTGGGAGGACACCTGGCTGGTTATCCTTTTGCTTTGGCTCAAGTTTCCTCTTGATATTTCTTTATCACTTAAAAATACCTGAAATAGGACTAAAAATAAAGAAATTTATCAAAGATGTGTAGAGTTCCACCAGTTAGCAGTTACTTGAGCAGGAATTTATGGTTTTGGGACATATTCTGGAAGATTTATGGGTTCTTGGGAGATTTCAGAAAATATTCTCCATATCTTTGCACTTCTCAAGTAAAGATGGATTGATCTGTCATCTCAAAATGACTCAGCCCCACTGAAAACAAGTCAATCTTACCCTCACGGGGCTCAATCCCACATCAAATTGCCTTGTTCCCACCTCAAACAAACCCAGTCCCATGCCAAAATTACTCAGTTCCACAGCCTCCAGGGTGAGATGGGATTGAAAGGAGATTGGGAGAAGTGGGATCCAAATTTGACGGTCTGGGATTAGGATTGTGTAGGTCTGAGTTTGTGTGATCTATTTTGATAGTAAATAAAATTTTCATAATTATTGATTTCTGTCCCATTCACTTTCCTTCAGTTCCGTTTTGTTTTTCAGAGTGTCACCTTCTCAGCTGATTGTGTTTGTGTCCTCCTTTCTCTCCTGCCTTTCTCTGCCCGTTCTGTTTCTCTCTGAGTCTCCCTTGACCCAGGGCAGCTCCCACCAAAGACCTTGCCCTGATTTCATTCCCAATCCACGAGCTACAACCACCATGGATGAAGTTATGAAGGCTGGCATTGAAATGTCACTGTAGGATCTTGCTCCACTTGGCTTTTGTCTCCTTCTTGAGAGCTTTGCCTTCAAGAACAGGAACATCTTTTCCTGGCAGGGAACTGGAATTCCAGTCCCTGGGAGTGGGTGCAATGGATCCCAGAGGGGCATTCCTGAGGCTCCCAGGGTGCTGCTCCTGCCATGCCTCCCAATGGGCTGTGCAGGGCCAGGGGACAAGGTCCACCAGTTCTGTTGCTTCTGCAGTGCCACAATGGCCCCTGGTTCCATGAGTTTCCCTACAGCCAGCAGCGGTTCCTTGGTTCCCATGATGCCCTCCTGTGTCACCATGGATATTTGGTGTCATGAACTTCTTCAGTGTCACAATGGCCTCTCTCACTCCATGAGCTTCCACAATGTCAAAATGGACTCCTTGGAAGGGCAGTGTCACCATGGACCATTGGCTTCATGCAACCCCACTGGGTCACCATGGACTCCTTGGTTCCATGAGGTTCTGGGGGTGTCTCCATGGTCTCCTTGGATCCAAGGTGTCACAATGGACCACTGGATCCATGTGGCCCTGCTGTTTCACCATGGCCTCTTGGGTCCATGGCATTTGAGTGTCACAATTGACTCCTTGCTTCCACGTCACACCCTCAGTGTCAAAATGGCCCTTTCGTTCCATGGGGAACACAAAAGTTTTGTAGAAACATGGAAAAATCCTGCTTAACACAGATGGGAATATCTGTTTGCATTCAAGAGAGATGTTAATGGTGAGCATGGCACCAGCAGCTTCCATCTGCAGCTGAGATCCAGGGAAAGGACAGGGACAGAGAATTCAGCTGCAAGACTCAGAGAATTCTGCTGCCAGAGGCCATTTCTGCTCACCCTGTCTCTTGTAGAAAGATGACACCATTCAAGGCAGCCTGGACGGATCAGGTGGTTCCTGAGTGGGGTTTGTTGTTCAGGAAACCCATTCAGGCTTTTCCATTTGTTCTGTTTTGAAAGCAAAACCAGTGAGAGACTCCAAGTCAGAAATACAATTTATTAGGAAAAGAAAAAAATAAAAAAACAAAATGCATGCAATAAGACAAAAGAGAAACTTCTGACAAAGTCAGAATACAACTTGACAACCTGTTGGGCATTGTATTGGTAGCAGTCCAGTTGGTGGTGGCTGCAGTCCTCCTGGAGTGGCAGATGTGGGTATGTTGGAATAGTGATCGTATAGCAGGGTGTAGCCTTCCTTTGAAGATCCAGTGGTAAAGGCAGCTGTTCCTCTGGGAAATCCAGTGGAAAGGCAGCTTGTTCTCTCCGAAGCCCCAGATAATATCCAGGTCGGGATGCTTAGCTCCTCCCCCCTGGGCAGAGCATCTCACACTGGACTGATATTCTATCAGTCATGAGATGGGTCCATTAAACAGAAATGGCTCCTGGAGGGAGTTATCTCTGTGTCATGTGGCAAGGCATTGATGGGCCCATTAACAGGAGATAAGGAATAAAACAATGCCCCTCCTGGTTTCAACAGCTCTTGAGAATGGAAATAGAATACATCTTTATATTTTAACCTAGGACATCTATCACCGATGGAAGGGTGGGACGGAATAACTTCATCTTCGGTGTCATTTTCTGCTCTGCTCAGAGTTTCCCAAGGGCTGGTAGTGCTGTTGGCTTCAGGAACAGTTTGGGCAATGCCTGTGGGACTGAGGGCTTGGTGGAAAATGAGAACGGGTGTTATTCTTTTATTTACAGTCTTTTGCTACATGTCCAGATTTCCTGCAGTTGTAACAGTTTCCACTGCCTTTATTACATTCTGTATTGTGGGGAAGCACATTTGCTGCAATCAGTGCTTCTATTGCGACCTGGCCTGCAGCCTTGGCTAGGCTGGAGTCACAATCTGACACCGCTTGGCAAATGCAAGCGTCTACCATCTGAGCGATGGTCAACTCAGGGTCAAGGGGGAGGATGTGCAGAACCTTTCTGCAGTCAATACTGGCATTACAGAAAGCTAATTTGCTAATAAATTAATCCCAGACCTTTTGATCGTCTACCTGGTTTTCCAGCACTTTCATAAGGTGATCGACAAACTTGATACAGCTCTCATCCAGGCCCTGGCAAATGTCAGTGAAGTCAGTGTGGGATGTAGAAGCATCAGGTGTTTGGAGGAGGGTGGACCATGCAGCACCTTTGAGATCTTCCAGTATTGACCAGGGGAAGACTTCAGCCTGATGTTGCAGTCCAGTATAGTCTCCTTCCCTGGTAATGCAGCTCATTCTGAGATGTTGTCACTCTTCTTCCTCAACATAACTTTTTGGTAACTCATTAAGTTTATTTATCCAAAGTCCTTTCCACAAAATAAACTCAGCAGGTGACAATATAATTTTCATACACTGTTTTAAATTGTATGGTACCATCATGTGGGCAGTAAATGTCGTGTACAGCAAATGGTTAAAGCAGGGTGAACCCCCACCATAATCCTTTGCTTCCTTTACTAAATCCTTCATTTCCCTGTGGGGAATAGATTCCCATTAAGGGTTTTGGCCCCTGTTTATACTGCACAGGTGCCATCTGAATCTTGGATACCACCTCCCAGTCCCCCTCCTTTGTGGCTTTTCTCCGCATCCTTTGCCAAGAATCCCTGGACTCATCCTCACTCTTCGAGAAGCTATCGCTGCTGTCTTCCTCTGTAGAGGAAGCAGGTCTGCTGGGAGGGGTGCAGGGCTTTCGGCCAACTGGCAACACCTGGTGTTGAAGGCCTATGGTAGCCAAAATGGCTTCCTTCTGGTTGGCCCCATGTCCAGTTCCAGGGGTGGAACTCAACGTCAAGGTGGGACCCATCACAGGGGAGGTACCTGGAGCAAAGGTGGGAAATAGGGATGAAGACAGGAGGGATTCTAAAATGGCGGTCTCTCTCACAGGAGTATTGCCATCTTGTGGTTTACAGGAAGGGGGATTAGGATGAGGGGATGAAGGAATGTGGGTGAGGGAATATCTCAGGACAGCATGGCAACTACCACCCTGAGGAGAGGACAGAAAAGGAGGAGAGATGACAGGTAGCAGATGGCTTGTCTGTGCCAAAGGGTGGGCTCCATCTCCCGTCCTGTCCTCAGGGAATGTGGGTTTGGGAATGTGGGAGGCGGATTGAATAAACCAGGACAAAGGATTAGAACCATAAACTTGTGAAATGATCCCATAAATGGAATGAAACAACAGATAAAACTTCCCAACTATTGAAACCATTTGTGTTTGTAAAATATAAAGCTTTTCCCCAAGAGCATCCCAAAATGATGACTGATAGAATCAACAGAGATATCAGGAAACTCTGTAAGCTACCAGTGAACAATACCTTTCAAACTCCCCTCAGAAAATGAACTTCCCTCTAAATTTAAAACTCCCCAAAACTTAACAACAAAAACATAATTTTCAGCTTGGGACTGAGTATTTCCCAGAGCTGCCCCCAGTGGAAGAGGAAATTCCCACCCACAGGAACAGAAAATCAAAAGCCCGAACCCCTGGGAGCTCTTTGCCCCTCAGTCACTCACTCTCAGTCTCACAGGCACAACCTTCAGCCAAAGTGGGGCTTGTGGGGCTCTCACTAAAGTTGGTCCCACGGATGTTGAAAGGATTGTCAACTTCCATGTCAGTGAGATTCAGTAGAACTCGAGTCTCACTTCAGTGTTGTGGCTGACCCAAAGGCGTACAGCTTCCAGTGACATCTGGCTGGCAGGATCACCGCTGGAGACGCTCACAGGGACCTCAATGAATCTGGTTCCTGTTTGGGCGCCATGTGTAGCATCATGACTCTACTGAGGCCCTTGAAGCGTCCAGCACTCATGAGCCCAAAGGTCACTGCTACCTTAGAAAGCTGACAGAATAGGCAGGATGGGTCTTTGTATGATCTTCAGCAAACTGGGTTTATTGGTACAGGAACAGGGTACACACCTGAACAGGGTCCAGGGATGAAGACAGGGTGTAGGCTGAGGGAACAGGGTCTTATATGGGGTAGTGAGGGTGGAGCTGAGGGTCAGAGTCCAATGGATAGGGGGGAAAATGGTGCAGAGGAGGGGTCAAAGGTCAGGTCAACAATAGGGAAACAAGGGTGGAGGAATACAGCAAACTAGGGCCAATGGAGGGACAGAGAGATAAGAGAACATTCTAGGGCTAAACAAACGTGGGCAATAGGAGTTGAACTAGGGTAATTAGGCCAATGGGCCAATGGGGTAACATAAAGTGACATAAATCATGTGCCTGCAAAGATCAATGGGAGAAGAAAGTGTCTTACCCTAACCTGAAAGCCTCTTATCTGGAACCAGTCCTCCATGTTTAGGGGACTGAGACTCTGATGGTAGGCCTCTGGGCCTCCACACATCCTGACAGCTGGCCCAGGGCAGATCTGGAGTGGTCTTGGTGGCAGCTTGGGCTTGGCAAACACTTGAGGAGGGTGTCTGTTTTCAACAGGGAGCTTAGGAGTTTCAGATGACTAAAATAAAAGAAGAAAACCCCCTCTTTGCCTGAGTGCAGCCAGTTCTCCAAGCTAAGCTGATGCCAGGTGAGTGAAGAGAGACAGGATGGGGTTTGGAAATGTGGAGCAAGGCTCTCCACACTGAGTCAGAACTCAAGGCACAGCTTCTCAGAGCAGGCCAGACCTGCTTAGGAAAGCCCCTGGGTCTATCAGTCACAGAATGCTGCTATCATTTCTTCTCTAAAGAGAACCATAAACCCTTTAAACAGGAATGTGAATTTATTAGAAGCTATTTGAAGTATTTCTCTGTAACAATAGAAAAAGAACTTCCTAGTGAACTGCACTACAGTTGAGGGAAATCAAAGCAAAACCATGGTTTGCCAGGATGTGCTTGGTCATAATGAGCCCCATGGTGCATTTGGAGCTGAGCCCTGGAACCTCAGGGTCTGACAGGAGATTGCACAAATCTTTCCAGGAGTCAAAGATGGACAAAAACCCCAAAGTGTCTCAAAGCATGAATGGGTCCCACTGAGGTGCATCCCCAACACAGGCTCCTCATGGACTCCTTGGAGGAGAGAATTGGAGGTGAGGATGGCATGAAATCCTCTCAGAGACTCAGTGTAGAAAGGAAAATTGAAAGTACTTTAAAAACCTTGAGTATCTCAAAGTATTAATGAGCACTACTGTCAGTACAAAGCTCTCAAGGCACTCGTTAAAGCAGATAATTGGGGCCATGATTGCACAAACCTCTCACAGAGTCTGTATCAAAAGGGAAACACCAAGTACCTTAAAATAACTAAAGTATCCTGAAGCATAAAAGAGCCCCACTGAATGTTGTTACTGACAAAGCCTCTCCAGGGACTAATTACAGCAGATAATTGGAGGCCATGATTGCAGAAACCTCTCAGAGACTCCAAGGCAAAAGCAAAATCCAAAGTCCTTTGAAAAACCTGCAGAGGCTCCTGACCCAGAAGCAGCTCCTGGCAAGGGCAGCGCTGCAGAGAGACAGCTCTGCCCAGGAGCAGCTCCTGTGCACAGCCCAGCAGGGCTGGGGCACTGCCTGCAGCCATCCCGGGCACAACACAGAGGCACAGAGGGGTTAAACTCAGCCTGGGCTGGGAGCACAGAGCAGAGCTCACTCAGGGCTCACTAGAGCAGAAATCATCGCAGGTTTGAAGCAGTCATTCCCCGGCTGTGGGAAGAGAAATTGCAGTTCCTGCAGGGATCTCCTGGAGCTGGCACATCCTACAGCTTTTAGGACCTTTCAGGAGGACTCTCAGAGCTGCTCCAGGGCAGGGCTGTGGCCCTAGGGCAGAGCTGGCTTTCCCTGCTGCCCCAGCCCAGGCACAGCCCAAGGCAGCTCCTGTTGCCAGGCTCTGCTGCAGGGCTGAGCAGCCGGGGCTGCAGCCAGGGGTGCCCAGGGCTGTCCTGCAGAGCAGGGTCCTGCAGCCCAGGGCGCTGTGCTGGGGCAGGGACTCTGCTGCCTGCCAGGGACAGCTCTCAGCCAGCCCTGGCATCTGCTCCCAGCGCTGGGGAGAAGCTGTGGGGGGAAGGAGCCACCCTGAGCAGGGCAGGGGCTGCTGCTGAGAGGAGCTGGGTGCAGCAGGGCTGCTCCCAGCTCCAGACCAGCCTGGGCACAGCTCCAGAGGACACTTGCCAAAGAAGGTAAGCCTGGAATTGCTGGAAAGATCAGGAGCTTTCCTGAGAGTGTTTCAATTTCCTACTTGGAGAGGGATGGGAAAGTTGGGGTGATGACAAAAAGCTTTTTCATTTTATACATCTTTCATATATTTGTAGCTCTGTAAATTACTATTACATAATTATAAATCTATAATCCTTTTTAAGACTATTAAACTCTTAATGAACTCTATTACTATTATATACTTCTATAACTAAAATCCTGTATTCATTATAATATTTTCCCTAAGCTTTTTCTTTGATTTTAGAAAAATAAGCTGATTGTCTAAATGCATTCCTGAAACACATATAGTATACAATACATATAGTATCCTGTATAGTCTTATTATCCGGAAGAGAACCTACAAGAACATTTTGGTTTTGAACTAGAATGTGAGCAGTCATAACAAAAATTGAAGGCAAAGAAGCCCTTGGACCTACTCCAATGGATTGAGCCAGGGGTGTGTAACTGGGGTAAGTGAATCTCCTATTGGATGTTCCTGTTAAATTTTCTTTATTAATCAACCTCAATAAATTGTGTAAATCAGGCCCCAGGTGTGCCCCATACCCACTGGGACACCTGAAATCTTCCAATAAATGTCTGGTTTTTACTTTACTGTTCTAACACTGCTGCAAGGTTTTGGTTTTTTTTCTCTTTTGATTATAAAAAACAAGGGGATGAGAGAAGAAGAACAGGAATTGTAATCCCAGAATCACAGAACATTCTGAGTTGAAAGGGACACACAGGATCATACAACTAATGTTTGAACATTTGCAGGGACTGCAGAACTGTAAATTAAGCTGGTCAGTCTCTCTGCTGGGAGCCTCCCAAAGGGCCCTCAGCCACTCCTCAGTCCTGGACAGCAGCAGCATCACCTCTGCAGGGCCCAGCAGGGCTCTCCTGAGCTGCCCTTGCCCAGCTGCACACAGAGCCTGCCCCAGCCAGGGCCCTGCACACAGGCAGGTTTCTGTAGGGCCCCACCCAGGGCACACAGGCTGGGATGGGCTCTGTGAGCGCTGGCAGGGACAAGGCTCCTCTCAGGAGGGAATGTCCAGGCCCAGGGAGATGCTCAGGGAAGGAGAGGGGGCTGAAGAGAGCAGTGCTGGGGGCAGGATGAGGGCACTGTTGGTGTGTGGGAGGTGCCGGGCACAGCTGGGCACGAGAACACTGTCCTGAGTGCCCAGCTGTCTCTGCCCTGCCCTCTCAGGCACAGCACCACAACATCTTCTCTTGGTTCTGCCCTGCCCTGATATTGTCACTGTTATCTGCTGATCTCAGGGAGGCTCTGGCATTTGCAGCAGCTAAGTCAGGCACTGCCCTTGGCATTCCTGCCAGGCAGGGCTGTCCATGGGAATGGGGTGTCCAAGCTTCCCTGGCACCTGTGGGGCTGTGGGCAAAGCAGTCCATGGGAAAGGGGAATGAGCTGAGCCCCCTCCCTGAGATCCCATCAAGGGGACAGCCAGGGATCTCCTTGCTGTGCCCTTCCAGGCTCTGAGCTGCCCTCCTGGGTGCAAATCTGTGCCAGAGCCTCTGGGAGTTCCCTGAATGTCCCAAAGGGAAAGGCAGAACTGCAAAAGCTGAGGAAATGCTGCTGGGTTTCCAATGGAGCTGTGAGTGTCCTTGGCACATGGGAGTGCTGAGAGCTTGCTCAGAGACCTTTAGAGAGAGTGAGACATTCAGGGATCCCTCTGCTCTGGGCAGGGACTTGTTTATCCCAGGGTGACCCGGGAGTGTGATTGTGCTCTGATTGCAGCCAAAGGGGCAAAGCCAGGGCAGCTGGGAACAAGCCCATCCAGCCCCTCACCTTCCCTCAGCCACAGGGAATCCTTTGCCTTTCCCATCTGTCAGTGGCAAACTCTGAGTGCAGCAGAAATGCTGGGGATTTCTGACCTCAGAAAGCCAGGAATGATGTGTAGATAGGAAAATAATTCCTAAAACCAACTCCTGCCATCTATTTCCGTTAGAACTGGGAGTGCAGATGCTACCAAGCCTCTCAGCATTAAGAGTGATTTCCCGGACAAATCCGGAATATCCAGCCTTGCGCCTCTGCCACATGGCCAAAAACCCAGGGCAGAGGGACAGGGATGGCTCCTTGAAAGGCCCCTTGTGCAGGCCTGGCTGCTCCTGGCACACTCAGCCAGTTCAGGCAGGGACCTGGGTGAAGGTTTTCCCAGAGCAGGAACAAGGGTGGGTGAGTCCCAGTGGGACAGTCTGCAGGGAATGGCCCAGGTTTGGCTCCAGGCAGCCTCTCCTGACTTGTCACTGTCCTTTCTCCATGAACAGGTCCCTATGTGCAGCCCCAGCAAATGTCCAACAGCAGCTCCATCAGCCACTTCCTCCTGCTGGCATTGGCAGACACGTGGCAGCTGCAGCTCCTGCACTTCTGCCTCTTGCTGGGCATCTCCCTGGCTGCTCTCCTGGGCAACGGCCTCATCATCAGCGCCGTAGCCTGCGGCCACCACCTGCACATGCCCATGATCTTCTTCCTGCTCAATCTGGCCCTCAACGACCTGGGCTCCATCTGCACCACTGTCCCCAAAGCCATGCACAATTCCCTCTGGAGCACCAGGGACATCTCCTACAAAGGATGTGCTGCTCAAGTCTTTTTCTTTATGTTTTTCATTTCAGCAGAATTTTCCCTCCTGACCATCATGTGCTATGACTGTTATGTGTCCATCTGCAAACCCCTGCACTACGGGACCCTCCTGGGCAGCAGAGCTTGTGCCCACATGGCAGCAGCTGCCTGGGCCAGTGCCTTTCTCACTGCTCTCATGCACTGAGAAATACATTTTCCCTACCCCTGTGCCACGGCAATGCCCTGGGCCAGTTCTTCTGTGAAATCCCACAGATCCTCAAGCTCTCCTGCTCACACTCAAACTACAAGGAACTTGTGCACATTGCAGTTAGTTCCTGTTTAGCACTTTGCTGTTTTGTGTTCATTGTTTTCTCCTATGTGCAGATCTTCAGGGCCGTGCTGAGGATCCCCTCTGTAGAGGGACAGCACAAAGCCTTTTCCACCTGCCTCCCTCACCTGGCTGTCGTTTCTCTGTTCCTCAGCACTGCTGTGTTTGCTCACCGGAAGCCCCCCTCCATGTCCTCCCCATCCCTGGATCTGGCCCTGTCAGTTTTGTACTCGGTGGTGCCTCCAGCCCTGAACCACTCATCTACAGCCTGAGGAACCAGTAGCTCAAGGCTGCAGTGTGGAGACTGATGACTGGATGGTTCCAGACACAATAAACGGCTGTAAAATTCCTGTCAATCATTTGCAATAAAAGTAATCTTTCATACTACTTGTTTGTTTAATTTTGGACAATGTGTTTCTTTGTTTCACTTTTTTCATGTTGTCCACAAAGAATTGTCATTCCCTGTACTATTTCTCATTGTGTTTCTCTCCAAATTCCCTGTAGCCCCAGACTGTGTCAATGATGGGCTGCGCTCTGGGTGACTTTAAAGATAATAAAGTGTCCCGTTCTCGGCTGTTTTTGATGGCCTGGAAAGGCTCGAGATGGCCTTGGGACAGCCCGTGCACCAAAGGACGAAAAGAGTCTTCAGGTTTTTTCTCGGTCTTCAGTGTTTATTAGTTTTTATTTACAATATTTTCTCTCGGCCTGACAGACGTCTGCACAGCACGTCGGCCATGAGCACACTGAGAGCCCTTGGGGTGGTCACTTATCTTTATACCCAAAACTACCTATAAGATATTTACCTATTTTCCCCAATACCTTTCACCCTTATTGACAAGTGCACTTTTAGTAAGAACCAATCCCAAAGTGCCACCGCCACCACAGAAGATGGAGGCCAAGAAGAAGAAGAAGAAGGACAGGACACGCCCTAATTCCTCCATCTTGTTTCTCTAGAACCCCCCTGTACAGAAATTCTAAAACCTGTGTTTTGCACTATAATTAACCTATCCCTTCACCATTTATCCCCGTGTGATCCTCCCATCCTGATACAGGTGTCGTCTCCTGTGCAGGATCAAAGTCCAGCCACCGGACACTTCTGGCAACATTCCAGGACCTCCGAGCCCCCCAAGGGTTATCTCGGTGACTCCGCACATCAGGACTGCTGTGCTGAGATCCCACAATAAAGGATCTCCCAGCAAAGTTTTCACCAGAGATGCCCTTTTGTTGCCTTCTCTGGAGCTGCAGCAGCAATGTCTGTGTGCAGAGCTGGGGGCAGATCAGGGCTGGCCCAGCAGCTCTGCCCAGCAGCAGCAGCACTTGGTGTTGCCAGTGCTGCTGCCATGGCCCTGCCCCGCTGCCCTGGTGGCCCTGGTGATGCTGCAGGGCCTGAGTGCTCTCGGGGCCAGGCACAGCCCTGGGGGTGGCAGTGCCCGGGCTGCAGCAGGGACAGGCCATGGGCACTGCTGGGGCAGCGCTGACGCCTCAGGCCAGGCCCTGGGGGCTCCAGGCTCCTTGCCCAGGCTCTCTCAAGAACACGCCCAGGCCAATGCTCAGCACACAAAAGCCCCGTGAGCAGCCCCAGGCTGGCCGTGGGCAGGCTGGGCACAAACAGCATGGCTGGGGCTCTGCAAGGGCCCTGGGGGAGACGGGAAGGAGCAGCAGAGCAGGGGCTGATCCATCCCCAGTGCGCTGCACAGCCCAGGGCAGCATCCCAGAGCATCCTCATGGAGCTGCCCACAACATCCCCCCTCTGCAGCCCTGGCCTCTCCCCCAGCTCACACAGGTGCCCCATCCTTGCAGGCACAGACACGGCAGCACTGGCTCAGCAGCCCCTGTTTGCATTGCACACAGCAGGGGGAGCACCCCCATGCTATTGGTGTGGGGACATGAACCTGAGGGAGCACAAATGCCATCAGCCCCTGGGGCCAGCAAGGGCTGGGGGACACCAGGGAAACCACTGAGCTTTGTCCTGGCCTCTGCAGTCAGCCAGAAACTTTGTTCCCATCAGCTGGGAGTTTCCTGTCCCACTGCAGACAATGTTGCGCAGAGCCAGGGCTGCCTGGCAGCCACCCCCAAACTGCCCTGAGCATTTCCTTTGCTTCACCTTTGCTTTCTTTACTCTTTCCCCGATATAAATTTCTTGCTCTTGCCCATCCCTGTTCCCTGCCCTGCAAACAGCCCATCCTTCTTTGCCCTTTCCTGTCTGGCCCCACTCCCCATTGCAGTTCCTGACTTGGCCCCATGGGAACGTCCCTTGGGGAGCAGGATCATCCTACAACTGCTGCAGGAATTGTCTGCAGGCTCCTGCAGTGCCTCGTGCTGCTCCCTTGCCAGAGGCACCCCAGGCCAGGGGGACACATCTGGGCTGCTGTGTCTGGCTCTGGAGCTGCCTGTTCTGGGCAATGAGGAGGAGCTGCAGAGGCTCTGCAGGACTGACAGGCTGGGCTTTGGGGCTGTGAGGAGAAGCTGAGGGACCTGGGCTGCTGCAGCTTCTGAAGAGGAGGCCCAGGGCTCATCCTGTGACTGCTCCAAGGGTTTGAGAGAATCCCAGAATCAGCAGGGTTGGAAAAGACCTTGGAGATAATCAAGTCCAATCTGTGCCCTGACACTGCCTGGTCTCCCCTGAGCCTCCTCTTCTCCAGGATAAACAGCCCCAGCTCGCTCAGCCACTCCTCACAGGACTTCTTTTCCAGACCCCTCAGCAGCCTTGTTCCCCTTCTCTGGACACGCTCCAGCCCCTCCATGTCCTTCCTAAACTGAGGGGCCCAGAACTGCACACAGAACTTGAGGTGCTTCCCAACAAGTGCTGAGCACAGGGGAAGAATCACTGTCCTGCTCCTGCTGGACACATCATTCCTGAGGGAAATGGTAGGGAGGGGGTAGGGACAAAGTGTTATTGATTGGCAGCCATGAAGGGTCTTGATTTTCATGTGTATTCAGACTGCATTAGGAGGGTCTGGGAGTCAATATCAATTGGACATTGCTGATATCAATCTATAAATAGGAAAAGAAAAGAGGACAAAACAGTTCTCACTGCATTGTTCTCAATATAGTATATTCACTTTGAATATACTTCTTAAATGTGTATAATTACCACGGTCAAATTGAATATTTATATAATTCCCTGGGGTTCTTCTTGTTCAGGTGTTTTGGAACAAATATTTATGAGCCTTTTACACTGAATTCCTGAACTGAAGTGGTCAAGAAAGAAGAGGCCTCTGGAGAAGCAAAGTTCTCCCGCAACCTCCAAGTGGCTAAGGATCCATCCCCATCAGAGCAGCAATGAACAGAAATGGGCACAACTTTGTGGCTGCCCCAGCTCTGGGATGGGCCCTACCCTGGGCCTGGAGCAGGACCAGCTCTTGAGGGCCCCAAGGCCGGGGCTCTTGTGCTGCCCTGGGCAGATGGGATGGCAGCAGGGGCTGCAGAGCTCTCAGCACCTCAGGCAGCGGAGAGCAGGGCAGCCAGGGAGCCTCCTTTGGCCTTGGCCAAGCACCTTCCCCCATGGCTGGGGCTGAGTCCTGTGGCAGCTGCAGCTGCTGCTGTGCCCTTGCCAGGGGCTGAGGCCGTGGGGCAGTGCCCAGAGCAGCCTGGCCTGAGCAGAGCTGTGGGGCCAGAGCCGGCTGGACTGGGCTGGGGAGAGGCCCTTGGTGCTGCCCAGAGCTCAGAGCAGCTGACAGAGCTTGCAGGGAGCTGGGCTGGGCTCAGAGAGCCTGGCCCAGAAACCATCAGTGTCCATCTCAGCCTGGCTGAGTGTGCAGGGGCAGGAATCAGGCCAGGCCTTGTGGGGCAGGGCCAGCACCTGTGTAAGGCATTGCAAACAGGCAAGTGGCCCAGAGAGGAGGCTGCTCTGTGCCCTTGGGGGCATGGACAGAGCAGGGAGGGGGCCCAGGATATTTGTCAGCACCAGCCTCTGTGCCCTTGCCTAGGCAGCCCTGACTGCTGAGCCCAGCTTTGGCCTGGGCTGAGTTTGGCTGTGGCCCAGCTCTATCCTCCTGCAGGGCTCAGGGCCTGTTCCCAGCCATGGCCAGCCCTGGCTGCCTCTCGGCTGGCCCAGAGGGTGGCAGAGCCCGGGGCAGGGCTGTCTGTGCATCCCCACAGGTGCCACGGGCTCTGTAGGAGCTGGCAGAGACTGCCCAGCAGGGAGGCCATGGGGCACAGAGCCCCAAGGCTGCTGTGGGCACCACGGCACAAGGGCCGTTCCCAGCCGCAATGCTCCTGGCCTGGGCTGGGCCTGCACAGGGGCTGGGCCACTATGGCTGGGCAAGCAAAGGACCACAAAGGGGCCACGCAGCCACTTCCGGGGCTGACAGCAAGGCCAGGCTCACACAAGCAATTGCTGAGCGAGGCCTGTGCTGGCCAGGCCTGACTGTGCCAAAGGCAGAGCTCAGCTGCCCTTGGGGGCTGCAGCAACACTCCAGAGCCCAAAGAGCCTCCATGGCTGTGCTGGAGACCAAGGCTGCAGGAGGGAAATGCAGGGCTGCTGTGGGATGGGGAGTGCATTGAATTCCAGCACACACCTTAGTTCCCAGGGGTTTCTTGGCTGAAAAGAAATGAACATCCCTCTGTTTCTCGGGCAGCTCCTTCTCCAAAGAAAGCAGGTGGAAGTTGGAGCCAAGGAGCTGAAAGCTGCAGGTGCAGCCTGGCCTGGAGGGAGCTCAGATTTGTACAAGGCTACTCTGAGTGCCAGGGCTTGGATGGGGGAAATGGTGGGGTGGGGGTAGAGACAGAGTCTAATTGATTGTCAGCCATCAAGGGTCTTGATTTTCATATCTATTCCAACTGCATAAGGAGGTACTTGGATTCAGTGTCAGCTGGAGATTGCATGTATATGTAAATGGACAGGGGAAAAAAACCCTCAATTTGACCTAAGAAATCTTTTCTCACTGTCTTTTTAAATAGAATCTATTCAACTTGAATACACTACTGGAATTTGTCTAATTAACCGCAAAATATTTAAAAATTAAAATTAAATTGTTCTCAGAGGCTTGGCTTTTTAAGGTGTTCTCAATGTTAATGAGCCCTGAGACAGTGTATTCCTGCACTGAAGAGCTGAAGGCTGAACAAGCCTCTGGAGCAGGACAATTCAGCAGCAGCCTCCGAGGTGCAGAGGATGTCAGCAGCCCCCACTGAGGCCACCCCTGCCCAGAGACCGTGGGGGAATGGGCAGACAAGGAGAGCGTCCCTGGGGTTGGGGCAGCACAACTCAGAGGCAGCAGGGGCTCCAGCTGGGAAATGGAGTGTGGAATGTGGCTGGGAAAGCCCTGCCTGGGCTGTGCCAAGCAGGGCACACAAGCCCTGACTCCCATCCCCCAAACAACTCTCTAAAAGAGATATTTAAAAGGAATTACAATTCTTTCCATACTCTGAGTTGAACTCACTGGAGCAATACCAACAAAAGATTCTCAGGAGCTCAAAACAACAAAACAGCTTTTACTGGTAACTTTAGAAAATCAGAGAAACTTTGGCAAAAGGTTTAATATGACATTCAATCAACACAACACAATTCTCAAAGCATTAACTTGGCCCCTTCACCTTTACAAATTCTAAGCCTGTTCAATTTTAAGTTACTCAAAATTGGCAAGAAGAGGGAATTAGAAGAAGGAAAAGAAAACACAGAAAGAGAGAAAGAAATAAAACAAAATACAGGGGAGCACACAAACAGCTACCAACTCCTGGATTCCAGAACGTTTCAGATGGAAATTCCAAGAGGAGGTAGGGTCAAGATGTGTGCTTGCCATGTGGTCAGCCTCAAATACCCCTTGGTCATCCTGGGCCCTTCCCCCAGGTGGGACTTGGGGTCATTTGGTCCCTCAGGAGCTGGGCTGGGGCTGCAGAGGTGGCTGTGGAGCATTGCCTGTGCTGTGCCAGGGACTGGCAGACACTGCTGGGCTGGGATAGAGGCTCTGGGGGTACTGGGGTCACAGGGCAGGGCAGGGCTGGGGTTCCAGGGCAGGGCAAGGCTGGACCTGCCCCTTCCTCCTCCACACACAAAATGTTTCGAGCCAACAGTCTCCTCCAGTCTTTCACTACAGGAAATGCTGGAAGTGAAATCCCATTTGTGGCCATGGGCACCTGGTTCAGAAGGACAGTTCTTTTCCATAGGAAGGAAAGCACACAGCTCCAAGGTTTGGAAGGCAGGTGAGAGCCTCAGTAGGCCAAGGCCAGCCAGACGTGTCAGGAATGGCAGATTTTTTTTGGAAGCAGTCTTTGAATTTAGGGAATTTTGGAGGTGGAAAACCAATCTCGGCCATGGGCACCTGGAGAGGCAGGACAGTTCTTTCCCATGGGAAGGAGAGCATGGACCCTCCCTCAGTGTTTTGGCGACAGATGAGAAGTGACTACTGTGAAACCACTGCCAGCCAGACTTGTCCTGGCAATATTCCTATGGGAACAATATCAGGATATAAGGAAATTTGGAGGTGAAATCCCAATTCTGGCCATGGGTGCCTGGAGCAGAAGGACAGTTCTTTTCCATTGGGAAGGAAAGCACAGAGCCCCAGTGTTTCAGCAGCAGATGAGAAGTGACCCTCAACATGCACAGGTCAGCTGTACCAGTCAGGCAGTCCATGGGAGGCCAAACCAGCCAGAGCTGTTCTGTATTCTCTTGGTTTTATGGGGCTCCATATTGTCACAATGGTGCCTTGGATCCATGGAGCCCCGCAGTGTCATCATGGTGACTTGATTCCAGGGGTTCCAGCAGTGTCACAATGGCCCCTTGATTACAAGAAGACTTGCAGTGCCACAATGGCCCCTAGGTTCCATGGGGTCCCACAATGTCACAGTGGCCCCTAGGTTCCATAAGGCCCCACAGTGTCACAATGGTCCTAAGAATTCCATGAGCCCTTGCAGTGTCACAATGGTCCCAAGGATTCCATGAGCCCTTGCAGTGTCACAATGGTCTCCATGGTTCCCCAGGCCCCACAATGTCATGGGACTCCTCTGTTCCATGAGGTCTGCAATATCACAATGGACCTTTGGACCCTGGGGCTTTGCTGTGTCACAATGGTCTCCTCTGGCTTCACAGTGTCACAATGGACCACTGATGACAGGAGGCCACTCTGTGTCACCCTGGAGCTTTGGTTCCATGCAGCCCTGCAGTGTCACAAAGGCCTCTTGATTTCATGAGGCCCCACAGTATCACAATGGTCCTCCCAGGGCCACTATGAGGAGGTCCATAGTATCACAATAGACTTCCTCATGGTCTCACTGGTTCCATGAGGCCTCACAGTGTCCCAATGGTTTGCTTATTCCACAGGGCCTCAGAGTGTCACAATGGTCTCCATGTTTCCATGAGGCCCAGCAATGTCACAGTGCTCTCCATGATTCCATGGTGCCCCACAGTGTCAAAATGGTCCCTTGATGTCACAGGGCCCCACAGTGTCACACTGGCTCTTTGGTCTGACAGGGCCCCACAGTGTCACAATGTTCCCTTGGTCTCAAAGGGGCCCACAGTGTCACAATGGTCCTTTGGTCTCACAGGACCCCACAGTGTCACAATGGTCCCTTGGTTCCATGGCCCTGTGCTGCTGCATTCCCCCCTCCCCTTCTCAGGCCACCCTGCCAGCTGAGAAATGCTCCTTGGGCCTCGGCCTTGGCCAACAGCCCCTGGGCTCTGCTCCTCTGCAGCTCATCACAAACACTGACAGCTCCAGGCACTGCTGCTGCCCAACCAGCTCCTGGTTTCTGTAGGAGCAGCCCTGGGAACTGTTGTTGTTCCCTCCGTGGCACAAGATCCCTGTTATCACAGGGATCCAAAGAAAGCTGTTGGTGCCAAGTGTGGCCAGGATGAACCATTGCTGGGACTGAAGCCCCTCTCTTGGGGCCCTGCAAACAGCGCTCCAAAAGGAGCCCTTGGAGCTCTCCTGGGCCACGACTCCCTCTGAGTGGGGCCTCTCCCAGCCGGGAACTCTCCCGTTTGCTGCACTCGGGGATCCTGAACAACGACGGAGCCTGGGCCGATCCCCCCACTCCTCCAGGCTCAACCCTTCACCCACTGGGGAGATGCCAAAGGATCCTCAGTGAGCATTTCCTGCCCTCAGGGGAATTGCTCACAGGTGCCTTGCACTGACTCTTGGTGTCTGTGTGCACACAGGAGCGCCTGTGCTGGGGAAATGTGGCAGAAATGCTGCTCTCTGAGGGGTTTAAGTGCTTTGGATAGCTGAGTCAGTCAGATATCCAGATATCAGTAAGTAAGGTTTTGTCACAAGCTCTAAGCTAAGTTAAATGCTGCTGAAAGCTGTTCTTTTGCAAAGATATAAAGTTTATTTTAAGTTATTACCTAATTTTTTAAGTGGTATTCCCTTTTTAAATTAAGTCGTAAGTTATAAGTTAGGTTAGATACTGTTAAGTAGTGTTCTTCTGCCAAATTGTGAAGTTGAAGGTATCACTTAAGGTTAAGGTGTAAGTTAAATTCTGTTAGGTTTGAGCTCTATTAAGCTTTTAGGCTGTATTCCTTTTATCCTTGCCCTCGCTGCCCTTGTGTCATACACACTCACAGGGACAGTTCTCAGTTCATTTCTGGTTTGATTGCCTAGATTTACTTTGGTTTTGTTGTTACTTTGTTTCCTTTCTGTGCCTGAACTGTCCAGTCAGGAGCAGAGTGACTCTTGCCAAGGAACTTTGTGCTGCTGTCCCTTAATATTAAATCTGGTTTCTGCTGCTCCCTTGCTGGAGATTTTTTCAGCAGTCTCAGCCCCTTTTTGGTAGCAGGGTGAAGGAGCCCTGGCCCAGGCTCTGGCCCTGGGGGACATGGGGACGCTGCCGGGGGGTCCCTGTCCCCCTGTGCCACCCCCAGGGCCCTGGCCCCCCATCCCTGTGTCAGGGTCTGGGGTCGATCTCGTGGAACATCCTCTGGGGGAGGCTGTGGGGCCGGGGGACCCGGGGGGACAGGGGACCCCGCTGTGCACAAGCAGGGTTGGACTGCTCTGGGGGGAGCTGTGAGGGGGGCCAGGGCAGAGTGACCTCCCCCATGACCTCACACAGCCCTCGTGATGTCACAGAGCTCCTGTGATATCACACTGCCCCTGTGATGTCACACTGCCCCTTATGATGCCACACACCTCTTTTGCAATGTCACATAGACACCAATGATATCACAGCCCACTCTGGGATGTCACACATCACGCTTGTGATGCCACAGAACCAAATCTGAGATGTCACCCTGGAATGTCATGCAGCTGCACTGTGATGTCACAGAAAACACAGTGATGTCAAAAAGGCACCCTGTGATGTCACTGTCTTTTCTGTGTTGTCACAGCCTGCTGTGTGATGTTACACAGCCACCCAGTGCTGCCACAACCCACTCTCTGATGTCACAGAGACACCCTCTATGATGGCAGGATCAGCTCTATGGCCTCACACCTGCTCTTTATCGTCACAGGCAGCTGTGTGATGTCACAACAGTCTCAGTGATGTCACAAAACCCTCTCTGCAATGTCATACTGCCACTCTGTAATGTCACAGCACACACTCTGACCTCACAGCCAGCTCTATGATGTCATACAGCCATGCCCTGATGTCACAGACTGCTCTGTGATGTCACACAGTCCCCTCTATGATGCTGTAGCTGCTCAGTGACCTCACACAACAAACTCTGTGATGTCATAGCCCAATCTGTGACCTCACACAGCCCACTCTGTGCTGTCACACAGCCCCTTGCTGCCATCACAGCTGCTCTGTGCCTCTGTGACACAGCCCCAGAGGTGCTGCTGTGACAGAGCCCCCTCGGGGCCATCCCACAGCCCCTGCCAGTGCTGAGCCCCTGTGAGCTCTGTCTGTGCCCTGCTGGTGTCCCTGAGGGGCCCTGGCAGTGCCCCAGCCCTGCTGGGCTGTGCACAGGAGCTGCTCCTGGCCAGAGCTGTCTCTCTGCAGCGCTGCCCTTGCCAGGAGCTGCCTCTGGGCCAGGAGCCCGGCCCAGCTCAGCAGCACAGACACAGCACAGGGACTTTAATCACCCCCTGGGGCTTTGCTGTTCTTTGCTTCAGACCCATCCCCCAGAATGTGCTCAAAGAACTTCTCAGGGACTCAAAAAGAGGGGGAAACACTGAAGTTTTTCATACTTTAAATAGATCCTTCTGAGGGACAGGACCGAGAAAATGTACCCAGGTTCCAGGTAGAGAAGAACACAGGTGGCAGTGATGACATGTGGGAACAAGCGAGGGAAAGGTGTCTCTGGTGCTGAGCAAAGCTGTGCCTCTCTCCCTGCAGGCTGTCGGCATCCCCTGCTGCCACACCTGGCTGGGCCCTTCCTTTGCTGGCAGCTCTGCCTCCTGCCTGCCTCTGTCTGCACGTGCTGCACCACAGCCCTGCCCTGGCAGGGAAATTCCTTTCTCCTGGTGCCAGTCTGGGCCTCCCCAACTGCCCTTGATGCTATTATGTCTTCTTCAGGCCCATTCCCACTATGAAGAAAAAGCTCCAGACTCTCTGAAACCACCCTTCCATCCCTCCCAGGCTATTCCCATTTAGTCCTCAGTCTCTACCCCACTGACCCCAGAGCTATCAGCCTCTCCCTGGTGCTTATCTGATGAGGCCTCCAAACCCCATCTTGGGAGATTTTTGGGTCCTCTCCAAGACCTGTGAAAACGGAAAAATAGTGATTAAAGGATTTTTCTCCTAAATCTTGCAGTGACAGAACAAGGGTCAATATCTTTAAAACGAATGAGGGTGGATTTACATTTGGTAGAAGGAGGAAATCTTTTATAGTTATGAGAAAGGCACAAAGCTGCAAGTGTATTTCCAGAGAAAGGGATGCCCCATCACAGGAACTGTCTAAGATCAGGATGTTTGTGCAGCCTGACCCAGTGAAACCCTCTCATCCTCAGGGACAGAATTCCTGTAGTGTGGGTTCTCTGATGTGCTGGGTGCCCTCACAACGCTTCTGGCCAGAATGTCTACTGAGGGCAGCCAGGCTGCTGCAGGGGCAGTGACCTCGCAGCCATCACCATGGCAGACCTTTCCCCTGGGCCTGGCTCTGCCCTTTCCTCTGCCCCTGCCTTGTCTCTGCTGGCATGAAGAGTTTTGTCATTAATATCTTGTCCCCAAGGTGCTGGGGCCAATGGCTTCCCAGTCAGGCTCCTGGAGCAGAAGTGGCTTTTCAGAGCCCAGCCAGGAATGAGCCCTGAGGCAGCAGCTCTGCAGTGGTGGCCACCAGGCCGGGCTGCCAAGGGAGGCTTCTGGCCGTGGCCTGCAAGCAGCTGCTGCTGCCAGGGTGCCTTTGGTGCCTCAGGCTCTCCCTGGCACAGCTCCCAGCACAGCACTCTGCCCTTGTGCCCGAGCCCTTCCCTGTGCTGGGGCTGGCCTGGGGCTTTCCCTGCAGCGGGACCTGCCCTGCTCATGGCCCAGGAAAGGCAGTTCCTGCTGGAGCAGGAGGCTCTGCCTGCAATGGGCTCCAACAACTCCAGCAAGGCCCTGCTGACTTCAAAACTGCTGCCTAGAGCACTATATTCTAATAATGGTATAGCTCCTGAACTGTGGAGTAAATAACTGTGCTAGTGATCTTTCCATCGGATCATGATCAGAATAAGCCAGAGACATATTTATATAAATGTATCTGGTATTCTGTCATTAATCCTGCGGGACAAAATGTGTTGAAGTTGAATTCCACCTGTTCAATCTTTTACACCTTTGACAAAGTCTGGGGCTGGGATTGGATCCAGCCACTCCCAGTCTCCTCTCTTAGAAGGAATGTTAGAAGTCTAGGGGCCCTGCAGGGGTTTGAGGAACCATGGTGGCTACTGGGTGTCATTTCTTCACCTCATGACTCATCAGAAGTTTCTCCAATAAAGAAATAAAGCTTTTGCCTGAAGCTCCCACTGTGCCCATGACAGGAACACCTGTGAATGTCTGGGACATCCCAGCCCTTTGGCAGCCTGGGGACTCCTGGGATGTCACTGTGGAGCCCCCGTGAGTGCCTGTGACAGATCGGCGCCTTTGCAGCCCAAGGTGCCCTGGGATGTCGTCATGGAATGGCTGTGACTGGCTCTGACCACATGGCTCCTTACCATCCCAGAAAGCCCTGGGAGGTCTCCATGGAGCCCCTGTCTGTGCCTGTGACATTCCAGCTCTGGAACAGCATGGAGACTCCTGGTAAGTTCCCATGGAACCCCTCTGAGGGCCTGTGACAAATCTGATCCATAGCAGGCAACCATCACCAGCCCCTTGTTGCTATGGTCAGTTTCCATGGCAACCATTACCAGCCCCCTGTTGCTATGGTCAGTTTCCATGGCAACCAACACCAGACATCTGTTGCTATGGGCAGTTTCCATAGCAACCATCACCGGGACCCTGTTGCTATGGTCAGTTTCCATGGCAACCATCACCAACCCCCTGTTGCTATGGTCAGTCCCTTGGCAGCTCCATGGAGACCCCCTGCCGGGGTGGTTGCCATGGACACCAGCTCAGGCCTTAAGCCAGAGCCCGTTGCCATGGCAACCATTTGCAGCCCCATCCCCAGGCTCATGGGATCCCAGAACCACAGAACTGGCTGAGCTGGGAGGGACCCATCAGGATCCTCCAGCCCAACTGCTGGCCCTGCACAGGACACCCCAACAATGCCAGCCTGGGCCTGGCAGCGCCGTCCAAACACTGCTGGAGCTCAGAGAGCCCTGGAGCTGGGACCGTTCCCTGGGGAGCCTGGGCAGGGCCCCAGCAGCCTCTGGGCAAAAACCTTCTCCTGACATCCAACCTGAGCCTGCCCCGACTCAGCTGCAGCCGTTCCCTCCACTCCTGTCCCTGGGCACCAGAGGGAAGAGGTTCCCACAGCCCCAGCCAGGGACCCGCTCCCAAGGCTGTTGCCATGGCCACCAGGGCTGGGACCAGCTGGGATGCTCGGTTCCATGTGCCGGGGTTCAGGAATGGGATTCACCTATTTCCTGATCGTGCTAAAACCGCGCTGCTCTCTCTGCCCTCCCACCCCCAATGGAAAGCACAAAAGGCAAAGATCCCGGGCTGGGATAAGAACAATTTATTGGGAACAGCAATGAGATAAGGAACAAACGGAACAGAAACAATATTGATAACAGAAGGGATAAGAAAAACTGTTTACAGGGAAAACTAATACATCAACAACAGGCTCTTCCTGGCCATGCATTTCCCCTGCCTGGAAAGGACACCCTTCTCCTAAGGGAGAGAGAGAGTCCCTTTCCTGCCCCTGGAAATGACCTGAGGTGGGAGTAAATGTAATGACACGGCCATGGCCTGACCCTCATGTTCTTCCATCCCACATCATGTCTTTGGCATGGGCAGGAAAAGGGACAGGTGTCTTCCCAGATGGATCACAGGGAAAATGGATCACCAGGGCTCTTCCCAATGTGGGCCCTCCAATGGGGGTTGAAGCTGGAGTGGTGCATGAAGCTGTTCCTGCGTTTGTGGCATTTGCAGGGCTTCCCTTACCGGTGCCTCCGTTGGTGTCTGGTCAAGGCAGAGCTCTGGGTGAAGCTCTTCCCACACTGGGGACACTCGAAGGGCCTCTCCCCAGTGTGGATGCGCCGGTGGGTGATGAGGGTAGACTTTTGCTTGAAGCCCTTCCCACAGTCAGGGCAGTGGAAGGGCCTCTCATCCGTGTGAATCCACTCATGCAGACGGAGATTTGAGCTGGTCTGAAACCTCTTCCCACAGGTTGGGCACTCGTAGGGCCTCTCCCCAGTGTGGATACGCCGGTGGATAAGGAGGTCGGAGTTGCGCTTGAAGCTCTTCCCACAGTCAGGGCAGCAGAAAGGCCTCTCCCCAGTGTGAATGAGCTGGTGCCTGAGGAGATCGGAGCTTCTCCAAAAGCTCTTCTGACAGTGGGGACACTCGTGGGGCCTCTCCCCAGTGTGGATGCGTTGGTGGGTGACGAGGGCGGAGCTGCAGCTGAAGCCCTTCCCACATTCCCCACACTTGTAGGGCCATTCCCCAGTGTGGATCATCTGGTGGCAGATCAGGGTGCTGCTCTGCCTGAAGCTCTTCCCACACTCCAAGCACTTGTGGCGCTTCTACCCATCATGAAGCTGCTCCTGGGCCACCAGTTCCGAGATCTGGCTGAAGCTCTTTCCACTGTCCTGGATCAGGGAGGGTCTTTCCTCCTCAGAGCACCCTGGGCTGGGTTTGGAGCCCCTCTTCCTGCAGGATCTCTGGGGATTTTCCTCCCCATTAGAATTCTGCACTGTGGACTCAATCAAAACAGCCTCTTCCATGAGGTTCTGCCAAGGAGATTCTTCCTCCATGGTCTCCATCATCAGCTTTTTGTCTGGGGAAGGAAGGGCAAGGAGAAGATGGGATTTGCCTCCTTGCCAGAAGGAAGGGGAAGGAGATTCCCCCAGTGCATCCCCGGCAGGACGGTCTTGGCACCAAGGTTGTCCTGCAGCCGGGGGCTGTGCTGGGCTGGGAGATGGAGCAGGAGAGAGGGGGAAAGGGGCACTGATTTCCTCCTCACCTGCCTGGGTATCCCAAGGCTCCTTCCTCTTCCTCACAGCCTCCTCCTCCATCCAATCAAGGTTTGGGAATGGGAAATCCTGTTCTGGGAAGAAAACAAAGGGTGCGCACATTGTCTTTTGTTCCGGGATCAGTGCTGGGCTGGGAGATGGATGAGGAGAGAGGGGGAAAGGGGCACTGATTTCCTCCTCACCTGCCTGGGTATCCCAGGGCTCCTTCCTCTTCCTCACAGCCTCCTCCTCCATCCAATCAAGGTTTGGGAATGGGAAATCCTGTTCTGGGAAGAAAACAAAGGGTGCGCACATTGTCTTTTGTTCTAGTTTGAAGGTAAACTTGGGGGAGAGTCTAAGGTCGGAGTTACAATTTAAGAAGAAAATTTAGATCAGGGCAATGATACAGAAACACTGCCTTAAACTGACAGAGTCAGGATATAACCTGACACCCTGTTGGTCAGGGTGGTGGCAGCAGTCCCATTAAATGGTGGCTTCAGTCCTGTTGGAGTGATCAACGTGATTCTGTCAGAGCAGTGATCCTGTACAAGGGTCTGGTCTTCCTCTGAAGGTCCAGTGGTGGTTATGGAGCTCTTGTCCTCTGGGAATCCTGTAGGCAAGCTGCTCCTGGCGTTGCAAGGCTAAGCTTATATCCAGGTAGGAATGCTTGGATCCTCCCCCTGGGCGGAGCATCCCACAATGGGATGATGGAATTTTATCAGTCCTGCAGTGACACTCAATGGCCCATTCACAGGAGATATCTCCCCTGGAGGGCGTTATCAGGGGTGAGTCATGGAAGAGATGAAGAACAATGCCCCACCTTTTTATAGCAGTTTATGAGGATGGGGATTGGAAACATGCATTTGGTTACATCTTGCATTGCAACCTGAAGCAGTGGGGTAATCCCTGCTCTGGGGGTGAACACCACCCCCCTTACCCAAACTGGCTCAGGTGTAAAACCCCCACCCTGGGAAGGGCTCACACACAGGGGACAATGTCACACTTGGCTCCCTCCAGAGGAGGTCTCTGTCCCTTGCTCTCTCCCCCTTTTCTCTTTCTTTCCATCTCTCTCTCTACCTCACATTTACTGTTCAATAAAATCCATTTTGGATTTGGTCTCATTAGCACCTTAATTGGGGCAGAGGAATCTCTGTAACCATTTTTTTAACCATATTGCAATATTATTTGGGCACAGTGTGTTCAGGGCGCTGTTCTCTGACTCCAAGTGTCTTTGACAACAGCATGGTTCCCTTCTCTGAGGAGATTGTGGTTCTTTCTGGAAGAACTCTTGGAAACTTGGAAGGACTTGGAAACAGTCCCTCCTTCCTCCTGGGGAACTTATGGGAGAAATGATGAAGAAAATGGCTGTTCTGACTGACCAGTGAAAAAGAAAATATTGTGTTGTCCTTCCTTGAAAAGGGTGCTCGGGGCAGTCTCTGTCCCTCTCAGCCCAGGGAATGCTTGGGGCTCTCTGTCCCCTCCCCCTGGGGGATGCTCGGGGGGTCTCTGTCCCTCTGGCCTCAGGGAATGCCTGTGCAGGGCTGGGGAGCAGGGGCTCTGTGTCCCTCTCACCGCTGAGGGTGCTCGGGGCTGGGGGGGCTCTCCGACCTTCTCACACCTGGGGAGGCCGGGGGGGTCTCTGTCCCTCTCAGCCCTGGTGTGACCCCACCCAAACATCATCGGGGTCAGAGGGACAGAGACACCCGCAAACCCCCAGAAGGGCTGAACCTGGGATTTGGTGTGGGGCTGAGGATTTAGGAAGGGGCTGGAACTGGGGCTGGGTTGGAGTTGGGGCTGAGATTTGGATTAGAGCTGGGATTGGGGTTAAGGCTAGACATGGGATTGGCTTTATGGCTGGGGCTGGGATTGGGTCTGGGGCTAGACAAGTCTGGCACTGGGATGAGATTAAATACAGAACTGTGAGTGTGTCTAAACATGGAGTGAGATTGAGACCAGGATCAGGGTCAGGTATGGGACTGAGCTCACCCAGAGCGGGACAGAGGGGATGTCACTGCAGGATGTCCCTGCCATCGTCCCAGTCCTCCTCAGGCACATCCAAACATGAGGGGCAGCTGGGTGCCCCAAGATCCAGGTGCTCCCACGCTGCCCCTCAATACCAGGTGAGCATTCCCTGAGGGCAGCCCTGACTGTGACCCCTGGGGCTCTGGGATCAGCCCTCATATCCCTGTGGGAGCAGCTGCAGACAGGATGGGAGATTCCCCTGGGCACTGGACAACTTGGCAGAAATCAAACCTGACTCTGCATAAATCGCTTTGATGAATACTTGTTTTTCCCACAAGTCATATGTGATGAAAACACAAATAAATTGCAAACATGAACGCTTTGATGAATACTTGTTTTTCCCACAAGTCATATGTGATGAAAACACAAATAAATTGCAAACATGAATAAACCAAAAATAGAAGCAATTTTGTGGCAATTCCAAGGTTGATCAGTTCCTGAACAGCTCCAGCTCAGCTGCTGGTAGGTTCCAATAAGAGCAAAATAGAAATTCGGTCCAATACAGATTATGAAAAGGAAGGGAAAGCTCTGTGTAGCTGTCACAAAGCTGACAGGGATGAAGAGAAAAATGATTCTCACATTTGGCAAAGCCCCCAAGCCTGTGAATTCAGAAGTTATTCTGGAATTTAGCTACTTGAGCTGGGGTTCTTGTGGGACTTTCCGCAGCCTTGTGTTCCTCATCGTGGGGTGAATGAACCTTGTCAGTCTGGCTGGTAGCATTTGCTCCCTTTCCTCCAGTGATTTTAACAAACTTTTCAAGGAAGGACAAAAAAATATTTTCTTTACACTGGCCACCCACAACACCTATTTTCTTCATCAGTTCTCCCATAAGTCGCTCAGAGGAACCTGCATCCAAGTTTCCAAGAGTTCTTCCAGAAAGAACCACAACTCAGAGAAGGGAACCATGCTGTTGTCAAAGACACTTGGAGTCAGAGAACAGCGCCCTGAACACACTGTGCCCAAATAATATTGCAATATGGTTAAAAAAATGGTTACAGAGATTCCTCTGCCCCAATTAAGGTGCTAACGAGACCAAATCCAAAATGGATTTTATTGAACAGTAAATGTGAGGTAGAGAAAGAGATGGAAAGAAAGAGAAAAGGGGGAGAGAGCAAGGGACAGAGACCTCCTCTGGAGGGAGCCAAGTGTGACATTGTCCCCTGTGTGTGAGCCCTTCCCAGGGTGGGGGTTTTACACCTGAGCCAGTTTGGGTAAGGGGGGTGGTGTTCACCCCCCTGAGCAGGGATTACCCCACTGCTTCAGGTTGCAATGCAAGATGTAACCAAATGCATGTTTCCAATCCCCATCCTCATAAACTGCTATAAAAAGGTGGGGCATTGTTCTTCATCTCTTCCATGACTCACCCCTGATAACGCCCTCCAGGGGAGATATCTCCTGTGAATGGGCCATTGAGTGTCACTGCAGGACTGATAAAATTCCATCATCCCATTGTGGGATGCTCCGCCCAGGGGGAGGAACCAAGCATTCCTGCATGGATATAAGCTGAGGCTTTCAACACCAGGAGCAGCTTGCCTACAGGATTCCCAGAGGACAAGAGCTCCATAACCACCACTGGACCTTCAGAGGAAGACCAGACCCTTGTACAGGATCACTGCTCTGACAGAATCACGTTGATCACTCCAACAGGACTGAAGCCACCATTTAATGGGACTGCTGCCACCACCCTGACCAACAGGGTGTCAGGTTATATCCTGACTCTGTCAGTTTAAGGCAGTGTTTCTGTATCATTGCCCTGATCTAAATTTTCTTCTTAAATTGTAACTCCGACCTTAGACTCTCCCCCAAGTTTACCTTCAAACCAGAACAAAAGACAATGTGCGCACCCTTTGTTTTCGTCGCAGAACAGGATTTCCCATTCCCAAACCTTGATTGGATGGAGGAGGAGGCTGAGAGGAAAAGGAAGGAGCCTTGGGATACCCAGGCAGGTGAGGAGGAAATCAGTGCCCCTTTCCCCCTCTCTCCTCATCCATCTCCCAGCCCAGCACAGCCCCCGGCTGCAGGACAACCTTGGTGCCAAGACCGTCCTGCCGGGGATGCACTGGGGGAATCTCCTTCCCCTTCCTTCTGGCAAGGAGGCAAATCCCATCTTCTCCTTGCCCTTCCTTCCCCAGAAAAAAAGCTGATGATGGAGACCAGGGAGGAAAAATCGCCTTGGCAGAACCTCATGGAAGAGGCTGTTTTGATTGAGTCCACAGTGCAGAATTCTAATGGGGAGGAAAATCCCCAGAGATCCTGCAGGAAGAGGGGCTCCAAACCCAGCCCAGGGTGCTCTGAGGAGGAAAGACTTACCCAGAGCCAGGAAGGTGGACAGAGCTTCAGCCAGTTCTTGGAGCTGATGGCCCAGGAGCAGCTTCATGATGGGGAGAAGCGCCACAAGTGCTTGGAGTGTGGGAAGAGCTTCAGGCAGAGCAGCACCCTGATCTGCCACCAGATGATCCACACTGGGGAATGGCCGTACGAGTGTGGGGAATGTGGGAAGGGCTTCAGCTACAGATCCAACCTTGTGACCCACCAACACATCCACACTGGGGAGAGGCCCTACAAGTGTCCTGAGTGTGGGAAGAGGTTTCAGACCGGCTCCAATCTCCTCCTGCACCAGCAGATTCACACGGATGAGAGACCCTTCTGCTGCTCTGACTGTGGGAAGGGCTTCAAGCGCAGCTCCCGCCTCATCAGGCACCGGCGCATCCACACTGGGGAGAGGCCCTACAAGTGTCCCCAGTGTGGGAAGAGCTTCGCCCGGAGCTCTCACTTGACCAGACACCAATGGAGGCACCGGTAAAGTAAGCTCTACCAATGCCCCAAGTGCAGGAGGAGCTTCGTGCACTGCTCCAGCTTCAACCCCCATGGAGGACCCATGTTAAGCAGAGCCCTGGTGATCCATGTTCCCCATGATCCAGGCTGGGAAAACACCTGTACCTTTTCCTGCCCCTGCCAATGGACATGATGTGGCTCTGAAAAAACACATGAGGGTCAGGGCATGACCATGTCATTATATCCTTGCTGCCCTCCCACCTCAGGACAGTGCCAGGGGCAGAAAAAGGACTCTCTCTCTCTCTCTCTCTCACTCCTAAGAAGAAGGGTGTCCTTTCCAGGCAATGGAAAATTGTGACTGGGAAGAGACAGTCAGTTGTATTGTAGTTTTCCCTTTATTTTATCCCTTCTGTTACCAGTATTATTTCTGTTCTTGTTTGTTCCTTATGTCGTTGCTGTTCCCAATAAATTGTTCTTATCCCAGCCTGGGATCTTTGCCTTTTATTCTTTCCACAAGAGGTGGGAGGGCAGCAAGGGCAGCGTGGTTTTAGCAGGAGCAGGAAGTTGGTGAATCCCATTCCTGAACCCCGGCCCATGGAAACCGAGCATCCCAGCTGGTCCCAGCGCTGGTGGCCATGGCAACAGCCTTGGGAGCGGGTCCCTGGCTGGGGCTGTGGGAACCTCTTCCCACTGGTGCCCAGGGACAGGAGTGGAGGGAACGGCTGCAGCTGAGTCGGGCCAGGCTCAGGTTGGATGTCAGGAAAAGGTTTTTGCCCAGAGGCTGCTGGGGCCCTGCCCAGGCTCCCTAGGGAAGGGTCTCCGCTCCAGGGCTCTCTGAGCTCCAGCAGCATTTGGACAGCGCTGCCAGGGCCAGGCTGGCATTGTTGGGGTGTCCTGTGCAGGGCCAGCAGTTGGGCTGGAGGATCCTGATGGGTCCCTCCCAGCTCAGCCAATTCTGTGGTTCTGGGATCCCATGAGCCTGGGGATGGGGCTGCCAATGGTTGCCATGGCAATGGGCTGTGGCTGCAGGCCTGAGCTGGTGTCCATGGCAACCACCCCGGCAGGGGGTCTCCATGGAGCTGCCAAGGGACTGAGCATAGCAACAGGGGGCTGGTGATGGTTGCATGGAAACTGACCATAGCAACAGGGGGTTTGTGATGGTTGCCATGGAAACTGACCATAGCAACAGGGTCCTGGTTATGGTTGCCTGCTATGGATCAGATTTGTCACAGACCCTCAGAGGGATTCCATGGGGACTTTCCAAGAGTCTCCACGCTGTTCCAGAGCTGGAATGTCACAGGCACAGACAGGGGCTCCATGGAGAACCTCCCAGGGCTTTCTGGGATGGTAAAGAGCTCTTTGGTCAGAGGCAGTCACAGCCATTCCATGACGACATCCCAGGGCACCTTGGGCTGCAAAGGCGCCGATCTGTCACAGGCACTCACGGGGGCTCCACAGTGACATCCCAGGAGTCCCCAGGATGCCAAAGATCCGGGATGTCCCAGACACTCACAGGGGTTCCTGTCATGGGCACAGTGGGAGCTTCAGGCAAAAGCTTTTTTTCTTTATTGGAAAAACTCCTGCTAAATCATGAGGTGGAGAAATGACACTGAACAGCCACCATGGATCCTCAAACCCCTGCAGGGCCCCTAGACTTCTAAAATTCCTTCAAATAGAGGAGACTGGGAGTGGCTGGATCCAATCCCAGCCCCAGACTTTGTGAAAGGTGTAAAGGATTGGAGAGGTGGAATTGAACCTTTAACCCAATTTGTCCCACAGAATTAATGATGGGATACCCAATAGATTTACATAAATATTCCTCTAATTGATTTTAACCATGATTAGAAGAAAGAACTTAACCACATTCATTGAGTCCACAGTTCAGGAGCTATACCATTATTAGAATATAGTGCTCTAGGCAGCAGTTTTGAAGTCAGCAGGGCCTTGCTGGAGTTGCTGCAGCCCATTGCAGGCAGAGCCTCCTGCTCCAGCAGGAACGGCCTTTCCTGGGCCATGAGCAGGGCAGGTCCCGCTGCAGGAAAAGCCCCAGGCCAGCCCCAGCACAGGGAAGGGCTCGGGCACAAGGGCAGAGTGCCATGCTGGGAGCTGTGTCAGGGAGAGCCTGAGGCACCAAAGGCACCTTGGCAGCAGCAGCTGCTTGCAGGCCACGGCCAGAAGCCTCCCTTGGCAGCCCGGCCTGGTGGCCACCACTGCAGAGCTGCTGCCTCAGGGCTCATTCCTGGCTGGGCTCTGAAAAGGCACTTCTGCTCCAGGAGCCTGACTGGGAATTCATTGGCCCCAGCACCTTGGGGACAAGATATTAATGACAAAACTCTTCATGCCAGCAGAGCCAAGGCAGGGGCAGAGGAAAGGGGAGAGCCAGGCCCAGGGGACAGGGCTGCCATGGTGATGGCTGCGAGGTCACTGCCCCTGCAGCAGCCTGGCTGCCCTCAGTAGACATTCTGGCCAGAAGCATTGTGAGGGCACCCAGGACATCAGAGAACCACAAAACAGGAATTCTGTCCAAGGGGATGAGAGGGTTCCCTTGGGTCAGGCTGCACAAACATCCTGCTCTTGGACAATACCTGTGATAGGGCTTCCAATTCTATGGAAAAACGGTTGCCGTTTTGTGCCACTCTCATACTTGTAAAATATTTCCTCTTTCTAGCAAATGTAAATCCACCCTCATTCAATTCAGAGATATTGAGCCTGTCACTGCAAGATTTGCGAGTAAATGCCTTTGACTACATTTTTCCATTTTCACAGACTTTGGAGAGGAACCAAAAATCTCCCAAGATGGGATTTGGAGGCCTCATCACATAACCAGCTGGGATGGGCTAATGGCTCTGGGATTGTTCCAGATTGAAGGCAAGATGTATTCTATTACCATCTGTATGGCAGTTGTCTTGTCAAGTGGGCAGTTTTCCTTATCTCTCTCTCTCTGACTGATCACAATCACTTCTCCCTTGGGAGGGGCATCTGCTGATAATGGGCTATTGAATGTTACTGCATGACTGATAAGAACTATAATATCTGACTGTGAGATGCTCCACCCAGAGGAAGGAGCCAAGCATTGCTACCCAGATATAATCTGGAGATTCTGGAATACCAGAACAGCTTTCTCCACTGGATTCCCCAGAGGAACAGCAGCTGCCTTTTCTCCCACTGGATCTTCAGAGGAAGAATACATCCTTTTCTACAGGACCTCCTGCTCCAACAGAACCACACCTGACACTCCAGGAGGACTGCAGCCACATTTCTAATTGGACTGCTACCAACATCCTGACCCACAGGGTGTCAGGTTGAGTTGTGACTCTGTCAATGTTGTTCTAGTGTACTGCATTGTTTATTTGTTTAATTTTCTTCCCTATTAAAGAACTGTTATTTCCTGCTCCCATATCTGTGCCTGAGAGCCCCCTCAATTTAAAAATTATAACAATTTGGAGGGAGGGGGTTTACATTTTCCATTTCAGGGGTAGCTCCTGCCTTGATTAGCTGACACCTGTCTTTTCAAACATTAACAAGGGGAAAGTTTCAAAGCCTCAGTTATAAAGCAAACAAAGTTTGGAGGAACAAAAAAAATATGAATAGGGGATGTTCTATTAGTTCCAGAAGCAGGGTGAAATTTATTAGGATGGCATTTACAGGTGCAGTTTGACATTGTCTGGAGTGCTCCCAGAGAAAGGGAAAATGGTAGTTAGGCTTCTCCAATTAAGGGAAAAAAATGAGGAGAAAATTCAAGAGATGGTTTGGGCAAAACCAAAAAACTGAGGTAAATTGAACATGAAACCTATAGTAATAAAAATAACTAATGAGAACCATCCAGTTCAGCTATGACAATATCCACTCTCCCTGGAGGGGAGACGAGGACTAAAGCCGCTGATCCAGGACCTACTTGAGGACAGGACCTTAGAACCATGTATGTCCCCCCATAATACACTCAGATTACCAGTAAAGAAGTCAAATGGGACTTACAGGTTTGTCCAAGATTTGAGAGAAGTGAACAAAAGAACTGTGAATCGGTACCCAGTAGTGCCTAATCCCTATACACACCTAAGTAACATGCCAGTGGTTTAGCATGATAGACCTAAAAGATGCTTTTTGGGCATACCCACTGGCAGAGAAAAGAGGGTTATCTTTGCTTTTGAATGGGAGGACCCCAATTCTGGAAGGAAGTAACAACGTCGGTGGACTGGGTTACCCTAAGGGTTTTCTGAATCCCCAAACCTCTTTGGTCAAGCCCTAGGAGAAGTAACGCAACTCTTCTCCATTAAACCTGAGATAAAGCTCAGCCAATATGTAAATTATTTGCTTTTCTCAGGACAGGAAGAAAAAGAAGTTTGGGAATCCACCACAGTGTTGTTAAATTTTCTGGGGGGCCAAGGACTTCGGGTATCAAAAGGGAAACTCGAATTTGTAGAAAGGGAAGTAATATACCCAGGATTTGTGATTTTTCAAGGGAGCTGGCAGCTGAACCCTGAGAGAATTACAGGGATAGTCTCACTCCCACTGCCAAAAACAAAGAGAGAAGTCAGGTTTTTAGGCCTGTTGGGACATTGTAGGCTATGGATTGGAGGATACACGCAGGCCATCTGGTTCTTGTATGAAAAGTTAATTGAAGAGATTAGGTGGGAAAAAGACGATGAACAAAAGTTTGAAGCTTTGAAGCAAAAATTGGTCAGTGCACCAGCCCTGAGTCATCTTGCCTTAGACAAACCCTTCTATCTGTCTGTGGATATAGAAGAAGAGGTAACACATGGAGTGTTAGTCCAGGAGTGAGGAGGATCCAGGAAACCAGTGGCCTATTTATCATAATTACTAGAGCCTGTCAGCCAGGGGTGGCCAACCTGCATTCAGGTGTGGCAGTGACTGCCCTACTCATAGCAGAAAGCAAAAAATAACCTTTTGGGGGAAAATTGAAGATATATGTCCCAGACTCAGTAACGAGTATCCTGAGCCAAAAGGCTGAGAAATGGCTCACTGATTCCCAAATGCTAAAGTATGAAGCCATCTTAATAGATAATGGTTTAGAGCTAATTGTGAGTAACCAACTCAACCCTGCCCCGTTTTTGTATGGAGAACCAGATGAGGCACTAATACATAATCGCCTAGAGGTTATAAACTGTCAAACTAGAGTAAGAGAGGACGTAACAGATCAACCACTCCAAGGTGGAAAACAATTGTACATCGATGGATCTTCACAGGTAATAAAGGGGCACAGGTTATCGGGGTATGCTATAGTGCACGAAGGGTTGGTAGCCATAGAAAAGATAAAGTTACTTTCCAACTGGTCAGCCCAGGCATTGAGTTGTATGCCCTAAAACAAGCTCTGGATATATTAGCATAGAAAAGGGGAACAATAGATACAGAGTGAAAATACACTTTTGGAATAGTGCATATATTTGGAAAAATTTGGGATGGGAGGGGGCTATTAAATTCAAAGGGAAAGGGACTGATTCACAAAAAATTTGTCTGAGAAGAGTTAGAAACCGTACAATTGCCAGAGAAGTAGTGGTGGTATATGTTGAAGGACATCAAAAACAGGAGCAAGGGAACAATTTAGCCAATTTAGAAGCTAAAAATGCCACTGAATCAGCGACAGAAAAACTAATAATAGTATTACCACCCATGAGAGAAATGCAAAAAGTCTCTGTATTCTGTGGGACAGAAGAGGAAGAATTTCTCAAAATAGAAGCAAAGAAAGATAAAGGGAAGTGGAGATTAGCAGATGGGAGGCAAATATTGAATAAACCCTTTTCCAGGAAAATGCTAGAAAGCATACATGGAACAACACACTGGGGTACCCAAGTGCTAAGTGATCAATTTTTAAGGGATTGGGGATGCATAGGAATTTTCAGAATAGCTAAGCAAGTAACTGAACAGTGTGTGATATGTCAACAAGTTAATAAAAAATAATGAGGGAAACACCCAGCTGAGGGCGAGAACTAGCCTTACGGCCCTTCCAAAACATCCAAGCTGACTTTACCAAGCCTGCCCAGGTACAATGGTGGAAGTTTTTGCCAGTGATAGTAGATCACGTGACTCATTGGATAGAGGTGGTACCCACTGTGAAAGCCAGCGCCAGTGTTGTGAGTAAAACACTTCTAGAATCAATCATTCCCCAATATGGGATGGCAAACAGGATTGATTCAGAGCGGGAAACTCATTTCACATTGAAGATATTGCAGAAAGTTGTTCAGTCCCTGGGAATAAAATGGGAATTACACACTCCATGGCATCCGCAGAGTTCCCATTGGGTTGAGAGAATGAATCAAACTCTTAAAAGAGCTCTAGTTCAGCTAATGATTTAAACCCAAATGTCAAGGATAAAATGTCTCCCTTTGGCCTTATTAAGAATTAGAACCACACCCCAGTCAGATCTGAGGGTGTCACCCTATGAAATGATGTTTGGGTTACCCTTCCTGACCTCACCCCAGAAGGTTGCCACCTATGAGAAAGGGGAAGCCAATGCCAAGAAATAAGTGATGTCTATAGCACAAACCTTAGAAGGACTAAGATATAGAGGAGCAATTCTTCAAACTACCACCCTGGATTTCAGAATCCATAATCTTAATCCTGGGGATTGGGTGATGATTAAGCCATGGAGAGATCAGCCTCTAACTCGTCAGTGGGAATGTCCCTTTCAGGTACTGCTCACCACCGAATCAGCCGTGCGAATTGCAGAGCGGGGATGGACTCATGCCAACAGAGTCAAAGGCCCAGGAGAGGAACCCGAAGGGTGGACTATAACATCCAGACTGGGTGAAACAAGATTGACTCTTAAGCAGAGATTTACCAGCATCTGTTGAGGAGAAGTACACAAGGGACTGTAAAAGGCAGTGGGACAGCTTCCTTAAGAAAATAAGACAAAGGAAGGAGGGCATGACCAAGTTGGCCCCTTTGCTTGCTACCAAGAAGGCTCCATAGACCTGCTGTGGGTAGGAACCCCATAGGCATGGTAAGGTAGGGACAAAACGCCGTACCAGACCTCTGTGATTGCTCAGTTGTCTTTTAATTCAACAGAAATTGGAGGGCAAGACTGAGTTGGCCTCTGTACTCACCCCTAAGAAACATCAACTATGGGTATCAGCCACATAGGCATTGTAGATGAGAGTCAAAGCCGTACTGGACCTCTGTGATGCCCTTTTGTTCATTCCAAATAAGTGTGTCTAAGGAAAACCTGAGGTTTTTTCTGCTGTTCCCACTGTCCTTGCCCACATCAACAGATGCTGGTATGACTCATTCAAGAGAGACAGAAAATTTTTTACCTAACTGTTCGCACAAAATGACTTCTAGAAAAAGAAAATGGGGGCTTGTTATAGATGTGTAATTCCATGGTTGATTTTCACAGTTAAGGGGTGAATATTAAATATATGTGTTAAGAGAAGTTTTGTAGATGTATAGTTATCCTTCCCCTCCCCCTTGCATTGTTATCACAGGATGGCCTCAGTAGTTGGGGCATTTAGGAGGGTCGGCTTCTTACTGTGGCAGCACCTGACCTCCAATCAAGGTGTAAGACAGTGTTTTCCACCACTGGACAGTGAACAAGGAATCAATTCACAAGACTTTGGGAGGGGCTAGAGGTGTAAAAGACAGAATATCCATTTTGTAGATGAGCACACAGTGACTGAATTTTTGCTCCCAGCATTGTATCCTTTTCTTTATTCAGTTTTTGTTGTATTTTCATGAGGTCTCAATAAACAATTTAAATTTTTGAAAGTAAAAATAATTTCTCTCATGGGGTTGGGGAATTTGGGGCAAGGCTGTCCACACTGGGTCAGCTCCTAGGTACAACTTCACTGACCTGGCCAGACCTCCTTAGGAGAGACCCTGGATCAACATCAATCACAGGATGCTGCAATCACCTCTTGTATAGTAAGAACAGCAATAAAAGACACCCTTTAAGATAAGATTACATATTTCTCAGAAGCTCCTTGAAATATTTCTCCATAACTGTAAAAGGAAATCTTCGTGATGAGCCCCCAGGCCTGGGCTGGGCTCTGGCAGCACTGGCAGGGCCCAGCCCTGGGCACAGAGAAGCAGCTGCTGGCAGGGACAGCTCCAGGCAGCAGAGCCCTGGGCAGGCAGAAGGGGGGAAAGTTCCCCCAAGGCTGTGCTGGGATATTTCAAGTTATCTCCAAACCCACCTATTGTTGTCTTATATATTACAACAGTTCAATTATCATTATATGTTGTCTCAGAGATTAAGAGTTCTGTTGTCTTACATTGTCTTGTATATCAAGAGTTCTCTTATCATTATTGTGCAAGGACTTCATATCCTCAGAGTTTCATACCTCCTCTAAGCACTGACTGTTCTTGGTCCTTGCAGCAGCCATCAGACTCCAGTGACTTCTCTTTTATACCACTAGTTCTTATTGGTTACAGGTGTTGCCTGTTATCATCCAGCCTGTTCCTCATCTTTAGTAGTAGGGTGCAGCTGCAACTTGTTCGGGGATAAGATTACATTCTACATTACCCATACTATGTCCTCCTACAACCTATTCCATGATTGCTTTTCTTACAGATCCCCATGCCAAGGCACTGCAAATGTCCAACAGCAGCTCCATCAGGCACTTCCTCCTGCTGGCATTGGCAGACACGCGGCAGCTGCAGCTCCTGCACTTCTGCCTCTTGCTGGGCATCTCCCTGGCTGCCCTCCTGGGCAACGGCCTCATCATCAGCGCCGTCGCCTGCGGCCACCACCTGCACACGCCCATGTTCTTCTTCCTGCTCAACCTGGCCCTCTCTGACCTGGGCTGCATCTGCACCACTGTCCCCAAAGCCATGCACAATTCCCTCTGGGACACCAGGGACATCTCCTATGCAGGATGTGCTGCACAGGTGTTTTTCTTTTTGTTTTTCATTTCAGCAGATTTTTACCTCCTGACCATCACGTGCTACGACCTCTACGTGTCCATCTGCAAACCCCTGCACTATGGGACCCTCCTGGGCAGCAGAGCTTGTGCCCACATGGCAGCAGCTGCCTGGGCCAGTGCCTTTCTCACTGCTCTCATGCACTGAGAAATACATTTTCCCTGCCCCTGTGCCATGGCAATGCCTTGAACCAGTTCTGTGAAATCCCACATATCCTCAAGCTCTCCTGCTCACACTCCAACCTCAGGGAACTGGGGCTTCTTGCTGTTAGTGTGTGTTTAAATTTTGGTTGTTTTGTGTTCATTATTTTCTCCTATGTGGAGATCTTCAGGGCTGTGCTGAGGATCCCCTCTGAGCAGGGACGCCACAAAGCCTTTTCCACCTGCCTCCCTCACCTGGCTGTGGTCTCCCTGTTCATCAGCACTGGCTTTTTTTGCCTACCTGAAGCCCCCCTCCATGTCCTCCCCATCCCTGGATCTGGCGCTGTCAGTTCTGTACTCGGTGATGACTCCAGCCCTGAACCCCCTCATCTACAGCCTGAGGAACCAGGAGCTCAAGGCTGCTGTGAGGAGACTAATGGCTGGATGCTTTCAGAAACATTAAACTGCTGCCAAATTTCTGAAAATCACTGGTAATAAAAGTCATCTTTGATACTTCTTGTTTGTTTAATTGTGGAGGGAGGGGTTCCCTTTAATTTTTTCATCTTGTCCACATAGAAATGTCATTCTTTGTGCCATTTCTCATTTTGTTTCTCTCCACCTTCCCTGTGGTCCAAGACTATGTCAATGAGTGGTTGCGCTATCAGTGGCATTAAAGGAACTAAAGGATCTCCCAGCAAAGTTTTCTGCAGAGATGCACTTTGGCTGCCTTCTCTGGAGCTGCAGCAGCAATGTCTGTGTGCAGAGCAGGGGGCAGATCAGTGCTGGCACAGCAGCTCTGCTCCTGGAGGCCACACCATTCCTCATCCAGGCCAGGAGCCATTGGCCTTCTTTGCCACCTGGGCACACTGCTGCCTCGTGTCCAACCTGCTGTCCATCAGTCCCTGCAGGTCCCTTTCTGCCTGGCTGCTCTCCAGCCACTCTGTCCCCAGCCTGTATTGCTGCAGGGGTTATTGTGGTCAAAGTGCAGGATCCAGCACTTGGACTTGTTAAACCTCACCTTGATGGATTTGGACCCTGGATCCAGCCTGTTCCATGAGGCCCCAGAGCGTCCCAATGGTTTCCACGTTTCAATGAGGTCTCCCAGTGTCACAATGTCCCTTTGTTTCCATGGGACCCCTTGGTGCCACCAAGTCCCTTGGGTCCTTGGGCCCCACAGTGTCACAATGGTGCCGTGGTTCCCCCAGGCCCTGCAGTGTCACAATCCATGGTTCCATGAGGTCTGGCAGTGCAGCAATGCTCTCATTGCTTCCACAGTATCACAATGACCTCTTGGTCCCAACAGCCACCATGGTGTCAAGCATGTTTCCTTCATTCCAGGAGTCCCTGAGGAGCAGAACTGGCCCCTTGGTTCCATGGGGCCCTGCAGTGTCACAATGGCCCCATCTGACACCAGGTTCTGCTCTGTCACAATGCTCTGCATGGTTCCACAAGGCCCTGTGGGGTCACAGTGGCCTCTTGGTTCCATGAGGCCTCAGAGGGCCACAATGAATTCCTTGGTGCTGCAGTGTCACAATGGAGCTCTGGTGACACATGATGCTGCACTGTCACCAGGGACCCTTGGTTCCATGGGGCACCACAGGATCACAATTGTTCCCTCAGTTCCCAGAGTCCTTGCAATGGAGCAATGCCCACTTGATTCCATTGTCCCCAGGCTCTCCCCAGGGGTCTCCTTGGTTCTGCAGTGGCACAATGGCCCCTTGGTTCCACAAGGCCCTGCAGAGTCACAGTGGCCTCTGTGGTTGCAGCAGGACCCAGACTGTCACAATGGACTCCTTGCTTCCATTCAGCCCCACAGTGTCACAATGGCCTCTTGGCTCTGTGCTGCCATGTCGTACACAGTGTCACCATGGTCATCTTAGTGCCATCAGGCCCCGCAGTGTCACAATGGCCCCTTGCTTCTCCAGGGCCCTGCAGTGTCACAATCATCAGAGAATCAACCAGGCTGCAAAAGACCTTGGAGAGCATCAAGGCCAACCTGGGACCCAACACCACCTTGTCACCCAGGACATGGCACTGAGTGCCACATCCAGTCTTTCCTTAAACACTTCCAGGGATGGTGACTCACCCACCTCCCTGAGCAGCCCTTTCCAATGCCCAATCACCCTTAGTGTGAAGAATATTTCCTAATGTCCAGCCTAAATATCCCCTGGTGCAGCTGAAGGCTGTGTCCTGCTGTCCTGTCCCAGTTCCCTGGGAAAAGAGCTGGACCCCCACATGGCTGCACCCTCCTGTCAGGGAGTTGTAGAGAGTGATGAGGTCTCCCCTGAGCCTCCTCTTCTCCAGGATAAACAACCCCAGCTCCCTCAGCCGCTCCTCACAGGACTTGTGCTCCAGAGCCCGCCCAGCCTTGTTGCCCTTCTCTGAACACGCTGCAGCCTCTCCATGTCCTTCCGAAATTGGGGGGCCCAGAAGTGGACACAGCACTCGAGGTGCTGCCCAACCAGTGCCCAGCACAGGGGAAGAATCACAGCCCTGGTCCTGCTGGCGACACCATTCCTGATCCATAGGAGAGCCAGGGGTTGAATGAGGGAAATGGTGGGGAGGGAGTGGGGACAAAGTGTGATTGATTGTCAGCTGTGAAGGGTCTTGATTTTCATATCTGTTCAGACTGCATTAGAAGGAACTGGGGGTCAATATCAATTGGACATTGCTGATGACCTTCTATAACAGGAAAAGAAAACAGGACAAAACAGTTCTCTCTGCATTGTTTTCAATACAATATATTCACATTAAATAAACCACTGAAATCTCTTCAATTAACCAGCAAAGAATTGAACATTTAAATTATTCCCAGGGGTTTTTTTTGCTCAGGTATTTTGAACACATATATATGAGCCTTTTTCAGTGAATTCCTGAACTGAAGAGCTCCAGAAAGAATAGGCCTCTGGAATAGTAAAATTCATCAGCAACCTCCAAGAGGCTGAGGATTCATCCCCAGAGCAGCAATGAACAGAAATGGGCACAGCTTTGGGACTGTCCAGCTTTGGCATGGGCCCTGGGCCTGGAGCAGGAGCAGCTCTTGAGGTCCCCAAGGCTGGGGCTCTTGTGCTGCCCTGGGTAGATGGGATGGCAGCAGGGGCTGCAGAGTTCTCAGCACCTCAGCCCGAGGGGAGCAGGGCAGCCAGGGAGCCTCCTTTGGCCTTGGCCCGGCACCTTCCCCCATGGCTGGGGCTGAGTCCTGTGGCAGCTGCAGCTGCTGCTGTGCCCTTGCCAGGGGCTGAGGCCGTGGGGCAGTGCCCAGAGCAGCCTGGCCTGAGCAGAGCTGTGGGGCCAGAGCAGGCTGGACTGGGCTGGGGAGAGGCCCTTGGTGCTGCCCAGAGCTCAGGGCAGCTGGCAGAGCTTGCAGGGAGCTGGGCTGGGCTCAGAGAGCCTGGCCCAGAAACCATCAGTGGACACTGATCTCAGCCTGGCTGAACGTTCAGGGGCAGGACTCAGGCCAGGCCTTGTGGGGCAGGGCCAGCACCTGTGTAAGGCATTGCAAACAGGCAAGTGGCCCAGAGAGGAGGCTGCTCTGTGCCCTTGGCGGCATGGACAGAGCAGGGAGGGGGCCCAGGACATTTGTCAGCGCCAGCCTCTTTCCCCATGTGTTGGCAGCCCTGGCTGCTGAGCCCAGCTTTGGCCTGGGCTGAGTTTGGCTGTGGCCCAGCTCTATCCTCCTGCGGGGCTCAGGGCCTGTTCCCGGCCATGGCCAGCCCTGGCTGCCTCTCTGCTGGCCCAGGGGTCGGCAGAGCCCGGGGCAGGGCTGTCTGTGCAGCCCCACAGGTGCCACGGGCTCTGCAGGAGCTGGCAGAGGCTGCCCAGCAGGGAGGCCATGGGGCACAGAGCCCCAAGGCTGCTGTGGGCACCACGGCACAGGGGCCGTTCTCAGCTGCAATGCTCCTGGCCTGAGCTGGGCCTGCACAGGGGCTGGGCCACCATTGCTGGGCCAGCACAGGGCCACAAAGGGGCCACGCAGCCGCTGCCGGGGCTGACAGCAAGGCCAGGCACACACAAGCAATTGCTGAGCATGGCCTGCGCTGGCCAGGCCTGACTGTGCCAAAGGCAGAGCTCAGCTGCCCTTGGGGGCTGCAGCAACACTCCAGAGCCCAAAGAGCCTCCATGGCTGTGCTGGAGACCACGGCTGCAGGAGGAAAATGCAGCGTTGCTGAGGGATGGGGAGGGCATTGAATTCCAGCACACACCTCAGCTCTCTGATGATCCTGGCACCATGCTGGGCCCTGTTTCAGACTGGAGCAGAGCAGATGTTGATGGGACAGGAGCCCTGTGGGGCTGTCAGGGACCTGCAGCTTGCAAGGTGCTCTGCTGTCCCTCAGGTGCTCTCGGAGAGATCCAATCCCATCTGGGCACCTCAGGGCAGAAGTGGCCCTGCCTGTTCATGGGCACACAACTGATGTCTGCCTGGAAAGGGGCACAGGTGTTAATAACTGTTAGTTTCATAATATACAAGCAAATCTTTATTATCTGGGTCATTTGAGTACTTTTAAGAAATGTCAATGTTTTCCCACCAGGAACAGAAATTTCCTGGATCTACTAGATCCTTCTGCTTATGGCAGGAGAAGAAATACTGACCTTCCCCTCTCCCTTTTCCACCAGCATTCAGTCTAGTATTTCATTACTCTGATATTTCATGACCCTTTTCCTTCAGGTGTTTCCAGCTCTCCTTTTTAAATGGCCCTGTCTAAGGACATCTCTTCATTTGGAGCAGCTGGATCTATGTCCTTCCCATGGCTCCCAGATTTTCTCCTGCAGCTGTTCTCTGGTCATTCCAATGCATCTCCCTTGACTGGCTTCATGCTTTGAAATTCAGGAGGTTGCCCAGTCTTTCAGAAGTTTTAGTAACTCCTTAGTCAGCATCTTAGTTGTAGTTTTATCTTCCTATGTCTTCCTATGTCTTTGTCTAAAATCCTTCCGGTATGGCAGTCTGTTGAGGATGGTGGACATGTCTGATGTTGCTGGGATGTCACAAGGAGCTCAGCGAAGTGTTTTGGTGTTTATTAAATTTTATCATTTCACTTTTTTTATGCTGCCCATGAACAGAAACCTTTCTGTGCCTCTGAGTCTCACTAGTTCCTGATCCCTCAAAGGATACAAACCTGATGAGTTGACAGACAGACACTGCTGGGCTGGGATAAAGGCTCTGGGGGGACTGGGGTTCCAGGCCAGGGCACTGCTGGGGTTCCAGGGCAGGGCAAGGCTGGACCTGCCTCTTCATCCTCCCTCACACATGAAATGTTTCAAGCCAAGAATCTCCTCCAGTCTGTCACAACAGGCAATGTTGGAGGTGAAATCCCACTTCTGGCCATGGGCACCTGGAGGACAAGGACAGTTCTTTTCCATAGGAAGGAAAGCAGAGACCCCCAGTGTTTGGAAGGCAGGTGAGAGCCTCACTAGGCCAAGGCCAGCCAGACTTGCCAGAAATGGCAGATTTTGTCTGGGAGCAGAGTTTGGATTTAAAGAATTTTTGAGGTGGAGCTCCAATATCACCCATGGGTTCCTGGAGAAGCAGGACAGTTCTTTCCCATAGGAAGGAATGTACGGAGCCTTCCCCAATGTTTTGGGGACAGATGGGAGGTGATCCTTTTGAAACTACTGCAAGACAGTCTTGTCCTGGAAATATTCCTATATGAACAATCCCTGGATATAAGGAAATTTGGAGGTGAAGTCCTAATTCTGGGCATGGGTGCCTGGAGGAGAAGGAGAGGGTTTTTCCATAGCAAGGAAAGAATGGAGCCCCTGTGTTTCAATAGCCGATGAGAAGAGACCCTCAACATGCCAAGGTCAGCTGGACAAGTCAGGCAGCTCACAGGAAGCCCAACCAGCCAGACCTGTTCCATGTTCCCTTGGTTTTATGGGGTCCTGCAGTATCACCATGGTCCCCCTGGTTCCATGGGGCCATGCAGTGTCCTAATGGTGCTTTGATTCCATGGAGTCCAGCAGTGTCACAATGGACCCTTGGTTCAATGGAGTCCCACAATGTCACAATGGCCTCCAGGCTCCACAAGGCCCTGAACTGTCACAAAGTTCCCACTGATTGCATTAGACCTTGCAGTGTCACAATGGTCTCTGTGGTTCCCCAGGCCCCACAATGTCACATGACTCCTCTGTTCCATGAGCCCTGCAATGTCACAATGGACTTCTGGACCCTGGGGCTTTGCAGTGCCACAATGGTCTCCTTTGGTTTCTCAGTGTCAAAGTGGTGTGCAGATGACATCAGGCCCTGCAGTGTCACAACGGACCTTTGGTTCCATGCCGCCCTGCAGTGTCACAAAGGCCTCTTGGTTTCACCAGGCCACACAGTGTCACAATGGTCCCACAGTGTCACAATGGTCCCACAGTGTCACAAGGCCCCACAGTGTCACAATGCTCCCTTGGTTCCATGGGCCCTGTGCTGCTGCATTCCCCCCTCCCCTTCTCAGGCCGCCCTGCCAGCTGAGAAATGCTCCTTGGGCCTCAGCCTTGGCCAACAGCCCCTGGGCTCAGCTCCTCTGCAGCTCATCACAAACACTGTCTGCTCCAGGCACTGCTGCTGCCCAACCAGCTCCTGGTTTCTGCAGGAGCAGCCCTGGGAACTGTTTTTGTTCCCTCAGTGGCACAACATCCCTGTTCTCACACTGCCAAAGAAAGCTGTTGATTTCAAGTGTGGCCAGGATGAACCATTGCTGGGACTGAAGCCCCTCTCTTGGGGCCCTGCAAACAGCGCTCCAAAAGGAGCCCTTGGAGCTCTCCTGGGCCAGCGACTCCCTCTGAGTGGGGCCTCTCTGAGCAGGGAACTCTCCCGTTTGCTGCACTCGGGGATCCTGAACAATGACAGAGCCTGGGCCAATCCTGCCACTCCTCCAGGCTCAGCCCTTCACCCACTGGGGAGATGCCAAAGGATCCACAGTGAGCATTTCCTGCCCTCAGTGGAATTTCTCAGAGGTGCCTTGCACTGACTCTTGGTGTCTGTGTGCACACAGGAGTGCCTGTGCTGGGGAAATGTGGCAGAAGTGCTGCTCTCTGAGGGGTTGGAGTGCCTTGGATTGCTGCGTCAGTCAGATATCCAGATATCAGTAAGTAAGGTTAAGTCATGAAGTCTAAGCTAAGTTAAATGCTCCTAAGAGTTGTTCTTTTGCTAAGTTGCTTCGTTTAATTTAAGTTATTAGCTAAGTTAAAAATTGTTAAATGTTATTCCTCTGTTAAATTGCTAAGTCATAGGTTTTAAGATAGGTTAAATACTGTTAAGTGCTGTTTTTGGCTAAATTGTGACATTTAAGGTATCAGTTAAGGTTAAGGTATAAGTTAAGTCCTGTTAAGCTTGAGCTCTGTTGAGCTTTTAGGCCATTTACATTTTATCCTTGCTCTCACTGACCTGTTGTAACACACACACACACACACACACACACACACACGGAGAGTTCTCGGTTCATTTCTGGTTTGATTGCCTGGATTTGCCTGGATTTGGTTTGGTTTTGTTGTTGCTTTGTTTTCTTGGTGTGCCTCCAGTGTTCAGTCAGGAGCAGAGTGATGCTTGCCAAGGAACTTTGTGCTGCTGTCCCTTAATATTAAATCTGGTTTTTCCTGATCCCTTGCCAGGGATTTTTTCAGTGCTCTCAAGGCTTCATTTGTACCAGGGTGAAGGAGCCCTGGCCCAGGCTCTGGCCCTGGGGGACACGGGGACGCTGCCGGGGGGTCCCTGTCCCCCTGTGCCACCCCCAGGGCCCCGGCCCCCCGTCCCCGTGTCAGGCTCTGGGGTCGATCTCGTGGAACATCCTCTGGGGGAGGCTGCGGGGCCGGGGGCGGGGGGACCCGGGGGGACAGGGGACCCCGCTGTGCACGAGCAGAGTTGGACTGCTCTGGGGGGAGCTGTGAGGGGAGCCGGGGCAGAGTGACCTCCCCCGTGACCTCACACAGCCCTTGTGATGTCACACAGCATCCTGTGATGTCACACAGCCTCTGTGATGTCACACAGCATCCTGTGATGTCACAGAGCCCCTGTGATATCACACCCCCTGTAATGTCACACAGCCTCTGGTGATGTCAAACAGACCTTGTGATGTCACACAACCAACTCTATGATGTCACACAGCTCTTGTGATGTCATCCAGCCACCTGTTATGTCACAGAGCCAATTCTATGAAGTCACCCTGTGATGTCATACAGTAGTGCTGTGATGTCACAGAAGACAGTAATGTCACAAAGTCACCCTGTGACATCACAATTGTGTTCTGTGATGTCACACCCTGCTCTATGATGTTTCACAGCCACCCAGTGATGTCACAACCCATTCACTGATGCCACAGAGCCACCCTCTATGATGGCAGAGTCTGCTATATGGCCTCACATCTTGCTGTGTGATGTCACAGCTACTTCTGTGATGTCACAAAACTCTCAAGAACTCAGTTCCATTGAAACACTGAAGTTTCTTGCACTTTGAAGAGATCCCTGTCAGGGACACAACTGAAAAAGTGTCCTCAGGTTCCAGTTAGAGCAGAACACTGGAGGCAGTGATGACAGGTGGGGACAAACAAGGCAAAGGTGTCTCTGGTGCTGAGCACACCTGGATGTGGTTCAGGAATGCACAGGGCCCAGACCTGAGCCCCAGCCCCTGGCCAGGCAGATCCTGTCCCTCCCTCCTTGCTCAGGGCTCTTCCCGGGATGGGCACTGGCATGTGGGGATGGGCAATGCCAAGGGCAGGAGCATGGGGCGGCCCCTGCCAGGCTGCTGAGCAGGGACAAGGAGGCACTGAGGCCCCAGGCCTGCAAGGGTCACTTGTCCCCTCGTGGCCTCAGGCCCGGGGCCAGCAGCCATGGCCAAAGTGCTGCCCAAGTTGGCTCTGGCAGGGCTGTATTGCAGCTGCTGCCCATCCCTGTGCCCTGTGCAGCCCGCGCTGTCCCACGGTGTCCCTGCCCTGCGCCTCTGTCCCTGCAGGCTGTCGGCATCCGCCGGCTGCCCCACCTGGCTGGCCCCTTCCTTTGCTGACAGCTCTGCCTCCTGCCTGCCTCTGCCTGCCCACACAAAGCCTTGGGCTGATGCCAAAAGGGTTAATTCAATTTTTACCATGCCTGTGAACTTTTAGCACAGGAACAAGGCATGCAGGGGCTGCTTTCCCAGCAAGGATGGTTGGAAGAAAAGACATCTGGCTCAAGAATGCAGTGATAGAAAAAAGAAGGACTGAATCTGGGAATTTGGGGTGAGTTTTATGGTAATGCATAAATTGTAATACACGTTTTGTGGCGCTGGTAGAATTACATGTCCACATAAGTTTAGGAGTTATCCCTCACTAGACCTCAGGCCTGAATAAATGATCCCCTCATAAATAGCAAAGTAGTGTTAAGGAGCCTTATTCTGATATTTCGGAGACTTGGTGACAGCGAGGCCTCACAGAACCAAGGAGTCAGCGGTGATACTGAGCAAACTCATGGTACAAGGGTCCATTGTGACACAGTGGAACTCCATGGAACCAAAATCCATTTTATCACATTGGGGCCACATTGAACCAATGATCATTGTGATACTACAGGTCCAAGGAGACCATTGTGACTTTGAGAAACCTCTTGGTGACCATTCTGACCCAGCAAGGCCTTGTGGAACAAAGGGTCTGCTGTTAAACTGTGTCCTCATGGAACCAGGAGCCATTGTGGCACAGCATGGCCACGTGGAGCCAAGGGGCCACTGTGACACTGTGGATCCAAGGAGACCATTGTGACTGAGGAACCTCATGGAACCAAGAGTCCATTGTTCCACTGTGGGGCCCTGTGGAGCCAAGGGGACCACAGTGACTTTGTGGGGCCTCATGGAACAATGGAGACTCTTCTGACACTTTGGGACCCACTGGAACCAAGGGACCATTAGAGCATGGCAGGGCCTGGTGGAATCAAGGGGACTGCAGTGAACACTGTGGGTGTCCATGGGATGAAGGGTCAATTCTCACACTGTGGAACCAAGGATACCATTGTGACACTCTGGGGCATCATGGAACCAAACGTCCATTGTGACCCAGCAGGGCCTCATGAAACCATGGAGGCCATTTTTACACTTGGAGGCCTTGTGGAACCAAAGGGCCATTGTGGCACTTCAGGGCCTTGTGGAGCCATGGGGACCACAGTGACACTGTGGAGCTCCATGAAACCAATGGTCTGTTGTGACACTGCAAGGCCTTATGGGATCATGGAGACCATTGTGACACTGCAAGGCCTCATGGAAGCAAGGAACCACTGTAACACTATGGAGTCCTGGCAGGCCAAGGGGCAGTTGTCACACTGTGTGGCACCATGGAACCAAGGAGGCCATTGTGACACTCCAGGGCCCCACGGAACTAAGGATCCATGGAACAGTGCAGGACCCCATGGAACCAAAGGTCCATTGGGACATTGCGGAGCCTCATGGAATCCTGGAGGCCATTGTGACACTTGGAGGCCTCGTTGAATCAAGGGACTCTGCAGGGCCTCATGGAACCAAGGAGACCCTTCTGACACTGTGAGTCCCCTTGGAACCAAGGGTCCATTGTGACACTGCAGCACCAAGGAGACCCCTGTGACACTTCCAGGCCTCATGGAAGCAAGGGACCATTGTGACACACTGGAGTCCCATGGAAACAAGAGGCCAGTGTGACACATCTGGGCCTCATGGAACCAAGGATCCAATATGACACCACCACTGTGACACTGCAGAGCCCCATGGAATCAAGGGAACAGGGAACAGGTCTGGTTGGCTTGGCCTGACTGGTCCAATTGCCCTTGGCATGTCGAGGGTCTCTTCTCATGTACCCCTGAAACCCTGGGGCTCTGGGCTTTCCTTCAAATGGAAAAGAACTGCCTTTCTCATTCAAGCATCCATGGCCAAAATGGGATTCCCCCTCCAAAATTCCCAATATCCAGGGATTGCTGCCAGACAAAAGCTGCCATTACAGACAGGTCTGGCTGCCCTTGTCTTCCTGAGAGCTGGGTCTCACCTGCCTTCAAACACTGGGGCTCACTGCTTTCCTTCCTATGGAAAAGAACTGTCTCTCCTGCCCAGCTGGCCATATCTGAATTTGGTATTTTTCCTCCAAAATTCCTATGTTCAAGGGGTTTTCCTCCCAGACAAAAGCTCCCAGGACAGACAGCTCCGGCTGACCTTGGACTCTGGTGGTTGCCTCTATTCTGCCCTGAAACCCTGGGGCTGCACCCCTTCCTTCCTATGGAATGTAACCATCTTTCTTCTCCAGGTGCTCATGGCTGAAATTGGGACTCCAGCTCCAAAAGTCCTATATCCAAAGATTTCTCCTGCAGAAAAGCTGCCATTACAGACAGGTCTGGCTGGCCTTGGCCTCCTGAGGGCCAGCTCTCACCTGCCTTCCAAACACTGGGGCTCAGTGCTTTCCTTTCTGTGGAGAAGAATTAGCCTTCTCCAGGCCGAAATTGGCTGAAAATGAGATTCAACATTCAAAATTTCCAATATCCAAGAGTTGCTCCCAGACAAACCTGCCAATACAGAGAGACAGGCCTGGCCTTGGCCTCTGGTGACTGCAGGTCATCAGTCCCTGAAACACTGGGGCTCCGTGGTTTCCTTCCTATGGAGACCATTGTGACACTGTGGGGTTCCATGGAGCCAAAGGGCCGTTGTGATCCTGCAGGGCACCGTGGATCCATGGAGACCATTGTGGCATAGCAAGGCCCCAGGGAATCATGGAGACCATTGTGACACTGTGAGGCCCCAGGGAACCAAAGGGCCACTGTGACCCTGCAGGGCCTCATGGAAGCACGGGGCCATTTTGACACTGCAGAAGCAAGGAGAACATTGTGACACTGCAGGGCTTCATGGAACCCAGGGAACATGGAACAGATCTGGCTGGCTTGGCCTCTCAGGGGCCACCTGACAGGTCCAGCTGATCTTGGAATACTGAGGGCTGCTTCTCATCAGCCCCTGGAGAACTGGGGCTTGGTGCTTTCCTTCCTATGGAAAAGAACCATCCCTCTTTCCAGGTGCCCACAGCCAAAACTGATACTCCCCCTGAAAAATTCCCTATCTGCAAGGGTTCTCCCAGGCAAAAGCTGCCAGGACAAAGAGCTCTGGCTGGCCTTGGCCTCTGCTGGTCACCTCTCATCTCAAGGAAGCCCTGAGGAAAGTATTTGAACAGGTTTGACTGCTGGGACGTCAATGAATCTCTCCTCCTCTGAAAAACTCAGATGCTGTTCTAATAATATATGCCTTTTTTTCTCATGGTGTATCATGCATGACTGCTGCCTTCTCAAGGCTTGGCGACCTGGTTCTCACTCCGGCACGGTGGCCCAAAGCCCAGGGTCACTCGGTCCATATGCTCCTGACACCAACGTGGTGGACAGCAAATGGCGTTTATTGAGGGGTCACCGGGGTTTTTATGGCTTGGGCAGTCAGTGTCATTTCCTTCTGCTCACGTCCGGCTGGGTGCAGCCAGGCACGGAGCAAAGGTCTGACTGCAGAGGGGGGGTGTCCTGACTGACCGTACAGCCCCATTCCTGCTGCACACACAGCCCTGACTGACCGTACAGCCCCATTCCTGCTGTACACAGCCCTGACTGACCGTACAGCCCCATTCCTGCTGCACACACAGCCCTGACTGACCGTACAGCCCCATTCCTGCTGCACACACACAGATCCCTGACTGACAGTACAGCCCCATTCCTGCTGTACACAGACCTGACTGACCGTACAGCCCCATTCCTGCTGTACACACACAGCCCTGACTGACCGTACAGCCCCATTCCTGCTGTACACACAGCCCTGACTGACCGTACAGCCCCATTCCTGCTGCACACACAGATCCCTGACTGACCGTACAGCCCCATTCCTGCCACACACACACACAGATCCCTGACTGACCGTACAGCCCCATTCCTGCTGTACACAGCCCTGACTGACCGTACAGCCCCATTCCTGCTGCACACACAGCCCTGACTCTCCACAGAATTTTTGGGGATTTTGGGGTTTGAAATGGGAATTTTGGGGAATGTTGGAAGGAATTGGGGGATTTTTGGAAGAAATTCTGGGGGGATTTTGGGGGCATTTGGGGCATTTTGGGAAAATTGGGGGAATTTTTAGGACATTTGGGGGCTCCAGGCGGCGCCGGGCAGCACCGGTGGACAGCTCTAGGAAATTGGGGAAACTAGGGAAAATTTGTGGAAAATTTGGGGAATTTCTGGCATTTTTGGGGATTTTTGGGAATTTTGTTTGAGATTTTGGACAGTTTTGGGGCACTTTCGGGGTTTGGGTGATTTTTAGGGGGAGTTTTGGGGTTTGAAATGGGATTTTTGGGGGAAATTTTGGGGAGTTTTTGAAAATTTTGTGGCATGAATAGGGATATTTGGGGGGAAAATTTGGGATGTTTTGGGATTTTTTTTGGATTTTGGAAGACATTTTTTAGGGATTTTGGGATTTTCTGGGAATTTTGAGGAATTTTGAGGAGATTTGGGGGCTCCAGGTGGTGCTGAGCAGCTCCAGGGCAGAGCTCTGGGAAATTTAAAGTTTTTTTAGGAAATTTGCGGAAATTCGGGGATTTTTTGGATTTGGGGAAGTTTTAGGGGAGGTTTTGGGATTTTAAGGGGGTTTTATGGTGTTGAAATGGGAACTTTTGGGGTTTAAATTGCAATTCTTAAAGGACTTTGGGGAAGTTTTGTGGGGTTTTCTTGACATTTTGGAAGGAATTTTGGTGCAGTTTGGGGGATTTTGGGGCCTCCAAACGGCCCCAGCTCAGGGAACAAGGGGATTTTTGAGGAAATTTTGGGATTTCTTGGGGAATTTTGGGGATTCTTTTAAATATTGGAAGGCATTTCAGGGAGATTTGTGGAAAGTTTGAAGAGTTTTGGGAAAATTCTGGGAAATTTTAGGAACTTTTGGGGCATTTTTGGGGTTGCAATGGGAATTTTTGGGAATTTTGTGGGACTTGGGGGGGATTTGGGGAAATGCTGAGGGGGTTTGGGGGTTTTGAGGGGAATTTTTGGGAATTTTGGGGGAATGGAGGGGTTGGGAGTTGAAATGGGAATTTTTGGGGGTTGAAATGGAAATTTTTGGGGGAATTTGGGGGATTTTTTGGGTACATTGGGGGAATTTGGGGAGATTTGAAAAATTTTGGGGGAATTTGGGAGGATTCTGGGAATTTTTAGGGGGATTTTGGGATTGAAATGGGAATTTTGGGGATGTTTTGGGAATGTTGGAAGGGATTTGGGGGATTTTTTGAAGAAATTTGGGGGGAGTTCGGGTGATTTTTGGAAATTTTGCAGGATTTTTGAGAATGAGGAAAGGAATTTGGGGGAGTTTTGGGGGAATTTTCGGGAATTTGGGCTCCAGCTCTGGGAATTTTGGGGATTTATGGGGGTTGAAATGGGAACTTGGGGGAATTTTTGGGACTTTTTGGGAATTTTGGGGTTTCTGGGAGATTTTTTGGGGTTGAAATGGGAAAATTTTGGGGATTTTGTTTGATGTTTTGGGAATGGTGGAAGAGATTTTAGGGAATTTGGGGGGATATTTGGGGGTCCTGGAGGGGATTTGGGGGAATTTTGGGGTTAAAATGGGAATTTTGAGGGACTGAAATGGGAAATTGGGCATTTTTGGGGGAATCTTAGGGAAATTGGTGGAAATTTGGGATTTTTTGGGGAAGTTTTAGGAATATTGGAAGGCGTTTGGGGGGAGTTTTGGGGGATTTTGTGGAGTCTTGGGGCTTTGGGGTGTCCAGCTCTGGGAATACTGGAGACTTTTGGAATTTTGGGGGAATTTTTGGCAATTTGGGGGTCCTGGAATGGATTTGGGGCAGTTTTGGGGAAATCTGGGGAATAACTGAGAATTTTGGGGAGAACTTTTGGGAATTTGGGAAGAATTTGGGGGTCCAGTTCTGGGAAATTCAGAAATTTTGAGGATTTTTGAGAATTATTTTTAAACTTGGGGGATTCTGGAGGGCATTTGGGCAATTTTTAGAGAATTTTTGGGAAAATTTTGGGGATTTTTTGGAATATGAGGGGAATTTGGGGGACAAGTTCATGGAAATTTGGGATTTTTGAGGGATTCTTTTAAATTTGGGGGATCCTGGAGGGGATTTGGGGGTTTAAAGAAGAAATTTTAGGGTTTAAAATGAAGGTTGAGGGATTGAAATGGGAATTTTGAGGGGATATGGGGAATTTTTGGGGCAATTTTGGGGTCTTAAAAGGATTTTTGGGGTTTAAATGGAATTTTTGGGGTTTCGTTGGGGTTTTGGGGGATTCAAATGAGAATTTTGAGGGTATTTTGGGTTTTAATTGGGATTTTGGGGGAATTTTAAGGAATTTTGGTGTTCAGCACTGGAAAAAATTCGGAATTTTGGGGAATTTTTGGGCATTTTTGGGTCCAGCTCTGGGAATTTGGTGAATTTTCAGGGTCCTGTGAGGAATTTTTAAGAAATTTGGGAGAAAATTTTGAGAATTGTGGGGCATTTGGGGGTTCTGGACGAATCTGGGAGGAATTTGGGGAATTCTGGGAATATTTTGGAAATTTTGGGGAGGATTTGTGTTGTTTTGGGATATATTCGGGAAATCTTTTGGCATTTCGGCGCTTTCTGAGGGAATTTGAGGGGTTTTGGGGGGTCCCGAGTGGGATTTTTGTGGAATTTTGGGGTTTTTTGGGCGGTTTTTGGGGTTTTTGGGGCTCCCGGCCGAGCTCACCTGGTTTCTCCACCTTCACCTTGGCGGCCATCACGGCTCCGGACGCGTCCCTGGGGCCTGGCAGGGGTGAGAGGCTCGTGAGGGATCCCAAAAATCCCCCAAAATGCCCCAAAATCGCCTCAAATCCCCCCAAAATCCGCGCCCCCCTCTCACCGCCGCCCTCAGGAGCTGCCGCTTCCCGCCTTCCGTCGGCGCCACCTCCCACTGGTCGACCTGCCTGTCAATCATAGCTTGCAACCAATCAGCGGCCTTGAAGGCGATATCTAAAGGCTGCGCCATTTTGGCTTTTTTCGACTGCAATTCCCGTCATGCCTTGCGGCAGAAAACTGAGCTATTAAACGCTGGACTCCAGGTCCCAGCATGCCTCGCGGCCTCTTAGAGCGCCATTGAAACGGGGCCAACGACTCCCGTCATGCCCTGCGGCACTACACGTAAGTATTGATGGCTGGCTTACAATTCCCTTCATGCTCCGCGGCCCCATAGAGTCTAAAGGAAGCCCGGCCTACACCTCCCGTCATGCCACGCAGCCACACAGAGTGCCCGGTACACGCCCCCAAATTTCCCCCCAAACCCAAAGTTGCTCCTCAGTTGCTCCCCCGGACCCCCAAGTGCCTCCCAGGATTCCTAAGTGATCTCTCAGCCCCCACTCAGGACCTCCGAGTGCCCTCACGGACTCCCAGGTGCCCCACCTAAACCTCCCCCCTCCCCACAGACCCTCAGTCTACGCCTACAATTCCCATGCTGCCCAGAGCCTACAACTCCCATCATCCCCCGCGCCCCACAGAGGCCAGGTAAAGCCAGGATCCAGCTCACCAGGTGACCCTGAGTGCCCTCAGACCCAAAGTTCCCCTCGGGTGCCTTTTAAGTGTCCCTTAAATGGCTCCTCTGACCCATAAGTGGCCCTTAGGACCCCCAAGTGCCCCCAGACCCCCAAGTTTCCCCATCGACAAACTTCCTGGCTTACAGCTCCCATCATGCCCCGCGACGCCTATTGAGTTCCATTACAAACACGCATACAACTCCCCTCAGCCCCCGCGCCCCATAGAGAATCATTATAACCCATAGAGTCCCATAGAGAATCATTATAACCCATAGAGCCCCATTACAGGTGTGCATGCAACTCCCATCAGGCCCCGCGCCCCATAGAGAATCATTAAAGCCACGCCTACAACTCCCATCATGCCTCGCGCACCACAGCGCCCCAGTTACTCGCCTACAACTCCCGTCATGCCTCGCGCCTCCCATAGCCCATCATTGCATGCCCCGCCCCTCCCGCACTACAACTCCCCTGCTGCCCCGCGGCGCTTTTCCCGCGGTTTTTCGCTCTCCTCAGCGCCCCCCGGCCATGATGGCGGAGGCGCTGGAGCGGTGGCTCCGGGAGGAGATGGAGCTGCCGCCCTCCGCCATCCCCTCCCCGGCCGCGCTCCGCAGGTCGGGACCAGCCGGGGACCCCCATGGGGACCCCCCTGAGGCGGGGAGGGGCCGGGGGGTTTCGGGCTTCCGGGGGTGGGAACCCCCCGAGGGCTCCGTGAGGGGAGAGCGGGAATGTGGGGGGGGGCTGAGGAGGTTTGGGGTCCCCTTGGAGGGTCCTGAGAGGTTTTGGGGGGTCCTGGGGGGATTTTGGGCTCCCTCTGGAGAGTACTGGGAGGTTTTGGGCTCCCTCTGGAGAGTAATGGGAGGTTTCGGGGTCCCTTTGGAGAGTACTGGGGAGGTTTTGGAGTTCCTTTAGAAGGTCCTGGAAGGGTTTGGGAGTCCCCTTGGAGGGTCCTGGAGGAATTTTGGGGGTCCTGAAGGGATTTTGGGGTCCCTATGAAACATTCTGGGGCGTTTTGGGGTCCCCTTGGAGGGTCCTGAGGGGGTTTTAGGGGTCCTGAGTGAATTTTGCGTCCTCTTGGAGGGTCCTGAGGGGGTTTAGGGGTGCTGGGGGGATTTTTGGGTCCTTTTGGGTGGTCCTGTGTGAGTTTTGGGGTCCTTTTGAGGGGTCCTTGGGGGATTTTGGGGTCCTCCTGAGAGTCCTGAGGGGATTTTGGGGTCCCTTTAGAGGGCCCTGGGTGGGTTTGGGGGTCCTGAGGTGGTTTTGCGGTCTCTTTGGAGGGTCCTGAGAAGTTTTGGGGGGTCCTGGGGGTATTTTGGTGTCCCCTTGGAGGGTAATGGGGAGGTTTGGGGAGGTCCTGAGGAGATTTTGGGATCTTTTGGAGAGTTCTGGGGGGTTTTGGGGTCCCTTTGGAGGGTCCTGGGGATGCTTTTGGGGTCCTTTAGGAGGTCCTGGAGAATTTGGGGTCCCCTTGAAGGGTCCCTTGGGAGGTTTCGGGGGGTCCTGTGGGGATTTTGGGGTCCCTTTGGGGGGTCCTGAGGGGTCCTTTTGGGGTCCCTTTTAGGGCATCCTGAGTGGATTTGGGGGTTCCTGGGGGTGATTTTCGGGTTCCTGGGTGAATTTTATGGTCACCCCCAAATGTTGGGGTGCCCCAATTCCCTCCCCTGCAGGCTCTGCTCCGGCCCCGCAGCCCCCATTTGGGATTACGTCATCCGCCACGTCCGGAACCAGCGGTGAGGGGGGACCCCAACATTGGGGAGAGTGAAAAGCCCCAAAAATTGAAAGGGGGCCCCAAAATTTAAGGGGAAGGAGGGGGAGATGCTTTCCGGGCCTACAGCTCCCATCATCCCCCGCGCCCCACTGAGTTCCATTATAGCCAAGCCTACAGCTCCCATCATCCCCCGCGCCCCACTGAGTTCCATTATAGCCAAGCCTACAGCTCCCATCATCCCCCGCGCCCCAGTGAGTTCAATTATAGCCAAACCTACAACTCCCATCATGCCCCACGCCCCATTGATTTTCATTATAGCCGGCAAACAGGTCCCATCACGCCCCGCGCCGCCCATAGAGCATCATTGCAGGCCCCACTCCCCTGAACTACAGCTCCCATCATGCCCCGCGCCGCTTTTCCCGCTCTTTTTCCCGGTTCTCCCCTCACAGAATTTTTGGGGTGTCCCCACAGGAACGTGAAGAAGATCCGAGGAAATCTGCGCTTGTATCCGAAATTTTGGGGGATCCTCAAAAATTTGGGGGTTCCTCGGATAGAAAATTCTGGAAACCCCAAAATCTGGGGTGGGGGTTCCCAAATTTGGGGGTTCAACCTTAAATTGAAGGGGAGATTTTTGGGGGATCCCCAAATTGTTCCTTAACTCGGGGCTCAGGTACGGGCACCTGCAGGAGCTGGAGGTGAGGGTGACCCAAAACCTGAGGGGGAATTGGGGTCAGATTTGGGGTGGGGAACCCAAAATTTGGGGAGGTTCCCTCAGATTTGGGGACATTTTGGGGAAATTTTGGGATTTTTGGGGAATTTTCAGGAATTTTAAGGGATTTTTTTGGATTTTGGGGGATCTTTTTTGATTTTTGGAGGGGATTTGAGGGAATTTTGGGGGGTCCAGGGGAGTTCTGGAGCTTGAAATGAGATTTTTTTTTGTGGGCGAAATGCAAAATTTTTGGAGAATGTTTTTGGGTTTGGTGGGAATTTTGGGAGGGATTTGGGGGGTTTGGGGCATTTAAAAGTGATTTTTCGGGGGATTTTTTGGGGAATTTTGAGGATTTTTTGTGGGACTTTTGGGATTTTTCAGGGGTTTTGGGGAATTTTGGAAATGACTTTGGGGAGTTTTTGGGATTTTTTGACAATCTCAGGGATATCTGGGTGAATTTTGGGGGGAATTCAGGCGGATTTGGGGTCCATTTTGAGCCTCATTTTTGTGGGATTTTGAGGGGTATTGGGAATTTTTGGGGAGAATTTTGGGTGATTTTTGGGAAGAATTTTGGGGGTTTTTTTGGGATTTTTAGGGGAATTTTGTGGATGTTTTCGGGAATTTTTTGGGGAATTTTTTTTGAATTTTCAGGGATTTTTGGGTATTTGGGAGTTTTCTGGTTTTTGGGAATTTTGAAAAAGATTTTGGGATTCTTTGACAATCTCAGGGCTACTTGAGGGGATTTTGGGGTGAATTTGGGAGGATTTAGGGTCAATTTTGAGCCTCATTTTTGTGGCATTTTGGGGTTTTTGGGAGTTTTTGGGGGAATTTTGTGGATTTTTGGGGGGGGATTTTGGTGGAAATTTTGGGGGGAATTTGAAGGATTTTTGGGGGGGCAATTTTGGGGATTTTTTGGAGGATTTGGAGCCATTTTAATCCTCATTTGTGTGGAATTTGGGGGTTCTTTTGTGGGGTTTTCCCGTTAGTTTGGAAGTTTTGGGTATCATGAGGACGCGGGGCACAATCTCGGGGATTTTGGGGTGAATTTTGGGCAGATTTGGGTCCATTTTGAGCCTCATTTTTATTAAATTTTGGGGATTTTTGGGGGGCAATTTTTGGGGGGCAATTTTTGGGAGATTTTTTCAGGGAGTTTTTGGGGGGGAATTTGGGGAATTTTGGGGATTTTTGGGGGAATTTTTGGGATTATTTTTGAGGGGAATTTTGAGTGAATTTGGACGGATTTGGGGGTCAATTTTGAGCCTCATTTTGGTTTTTTTGGTGGGATTTCCCCAAACTTTGGGAGTTTTGGGTATCATGAGAACCCTGGGCTCAATCTCAGGGATATTGGGGTGAATTTTGGGTGCATTTTGGGCTGAATTCGGGTGGATTTGGGTCCATTTTGAGCTTCATTTTTATAAAATCTTGGGGGTTTGGGGGGAATTTTTGGGGGAATTTTGGGATTTTTTTGAGCCTTGTTTTTATAAAATTTGTGGGGATTTTTGGGGGGAGTTTTGGGGGGAATTTTGGAGAGTTTTTGGTGATTTTTTTTCGGGGAATTTTGGGGTCAATTTTGTGCCTCATTTTTGCGGGATTTTGGGGTATTTTTTGTGGGATTTTTCTCGGTTTTTTTGTGAGCTTTGAGTGTTGTGAGACCCCAGGGCACAATCTCAGGGATATTGGGGTGAATTTGGGTGGATTTGGGTCAATTTTGAGCCTCATTTTTGGGGGTTTTCTCTTTTTTTGGGGCAGTTTTGGGTATCGTGAGGACGCTGGGCACAATCTCAGGGATATTGGGGTGAATTTTGAGGTGAATTTGGTCAGATTTGGGCCAATTTTAATCCTCATTTTTGTGGAATTTTGGGGTTTTTGTGGGATTTTCTCAATATTTTGAGAGTTTTGGGTATCGTGAGAACCCTGGGCACACTCCCAGGTACATTTGGGTGAATTTTGGCTGAATTTTGGCTGAATTGTGGCGCTTTTGGGCCCGTTTTGGCGCAGGCCGCTCCGGCTCGGCCGGGCCAGCAGGGGGCGCTGCGCGCGGCCGTGGAGCGGCTCCGGAAGGAGGTGCGGGACCTGGGGGACGCCATTGCGGATGCACAGGAAACGGCGCAGCGCCTCGGTGAGTCCGGCCGGAAACACGGCCCCCGCACAAAGGTTCCTACCCTCCAAACCTCCATTTTGGGGGCTCCCCACCCCCTAATTTTGGGGTCCGCGCCATTTCTGGGGTCTCATGATGCCCCTAAGTCCCAGTTTTGGGGTCCTCACCAGAAATTTGGGATTCCTTGCCCACTCAAAACCCCAATTTTGCGGTCCCTGACCCTCCCCTAACCCCAAGTTTGGGGTCCCTGATGCTCCCAAACCCCAATTTTGGGGTCCCTGAACACCCCAGACACCAAATTTGGGGTCCCCACCCCTAAATTTTGGGATTCCCCCAATTTTTATTGTCCCAGAACCTCTGAACCCCAAATTTGGGGTCCTTGAACACCCCAGCCCCAAATTTGGGGTCCCTTTCCCCAATTTTAGGGTCCCAGCACCCCCAAAACCCCAACTTTGTGGTCCCATGTCCTCCTGGACCCCAATTTTGGGGTCCCTGAGCCACTAAAGCCCCAGTTTGGCACCTTCACCCTAAATTTTGGGGTCCCCTTTCCCAGTTTTGGAGTCCCTGGACCCCCTCCCCCCCAACCCCAATTTTTGGCTCCTTACTGTATTTTGGGGTCTCTACCCCCAAATTTTGGGGTCCCCCTGATTTGTAGTGTCCCAGAACTCCCATAATCCCGATTTTGGGGTTCCTGACCCCCCCCAAACCCCAGTTTTCGAGACCCATGCCCAATTTTGGAGTCTCAGAAACCCCCAAACCCCAATTTTTCTGCAAGCCCTAAATCTGGGGTCCCGTTCCCCCTTTTTGAGCTCCCAGGACCACCAAAACCCCAAATTTGGGGTCCCTGAACCCCCAAAACACAAATTTTGGGGTCCCTTCCCCATTTTTAGGGTCTCTGATCGAGGCCAAACCCCAATTCTGGGATCCCTGATGAACTCAAACCCGAATTTTGGGGTTCCATGTCCTCCTAGACCCCAATTTTGGGGTCCCCTTCCTCAATTTTGGGGTCCCTGATCCCCCTAAATCCCAATTTTGGGGTCCCTTTCCCCAATTTTAGGGTCTCAGACCCCCCCCGGACTCCAATCCAATTTTGGGGTCCCTACCCCTAAATTTTGGGATCCCTTCCCCATTTTTAGGGTCCCAGACCTCCCCTAAACCCCAAATTTGGGGTCCCTGAACCCCCCAAACCTCAATTTTGCGGTCCCCATCCCCATTTTTAGGATCCCTGAGCCCCTCTAAACCCCAATTTTGAGATTTTCACCCCCAAATTTTGAGTTCCTCCCCCAACTTTGGGGTCCCGTGACCCCTCCCCAAATCCCAAATTTGGGATCCCTGAACCCCCCAAACCCCAATTTTGGGGTCCCTTCCCCAATATTTTGGGTCCCAGGATCCCCCTAAACCCCAAATTTGGGATCCTCACCCCAATTTCGGGGTCCCCTCCCTCAATTTAGGGGTCCCAGACCCCCCAACCCTCAAATTTGGGGGTTCTCACCCCAAACCTTTGGGGTCCCCCTTTCCCCCCCAGACGCCTCGCTGGAGGAGGCGCAGAGCCGGCGGTGGGCGGAGCTTCAGCGAGGGGCGGAGCTTCGGCTGCTGGGGGCGGAGCTTCAGCGAGGGGCGGAGCCGGGCCCAGCTGGGCTGCGGGACGGCCACGAAGGGGCGCTGAGGGCAATCCATAAAAGGTAAAAGGGGCGGGGCCTGAAGGGGCAGGGTGGAAGGGGCGGGGCCTTGCAGTGTTTCCTTATATGGGCAGTGGGGGAATTTCCTTATATGGGCAATGGGGGAATTTGGGGGATTTTTAGATTTTTTGGTCCCTGACTGAATTTTGGGGCCCTTCAGGGGATTTTGGGTGACTTTTGAGGGGATTTTGGAGGATTCTCTGGGACTTGGGAGGATTTTGAAGGGTTTTGAAGAGATTTTTTTGTGTCTCTTGGGGATTGTGAGGAGATTTTGGGGCATTTTGAGGAGAATTTGGGGTCCCTGAAGCGTTTTTTGAGGATTTTGGGTTCCTGAGGCAATTTTGAGACAATTTGAAGGGTTTTGAGGGGATTTTGTGTTCCTACTGGGATTTTGGGAAATTTTGAAGGGTTTTGATGAGGTTTTGGGGTCCGTGAGGGGATTTTTGAAGAATTTTGTGGTTCCTGAGGGGATTTTGGGGTCCCTGGTGGGAATTTTCAAATTTTGGAGGATTATGAGGAAATTTTGATCAGATATTTGGGTCTCTGAGGTGATTTTGGGGGATTGTGAGGCAATTTTTGCTTTCTGGGGGGATTTTTGGGGTTCCTGAGTGGATTTTGGGGTTTCTGAGGGGATTTTTAGGAATCTGGGGAGATTTTAGGGTCCCTGAGGGTTTTTGGGGGGACTTTGTGTTCCTAAGGGGATCTGGGGGGATTTTGAAGAAACTTTGAGGGGTTTTGGTTGATTTTGAGGAGACTTTGGGGTTCTTGATGGGATTTTTGGAGTTCCTGAGTGGATTATGGGTAAATTTGAGGGATTTTGGGGCATTTTGAGGAGATTTTGGGTATTTTAAAAGACTTCTGGGTCCCCTCAGGCCGGGCCAATCCCGGGAGGAGCTGTCGGCCATCTTGGCTGCAGGGGCAGAGCCGGAAGTGCTGGTGAGTGGGCGGGGCCTGACATGGTGGGCGGGGCCTGGAGACCATTCAGGGACCCCGAAATCAGCGCAGGACCCCCCAAAATTCCCCCAAAATCAGCCCAGGACCCACCAAAAATCCCCAAATTCCCCCAAACCCTCCCACTTTCGCAGGTGTCAATCAAGGCCCTGTGCAAGGCCAGGGAGGCAGAGCTCCAGAGGCCACACCCACACAGGTAAGCCACACCCCTTCCTCCTTAACCCCCAATTAACCCCTCAATTAATCAATTAATTAATGAACCCCAGAGCTGCCAATCACCCCGGGAAGGCTCAGGAGGCTCCAGATTGGTCAGAACAGGCTGAGGTGGGCGTGGCAGGCTGGGGGAGGGGGCGTGGCTCTGCTCAGGCCACGCCCTGTGCTCTGACACATGGCGCCCCCTACAGGCTGTACTGATTGGCCACAGCCCAGAGGCGGTGCTTTGGGCGCTGGAGGTCCTGGCCAATCAGAGCACAAGGTGGGTGGGGCCTGAAGGAGTGGGTTGGGCTTAAAGGGGAGGGAGTGGCCAAAAGAATGGGAGGGTCTTAAAGGGGCGGGTGTGACTTAAAGAGATGGGTGGGGCTTAAAGTGTGGATGTGGCCTAAGAGGGTGGCCAGGCCTTTAATATGTATGGGGGGGGCTCAAAAGGTGGGTGGGGCTTAAAGGGGTGGGTGGGGCTTAAAAGGGTGGGTGTGGCTCCAAGGGATTAGCTGGATTTACTGGTGGGTGGGGCTTCAATGAGTGGGTGGGGCTTAAATATTTGGGTGGGGCTTAAATAGTGAGTGGAGCTTAAATGGATGGAGTGGGCTTAAAAGGAGTGGGTGTGGCATAAGTGGGTGGAGCTTAAATGGTGGGTGGGGCTTAAAGGAATGGGTGGGTCCTAAAGAGGTGGGTGGGCGCTTTAAAAGGTGGGTGGGGCTTAAAGGGATTAGGTGCATTAAATGTTGAGTTGTGCTTAACCAGGAGTGTGGCTTAAATGGGTAGGTGTGGCTTAAAGGGATGGGTGGGGCATTAACATGGGTGGGTGGGGCTTGCAGACATGGGTGGAGCTTAAAGGAGCAGGCTGCGCTTAAAGGAATTGGTGGGGCTTAAATGAGTGGGTGGGGCTGAAGAGGTGGGTGTGACCAAAATGGGTAGGGCTTAAATGGGTGGGGCTTAATGCAGTGGGAGGATTTTAAAGAAGTGGGTGGAGCTTTAAAAGGTGGGTTGGGCTTAGTTGCATGGGTGTGGCCTAAAGATGTGGGCGAGGTTTTAAGATGTGGGTTTGGGCTTGAAGGGATTGGGTGGGTTAAATGTTGGGTGGGGCCTAAACAGTGGGGTGTGGCTTCAATGGGTGGGTGAGGCTTAAAAGGTGGGTGGAGCTTAAAGAGAGGGGTGGGGCTTAAAGGGTGGGTGGGAATTAGAGGTAGGTGGGGCTTAAAGGAGTGGGGGGGGCTTTATAAGGTGGGTGGGGCATAAAGGAAGGGTGGGCCATAAAAGGTGAGGGTAGAACTTAAGGACATATGTAGAGCTTAAAGATGTGGGTGGAGCTTAAGTGGGTGGGTGGGGCTTAAAGGGATTAGGTGGGCTAAATGTTGGGTGGAGATTAGAGATGTGTGACCTAAATGGGTGGGTGGGGCTGAAAAGGGTGGGCAGGGCTTGATGAGTGGGTGGGGCTTAATAGGGAGGTGGGGATTAAAGGGGTGGGTTGACCTTTAGGATGTAGATGGGGCTTAGAGGGGTTGGTGGGGCTTAAAAAGGGTGGGCAGGGTTTAAGGGGACGGTATGGTATAAAGGGTATGGGTGTGGCTTAAAAGGGTGGGCGGGGCTTAAAGGGGTGGGTGGAGCTTAAAGAGGGGTGGGGCTTAAAGGGTGGGTGGCGATTAGTGGTGGGTGGGGATTAAAGGATTGGGTGGGTCATCAAATGGTGTGTGGGGCTTTAATAGGTGGGTGGGGCCTAAAGGAAGGGAGGGGCTTAAAGGGGGTGTGTGAAGCTTAAGGGGATGAGCGGAGCTGAAAGGGGTGGGTGGAGCTTAAGTGGGTTAGTGGGGCTTTAAAATGTGGGTGGGTCTTGAAGGGATTGGGTGAGCTAATGTTGGGTGGAGCTTAAACAGAGGGGTGTGGCCTAAGTGGGTGGGTGTGGCCTAAGTGGGTGGGTGTGGCCTAAATGGGTGGGTGGGGCTTAAAGGGATGGGTGGAGCTTAAGAGGGTGGGTGGGGCCTAAGTGGGTGAGTGGAGCTTAAAGAAGTGGGTGGGGCTTAAAGGGATGGGTGGGGGTTAAAGGGGCAGGAAGGCCTTAAACAGGGGGTGGGTGGGGCTTAAACAGTGGGTGGGGCTTAAAGGGATAGGCAGGGCTTAAGGGGGTGGGTGTGGTCTAAAGGGGTGTGTTGGGCTGAAAGGGATTGGGCAGGGCTAAAATGGGTGGGGCTTAAAGGAGTGGGTGGGGCTTAAAGGGATCAGTGTGGCCTAAATGGGTGGGTGTGGCCAAAAGCAATGGGTGGGGCTTAAAGGGGTGGGTGGGGATTAATGGAGTGGGTGTGGCCAAACGAATGGGTGGGGCTTAAAGGAGTGGGTTTGGCCAAAAGGAATGGGTGTGGCCTAAGTGGGTGGGTGGGTCTTAATGGGGTGGTAGGGAATTTTGGGGGTTTTTAGGACATTTTGGGGTCCCTGAGGGGATTTCTGGTGCCGTTGGGGGTGTGGCCTCCCACCTGTCAATCACAGAGCTCTCCTGGCTGGCCCCACCCCCTCAGCCGAGGCCCCGCCCACCCTGAAGAGCCTCCTGCAGGTGAGGGGGAGGGGAACGATATTGGGGTCAAAATTGGGGATTTTGAGGCTTCTTGGGGTCAAAATTTCAGGTTTTGGGCCTTTTTGGGGGTCATGATTTCAGATGGGCGATTTGGGGTTTTTTGTGGTCAAGATTTTGAATTTGGGGGTTTTTGGGGGGGATTTGGGGATTTCTTCGGTCAGAAATTTGCATTTTGGGGAATTTTTTGGGGACTTGAGGGATTTTGGGAACATTTAGGGTTGGGATTTGGATTTTTTGGGGGGATTTTGGCAATTTTGGGGTCAGGATTTGGGGTTTTGGGGTGAATTTGGGGTTTTTGGGGTCCCTGAATCCATTTTTTGTGTCCCTGAGGGTGTTTTTGGGGTGGATTTGGATTTTTGGGGTGGATTTTGAGGTATTGAGGGTGGTTTGGGACAGATTTTGGGGATTTTTGGGCTCCCCGGCTCCATTTTTGGGGTTCCTTATCTGGTTTTGGGGTAGTTTGGGGTTTTTGGGGTGGTTTTGGGGTTCTGGGGTTTCCGAGTCCATTTTCAGGATCCCAGGGTTGTTTTTGGGGTGGACTTGGGGCTTTTGGGGGTTTCTGAGCTCATTTTTGGGGTGGATTTTTTGGGATTTTTGGGGTCCCCAGGCCATTCTGGGGTCCCTGATGTGCTTTTGGGGTCCCCAGGAGTGCTGGGGGGCCGTGGGGGAGGTGTGGGGGGCGCTGCCCCCCCTCCTGTCCCACCTGTCCCACCTGAGGGGGCAGCTGGGGACGCACCTGGAGCAGGGGACGGGCAACAATGAAGTCATCAGGTAACACCAAAATGTCCTGAATTATCCCTAAAATATTGTCAATTACCCTAAAATATTTTAAATTACCCTCTAATATCCCATAATCCCTGAAATCCGGCCCAAAATACCCAAAAATCCCAAATGCTCCCAAAAATCCCCTGGGACACACCTGGAGCGGGGGATGGGCAATGATGGAGTCACCAGGTGAGACCGAAATCCCCTGAAATATTCCTAAAATATCCTAAGATATCCTAAATCCATCCTAAAATACTTCAAATTATCCCCAAATGTCTGAAATCCAGCACAAAATGTACCAAAAAAATTCCCAAATCCACCCCAAACTCCCTGAAATTGGTCCTAAAATACCCAAAATTATCCCAAATTTTTCCTAATGTACCCAAAATTCCCAATTTTTATTGCCTTTTCCCCAAAATCCCCATTTTTCACCTCAAAGTCTCCATTTTTCTTCTCCTGTTTCCTGAATTTTATCCCCCAAAATCCCCATTTCTATTCCCATTTTTCCCTCCAAATTCCCATTTTTATTCCTATTTTTCTATTTTCCTCCCAAAATGCCCCTTCCCCCCCCCCCTATTTTTCCCCATTTTTTCTCCATTTTCTCAATTTCCCCATTTCTCACCACAAATTCCTCTGCACTCCCCCCCCAGGGCTGCTCCTGCTCTGGGTGGGGCTCTCGGCCTTCTGGGGCTCCCTGGGCCCCAGAATCGCCCAAAATCACCCCAAAATTCAGCCCCGAAATCCCCAAAATTTGGCCCCAAAATCGGCTGTAAAGTCCCTGAATTCAGCCCCAAAATCCCCAAGTTTGGCCCCGAATTTGACCCCAAAATTGCCTCTCAAATCCCCAAATTTGGCCCCAAAATCCGGTCCCAAAATCGCCAAAATTTGGCCACAAATCCTCTGGGTTTAGCCCTAAAATCAGCCCCAAAATTTGGGTCTAAAATCCCAATATTCAGCCCTAAAACCCCCACATTTGACCCCAAAATCCCCACAATTCAGCCCTAAGATCAGCCCAACATTCCCAGATTTGGTCTCAAGTTTGGCCCCAAAATTTGGCCCCAAATCCTCCAGATTTGCCCTAAAATCAGCCCCAGAATCGGTACGAAACTCCCAATATTCCACCCCAAAATCCAGCCCCAAAACCAGCCCCAAAATTGGCTCTAAAATCCCCACAATCGGCCCCAAAATCCCTAAAATATGGCTCCAAATTTAGCCCCCAAATCCAAATCCCCAAGTTTGGCTCCAAACCCCCAGAAAAAAACCCCAAAATTTTGCCTGAAACCACCAAAATTCTGCTCCAAATTCGCCCCAAAATCCCCAAATTTAGCCCCATAATTGTCCATAAAGTCCCGAAAATTTGCTCTAAAATGCCCAAACTCAGCCCCAAAATCCTCAAATTCAGCCCCAAATTCAGCCCCAAATTCAGCCCCAAAATCCCCAAAATTGGCCCCAAAATCCCCAACATTTGGCCTCAAAAATCCCCAACATTTGGCCCCAAACTCAGCTCCAAAATCCCAAAATTCAGCCCCAAATCAGCCCCAAAATTTCCAAAATTGGCCCCAAATTGGGTCCCAAAATCACAAAGTTCAGCCCCAAAACTCCAAAATTTGGCTCTAAATCTCCAAATTCTGCCCCAAAATTCCCAAATTCAGCCCCAAAACCTGTTCTGAAATCCCCAAAATTGGCTCCAAAATTGGCTCCAAAATCACCAAATTTGACCCCAAAATCCCGGTTTTTATTCCCATTTTCCCCCCATTTCTCCCCCTATTTTTCTCTCAAAATTCCCATTTTCCCCCCATTTCTTCCCCTATTTTCCCCAAAATCCCCATTCTCTCCCCCCAGTCCCCATTTCTCCCCATTTTCCCAATTTCCCCATTTCTCACCCCAATTTCCTCCCCAGGCTGTTCCTGCTCCGGGAGGGGCTCTTGGCCCACCGGGCCTCCCTGGGCCGGGCGCTGACCCAGCTGCAGCAGGAACTCCAAAATCCCCAAAATCCACCCCAAAATCCACCCCAGGAGCCCCAAAAACCCCAAAATTCGGCCCCAAAACCTCAAAATCCACAAAATTCAGCCCCCAAAATCCCAAAATTTGGAGCCAAAATCCTCAGATTTGGCCTCAAAATCAGCTCCAAAATCGGCTCTAAAACCCCAAAATTTGGATCTGGCCCCAAAATCCCAAAATTTGGATCCTCAATGCCCAAATCTGGCCCCAAAATCCCCGGATTTGAGCCCAAACTCGGCCCTGGAGCAGCTCCGGCAGCAGCTGTGGAGGGGGAGGGGCCAAGTGGTGAGTGCGGGAATTTTGGGGTTTTGGGGGTTTTTTGGGGCTTTTATGGGGTTTTGGGGGGTAAGATGGGGAAATTTTGGGGGTTTGGGATTTGAGAATTTTGGGGTTTTTGGGGATTTTTGGGGTTTCGATTTGGGTTTTGGAGATTTGGAGTTTTGGGGGGTTTTTGGACTTTTTGGGGTTTATGGGATTTTTGGGGGTAAAATGGGGAATTTTGGAGTGGGATTTGAGATTTTTGGGGTGTTTTGGGGTTTTTTTGGGGTTTTGGGGTTTTTGGGGGATAGTATGGGAAATTTTGGGGATTTGGGGCAATTTTGGGTGTTTGGGATTTTGGGGGTTGGAGATTTAGAGTGGGGGGATTGGGGGGATTTGGGATTTTGAGGGATTCGGGGTTTGGGAATTTGGGGGATTTTGGGGGATTTGTGGTTTGAGGTTTTGGAGTTTTTTTGGCGGTTTTGGGCCTTGGAGTTTTTTGGGGTTTGGGGGATTTTGGGGTTTTGGGATTTGGGATTTTGGGTTTTTTTGGGGGGGTTTTGGGGATTTGGGGTTTTGGGGGGATAAAATGGGAAATTTGGGGATTTTGGGGTTTTGGGGGCATTTTTGGGGATTTTGGGGTTTGGGTTTTTTTTGGGGTTTCGGATTTGGGGGTTTTGGGGGTTTAGAGTTCGGGGGATTTGGGATTTGGGAGAGTTTGAGGTTTTGGGGATTTAGGATTTGGGGTTTGTGGATTTTGGGGTTTGGGATTTTGGGGGGTTTTTTGGGGATTTTGGGATTTGAGATTTTGGGATGTTTGGGATTTGGGGTTTTTGGGGCATAAAATGGGGAATTTGGGGGTTTTGGGGAAGTATTTGAGGGGATTTGGGGGTTTGGGATTTTGGGGATTTGGGGGTTTGGGATTTTGGGGATTTGGAATTCGAGATTTTGGGGGGATTTGGGACATTTTGGGGTTTTGGGGGTTTTGGGGAGTTTTGGCGGTTTTGGGGATTATGGGGGTTTTGGGATTCATTTTTTGGCGTTTTTAAGGGTTTAAGATTTGGGGGAATTTTGGGGGTATGGGGGATTTTGGGGCTTTTGGGGCTTTGGGGATTTTTAGGGATTTAAGATTTCGGGGTTTTGGAGATTTTGGGGTTGTGATTTTCAGAGGGATCTGGGGGAATTTTGGGGATTTTGGGGGATTTGGGGTTTTAGGGGTTTGGGTTTTTGGGGTATTTGGGATTTGAGTTTTTGGGAGATTTGGGGGGAGAATTTTGGGGGATTTGAAGGTATTTGGGGGGATTTGGGGTTTGGGGATTTCAGGGGACTTGGAGGATTTGGGGTTTTGGGGGGATTTGGGGACATTTTGGAGTTTAGGGGACTTTGGGATTTTTGGGGGGTAAAATGGTGAATTTGGGGCTGAAATTGGGGGATTTGGGGTTTTTTTGGGATTGGGGGATTTGGGAGTTGGGGCACTTTGGGGGATTTGGGGAATTTTGAGGTTTTTGAAGTTTTGAAGTTTTTTGGGGTTTTGGGATTTGGGGTTTTTGAGGGGGTAAAATGGGAGATTTTGGGGGGTTTTGAGGGACTTTGGGGTTTTGGGGTTTTTGGAATGTTTGGGGCTTGGGGGGGGAGTTTGGGGGTGTTTTGGGATTTGGGGTTTTTGGGGGTTGGGCATTTGGGGGGATTTGGTGGATTTGGGGGTTTTTGGGGGGTTGGGGGATTTTGGGGAGTTTAGGGGGTTTGGGGGATTTTGGGGGATTTGGGATTTTGGGAATTCGGGTTTGGGATTGGGGAATTGGGAGTGATTTGGGGTTTTGGGCTTTTTTTTGTAATTTAGGGGGAAAGGGAATTTTGGGGGGAAATGGGGAACTTTGGGTAATTTTGGTGATTTTCGGGTATTTTGGGTGATTTGGGAGAGATTTTTGGGGTATTTTGGTTGACTGCGGTTTTTTGGGTTAATTTTGGTGATTTGGGGTTATTTTGGGTTAATTTTTGTGATTTGGGGTTAATTTTTGGTTAATTTGGGGGATTTTTAGGTAAATTTTGGTGATTTGAGGTTAATTTGTGTGATTGTGGGGGGATTTGGGGGGATTTTGGGGTGAACTTTGGTGTATTTGGGGTTAATTTTGGTGCTTTTTGGTTAATTTTGGGTTAATTGGGGGGGATTTCTGGGTTAATTTTGGTGTATTTTGGGTGAATTTTGGTGATTTTTGGGTGAATTTGGGGGATTTCAGGGTTAATTTTGGCTGATTTGGGGTCAATTTGGGTGATTTCAGGGGGATTTTTGGGCTAATTTGCGTGACTTGGGGTAAATTGCGAGCTAATTATGGGTTAATTTGGGGTATTTTTAGGTAAATTTTGGTGATTTGGGGTCAATTTGGGTGATTGTGGGGTGATCTGTGGGATTTTTGGGTTAATTTTAGTGTATTTTGGGTTAATTTGGGTGATCTCAGGGGGGTTTTGAGTTAATTTTGGTTATTCTGGGGTTAATTTGGGTGATCTGGAGAGATTTTTGGGTTAATGTTGTTGATTTTAGGGTAATTTGGGTGGTTTTGGGGGGATTTTTGGGTGAATTGTGGTGATTTTGAGGTAAATTTAGGTGATTTCAGGGGGATATTTGGGTGATTCTGGGTTAATTTCTGTGATTTTGGGGAATTTTTGGGTTAATCTCGGTGATTTTTGGGTTAATTTCAGTAATTTTGGGTAGATTTTTGGGTTAATTTAACTGATTTTGGGGTTAATTTGGCTGATTTTGGGGTGATGTTTGGTGATTTTTTGTGTTAATCTGGATGATTTCGGGGGTAGTTTTGGGTAAATTTTGGTGGGTTTTGGGTTAATTTGGGGGGATTTCAGGGTTAATTTTGGTGAATTTTGGGTGAATTTTAGGCAAATTTTGGTGCTTTTTGGGTTAATTTGGGTGATTTCAGGGGGATTTTGGATGAATTTTGGTTATTTTTGGGTTAATTTGGGTGATTTCAGGGGGATTTTTTTGTTAATTTGGGTGATTTCGGGGGGATTTTGGGGTGAATTTTTGTGCATTTTCTGTTAATTTTGGGTGAATTTTGTTGATTTTTGTGTTAATTCGGATGGTTTCGGGGGATTTTGGATGAATTTTGGGTGAATTCTGATGATTTTTGGGTAATTTAGGTGATTTTGGATTCATTTTGGGTTAACTTTGGTTTCATTTTGGTGTATTTTAGGTTCATTTTGGGTGAATTTTGGGTTTATTTTTGTGTGAATTCTGTTGATTTTTGGGTACATTTGGATGGTTTCGGGGGAATTTTGGGTTAATTTGGTTGATTTTTTGATTATTTTGGGTGAATTTGGGGTGAATTCTGTTGATTTTTGCCGTTTCCCTCCCCAGCTCCATTTGCAGCAGCGCCTGCGGTTCCTGAGCGCCGCCACCAGGGGGCGCCGAGCGGCGCTGAAACCACTGCAGGAGCAGGTGGGGAGCAAACCAGTATGGACCGGTATGGACCAGTATGGACCAGTATAGACCACTAAGCCCCCCAGTCCCCTCCCAGTATATCCCAGTATCCTTCAGTCCATCCCAGTTTATCCCAGTTCCTTCCCTGTCCCTCCCAGTTCATCCCAGTTTGACACTAGCTGTGATCTCAATGCTCCCAGTCCCTCCCAGTATAACCCAGTCCCCTCCCAGTCTGTCCCAGTTCATCTCAGTTTGACTCCAGCTCTGATCCCAGTGCTCCCAGTCCCTCCCAGTTCCTCCCAGTCCATCCCAGTTCATCCCAGTGCTCCCAGTTTGACTCCAGCTGAGATCCCAGTAACTCCCAGTTTGATCCCAGTGCCCTCCCAGTGTTCACAGTAACCCCAGTCCATCCCAGTATCCCCCAGTTCCTCCCCAGTCCATCCCAGTACATCACAGTTCCCTCCCAGTCCATCCCAGTCCCTCCCAGTATAAACCAGTGTCCCCCAGTTCCATCCCAGTCCCTCCCAGTGCTCCCAGTTTGAGTCCAGCTCCGATCCCAGTGCTCCCAGTAACTCCCAGTACGATCCCAGTTCCCTCCCAGTATATCCCAGTATCCCTCATTTCCCTCCCAGTCCCTCCCAGTGCTCCCAGTAACTCCCAGTTCCCTCCCAGTCCATCCCGGTTCATCCCAATGCTCCCAGTGTGAATCCAATTGAGATCCCAGTATCCCCCAGTCCCTCCGAGTGCTCCCAGTTTGACTCCAACTGTGCTCCCAGTAACTCCCAGTTTGATCCCAGTCCCTCCCAGTATAACCCAGTCCCTCCCAGCACCCTCCCAGTTCCATCCCAGTATATCCCAGTATAACCCAGTCCATCCCAGTATCCGGCACTTCCCTCCCAGTTCCCTCCCAGTCCTTCCCAGTTCCCCCCAGTTCCATCCCAGTCCCCTCCCAGTATAACCCAGTATCCCCCAGTCCCTCCCAGTACAACCCAGTCCCCTCCCAGTCACTCCCAGTTTGACTCCAGCTCTGATCCCAGTGCTCCCAGTAACTCCCACTTCCTCCCAGTGCTCCCAGTTTGACTCCAGCTGAGATCCCAGTAACTCCCAGTTTGATCCCAGTGCCCTCCCAGTATAACCCAGTTCCCTCCCAGTCCATCCCAGTATAAACCAGTACCTCGCAATTCCCTCCAGTCCCCTCCCAGTATAACCCAGTTCCCCCCAGTCCCTACCAGTCCCTCCCAGTTTGATCCCAGTTCCCGACGTCTCTGATTGGCCGCAGGTTGTGGGCGTGGTGCGGGCGGGGCCGGGCTCGGCCCTTCCCCCTCTGGAGGGGGCGTGGCTGCGGCGCCGGCAGCTGGCACTGGGAGCACTGGGAGAGGAGCCCCGCCCCCCGGCACAGGCCACGCCCCCTCTGCGGGGGCTGGCACGGGAGATGGGCGTGGCACAGGTGGGGGAGGGGCTAAGGGGGTGGGGCAGGGCTTAAAGAGGGATAGGAGGAGCTTAAATGAGGGAGGGGCCTATACCAGGGGGAGAGGCCTATACCAGGAAGAGGGGCCTAACCCAGAGGGCTTAAATGGGGGAGGGGCTTAAACCAGGGGATTGGATAAAGTGGGGGAGGGTCTTAAAGTGGGAGGGGCTTAAAGGGTGGGGCAAAGGCTTGAGGGGTGGGACTTAAAGAGGGGGAGGGGCTTGAGGGGGAGGGAGGAGATTTAAGAGTGGGGAGGGGCTCAAAGGGGGAGGGCCTAAAACAGATGGCATCTAAAGAGAGGGAGGGGCTTAAAGATGGGGAGGGGAGGGGCTGAAAGGGTGGGGGAGGGGCTTGAGTGGGGGAGGGGCCTCGAGGAGGGAGGGGTTTAGAGAGCTAAGGGATGGGGGAGGGGAATGGGGGAGGAGCCAAAAGATGGGGAGGGACTTAAATTTAGGGGGAGGGGCTTGGGAGCAGGATTGGGGGAGGAGCTTGAAATGTGGGGGAGGGGCTGGAGGGAAAGGGGAGGAGCTTAAAGAGTGGGGGAGGGGCTTGGAGAGAGTGGGAGGGATTTGGGGTGGGGCTTAAATGGGGCTGAAAAGGTGGGGGAGGGTGCCGCCAATTGTGGGCGTGTCCTGCAGGGTTTGGGGGGCGTGGCCAAGCCCGCCCCCATCCCCTTGTGTCCGTCAGGGCTCGCTGCTGTCCCAGGCGGCCATCTTGCGTCAGCAGCTCCTCCAGGGGGCGCTGCACCTGCGCCGGGGGGCGGGGCCTGTCCTGGGGGCGGAGACAGAGCCGCTGGCCCCACCCCCCCTCACCGTGGATGTGGCCGAGCTGCTGCCCCGGCTGCGATTGGTCAGAGAAGGCTGCGAGCAGCGAATCAGGGACTGGCCCCGCCTCCAGGAGCTCGTCAGCCAATGGTGAGGGAGGGGGCGGGGCCTGGAGGGAGAGAGGCCTGGAATGGGAGTGTGGCTCCTCCCACCCCAAGCCCCACCCCCTTTTCCTAACCCCACCCCTCTCCCCAGGTGGGCCCAGCCGGCTCAGTGGGTCCTGGCCACGCCCCCTGGCTGCGCCCCCTTCTCCCATTGGCTGCAGCGCTGGAGAGACGCCGCCCACGCCTTGCAGGCCACGCCCACCCCCGAGGAGGCCCCACCCACCGTTGGGAAGGGGGAGGAGTGAGCGGAGGAGGCTCCGCCCATCTGAAGCACTCTGGAGGTTCTGATTGGTTGGGAATAAAATGGTGTGGGGAAAGGGGCGTGGCCTGAGTCTGTGCTCATTGGGGGGACCTAAAATGTCCCCAAATGGCCCCAGAATGTCCCAAATTGCCCAAAAATTGCCCCAAAATGGCCCCAAATGGCCCCAGAATGTCCCCAAGTGTCCCCAGATGGCCCCAAAATGCCCCCAAATGGCCACAAAGGGTCCCTGGGGGGGTCCTGAGGTATCCCCAAGGTGTCTCCATGATGCTCCAATGAGGTTCCCAAAATGTCCCCAAGATGTCCCCAAAGTGCTCTCAGGGTGTCCCCACAGTGTCCTTCAGGTGTCCCCAAGGTGTCCCTGCGATGGCCACTGAGATGTCCCCAAAGTGTCCCCAAGAGTTCTTCAGGTGTTCCCAAAGTGTCCCTGAAGTGACCCTGAGATGTCCCCAAGGTGTCCCCAGGGTGGCTTCGAGATGTCCCCTAAAGTGTCCTCAAGGTGTCCCCAAGATGTCCCCCTAAACTGTCCCCAAGGTGTCCCAAAGTGTCCCCAAGGTGTCCCCTGCGGGTCCTAAAGTGCCCCTGCGATGGTCCCTGAGATGTCCCCAAAGCGTCCCCAGGCTCACTCCCATATCTCCCTCAAATGTCCCCAAAGTGTCCCCAAGGTGTCCTCAGGGTGTCCCCAAAGTGCTCTCAGGGTGTCCCCATGATGGTGACCCTGAAGTGTCCCCAAGGTGTCCCCCAGGGGTCCCCACGGGGCATCCTGAGGTGTCCCCAAAGTGTCCCCAGGGGGGTTCTGACAGTGTCCCCCTGGGGGTCTCAGAACGTCCCCAAGGTCTCCTCAAGGTGTCCCCAAAGTGTCCCCAGAGTGGTGGCTCTGAAGTGTCCCCAAAAGTGTCACCAAGGTGGCCTTAGGGTGTCCCCAAAATGTCCCCAGGGGCCTCCTGATGTGTCCCCTTGGTGTCCCCACGACAGCTCCCAAAGTGACCCCAGGGTCTGGGGTTCCCAGAACGTCCCCACAATGTCCCCAAAGTGTCCCTGAAATGACCCCGGGGATTCCTGAGGTATCCCCAAGGTGTCTCAGGGATGTCCCCAGGGTGTCCCTGAAGTGGCTCCAAAGTGTCCCCAAAGTGCTCTCTGGGTGTCCCCAGGATGTCCCTAAAGTGTTCCTGAAATGACCCCAGGGTGTCCCCAAAGTGTCCCCAAGGTGTTCCTGAGCTGGGGGTTCCTAAAATGTCCCCAAAGTGCTCTCAGGGTGTCCTCAAAATGTCCCCAAGGTGTCCCTCAAGTCTCCCCAAAGTGACCCCACAATGTCCCCAGGATGTCCCCAAAGTGTCCCTGAGGTGTCTCAGGGATGTCCCCAGGGTCACCCCAAGATGTCCCCAAGATGTCCCCAAGGTGTCTCCAAGGTGTTCCCAAGGTGTCCCCAAAGTGTCCCCAGGATGTCCCCAAGGTGTCCCCAAGCTGCTCTCAGGGTGTCCCCAGGATGTCCCCAAAGTGTTCCCAGGGGGGTACCAAAGTGACCCCACGATGGCCGCCATGATGTCCCCAAGGTGTCCCCAGGGTCACTCCCAGATGTCCCCAGGGTGCTCTCAGGGTGTCCCCGAGGTGTCCCTGAAATGACCCCAGGAGTTCCTGAGGTGTCCCCAAGGTGGCCCCAGGGTCACCCCAAAGTGTCCCCAAGGTGTCCCCAAAGTGCCCCAAGGTGTCCCTGAGGTGTCCCCAGGGTGGCCCCGCCCCATCCACGTCAGGGGACACCAGCAGGGGGCGCCCCGGGGCTCCCAGTGCATCCCAGTTCAAACCCTGTCCATCCCAGTTCAATCCCTGTCCATCTCAGTGCTCCCAGTTCAATCCCAGTTCCATTGCAGTCCATCCCAGTTCATCCCAGTGCTCCCACTGCATCCCAGTTCATGCCAGTGCTCCCAGTTGATCCCAGTGCTCCCAGTACATCCCAGTCGGTCCCAGTTTGTCCCAGTTAATCCCAGTCCATCCCAGTGACTCCCCCCAGTCCCTCCCAGTATATCCCAGTACAAAGCCGCTCTGTCCCAGTCCCTGCCAGTACAGAGCTGAGGAAAGTGAAGGGAGACGAGCACACATCCTGATTGATGAGCATCGATCTCTGATTTATTGATCCAGCTTACACACTTTTATAGTAGTGTTAATTAAGCTCATACGTATTGCAAAATCCGAGCTCATCAGTGGTTACAGATTACACACCAACCCCTCCTTTGTTTTCAATACCTGTGGTTTCTTGTTGAGGCTAATACTTGTTTTTCTCATCCTGTTGTTGACTTGTTATTGAGCACCCTTTTGAGGACTCCATGTGTTCCACCATGTTTTTCTCATCACTTTACTCAAGGACATGGTGTTTATTGTTGTTAAGGAAAAAGCCTGAGAACTTGCTGCTTACAGCTGCCTTTTACTTTTTAACCAGCTGTATGTGCTCATGGCCTTTCTATAAGCCATGTCTGAACAAAATTCTCCAACATATTCCCCGTTTTTCTTTTTGCACAAGGAGGTTAGTCTGCAAGGTTTTTTCTATCATTCTACTGATCATATCTTGAATACAATTTAAAATACAAGGCAAAATAAGCAAAAGCATTAAAAGCACACCTAGTATCCCTATAGCAAATGTCACAAGGTTCCCCAGCCATGGTCCAAGCAATGGCTTTTACCCCAAAGGGTTAAAACCACCCCCAACTGAGCCATAATGTCCTGCCTTATCAGGCATTGCACGGTAGGTGGTAATTGGACTAAGAAAAGAAGGCTGTTAGCTGTTTTCATTCATTCGAACCCGGAGAGGAGGCGAACGGCTAGGGCTAATAATGCTGGAATCGACCCCAGTGTCCAACAAGCTTGAAAATGATCCTTTCTGTCCTTGAAATTCCACTTCCACCCTTTTCTTGGGTCTCTCAGAAAGGTTCAAAGTCAGTAAGGTAAGTCCTCCGGTGGATTCAAAACCATTTTTCCCCCTCTCTTGTCCTTTTATAGTCTGTAATCCCTTAGTCATTTGGCTAAAGTGGCACCAGCTGAGCAATTCTCAGTCCTTTGTTAATTTAGAGTGGTGGGAAAAGAGTATGCACCATAACATATAGTCCACACCAATGACGCCAAGCAAAACAAATAATCCCTACAAACACAGATGATCTTCCAAAAAACAAAGCACCCAGCTTGACTCTGTAACAATCGGTCCATGAATCCCTGAATCCCTGTCGGAATTTTCTGTGGGTGCGGGGCCATCAGCATAGCTTCTACGGCGGCTTCTGGTTCCAAGCTGAAGCTCCCTGTGGTGTCGGGTTGGAGACAGGAGAGGGTGCTGATGCTGCAGCGACGACTTCTGTTGGTGCGTGGTCACTGCGGTTCTGGCACCAACTAGGTGTTGGAGGCAGTGCTGTTGACGTTTGAAGAGGTGCAAGAGCAGCTAACACCTGATTCTGAGAGGTCTTTGTCTGTTCTTGTAAGCTTAGCCCTAATTGTTTGATTGCATCTACTACAAAGGCTTCTGCTCCTGTTGGCACCAAAGCCATCCTCTCTAATGCCTCCTCTATAGTCCAACTGGCATCCAGAGTATTAAGCACTCTCCTAGTAGTAGAATTGCAGTTTTGGAGAGCGCACTCCTTGAGTAATGCCCCCCTAAGATATTCTGGTACTCCAGCCCTTTCGATTGCAGCAGCAGCCTTATCAATAAATGACCCGAATGATTCTTCTGGCCCTTGCCTAATTCCCATATACACGGGTACCCCTCCTGGCTCTTTTACCCTCTCTATAGCAAGCCTGACCAACCACATAGCTTCCCAGCACTTATCTTGCCCCAGCAAAGCTTGTGCTTTGGTACGAAGAAAAGGTCCCCAGCCCATAAGCTTGTTCACAGTTATACCATGGAGAGGGTCTCCCTGCTGTTGCTGTACCACTACGCATTCATTTACAAGCTCTTGCCAATGAGCATTGAATAACAACTGCTGATGTTGAATGAATATCAATTTAGCTATTCCCCGACAATCATTTACCAAGAGAAGACTGGTATCAAAAATATAGTCTAACATTTGTTTGGCTGGCTCACTTTTCCCTCCAAATTGATTAACAGTAGACCTCAGCTGAGACAGCAATTTCCAATCAAGGGCTGTAATGGTAGCCTGCATGCCCCCTCCCTCCTGCGGATTGAATACAACAGGACAAGCCAGCTGGGTAGCAGTGCTGATAACCTCCTCATCCCCCTTTTCCATGCCTTCTCTTGCAAGCGCAGCCCACGCCTCCCGTTTCTCCCTCGCAATAGCCTCCGCTAGGTCATTTTCCGCCCCAGGGATCGGCTCATTGATTTGCGGGAGCTTATCGGGTGGTCTTGGCCACTGCTCCTGTTCTTCAGGGGGTGCGGAAGCCTCAGAGGCGCGCTCTATACCCAGTCCTGCTGAAGCAGAGGAGGACGGCGAAGCAGGCAAGAAAACCGTCCTCACTACAGGGGCGAGGGGAATACCCATTTCCTGATCATAATCTTTATTACGGCCATGTGCAGCTGTTGCCTGCTCGGCTGCTTTTTTCTCAGCCTGATGCTTTAACATCTCATTGTGAACCACCCTCCATAATTTACCTAACTTCTTGGCAGTTTTATCATCCTCTAAAGTAGCCTCCCACAATAAATCACCAAATTTACGCCACTCCGTTAACTCGTGAGCAGTATGGGGGTTAATAAAAACTCCCTTAGCATAGCCATAAGCCCTGGTAAATCCTTTTGTAAATCTATTCCCCTAACCTGCCGTTTTTGTAAAAAGGCAGTAAATAAATCATATGCTGCTTGCCTTTCGATACCTAAATCGTCAGCGCTGTTGCAGCTCTTCAAGGTCGCAGCAGCACGTATCGGCCGGGCTCGTCTATACGACACCTGAGGCACAGCGCGTCTCAGCTTCTTTTTTTTTTTCTCCTTTTTTCTCCGCGTTTATCTGCCGTCCCAGCTGCTTCTCAGAACCCGACCCGTGTCTTCACTCCTCTGTGGTGCGTCGCAGTATCACGATCGGGTGTCACCATTTGAGGAAAGTGAAGGGAGACGAGCACACATCCTGATTGATGAGCATCGAACTCCGGTTTATTGATCCAGCTTACACACTTTTATAGTAGTGTTAATTAAGCTCATACATATTGCAAAACCCGAGCTCATCATTGGTTACAGATTACACACCAACCCCTCCTTTGTTGTCAATACCTGTGATTCCTTGTTGAGGCTAATACTTGTTTTTCTCATCCTGCAGTTGACTTGTTATTGACCATTCTCAAGGCCTCCATGTTTTCCACCATGTTTTTCTCATCACTTTACTCAAGGACATGGTGTTTATTGTTTGAGGAAAAAGCCTGAGAACTTGCTGCTTACAGCTGCCTTTTACTTTTTAACCAGCTGTATGTGCTCATGGCCTTTCTATAAGCCATGTCTGAACAAAATTCTCCAACACAAGGTCTCCTCAGCTGGGCTGGAAGAGCACACCATGGTGTGTGCTCTGCGCAGTCCAGACCCACTGCCCAGCATTGCTGCATCACAGGGAGCTCTGGAACTTGATTGCACTGCTGGGCTTTAAACTGCTTTTTATGAGAAAATAATCTAATTACCCCTGAGTAATGAAATGCGAGACTTGAGGAGACTGAAACCACTCGCATGTGCTTGCTCCGTGTCTGTTTGCTGGACTGGCGATGCATCCACTTGAACTTTGTGCAGGATCGGTAAGCAGAGGTTATGAGAATTCACTGGATAAATTGGCCCTGCCCTCATGAGTGTGATGACTCTTTGACACTGGCTTTGGAGATCTGTTAACTCACTAAGTTAGAACACTCCAGGGTTGTCCCTTTGTCCCTTCTTGTATTTTGCTGAGTTTCTCTTTCTGTTACTCTTCTTTTTATTTGGAAGGGGAAGTATCATGCTGGTTATTTAAAAAAAACCAAACTCCACTTCCAAACCAGTTCCTTAATAAACATAACAGTTCCCAGCTGTATTTCAGAATGTTTCTGTAGTTTATGCACTTTTGAGTGATGAGTTGATAATGGGGAATGCTTTATTTTGGCTATGGTGGTGCATGCTCTTGGGGTGACATTCGTGTCTCTGATGGAAACATACACAGTAATGTAACCAGCTGAGTATTGTGGAGGGAAATCTTTGAAGACACAAAATTCAAAGAGCAAAAGACCAAATTGAAGCCACTTTTGCTACTCATTGCACAGGAACCTTCTTCATTTAAATATTTTGACACATAGGGAAGCTTCCTAACACAAAAGCAAGTCCTGTGGTGTGTCCAAGTACTGCCCAATGTGTCTGTTAGACTCTTCACTTTGATTTAGATTCAAATGGTTAGTGAAGAAGAATTTCCTTAGGAATTAGCCTGGCAGACTTGGGCAGGTGTTGACAAATCCTCCAAGGCTGTAACTGCCAAGAGATGTGTAATGCCTCAGTGTCAGCAATGGGACTTTAACTTTGAAACTTAATAATGACTTTACATCTTCTGTTAACCACTGTGGTAGAAGTATCCAGTTTGTCCTGAAGTTGCAGCCTGAATTTCTTTTCCACGTCAGAAGGTTTTGCTTCTTTGCTTCTTTTTTCCTTACCAGCTGCGATATTTCATTGATTTTTTTTCTAGGGCTTTCTGCCTTTTCAGTGGAAGGTTATGCAGCAGAATGAAGGTAAAGCTCCAAGGTACTGTACCTTTGCATTTATTACCAGGTTATTTAATATAAAGTACTGATTGTGCTGTTTGTTTCCATATTTCATAGAATTAAAAGGGGACGTTTGCAGCTCAGCACCTCCCACCTAGGCAGCAGATGAGCAGGTGTCACACAGTGGGTCCTGTTGTGTTTGATGTCAGGTTCTTGGCTCAGCTCAAGATCTACCACTGTTCACAGCAAAACTTTAGCTTGATTGTACATGGGAGACTAATTGGTGTCACTAATGGATCGTTTTCACTTCATTCCTCAAAGAAATCTCCAGATAAGGGAACCGATGTGCCTCCTGCCCCCAAGGGATGTGTTCTGTGGTCTGTGTGTGTTTGTAATTCTGGGATGGCTGGGCCCTGAGTGAGAATTCTCCAAACTCCCCTCTGCAGGAAGCTCCAGTTCAGTTTTAGGTTTGCAAAGGCCTTTGATGGGGCCCCTTAGCAACAGCTCAGTCTTATCTGAAGGCTGTGCAGCTTCTCAGAGAGGAAAGATCTTTGCATGAAAAGAATCCTGGCTGGCTGTGGCTGTGATCTGCAGAGGGAGGCCACCAGTGATGCTCTGTGGGGACCGTGCTGTTCAGCACCATCTGAAGTGACCTGGGGAGAGGGCAGACGGCAAAGTGACAAAGCTGTTCCAGAGACTATCATGCATTAAGTTTCCACACTCATTTTCTAATCCCCATTTTAAAGTTACCAGCTCCAGTCTCCCCTGTTCATCATCCTGCTTTTCCTTTGGGTATGGGGATGCTCCTGCTGTAGGGTGGTTTAATATCCATTTAAACTGCACCACTTATGCACACCTTTATGTTGTGTGACAGTTCTGCTTAGGCAGTTATGGTAATTGGGAACATCCAGTTATTCTGCTTTTTAGTGCTAGCAGTCAGTGGAATTTGTACCTCTGGCATAATGGTGGAAGTATTTTGAGCAGAGGTCTGTTATATGAGAAGAGTAAATGGTTGGTGAAATGAAAATACCAGGCTTAACTAAAAACTTATTTAAAAGACACTTGCCTGGAAGGTTGACTTGCATATAAAGTGCTTGGATGTGTGAAAGAAGTAATTAAAATGCATGATGATTTCTGGGAAAAGTGTGTAGAACTTGCCTCAAAAAAACTTCCACAACTCCTGTGCAAGGTACAGGAAACCCCGTGGAGCTTAATTTAACCCAGAGATCAGCACTTCTGCACTTCACATTATTCACATAAAGGTTTGGAAATCTCTCCCACGCCCTGACCCTCTCACAGTGTCAGTCAGAGTGGGTGATATCCTGAAACAGACACAGCCAGTCATGACGTGTAGCTGACATGGGGCAGATAGACCTGCTCTGCAGCATTAGGGAGGGTTTGAAGGGTCTGCTTTCAGCAGAAGTAATTTTTCTTCGGCCAGAGGGGCCAGAATATCTGTTAGCTCATTTGGATCTGTGAGGCAGATCTGTGAGGAAGACACAATTCCTTTGGCACTATGTTCACAGAGCCACCATTGCCGGGGCTTTACAAGCCCTTGGACATGAGCTGGAGGACACAGGGCTGGAGCCCTGAGCTAGGCAGAGGATCCTGATTTGATCACTGCATGGTATTTGTCAACAATGGAACATAGGAACACCCTTTGCTTTTTGCTAATTTTCCTGTTGCTTCCCTATATCACTTCTGCTGAATTCATTTCCATCACAGAAAATTGTTCTCAAAACTAAGAAGGTAGAAAGCTCCAGCCCTGAAGATTCCAGGCCCTCACTGACCTGGAATCACCAGACAATCCTTGGCAATTGGTACTGTTCTCTTACTTTGTTAACAAAGATGTTGATGGCAAATTTGTTAACCTTTGCTACCAAAGGTGTTGATGGTAAATGTGTCTGTGATTGAGAAGTGTGGATACAGCACTTTGAAGAAAGGAAAAGCTGCTGCTGTACAATCTGTGCCCCCCTGAACACCATCCTCCTCCTCTTCCACTGCTTGTCTTCTCTGAAGCAGGAATCTCCCATGTAAACAGGGAGCACCAAGCAATCCATCATTTGCCAGTTAACCCCAGCAAAGGGCACTGCTATCTCTGGAGGAGGCAGCTTTTATTCCAAGTGAGGCTTCATCTGCCTCTGACCTCGTGGAGTTTCTGTTGGAACAAGGAGCTCCCACTGCACTTTTCCTCCTTCCAGATTGAAACCGAGCAGGGGCTGAGCTCTCGCCAACAGAACAGCAGACAAAGATTTTTTTTTTTCTTTTTTCTTTTCTTTTTTTTTTTTTTTTACTAGGATAACAATCTGGAAGTGGAAAGGAGAATGATGTCCTTTTTTTGGATGATTTCAGCTGTCGGATGCTTTGAGCAGTAAAATTGCTGTGGGCCTGTGCAAGGTTAGAGCCATCTTCAAAGAGCAAGCCTGGAATGGGAGCAAGCCCTTGAACCAGCTAATACAGGTCTCTGCACCAGAGTGCAGCCCACTTGTAAATTCCTTGTAGGATGTGCTGCTGAACCGCCGCTGCTCTGTGGGAATGTTGTTTTCCAGAGTGTGCTCAATGTACTACTGAAGTTCATGTAATGGCTTTCTTGTTTATCTGCTTGAAGAAATCATGAGAGCAATAAATTCCTTTTCTCATTAAGGGATCTATTGGAATTGTTGTTCCAGTGCTTTCCACCTGAGAGCAGGAGCAGTGATTGATTTTGTTTCTCTTCAAGCTTCCTCCACACATCCTGTTGGCTGCAAGGGATTCTTAGGGAATGGCTCAGTGACTTCCATGGTTTCTGGTTTCCAGGGATGAGGCATCCTCTCTGGACAACCTGCGCCAGCATTTCACCACCCTCAAAAAAAAACAACCAACATTTTTTCCTTAGAGCTAGTATATGGGAAAAGCAGGGCACTGACACCACACTGCCTCAGCTACTGGCACCAGGTCCAGAAGACTGGGGTTGTTTTTCACCTGGTACAGTCTTTTAGACTGTACATGGCATTCATAACTAGATAAGAGAGTATTTATCTCCAATTTAGTCAATTGAGATGTAATAGAAGCTCTAAAACAGCTACAGCACAGGGGGGTTCATGTAAACACAAATAATATTCCCAGGTTTACCTACATAATTTCCTTCTCTGTTTGCAGACTGTGACACAGCATCCTGTAATGATCACACAGTGATCACTGCAAGAGTGAAAAATACAGCTGGGTTCCCCCATCCTTGGCAGCTACAATATGGTAACAATAAAAGCATAATTATTAGAAGCACATTTCTATATTATCTGTCATAGATATATCCACATGCCTTCAATAGCACTGTGTGGCCAGATGGTCAGAGACTGGGGCTTGGCTCTTCAGCAGGTTTTGACCAGGCGAAGGCCAGAATAAGAAATGCACAAGAAACATCTGAGCAATGTGGAATATCCTCCCAAAGTGCAGGGGGCAGTGCTGACAGCAGAGCCCTGGTAAAGGTCTGAGCCACCAAAGCACAAGGGGAAAAAGCCCTTCCTCTGCTCTGTCCCCAGACTGGAAGCAGGTGCTTGGAAAGACCTTTCAAGCCAGTGCAATAAACCAGAAAAGGAAGCTCTGAGCCCTTCATGGGAATCACTTGAGCAGGGAAGTCTTGCTGGCAAAACATTGTTGGTCACCAAGTGAGGCTGGAAAAACCAGGTACCAAGCACTAAATCTCTCTCTCCAGGGGTTTGGAAAACCTCTGGCTTCTGGCATTTGGGGATGCATCAATAACTAGAAACTAACTACATGAAAGAAAGGGGGAACAAAAGCCAAAACTTCTTCTTGCCCTTTTATTCCTGGCAGCAGATAGGTGAAAAGAGTATTTTGTCAGCAGTAGCTCTGGATTATTTCACAACTGCACATCCCTCTTTTGCTGCAAGTTAGAAATGACAGTTTAATTCTTTTTTAATTGCCTCATCTCTAAAGTACCTGAAAGAAGCCGTTTGTGCCTGGGCTCTGAAAGCAGCTGATTGCTGGAAACGCAGTCAGTGCTCCTCTACTTTGGAAAGGGGCTCTGCAGGGAGGAGAGTGAGGGGGTGCAAATATTTTTGAAATGACTCTGTAGCTCCCTCATCTAGCGTGCTCTGTATTTGTGTGGGCTGTGTGTTTTGCAGTGCTCATCTGGCTGGTGGAACGGGAGGCTTTGGGATTTTGTTTGTATGTATTTGAGGCTCTTTAAGCTTCCCAGGCTCCTCACCTGCAAGAGGACAGGAGGCCTCTGGGGCTCCTGCACTCCCAGGGCCATTCCTGCAGGGACCTGGATTTTTGAGCAGGAGGGGATATCAGGTGTAAGGAGCACAGCAGCTGGCAACTGTTTCTGCATAGAGGTGTGTTTGTCCTTGCTCACATCAATTCATGCTTAGATCTGACCTCCTTTCTCCTTCTTCTCATAGCTAAAATGTTCACTTGAAAGCACAGATTTTTATTTTCTGCACTCTGTTATCGCTTCTCCTGCTCTTACAGAACAACCAGGAAACACAGCGCAGATGTTATGAATTACAGAGGTGCTGGGGCTGTGCCAGCTCTCAGATCTGTTTCTGCTGGTGGCTGAGGAGCTCCCATTTGCAAAACCAGACAAGCACTCCTTCCCTCAGACATCCTCCAGAATGATCTCTGCACCTAGGCAGCACAACAGGAGGAGAACAGGGGACAAAAGAATGGGGTCCTGCATCCAACAAATGCCTTCTGTTGCAAGGCACAAGGGCTTGGTGTCCTCTCATCCCTCCCAGCCCAGGCAGTGCCTTTCTCCTCTGCCCACATCACACACACTGCACCATCATGGGGATCAAAAGGCTTTGGACTCCAGGATTTCCCCCCAAATCAATGACTACAGGGCAATGAAAATAAGTACTTCGATATACTCATTCTGTCCTTTTATTTCAACAAAAGCAACCATCAAACCACTTCTAACTTAGCAAAAGCTACAACTCAAAGGACTAAGGAACATATTCCAGAGGAACACCATCCTGACATAGTGTAGAATAATACCATCTATCAAAACAAAAAACGGCCTCCTAAGAACTTTCCTAAGAGATTTCTTCTTCTTCCTAGGACTTTTCTCACCTCTACTCCAAGCTTTTAGAATTCTTAACATAATCCCCTGGCTTCTTTCACTTCCTGGAGTGAACCTCGATGTGTAATTTATTAATGAAAGAGGAAGAGAAGGCATGAGATGGCCTTCACCCTACTGGCAGGGAGCATTACAAATTACTACATTGTATTTCACATAAAGAAACAACTTTATTAACACTCCTGTTTATTATCCTCATGTTCCTGGTATGAACATGGGCACACATGGGAAGGAGCGTGAGGCACTCACCTCTCCCTCGGTGCTCCAGCTCAGGTGTCTTCTGGCCACGCTGCAGACAGCACTGGGTACACTCCAGACAGTCCTGGGTCCCTTGGAGCCAGAGTCCTCCTCGGGTGGTGACACTGACAGGCGTGGCTCAGCTTCTGTCCCTAAAGAGACTAACCCTAACACTAACCCTAACAACTAAGCCTTACGCGAATATGAGAAATAACACTATGCCTAACGCTAAAACTAAGCCTAACCTTAATGCTAATCCTAAGCCTAAACCTAACCCTAAGCGTAACCGTAACCTTAGACTGCAGGGAGCTTCCAGCAGGCTTGGGGAGGGGCTGTGGGGGCAGCGCTCTGGACCCAGGCCTGGAGTCGAGGCCTCTGCCCTGCTCTGAGGGGCTCTGCTGGTCAGGGCTGGGCCTTGGCCTGTGGCGTGCCAGGCAGCTGCCAGGGCTCGAGATGTGCTGGGCAGGTCCCCACATGCCTCTTCTTCCCGCGGCATGTCGGGCTGCCCCAGGAGCTGTGGGTAGCAGGGGTTCACCCAGATGGTGCAGATAGTGATGGCCCTGCTGCCTGGCTCGTCTGACAGCTCCTCGCTCATCCCAGCATCCCCTTTGGCAGCTGCTTGATCTCTGGTTTGGGGAGTAAGCTCTAAGTGTCCTGTGCCTTTGCATGGCACCAGAGGTTTTGGTTCCTCCTCACAGGACACATAGGCGCTCTCATCCCCGCTGCTGCTGCTGCCGCCCTGGACATCCTCTGAGCTGTCCCCCTCTTCGCTGGGCAGCCCTGCCAGGAGGATCTTTGCTTCTGCCATTGCCCACTGCCTGCAAGCTTCCACCTGGCTTGGGGAGGGGCTGGGGGGCAAGAGACCCAGAATTGTTTCACGACTGGAGTGCTCTGTGCAGCTGTGAGAGGCTCTGCTGGGCAGAGCTGAGGCTTGCCCTGAGGCTGTGCATGGGGGAACGTTGCTGCGCTCTACCCCGGCCTCGCCATGCCTCACAGAGGGCCCCACTTCTCTGCTTCTGCAGCTCTGATCTGGGTCCTGTTGCCCCTGGGACAGCTCTTTGGGGCTGCTCGCTTCCCAGGCCGCCTCCTCACCATCTGGTGTTGACAGGACAGCCCCCAGTGCTGCCCCTGCCCCCGGCCCACGGAGAGCTTCCAGCGGGGTGGGCGAGGGTGTGGGGGGACAGCTGGGGCCGTGCGGGGAAGCCGCCCGGCTCTGTGGCCCTGCTGCGGGGGCTGTCGCTGCCGCCACTGCCTCCATGCCCTGATCCCCATGCCGCTGTGTCCCCGGCTGCCGGCTGCGTCGCCGGATCACAGCCGCCACCCTGCTGAGGATGGCACGGGAGCCGCGGCGCAGCGAGCGCAGCAGAGCCCGGCCGCGGGCCCTGCGGCTGTGCAGGGCCGCTGCCCGGCTCTCTGCTGCCGCCGCCTGCGCGCCAGGGCCAGCACAGGAGTCACGCTGCTCCTCGGCCTCCTGAGGTGCTGCCCCATCCCTCACCCCCTGCCTCTGGCGAAACACCAGCCACTTCTGCTTGGGCTTCGTGTCGGTGCTCGTCTCCTTGTCCGTGGACATCTTGGAGTCGCTCCGACACTGCCGTCCCCTGGGAAGATGCTGGCTCCTGATGGAGCTGCTCTCCTGGGAGTGGCACCCCCGGGCTCTTTGCCTTTTATACTGTCCCGGTCAGGGCGCGGCCCCAAACGTCACAATGGGCTCACGTCACAAAGGGGAGCACGGTCTGGGGCGGGGGGGGGGGGTCGGAGGGGAGGGTCCCAAGTGTCTCCAAGGGCTCTGGGCACAGACAAGGAGTACAAGGAGTCCATCTCTCTCACTTTATCACGCAGAGTAATACACAAGACAGCTCACAAGGTTCATGAGGCAAAAGAAAAGAATCTGCTCATGAGCTATTGGAACAGAATTTTGAAACAAAAGAGACCAAAGACGCATGATGGCCTGGACTGCTTCAGTGTCTCTTTGGCTTTAGTTGAATTCAAAAGATTTCCTTCCTAATGTGATTGGAAGTCCTACACTGCAAACCCTTTTAAGTCTGCCTTTGCCTTGTTGTATCTTTCTCTAAGAATACCACATTTGGTTCATCTCTTGAAAGGTAGAAACTGCTCAAATGCTGCTCTGAATTGCTGTGACGTCTGGGCTGTAGCTGGGTTTCAATGTGATTCTGGTCAGGATCCCCTTAGGATCAGTTTTGTCGTGATATGAACTGATGCAGTAAGCTTGACTTAAGAGCGGCACAGTCTAACAGAGTCAGTCTTTGAATGCTTCTGAATATTTCCCCTCCCTATCTGCTGCTTTTCTTTGCAAAGCTGCAGGTCCAGGGCCTTGAGGCAAAGCCCAGTGTGCAAATTCCTGCCGCCATTCTTGCCTTCCTGCAGGACACTGACAGAACGTGGTTGTTTCTGTTATAGGGTAGTTTCCCCAGGCTGGATGGCCTGGGCTTGGTCTACAAGGAAAAATATGGGTGTTTACACCCCCTGGACATTAAGAAACAAAGACAAATGAAACCAAGCCCTGCTGCCGCCCGCCCTCTCGGCAGGCCCCTCCATTCCCGCCTCCTGCCCTGAGGGCCGTGGGGGCAGGACAACGTCCTGAGGGCAGCGCCGGGATTGTGTGGTCAGAGCCTGGATCCTGTGGGCAGAGCCTGGATCCTGACTGCATTGCCCGGATCGTCTGGGCCGAGTTTGGATTCTGAGGGCCGCTCCTGGATGCTGTGGGCAGAGCCTGGGTTGTGTGGGCCGCGCCTGGATCCCATAGGCATCACCAGGATCCTGAGGGCAGTGCCCAGATCAATCAGGTAGCACCCAGATCCTGAGGGCAGCTTTTGGATTGTGTGGGCAGTGCCTGGAAACTGACAGCAGCTCTTAGATCCTGAAGGCAGCACTTGGATGCTGACGGCAGCACTCGGATCCTGTGGGCATGTGAGAGTCTGTCCTAATTTTCCCTCATCTGCCTCACGATCGTCCTTGGGAGACCACTGAAGAGAAGACCCTCCCCGGTCTATATCTGGCTCTGAAGGAGAAAAGTCACACACCACGGGCCTGAGACCTGAAAGCTCAGTGTTGAGCTATTGTTTTCACAGGAGTGTTTGCTGTATGCTAAGAAGAGGGCGCCATGCCCCGTTTGCAGCAATAGCAGCTTTGGAAGCTGTCCCACCTCTCGGCCTGGCTGGACTTCTCCTGAGTTTCAGGTGGTCTCCCACAGAAGACCCTCACCTGTTTTACAGCACCGTAACAGACAGACTGAGATGTAAGAAGATTCTCCATCAAGGACTGAGACATGAAACTCCTAAAAGGCCCCTCTGCTCCTTCCAAGGACTGGGACTGAAACCCCCAGCCCGGGGGAGGCAAGCTGACCGAAACGAGATGTTTGCCTGCAGGTTGTGACCACTGGACCAAGAAAACAATGGCTCTCATTTACTGCTGAGAACATAACTACCTGTTACATCTATCAAGCTCATTTACTGCTGAGAACATAGATTACCTGTTACATCTGTTCCCTATTGTATCTGTTTCCCCCCCCTCACAATTTTCAGTAATAAAAACCTCTGAGTTAGCTAGAGCCTTTGAGATCTCTGCAGCGTAGCAGGCGGACCCTCGGCTGGACTGCATCAAAGGACTTCGTCTCTGCGTTGGTAGCTATATCCCCTCTCCCTCCTGCTCTCTCTCTCTTCTGTCTCTTTCTCTATCTTTTCCTCTCCCTTAATCCCTCTATCGCATTTTTTGCTGTGGTTATTTCAATAAAATTGCATTTGATTTGATTATCACTGCAAACCCCCTTGTACCGTGTTGGTGGTTTGCACTCTGAGATCATTCCTACGAACCATCAGGTCATCTGTCCACTAGGACGGACCCTGACAGGGCACCTCCTGTTTCCCTCCCAAAACTCACCCTCTATCCACAGTTCTGGAACACAGTGACTTCTCCAATCTATAAAACTAGTGAGAAAACACATAACGGCATGTGATTGTCTAAAGTTCAAATTCCTGCCAGAGCAGATGAATGGCAAAAGCATCACCCACCTTCCCTCCGCCCAGGCCAGGTCCGACATCCTGGGGTAGCCAGCCAGCTTCCTGAGGAGGTGTTTCCCCCTCCAGAAGGGGTCGTGCTCCAGAAGAACATGCCAGCTGTGCCCCGGCTTGCAGGGACATCACGATGCCATTGAGCTGCAGGGGGATGTTTCCCCTGTCCCAGTCCATGGCACCTTCACCGCACTGCCACCACTTCTCCAATGGGATGGGCAGCATGGAGCCACTCCCTCCACAGCTCACAGGGACCAGCGGAAGCATCTCTCCAGCTGCGCTCTCTCCTCCGTGCCACAGCCGCAGGGAAACGCTCCGGGGTTTTCTTCCAGCGCCACAAGACTCGTGCCGGTGCTACTTGCTGGCTCCTGGATCCTACTGTGCACAGGGATGCATCTCTGCTGTCTCCTGGGCCAGGCAGGGCTCCTGTAGCCAAGAATGCTCCAAAAGTCTTCCAGTGATGGCCTGTCTGTGGGGTCCATGCATCAACACCACCTGATGATGTGCTGGCACTCTGTGGAGAGAAACCAGAAACCGCCGCTCAGCGAGACAAGGCTCCTGTCCATGCTCTCCCACATTCCACAATGCCCAGGCCACCAGGAGTGCTCGGAGCTGCACCCAAAAGCATGAAGACCAAGGGCCTCCAAGGCGCACGCCCAGCCAGGTCATTTCCAAACCTAGGGGTAACTCTTCTCCTTGTGTGGGTATGCATGCATGTGTGTGTGTCAAAAAAGTGAGAAAAATTAGAGTCAGAAGACTGTCCTTGAGAATCTGACATTTCTTGAATGGCAAGATGCTCTTTCAGGCCAGAAAGCTGCAGGGGCAGGGGGTTTCCTAGTTCCTGCTCCTCATTGCTGCAAGCAAGACAATGCCAGCATCAACTTGTCTTTGATGAGGCCTTCGGATTGCTTGGACCAAGCAGTCCAGGCAGGCAACAGGAGGTCAAGCCAGAGCCTGACCATGATTAAAGCTCGCCTGACTTCACGCTTGATATTGCACCAGCCAAAGACCTGGCCCACACTTTTACAAAAGGAGCCGACACCATGCTTACCCTCATCCCAGTTCTTCAAATGCTGTGTATTTGCTTATGGGCTGGCCCACACTCACAATGCTACCTGAAAGACAAAAGCAGTGCAGGGCACTCACTGGCATACAGAGATGCCGCTGCCCAGAGCCTCCCAAAGGCAGCCCCGCTGCCAGCAGTTCTGGGCCCTTTGTGGTCCCTTGGCTTCCAGCTGCTGAGACCAGCAAGTGGGAGGGCCATCTTCTCCACCTTTCATCATGTGGCCTTTCCAAGAAGGCCTTGATTTCATTCAAGCACACCATCCCATGCCATAAGCCAAAATGAGAAGCCCTTAAGAAGGGGGCCCTAAGAGGTAACCAAGGGCCTTTGCAGCCTCTGCAGTCACAGCCACCATCACTGGCAGGTCCACTGCCAGGGGCACAAAGTGTCTGAGCCAGAGGAGGAGTAAGAACGGGAGCCCGAAAACAGCTGGGGCCAGAGAGCTCCCTGGGGCCTAGTCACTTGCTAGGTGCCAGCCTTCTGCTCAAGCAGAAACAATCTCTGCTTTTGTCTTTGGCACAGAAGGCAGCCCAGGCAGAGCCAAGCCAGGCTCAGCCACCCTCACCAGCAGCAGGAACTCCCTGAGTGCTGCTGCGCTGCCTCAAAGCACAACAACAGGTTCTGCAGAGAGGCCTAAGTGCCTCTGAGACCGAAGGGCAGCTTCTGGCGCAGCCTACACCCAGACACGCACACAACACACTGCTCTGGTAGACAAGAAATGCACCCGACTTACTCAGTGTCCTCAGGCCCTGCTCCTCCCTCATCTCGGGCTGCTGGGCTGCGCTGCTGCAGGCAGTACCAGCAGCGGGGGCGAGCTAGCTGCTGCAGGCCACGCTGCTCCGGTGGCACCAGGTTGAATTGCAGAGCCTGTGTTGAGCTGGGACAAGGAAGGATTGCCCATCAGAAGGGCGGATTGCACACATGCCCCGCGCAGCGCACGGCCAGAGCAAGGCCTTGGCAAGGTGCTGTCAGCCACCGCCAGGCCTCTCCAGCTGGGGCATTTTCCATGTCTCCTTCTCAAAGGCAACTTTGGGAAAAGCCCAAAGGCTGCTTGGATCCAGCCCCTCACGGCCACCTCCATGTTCCATGTTTGCAGCTTTTCTGCAAGACACTGGCAACAAGGTAGCCATGGGGCTGCCAAGATCCAAAGAGATCAGAGCAGAGTGATCTAGCAAAGGGCCCTAGAGCCTCGTTGATTTCCTCCTCCTGTCTTTCCCTGGGCAATGAAATCAGCCCGGAGCTGGCATGCAATGGTCTGCTCAGAAGCCCACAGCGTGTCCCTTCTCTGATCTGTTTCACGGATTTCCCCTCTCCATGAGAGTCTTTAGGGAGCGGCCCTTGGGACATGCCTTCCAGCCCTACCCAGACCCACCCGCCCTTTACAATGCAGGGCTGCCAAGCATTCTCCTCTCCAAACTCTGTTCTGAGCAGCTGGAAGTGAAGCACAGCCTGAAGCTAATTAGTCCATGGAGAGGGCAAGTCCCTTCCAGGGGTCAGTGTCTCCCTGGTTCCCTGCAAGGCTGTCAACTGCGTCTTTGGGCCGCTCCGTCCGCTGACCACAGGCAGCCTGCACTGACAATGGGCACAAGGGGCTGACTCCTACACTGAGAATCATTGAATGCTGCCTCCTGTCTGATCCCAAGAGACATTCTCGGGCCCTCTCAGCATCCCAGCTTAAATGTACAACTTCAGAACCCATTGGCCAGGGCTGCCTGGCTTGCCTGAAGCAGCACTATGTCACAGCAGGCACACAGCCGCCAGCATCTTCAGCCACCAGCAACAAGGGCTGCTCCAAAACTGGAAGCCTGGCCCTGCACCAAAGGCAGTTACAAGTTCAGCTGCCACTTACTGGCTCTGCACATTCAGGCTGTGGAGGGACAGCAGCTGGAGGCTTGATGTTCCTTTGCTCCTCTTCAGCCTCTTCCTCAATGACAGAGCCAGGCAGAGGAGCTGCTGACCCTGCTGTTGATCCCTGCAGACAGACAGAAGTGAGAGAGATGGGCAAAAGCCAGTCCCTTAGGAGCTGCTTTCTATTGAGCTGGGAAAGGACCCAGAAGAAGGGCAAATCATAGACTTTGATACAAATGGCACTCTGAGGCATGAAAACCCGAGGAAGTTGGCTGAATGAGGTGCTACTCCATCTTGCTGTGCATTCGAGCTTCCCTGCTGCCTAGAAGCAACAAGATGCCTTGGAGCTGTCCCATTTGCCTTTCATCTCTTGAAAGGCTCTTCACTGGAAAATCAGCAAACAGCCAGTGCTCCCTTTGCTGTTGATGATGCCACCGGGCAGTTGGCCTTTCTTTCAGCCTCCCACGCTGGCACTCCACACTCGACTGCAAAAGGCCAAGCTGGCAGAATTTCCACACAATTCTCACATGCCAGCAACATCACAGCTTCCTTTGCCACTCACCAAAGGACAGGCTTGCCTTCATCCACGTGTCAGGTGACCTGCAGCGAGCAAGGCAAAAGGAACCAGAGGCCCTTAGAAAAGTGGCCGTGCTGGCCACTTGCACAGCACAAGGCAGTCCCAAGACAAAGCATTTCCCTTTCCCAGCATGCCTCCCGGAGCAACAGCTCTTTCCCACAGCAAACAAGAGAACAACAAGGGTGCTATAGTAGGCTCTGTCTACATTTGGGCCTCTTTTGCCAAGAGAGAAATAGAAACATGGTGGTGGAAATGCCCCTTGCTCTTCAACACTCTGAGCTTCTGTTGTGCCCAGCAGCACAACCAGCATTTTCCTCTTCTCTTTCCTGCATTTTAGATAGATATTCTTTTAAATGGCATGCCCTAATTCCCATCCCTAGGCTGAAGATGATAGCCCAGCAAAGCTTCCACAAAGGGCCCCTTCCCTGTGGCAGCTCCCTGCTGAAGCAGCCCAGGAACAGCTGCTGGGCTCAGCAGCAAACCCTCCCTGCACTGGACTTTGTGCTGCATGGCCAAGGGAATCGCAGTCTTGGCACACCATCAAAGGGTCAAGTCACGCAGCCAAGGCCTCTAAGGGGCAGAATTTGGAGCAAAAGATGCTTTCCTTCACTCCTGGAGACAACCACTGAGTTGCTAGAAGTACTTCTGAGGATCTCCCCTCAGAGTCTGCAATTTGCAGCTTGTCTTGCTTGAAGCAGCAAGCGGAGGAAATGACAGACTCCGCTGCCGTGCACTCTCTCGGGGAGGGAAGGCAACCGCTGCAGGTTGCACGGCAAATACTCTGCACCCGCCACCCAGTATACAGATGTCCCCTTTTTAGCTGATGCTGCTGGCAGGACATTGACCAAAGTGGCGGCATGTTCATGGCCATTTTGTTTCCAAATAAACTGGGCCACTGGTGTGGTATAAAGAGCAGAGTGAAGCAAAAGCCAGGTGATGCCAGCCCCATGAGAAACCTTTACTTACGAGTCAGCTGGGTCAGGTAGTAGCCAGAATAGACAAGAGAAAAGACCGTGCAAACCGAGGCACAGACCTGCCCGATCATTTTGGCAGCACTGTGCGGGTTTGCACTCTGAATGCCACCCAAGGGAAGGCCCAGACTCCTCTCGGGGTGCAGGCCGTCTGCTGAGAACTCCTTGAGCACAAGGATCCTCCTGCAGGAAGCGAGTGGAAGAGCCGCTCTGAACAAGCAGGCCTTGCGCGCACCGGGACAACGCTGTGCTGCCAGCACTGTGACATGACACCTCTGGCTTGACCTCACAATAGCAGCTGCTCTGTGGCTTTCTTGTGCCCAGCAAGCCAACCTTCTGTACAGCTGATGCCACAGAAAAGCCTGGCAAGTTCTCCTCACTCATAAAGCAGCAGAAAATGTCCTCCCAGTCCATAAGGCAGTGCTCAAGGCATCCCAGGGGAACTCAGAAAATGTGCCAAGCCAAGCGACATCCAAGGAATCCAAGCAAACATGCCCTTTGCTCCCAAAAGCTTTGCCTGAAAGCAAGGCTGCTTCTTCTAGGTGGCATCGAAGCTGGTTCTGAAAAGTCTCACTTCTTCAGTGTCATTTAGGGGGAAAAAGAAGCAAAGATAATAAATTGCCAGGAGTATTTTAGGCTGCAGTCTCTTCTTGAGCACGTGCGTGCATGCTGTCCTTTGTTCTGACTCGCTTTGGAGGCTGTCCTCCCTTTGTGTCAGGGACAGGCTGGCTTAGGTCTTGATGCAGAGCTCCTGTGGTCCTGCTTGCTATTTCTCTGGCAACTGAAAATCTCAGAACATCCCAAAGAGACGTGTGCTGATTCTTGGGCTGCCACACTTTCGTTGTGTCGGAGCTCTGGCAGCAGCCTGCAGCTCGCTGCTCTGCAATGGCCTGCAGGTGTCGAGCCCAAAGGAGCACCCTTTGGAACAGTGCAAAGCTGCAGTGGGACAGATGTTTGCGCAAGCTCCATGCTCCCTGTAAGGTTCCCTGCAGAAATTTGGATAGCTGCATCCCAGTACAAATGAGATGCCGTCACTCCCTTCTCTGTCAAAATCTTGAGGCAGACCCAGGAGGCATCTTGAAATTTTTGGAACAAAATCCTGGGTGGGAGGGGGAATAAAGTGCATGCAACTCCTCTGCAAATCAGCTCTGTTCACCCGTGGAATCATGAGCCTTGGCTTAGCTTTCTTTTGTGGTGACTCAGCACAGACATGTCATCTGATATTCCACAGGACCGTGTCTTTGAGGAGCTTTAGAATGGGCCCATCAGACTTTGGATTTATAGGATTAGATTGCATTTCCGCCATGTGGAAGATCTGAAGAGCACATGTGAGTAGGAAATAGGTTTGCCTTACCATCCCAGGACATGTCAGCTACTTTTTATTTTAAGGAGATTTTTCACAAGTAGTGGTGACTTGAAGACATCCCTGGATTTGATTGCCCATTCTGAGTCACAGTATTGCAGGTTGACTTTTTAACCCAACACTTTCAAAACCAGGGATTACCCAAATGGATTTTCTCAAACTTCTACAAATTTACCTCTGCTTTGTGAGCAAAGTTTCCTTACAGCTTTTTGATCAACTCACAGATCTTCTCATTTCCCCTACTTTGGCCTTAAGCACCAATGCACCTCTTTTTGAAATGCAGCTAAAATGCAACTGTTTCTGCTACTTTGTGTAACTTTTCTTGCATGAGATGGAAATAGTCAGTTGTGCTATGCTTTATAGTATACTTCATAATTGTAGGACTGAAAACAGACCACAGGAACTTCTCCCAGCATTAGAAAGTATGTAGAATAGCATTTTAAAGATGTCCTGACAATATTCATTGTATGCTTTATATGTAACTTTATTAAATTTATACTTCAGAGTAAATGTTACCTTGCAGGATTTCAGCTCAATTACAGGAATTGATATCCAGCAGTCTAATTTTCCTGTAAGACTGGACAGGGAAACTAATAATTTAGGAAAATGTGTTTTCCACATAAATGTGCAGTACTGTCCCGTCTGGCTTATTCTTAAAATGGCTCCATCTCGTTGACTGAGCCCACAAGAAACTTAGTTTTTCTTGAAAAGAAAGTAATCTGATCCATTAAATTACAAAATGGCATCTGAAACGCCACTCCAAGGTACTGTGTACTTCTAGGACCAACAGCTCCAGGGTAGATCCCTGCTGTGGATGCATCCCTCAGAATTAAAATCAAGCATCCTTGGGAATCTCGAGTTTGATTCAGAGATATTATGGTCAAAAGTCATACCTTGAAACACAGCTCCCATCAGTTTCAAAATAAAATAAAATTCTTCTATATATGTGCAATTTAGAGATAAGGAGGAAGGGAGGGAATGTACTGGAAGATTCTGAGAGGAGGAAAAAAATATTATAAAACTACTCATCCTTGTTCATTATTCCACCTGAGTGAACTCCTTGCTGTTCAATTATTAGAGTTAAATTACAAAATGATCAGCCACTGTATTAAAGTTTAAAGGGTTAACTTAAGAGTTATGTTCCCTCCTTCCCATACCACTGCTCTGGGGATGGGGCACATTGTCACTCATTTCTAATAGAGTAGAGGAATATATTACTTCAAGTGAATTCTGTCCAAGAACACAATGTGAGCTATTCTAAGTAGTAATTAAAGTTGCAAGAACTCAGAAATTTGTCAGAACCCTATTTTTCCATTGCTTTTTGATTCTTGGTCCATAAATTCCTTTGACAAGCCAGATTGTACCTGGGACTAAATTTTCAAATACACTCATGTTTCAGTATGTCCAGCTCTCTCAGTTGCTGAGGGTTGGACGTTTATACATTTACTCAGACCCCTGGTGCTGAAACCAGCCTGACTCATTTCATCTCCTCATGCCCTGGCTGATCTCCCCTCTTTCCCCTTCCACCCATTGGCTTTTGTCTCCCCGCAGCCCCCTGTGAAGAGCCTGGCTCTGTGTTCTCCATTCCCTCCTCGCTGGCACTGCCAGGCTGGCATGAGGAGCCCCTCAGCCTTCTCTGCTCCAGGCTGGACAAGCCCAGCTCCCTCAGCCTCTGCTCACAGCCCAAGGGCTCCGGCCACACCTTGGAGGCCCTTCCCAGACCCTGCTCCAGCTGCCAGACATCTTTCCTGTCCTGGGGAACCCAACCCAGGCCACAGTGACCTGGATAATCCCCATCCTTGATGTCCTGGTCACACAGCCCTGGCCCCTTGTCCCCTGTCAGGCTCTGGGGTGGATCCTGTGGAACATCCTTTGGTGGAGGCTGTGGCTCCAGGTGGGCTGGGGGGATCCCGGGGGACAGGGACCCTGCTGGGCATGAACAGCATTGGACTTGTTGGGAGAAACTGTGAGGGGGAGCTGGGGCGGAGTGACCAACCCAGTGACCTGACACAGCCTGCTGGGATGTCACACAGCCCCTCTGGGATGTCACAGCCTGCTCTGTGATGTCACAGCCCAGTCTCTAATGTCACTCAGCTGGTCTCTGATGTCACACCAGTCTGTGATGTCACAGTCTGCCATGTGATGTCACAGCTGGATCTCTGATGTCACAGATACGGCCTATGATGTCATAGCTGCTCAATGACCTCACGTAATGCACTCTGTGATGTCATAGCCCACTCTGTGACCTCATGTTATCAGATGATAAATTGTCTCCACCAGCTGAGCTGACACCTGGAGCTTGTTCTCCAAAACCCCAGGCCTATGGAAACCACACAATGCCCATTGTGTGAGAAGGGGAATTGGAAGTTCAGCAGCCTCAGTGTCCTGCCAGCTCAGCCGGGCCCATGGGAACATTGGGGTACATAAGCACCAGGGACCACCAGAGAGACCCCAGGACAGAAGAACACATGGGTAATGGGGAGAGGAAAAGTGGTAATGATTTTGGGGAAATTATTATCATCTGTATTTTTAGTCCAGGACAATCAATGAATTTGTGTGCAAAATACAGAAAATAAACAGAAACTTTCCTGTTCTCAGCATGCAGGGCTTTGGGAGGAGCTATCCCCTGTGCATCCAGCTGAATAAAGAATGCTGCTTCTTAATGCTATATTGGGATTAAGGAGTTATCTGTTTTTCTGAATTTTTGGTAACACTCCCACTGCCAAGGAAAGCTCTGTCTGCTGCTGTTCACAAACAGAGAAGGGCTGGTGGCAGATGTGGGGCTCGGAGGCTGCCTGGGGCACAGTGACCATGGAATAATCAAGTTTTCAATGTTCTATGAAAGAAGGAGGGGCAGCAACAAAATTTCTACACTGGAATTACGAAGGGCAGACTTTTGCCTGTTCATGATACTGATTTGGGGAGTACCAAATCAGTTACTCATTTCTTTTAAGGGAAACAGTCCTTAAAAACCAAGGGGTCCAGGAAAAATGGACACATTTCCAAAAAATCATCTTAAGTGGGAAGGAGCTGCCTGTCCCAGTGTGGCAAAAGATGAGCTAGTGAGGAAAATGGCTGTCCTGGCTGCCCATGAGCTTTTGTGGGAAGTCAGGGGAAAACAGAGGGTGCATTAACTTTGGACAGGAAGTCAGGCAACTTCGGAAGTGTTTCAGGATGTTATTAAGTCATGCAAAAAGAAAAGCAGAGATGTGAAAGTTCAATTAGAGCTTAACCAGGCCACTTCAGTGAAAAATAATGGAAAAGTTTTCTATAAATAAATTAATTATGTAAAAGTCTGGATAAAGAGAACCTCTACTCTTTATTGGATGCAGTGGGGAATATAGTATCTAAAGATAAAGAAAAGGCTGAACAGACTAACATCTTGTTTCCCTCAATTTTCAATATTAGGACAGGTTGTCCTCAGGACAAGTGTTCTCCTGAGCTGGTGGATGGGCACAAGGAGCAGAACAGACCCCTGTAATCCAGCAGGAAGCAGTTGGTGACCTGCTGAGCCTCTCAAATGCTCATAGGTGTATGGAATTGGATGGGATCAATCCCAGGGGGATGAGGGAACTGGTGGATGAGCTCCATCAAGCTGCTCTCCATCATTTACCATCAGTCCTGGCTCAGCAGGGAGGTCCCAGAGCACTGGAGGTGCCAGTGTGAGCCCATCCCCAAGAAGGGCTGGAAGGAGGATCTGGGGAACTCCACGCCTGTCAGCCTGACCTGGGTGCCCGGCAAGGTTATGGAACAGATCACCCTGAGTGCCATCACAGGGCACCCACAGGATGGCCGAGAGATCAGAACCAGCCAGCGTGGATTTCAATATCTGCACTGATGATCTGCATGAAGGGACTGAGTCCAGCATCAGCATATTTGCAGATGACACCAAGCTGGGTGTGAGTTTGGATCTGCTGCAGGGTAGGAGGGCTCTGCAGAGGGCCCTGGAGAGGCTGGATCCAGGGCCCAAACCCAACAAGGTCAGGTTTAACATGTCCAAGTGCCAAGCCCTGCACTTTGGCCACAACAACCCCAGCAGCTCTACAGGCTGGGGACAGAGTGGCTGGACATCAGCCAGGCAGAAAGGGACCTGCAGGGACTGATGGACAGCAGGCTGGACATGAGCCAGCAGTGTGCCCAGCTGGCCAAGGAGGCCAATGGCTCCTGGCCTGGATCAGGAATGGTGTGGCCAGCAGGAGCAGGGCAGGGATTGTTCCCCTGTGCTCAGCACTGCTGGGGCAGCACCTCGAGTGCTGTTTGCAGTTCTGGGCCCCTAATTTAGGAAGGACATGGAGGGGCTGGAGCATGTCCAGAGAAGGGCAGCAAGGCTGGGGAGGAGTCTGGAGCACAAGGGCTTTGAGGAGTGGCGGAGGGAGCTGTGGTTGTTTATCCTGGAGAAGAGGAGGCTCAAGGAAGACAAGGCAGTGTCAAGGCACAGACTGGACTTGATGATCTCCAAGGTCTTTTCCACTGTTGCTGATTCTGTGACTCTCTGAAGCTACCCTTGGAGCAGTTGTAGGATGAGCCCCGGGCCTCCTCTTCAGAAGCTCCAGCAGCCCAGGTCCCTCAGCTTCTCCTGCCAGCCCCAAAGCCCATCCTGTCAGTCCTGCAGAGCCTCTGCAGCTCCTCCTCACTGCCCAGAACAGGGAGCCCCAGAGACAGACACAGCAGCCCAGATGTGCCCCCCTGGCCTGGGGTGCCTCTGGCAAGGGTGCAGCACCAGGCACTGCAGGAGCCTGCAGACAATTCCTGCAGCACTTGTAGGATGATCCTGCTACCCAAGGGACGTTCCCATGGTGCCAAGTCAGGAACTGCAATGGGGAGTGGAGCCAGAGAGGAAAGGGCAAACAGGGATGGGCTGTTTGCAGGGGAAGGGACAGAAGTGGGCAATAGGAAGACATTTGTAGCAGGAAGAGTAAAGAAAGCAAAGGTGAAGCCAAGGAATTGCTCAGGGCAGTTTGGAGGTGGGTGCCAGGCAGCCCTGGCTCTGAGCAACAGCATCTGCAGTGGGACAGGAAACTCCCAGCTGATGGGAACAAACTTTCTGGCTGACTGCAGAGGCCAGGACAAACCTGAGTGGTTTCCCTGGTTTCCCCCAGTCCTTGCTGGCCCCAGGGCCGATGGCATTTGTGCTCCCTCAGGTTCATGTCCCCACACCAACAGCATGGGGGTACTCCCCCTGCTGTGTGCAATGCAAACAGGGGCTGCTGAGCCAGGGCTGCCGTGTCTGTGCCTGCAAGGATGGGGCACCTGTGTGAGCTGGGGAGAGGCCAGGGCTGCAGAGGGGGGATGTTGTTGGCAGCTCCGTGAGGACGCTCTGGGACGCTGCCCTGGGCTGTCCAGCACACTGGGGATGGATCAGCCCCTGCTCTGCTGCTCCTTCCCCTCTGCCCCAGGGCCCTTACAGAGCCCCAGTCATGCTGTTTGCCCCCAGCCGGCCCACGGCCAGCCTGGGGCTGCTCACGAGGGTTTTCTGTGCTGAGCATTGGCCTGGGTGTGTTCTTGAGAGAGCCTGGGCAAGGAGCCTGGAGCCCCCAGGGCCTGGCCTGAGGCGTCAGTGCAGCCCCAGCAGTGCCCATGGCCTGTCCCTGCTGCGGCCCTGGCACTGCCACCCCCAGGGCTGTGCCCGGCCCCGAGAGCACTCAGGCCCTACAGCAACACCAGGGCCACCAGGGCAGCGGGGCAGGGCCACGGCAGCAGCACTGGCAACACCAAGTGCTGCTGCTGCTGGGCACAGCTGCTGGGCCAGCCCTGATCTGCCCCCAGCTCTGCACACAGACATTGCTGCTGCAGCTCCAGAGAAGGCAACAAAAGGGCATCTCTGCAGAAAACTCTGCTGGGAGATCATTTAGTTCCTTTAAAGCCACTGAGAGTGCAGCCCCTCATTGACACAGTCTGTGGCCACAGGGAAGATGGAGAGAAACAAAATGAGAAATGGCACAAGCAATGACATTTATTTTTTTAAAATATGCAAAACTAAAACAAGGGAAAAAAATCCCCACAACCAAACCAAGAAGAAGTATGAAAGATTACTTTTATTACAATTGATTTGCAAAAATTGTCCAGCAATTTACTGTCCCTGAAAGCATGCAGTCATCAATCTCCAAACTGCAGCCTTGAGCTCCTGGTTCCTCAGGCTGTAGATGAGGGGGTTCAGGGCTGGAGGCACCACCGAGTACGAAACTGAAAGAACCAGATTGAGGGATGGGGAGGACATGGAGGGGGGCTTCAGATAGGAAAATATGATAGTGCTGAGGAACAGGGAGAGCACGGCCAGGTGAGGGAGGCAGGTGGAAAAGGCTTTGTGCCATCCCTGCTCAGAGGGGATCCTCAGCACAGCCTTGAAGATCTGCACATAGGAAAATACAATGAGCACAGAACATCCCAGTCCTAAGGAGATGGAAAACACTAGAAATCCAAGTTCTCTGAGGTACAAATTGAAGCAGGAGAGCTTGAGGATCTGTGGGATTTCACAGAAGAACTGGCCTAGGGCATTACCATGGCACAGGGGCAGGGAAAATGTACTGGCTGTGTGCATGAGAGCATTGAGAAAGCCACTGGCCCAGGCAGCTGCTGCCATGTGGGCACAAGCTCTGCTGCCTAGGAGGGTCCTGTAGTGCAGGGGTTTGCAGATGGACACATAGCGGTCGTAGCACATGACAGTCAGGAGAGAAAACTCTGTTCCAATGAAGAACACAAAGAAAAAGAGCTGTGCAGCACATCCTGTGTAAGAGATGTCCCGGGTGTCCCAGAGGGAACTGTGCATGGCTTTGGGGACAGTGGTGCAGATGCAGCCCAGGTCAGCGAGAGCCAGGTTGAGCAGCAAGAAGAACATGGGCGTGTGCAGGTGGTGGCCGCAGGCTACGGCGGTGATGATGAGGCCGTTGCCCAGGAGGGCAGCCAGGGAGATGCCCAGCAAGAGGCAGAAGTGCAGGAGCTGCAGCTGCCGCGTGTCTGCCAATGCCAGCAGGAGGAAGTGCCTGATGGAGCTGCTGTTGGACATTTGCTGTGCCTTGACATGGGGATCTGTAAAAAATGTAATAATGGATTAGCTGGGTTTGGAGAGGACTTTAAATATCCCAGCACAACCTGGGGGCACTTTACTTTCCCCCCACTCCCTGCCCAGGGCTCTGCTGCCTGGAGCTGTCCCTGCCTGCAGCTGCTTCCCTGTGCCCAGGGTTGGGCCCTGCCAGTGCTGCCAGAGCCCAGCCCAGCCCTGGGGGCTCAGCTCTGCCCTGCAGACCCCTCCCATCTCAGGCACTGGCCAGGGGCAGCTGTGGCTCTGCAGAGCCATCAGAGCAACTCTGAGGGGGCTGGAAAAGCGTCATTGATGCTGCCTCTGAGTTGTCCTGTGCTAATTTCTCTAACTGCCTGATTTCGAATGATTTCAGAAAAAAAAATTTCTCACCCTGAACTGAGAGATAAATATTGATGTGCAATTTCTCACTCAGACAACCCAGAGCAGTAGATTAATAAAGCAGGATTTCCCCTTGCATGCAGTCCCTGACTCAGTGTGCTCCCTGTATAATCTACTTTAAAATGTTCTGCAGTTAAATGCCATACTGGGAGCAGTCCTGATCAATGCAGCATCCTCCCCACACAAGGAGAACACTTCCAAGCCTTACCAGCTCTCTCCTTTTACACAGATCTTGTCTCCCAGTGCTGGGAGCAGCTGCCAGGGCTGGCTGAGAGCTGTCCCTGGCAGGCAGCAGAGTCCCTGCCCCAGCACAGCACCCTGGGCTGCAGGACCCTGCTCTGCAGGACAGCCCTGGGCACCCCTGGCTGCTCTGCACAAGAGACAATCAGAGAATGTACTCACAGGGTCTGCAGGCATTGGGATGTTGCAGCTTTAGGAGATGGCTCCAGGAGCTGCAGCTGCATTGTCCTGCAGCCAGAGGTTCCTGTGCCAAGGGCTGGCAGTGATTCTGCCCCAGGCACTTCTCAGCACCTTCCCAGCCCTGAGTGATTGAAGCTCTCTGTGCCTCTGTGCTGTGCCTGGGGTGGCTGCAGGCAGTGCCCCAGCCCTGCTGGGCTGGCAGAAGAGCTGCTCATCAAGAGAAATGTGCTTTTGAAGCTCTTCTTGGTTACCAGGAGCTACCTCTGTGCCAGGCTCAGCTTAGCAGCACAGACACAGGACAAAGACTTTATGAGCCTCTGGGACTTTGTGCTCAGGCCCTGAACATCAGTCCCTGAGAGGGAGCTGAAGAAACCTCTCCAGAACTCCAAGTCAGAATCCAACTCCAAAGTTTCTTGGACTTTTAATGGGTCCCACTGAGGGACACAACTGAGAAAGTGTCCCCAGGCCCCAGGCAGAGCATTGAACTGGAGGCACTGATGACAGGTGAGGATAAAGAGAAGTCAAGTCTTGGTGCCCTGGGGCACAGCAGCAGGGTCTGTGCCACCAAGGGCTGGGAGGAGACACCTTGTCCTGAGGCCCTGGGGCCTCCTGGCACAGCCCCAGCCAGGCTGGGCACTGTCAGCCTCTTGTCCTGCCCTCAGCTTCCCCCCTAGCCCACATTCCAGTGGCTTCAAGGATCTGCTGGAAGGAGTCCCTGGGGAGCCTTGCTCAGCAATGGCCCTGGGGGCTCCTGAATACTCCCAGGGACTGCAGGTTTTTCAAAGGACTTTGGGTTTGGCTTTTGCCTTGGAGTCTCTGAGAGGTTTGTGCAATCATGGCCTCCAATTATCTGCTGTAATTAATCCCTGGAGAGGCTTTGTCAGTAACAGCTCTCAGTGGGGCTCATTAATGCTTCAAGGTACTTCAGTTATTTTAAGGTATTTGGTGTTTCCCTTTTGATCCAGACTCTGTGAGAGGTTTCTGCAATCATGGCCCCAATTATCTGCTTTAATGAGTCCCTTGAGAACTTTGTACTGACACTCAGTGGGGCTCATTATTGTTTTGAGATACTCAAGGTTTTTAAGATACTTTATGGATTTAAGAATACTTTAAGGTACTTTTAAGGATTTTCCTTCCCACACTGAGTCTCTGAGAGGTTTTTGTGCCATCCTGGCCTCCAGTTCCCTCCTCCATGGAGTCCATGATGAGCCTGTGTTGGGTATCTTTCTCTGTTCTGCTTTACAACAAAGATGGAACTGAAAGAATTTTGTAAGATTTCCAAAAGCATCCAAACATGTGACAATTAACCATACAACAATCACTAAGAGAACGAATAGTCCTGTTTTAGCTCGACATCATCAAACCCTTTAGTCCCTTGGATTGGAAGAGTTTATTGACCTTGTCTTTGTTTTCCACGTGAAGCTTCTTGAACCCTTCCTTCAGTACTTGAATACTTTTGTGGATTGACTCGCTTTGGCTGGAAAGGTTCTTACCACACAGTTCTCAGAGTCTACACAGCCATGCCCATGTGCCCAGAGTAAAAACTCTATCGCTATTCTGCAAGGTGGCATGTCTGATGGTCTCTATGTCTGAGAGCAGGCCACTCAGTGTGAGGGAGGTAGCATTGGTTTGCTTACTTAACAGGCACCCAAGATGGTCTAATTGTCCTAAAGCTTTAGCTGCAGCCACCCAAGGTAGTCCACATTGGGGGTACTACGATAACTGGATTAAAGCTTTCAAAGCCATCTCTTTGATATCATCCAATACTTCTCTGGCGATACCTACTGCTTGATCATCTGGTAGGCTGTGTTGTCCTTCTCCACCTAGATGGTTGATTGTCAATTCCGCCCTTGCCTCATTATTAGCATAGTCTGCTATTAATTGATTTAGTAAACACTTCCATCCCCCTTCCCACAGGATGTATTCTGTAGGTGACAGCAACATGGTCATATAACATTTTAAATCATAGGGGGTTAAGACATGTGCTGTAAACATGGTCCTCATTAGGCCATTAAAAGACGGTAAGTTCTTCCTATGGTCTTTAGCTGCCCTACACAGATCCTTGATTTCCCCATAAACCAGTGGCTGATACCTGGGATTCTGCCTCCTTCTTTCATAACATATGGGGGAATTTCAAGACTATATGCCAGTCTTCTTACTTTCCCAGGGATCTTCCAGGGTTGAGGGGCAAGGTGGCTCTGAGGAATCCAAACTGTCTTTCGGGGGAGGAAGAATAACTTAGAGGAGAAACATTTGGATTAGAAATAGTGTGACAGTTGGGCTTAGTACCTTGAGCATGGGGTTATATTGTTGCCGGAGGGTGATGCAAAGGGCACTGCCATTTTGTCAGGTGTTGGGAAGGAAGGGCCTTGATTTAGGATGGCGGACTTCTGATGTGGCCTTCTAGAAGCATGGCCCAAAGTGAAGGTGGAATGATTGAAAGTGGGGGCGTGACCCACATTCATGGGGGTGGAGTCTGGAGGTTCATTTAGGGCGGAAGAGAAGGTTGTGGTAGCAGGAAGTGGAGGAGCCAAGATGGAGGGAGGACAGTCGGGTTCAGGGGCATCTGGAAAATTTTTAATGATCCACTTCACGATTGAATTTAATTTTTTCTTTGAAGATATTTAGTCATGATCAGTGAGAATTAACTTAAAGCATCGATCTACACACCTTTCTACTTTGGACATCCGGCTGCCCATTTTTCTCTTTCTCCACCTTAGGTGGAACCGCCACTGGAACACCCCAAATGAGTTATGGGATGTGGGTGTGTATTGTAAAATCAGAGTGGCAAAATGGGCAATAATTGTCCTGCGTTTCCCTAAACCCATCTGCAATCCTACGCAGGTGAAACTGTCGTTGTCCTTTGTGGATCCTGGCCGAGGTCCCTCAAAGCAATGATGAATCTGCCCGCCCAGCACAATCCAAAATCCCAGGGAGCGCTGACCTATCCATCAGGTAACCCCAGCTGACATGATTCAATGTCAGGGTCCCTGTTTGGGTGCCAAAAGACGCAATGAGGGTGGCTGTGACAAACCTTTCTGATTCCCCAACTTCAGGGCAAGGGGGGTGAAAATGAAAAGAAGCAGATGCTGGGGAAGATGAAACAGGAAAGCCTTATAAATATGATTGCCTGGCAAAAGATTTTGAGAATATGGAAACTATACGTGAGATTGAAATGAAAGCAAGCTTTGAAATACCAAGCCTTAGTTACTGAACAACTGGAAAACCATGGTATGACTGGCTGAAGGTAATCCTCTTTTGATGAAACAAGACCCTCTGCTTGCAGACAGGTCCAAGGGTCAGAGCAGACCCTACTAGCTTGAAAGAAGGGGTCCAAAGAGTAGTTTTTAGGGTTTAAAATGTAACACAGTATGGCAGTGTAAAGTTTCTTACAGGCTGTATGTAAATGCTGTAAGATTTGTATCTTGTACTACATTGGTTAGTGAAAATTAGAATATGCGGCACAGAAGATGATTTATTGTATTGTAATGGGAACTCCCCTCCTCTTTTGGGCATCCATTTTGGGCGCCTCTTTCAATCTCCTCTTTCAGGCAAGCTCCGAGCAGTGGCTGGCACCTCCTGACAAGGCCCCTGCACCCACACCTGTTGGGATCTCTAGCTGGTTAGAGTGACCCTGAGAAAAGTTCAAAGGTTTCTTTTCCAAGCCCAGCGCTTGAAGAAGGAGTCTTCAAGAAGGGCTCTTCATTTCTCCATCTTAAGGTCGTTTATTTTATATTATCTATAAAAAATTTTCTCCTGCCCTGCTGAGGTCAGCTTAGCAAGACTGTCCAAGGCATTCTGCCTGCCCCCGGGATGGTGTTATGTCTTTATACTAAAAACTACATGTACAATGTTTACAATAACTTTCCAAAACCTATCACCTATGTTAGACAGTGAGCTTCTGCTCTAAACCAATCTGTAAGTGCCAACATCACAGCAGAAGATGGAGGCCAAGAAGAAGAAGGAGAAAGGCTGGATACACCCAGTTCCCTCCATCTTGCCTCCTGAACCCTGAGACAGAGTAGAGATCCATTCTGAATTAGGTGAAGTCTAGGAGAGGTGAAAAGTCTGTGAGGCCAAAGCTGAAGGAAAAGTCAGATGCCGGAGACAGCAAGACGACAGAGAAAGAAAAACAGAAATGACCACAAGGTCAATTTGCCCCCGACCTAGGAATTCCTTTGATAAAGGAGAACTGGCGATAAATGTCACGCGGAATGAATATGTATGAACTTATTGTGAAACTGTATGCATATGCATTTGGAAGGGGGATAAAAGGAGACCGGAAGTCTTCAGGGGTACGCATGCCTTTTGGGGAGGCTTGCGTCCGGCGGGCGTCATAATAAAGGCATACCGGGCTTTACAACTTTTATAAAGTTGTGAGGTTTCTTCTTCTCTCCGCAAAACATTATGGCGAGCCAGCCAGGAGTTCTCTGTCCCTGCAGGGGCAGGGGAGATAGATGGACCTCCAAGGCACACCCTAGGATTTTTTTTCCTGATGGGGCTCCGCTCGTCTCGCTTGCCACCTGCGGAGACAGACAATGACCTGCTGGCCTGCGGAGGAAGGTACAGTATGTACTGAGGGGCCCCCGGGGGAGGGAAAGGAGAGCAAGGGAGTAAACCACCCAGAGATGTCTGGGTTCAGCTGATAGAGCAGCTGTATTAGAGACGGGGTTCATTGTTCTGATAGAGCGGAACCGCTAGTGGCTCTGGGGGTGAGCCGGGTGAACCCATGTATGTGTGTGTTGGGGGTTCATTGTTCTGATAGAGTGGAACCGCTACTGGCTTAGGGGGTGAGCCGGGTGAACCCGTGTATGTGTGTATTGGGGGGTTCATTGTTCTGATAGAGCAGAACTGCTGAGTCCGTGTGTGTTTTGTTTGTGTGTGTGTGATGTTCGGACACTGTGTCGCTGTATGGTCAATGTATTTGGTGGCCAGTGCACTGTGTTTCTAATCGTGCAAATGTATAAGTGTATGGTATGTAAAAGAGAGTAAATCTACAGTGCCCTACAGTGTGGGGGGGGTGAGTACTACCCGTGTTTGAAGCAGTCGAGTGAGGCCTGAGGCACCGGCTGCAGCAGGCTGCGGGGGCAGGGAGAGAAGTGCCCCGTGGAGAAGTGAGTGGGGGAACATCAGTGATGATATTTATTGTGTTTAAATGTAGTGATTTGTGTAGATTTGGTACATTTTAACCGTGAGTATGAGCTCAGAGGGTTCCTTTGCCTTGGATGTTTGGACTTGATCTCTAGACTGTGTGCTGTTATTTTGATTGTGTCCAGGAAAAACTGATGTGAGTAAATGCTGAATTATGGTATGCTGTGTTGTGTTGAGAAAAGTGAGCACTTTGAGAGATATGCCCTTTCCCAGTGATTTTGTGTGGTGATTTTCTTCCGCTGCATTGTGGTAATTTGATTCTCAGATTGTATAGTGGTGTTTGTGGAGATTTTAAGATTTTGTTGCAACAAGAGTAGCATTTTACACAGGAGAACTATAGTACGGTGATTTATGCTTAACTACGATAAAGCGAGTTAAAGGAATTCCAAGAATTCTCCCCCTCACAGCAATTCAAGCCTTGGCTCTAGTGAATTTGAGATAAAGGGGGAGGGGGTGCGTGTGTCTGTGGGCATATCAGAATTTCGGCTGTGACTAGCACAGCCTTTTTGCAAGGCAGTAAAACAAGTGTAAGTAGACACAGTGCTTAATTAGATTGTGCAAGAAGAGAACTAGAAAAGACTGATATTTTGTAAAACAGAGTTTAGATAGAAGAGATGAATGAGATGAATTAGTTAATGAGACTTATGAGATTTATGAGACTTCAGCTGGTACTGCAGTAAGTTTGGACTGGAAACAATCTATAGGGATTTAAAGTTCTCTGTAACAAACAGAATAGCCTGCCTTTGTGGGCAATTTCGGGGAGCCTTTGGTGCATCAAGAGGCTAGCATGCTGTGTGAGGTGACAGTGGCTGTCCCCTGGGCACAGAGACAGCTCTGGCTGCCTCGTCTCCCCAGGGAACACGGGAATGGCCTGTGGGCAAAAGCTGGATCTGCAGGTATTATTGCAGTGCGGTGTTTATGAGAAACACTGGTATTGCTGTTTTGCTGTTCTAATAAGTGTCAGGGCACATGCCCCGAGTGTAAATTAGAGGTTTCTGGTCAAGCAGATTCAGAACCTAAGGTCTTAGAGCTTGTGTGTGGGAATCACATCTGATACCTGCCACCTGGAGCTGTGTGTATAGGAGGAAAACTGAGAAACTACTGTGAAGGTCTGTAAAAAGGTTTGAGTGGAAGCGAGATAGGGCAAGGAGAAATAAATAATGAGAACTGACCAGAGCAAAGAGGTTCCTAAATTAGCCCCTTTTAGGAGGCTCACTGGGAGGAGGTTGCCAGTAAGAGCAGCTCAGAAAATAAAAAGATTTATAAGACTTCATTGCTGTTAGTATTGTTTTATAATAGGAAGATAAACGGGATAGAGTTTTTGTATGCTGAAATGTCTTTTTGTTTTAAGAAACCACCCAGAATGGCAAGGAGACTGTGAGATCAGACCGCCCTCTGGTCTTGTCCCTTTAAAAGGAAAACAAGGCAAAGGGAAAGTAAATCAAACATGTTGTTTAGCATGCAGCATAAGATAGCAATGTATGAAATCAAGCAAAGATTATCATGCTGAAATGCAAAGCAATCACAGTTTGCAAAATGAATACATATGATTTGTTAAAGGCTCCTCCCAAGGTAAGGGAGGAAGGGTAAAGATGACCTCCCCAAAAGGGAAGAATTTTAGTCGATACAAGGGCCATATATTCAGTTTTAAATAAAGCTTTAGTACCTGTGGAGAATGTTTATGTTGTAGTGTGGGGAACAACTGAACAACTGGCCAGTCTGAGAAGGCATACTTTTGCAAACCTTTAAAGTAACATGTGTACTATATGTACCTAAAAGCTTTTGTACAATTCGCTCAATTCACTAAACATTCTCAAATGAGAAAGGTTACTCTGGAGGCAAATGATATAAAGATGTTAGGCTTAACATTAACAGACACTGAAATTAAAGACATTAGTAAGGAGATATTAGAATAAGTAAATAAGTGTTTTCAAGGGTATGGGCCTCTGCTGTAGCAGGGAGAATGAAAGACGCCCCTCCATAGTAATCAAGCTTAAGGAAAGAACACAACCAGTGAGAGTTGAGTAGCACCCTCAAAAGGAAGATAAGGAAGGAATCAGCCCAATAATTGGTAGTACTGGATTAAGAACTAATAAGATAACACAGAATTTGTACCCTGTGGCAGCAAATCATTATTTAGTTGAGGTTTGGACCTGCCCTGAACACAGTCCACGGCTTGATCGTAGCTAGGGGCAAGGTGGGTGAAGTTTTGTAGACCAGGAGAGACATTCCTGCTTGCCACACATCTGGGAAATCAGGTGCTTTGGAGGGGGAAGGAGAGGTTAGATTCCCTGAGGTCTCTACATTTCAGAACAAACATCTGCTTCAAGTATGACCTAAACCTCTGTCAGATACACTTGTGAAGTATGTCTGAATTTGCAGTGTGAGCCCAGCACATCCCTCTGGCAGGGAGGGATGGTCATGGACAGAAAGCAGTTCCTGTTCCCCATAACAAACATCTAACTGGCATATTAGGGACAGGATTAGGAGTTTTAAATGGAATTGATTCAGAGATACTGATGAATAAACTGGCCACTGCAGCAGGTAGCCTAACAAAATTGAAGCAGCCTTTATAGTAATCTCTACTGACATTAGGAACTAGCCAGTGACAGATTTCAAAAGTACTGCCAAAGTAAGGAAGTATGAAAAGGCCGGGGACCAAGACCACAAGTTGATAGTAGAAGCACTTAGTATAGTTCAAGATAATGTGTCTTTAGCTTTCAGTTGTATACAAGCACAGTTATGGATGCAAGCAACAGCAGCTCTGATCATATGGCAAAGGGGTGAAGGTAATTTTCCAGCTGAAATTTGGAAAATTGTGTGGGATAATGCAATTGATATTGAAAGGAAGTTCCAATCCTGGTGGGCTATGGTGAATTTCACCTATGATCCTGCTTCTAATGTGGCCACTGCCTTTGTGCTTAGCATATGTAATGCCACTGTTTATGTTATCCATCCCATCATTGCCCTAGGATTAAACCATGAAAAAACAATACTCTATCCTTCAGAACATAGAGTGTGGGCACCAAAGATGAATGAAAAGTGGCAGACAGTAAACTTAGAGTCCTGCATTACTAGAGAAACGATGAGATTCATTTGTGAAAGCAATACTATCAATGCCCAAGATGTGTGTCTAGACACTGAACAGAGTATTTGCCACTTTGAAATTCATCCAGTCACTGACCAGAAAACTGTGCTCGTATATAATGGAAAAGGGGGGTGTATGCCTGAGAACTGCCTGTGCTGCTGTAAAAATTGATAGCAATGATGTTATTTTGTCTAGTAGAAATCATTCTAATTTCTGTATTTGTAATTTTGTTAGGATTATTGGGTGTGATTTTTGTACTCAGCCCCAGTGACATCCCACCAGCTGGTTAAAACCAATTATACAATGTATCACAGATTATCACCTACCCCTATTGGGATGGACCTTACATTGGTAAAACAATTAATTGAGCACCAAGACCTACAGCAAATCTTGAAAGAAATCCAAGAAAGTGGAAAGAAAACCTTAATTACTGTCCAACATGTTACAAAAGAAATAACTAGAATTCTGCAAAGAATAGAACAAAATGCAGATCATCACTGGTGGGATGTGATCTTTGGGTGGTCTTTGGGTGGAATCTTTAATAAGTTGCGCCACCCCATTGTAGTTTTGTTAATATTAGTTGGGATAAGCTTAGGATTATCTATTATATTGTTAATTTGGAACTGGAGAATACTACAATGAATAGCTGTATTAACCTTTTTATCAAACATACATGGTGGAGCATTAAAAGACACTTATTGTCATGAGGGTTTTCATTAAGTAAAAGCATTTACTTATTTCCTAGGAAAGGGGGGAATGAGACAGAGTAGAGATCCATTCTGAATTAGGTGAAGTGTCTAGGAGAGGTGAAAAGTCTGTGAGGCCAAAGCTGAAGGAAAAACTCACATGCCGAGACAGCAAGGAGACAGAGAAAGGAAAACAGAAAAGACCACGAGGTCAATTTGCCCCCGACCTAGGAATTCCTTTGATAAAGAACTGGCGATAAATGTCACGCGGAATGAATATGTATGAACCTATTGTGAAACTGTATGCATATGCATTTGGAAGGGGGATAAAAGGAGACCTGAGGTCTTCAGGGGTACGCATGCCTTTTGAGGAGAATTTTCTCCGCATGCGTCCGGCCGTAAATAAACATACCGAGCTTTACAACTTTTATAAAGTTGTGAGGTTTCTTCTTTTCTCCGCAAAACACACCTGGACCAGGCTGTACAGGCTGATGGGCTGGCGAGCCCTGAGCCCTCTGGGCATTTTGGCCCCATACCTGTCACAGGACGGGGCCACACGCAGGAGCGTCATGACTACGTCAGCAGGCTGTGCTTCGGTGAGATCCAGCAAGGGTCCTGTTCAGCCTGTGCTCAGCAAACTGATTGGCCAGGAGCCACTGGTGGATGTACCTGACAAGGGCAGGAACCTGGAGAAGGCACCGGGAGACTTGGAAAGCTGCCAGAGGGAGGAATGTCCCCAGCTTCCCCACAGAAGTGCTTCCCTACCCACCACACTGCCATGGCCTCAAAGAGTTACAGTGACCAGCAGGCGTGGCTTGGGAGACCAAGCAATTCCTGGGAGGATCAAACCCTGGCCACAGGCTGCTTACTTGCTTTGGATTGGAAAAGCCCTCCTCTACGAGCATATCCAGCAGGGCAGCACTGGTCTTGGTTTTGAAGATGTGCGAATATGCTCTGAGCCCAGTGCCCATGGTGCTGGTCTCTTCCGCCCAAATTTTCTTGATGAATTTGCAAACCAGCTGTAGGAGAAGGGCAAGAAGCCAGGGATGTTGCAGGGAATGCTCAGGCGCGGTGCCAGCAGACCCAGCCCAGGTGGGGGTGGCTGCAGGTACCTGGGCTGTGCTGTGGAAGAGGCCACGGGCGGGGTCTGCTCCTGTGTGCGCTGCAGGGCTGCACCTGGCAAAGAGCGAGCGCAGCCAGAGCTGAGGGGCTGCGGGAGAGGCCGGAGAACACAGCCCAGCCCTGCGCTCCCCAGGCAGGGACAGCCCCAGGATGCCCCAGGGGATGGAGCACGGTCCCTGTGGGGTGTCTGCCCGGCCCCTCTTCCGTCCTGTCCGTGGGAATGGGATGGGATTGGGTGGGATGGGATAAAATGGGATAGGATGGGATGGAATGGCGCCAAGTTGGCTGTGGGCACCGACCCTGTGGCCCAGCTCTGCCACTCACCCTCCTGCGGCAGCTCAGACGGCACCACCGCTTTGGTTGCATGTGCTGGGGCAGCTCCAGCGCCTTCTTCCTCCTCTTTCCCCCAGGCCACCTTGGGCGCTTTCAGGGGTCTCTGCTCCATGATAATGACTAGATTTGTGAGGACACTTGCAGAAGAGAAGCCTCGGGAAGGCCACAGGTCACCAAGTCCTGTGGTCTGGCCTCGAGCTCAGCTGCAGGAAGAATGCCTCGAAAAGGCTCCGGGTCAGACAGGAACGAGTGCGCTGTGCGGGGGCTCCTCACGGCACCGCTCTGTCCTGTTCTGCCCCATTGTGTGTTCCCAGCAGCTGGGCAAGCTTCTGTTTCCCCTGTGTCACAGAGGGCCCTTGGTCACCGGGTTCCATTCCATGGCACAGAGACCGTGCTGCAGCGTGTCACCAAGGGCCCTTGCACACACTGCCTTCTGCCCTGGGGCCACCCCCAGCCCAGCCAAAGTGGCCCAACTTGGAAGGAATCCCTGGCCCCAGGTGTCTAAGACAGCCCGCACAGGATCTTTGGGAAGGGCTCAGACCATCAGCAAACGCTGCCCAGCTCTGCGGGCTCAGTCCTATCCCCATATCTTTCCCTGAGAGCATTTGAATTTCTAAATTAGAACCATTTGAAGGGAGGGGATTTACATTTTCCATTTCAGAGAAGCCTTTTGCCTTCATTAGCAGACACCTCTCTCTTCAAACCAAGGCGATTGTTTATCATCTTGCAGATGCGCAGTTGCTTGGGAGCCCCATTCTACACCAGGGACCTGGAGAACCATTCCCAGCAATTGGGAAAATCCTCGGTGGTCCATCCACCCACAGAGGAGGTCTCCAAATGTGTCCCAAAACTGGGTCCAGATCTTAGAGGCCAAAAAGAGCAAGTCCAAGTGACTTGATGATATTTTTAGCCCAGATAGCCATGCAGCTGATGGCACACTTCACAATCAGCAGGGGACACAGCCAGGCAAAAGCCCAGACCTCTGCTGGGAGCCTTTCTCCTCAAATACCCTTCAAACAAACCTCCATGCAAGTCAGTTGGGAAAGTTTCTTCAAATGATCCATTTCTGGCACATAACTACACAGGGTTAAGTGAAAGATTCTAAAGCATCTACTGTGGAGTCAAAGAGCCAGCACTAAGAGTCCTTGTCATCTCTTTGTAGCTAAATCCCACTTTGGGGGATTTGAAGGAGTTTGGAACGAGCTAGAGAGCGGATCTCTGAGTGTTTTAGATGATGCCGTTGCTTTTTCTTCTCTTCTACATAGACAGGAAGGGTGAGTTTGGCCCACATCTCCACTGCATGGCTCACAGGGCCCACAAGACTTGTAGTTACAAGAGCTTTGAAGGATTTCTTGGCCAAGAAGATACGGCCGACAAGGATATTTATGTTTTGCAGCCAATCTTCAATATTTCGTCTTACAGACTCATGCTCTGGGGGTCTCTAGCTGGTCAGAGTGACCCCAGATAAGGTAGAAAGTCTCTTTTCCCAGCCCGGCGGTTGAAGAAGGAGTCAGAGCTCTTCATTTATCGGTCTCAAGGTTGTTTATTGTATCTTATCTATAAAATTCTTTCTCGTGTCCTGCCGAGGTCCGCACAGCAAGACAGTCTAAGGCACTCTGCCTGCCCCGGGGCGGTGTTATCTTTTTATACTAAAAACAACTATGTGTACAATATTTACAATTACTTTCCAATACCTATAATCTACGTTAGACAGTGAGCTTCTACTGTAAACCAATCTAAAAGTGCCAACATCACAGCAGAAGATGGAGGCCAAGAAGAAGAAGGAGAAAGGCTGGACATGCCCAGATTCCTCCATCTTGCCTCCTGAAGCCCCATTCTAAAACGCCCCAAAATCTATTTTGCCACTCTGTGATAAATTCACTATCAATCTACTTAAACTTTTGTGGGTTGTCATTCTTCCTACAAGGTTGGTAATTGTTTTTTCCAAGGGCTAAATCAAAGGCACAGGGATCTTGGGCTCTGTGCCAAGGCCTCTGAGCCCTCTGACAGGGTCTCGAGTCCTGCAGGGCAGCCAGAGGAATTTCCTGGGTTCCCACATCCTGCTACAGTGTAAGCCTCCTTAGCCAATCATGCTGTGACACACAAACCTACAGCACTGCATCCTAAACTTCTTGTTTACCATTGTAACTACTTTTATTTTTTCTAGATCTTCAGCACTAAAACTCTAAACTTTCCTCCACTTCAACATTCCTCCCCGTGTCTCTGCTATAATAAACTAGAAATCCGCATTCTCACTTCTAGCACCTAAGCTTGGAAGCCCTTTCCAAAGTCTCCAATCAAATCCTGTGCTTAATTCTAAGCTTTGCTGACAAGGCCAAAGGTCTGAGATTTCCCTGCATTTGGGTTTCCAACAACACTGATGCTGTTAGTTCCACAGTGCCCAGGATCCGTCTTGCAAGTCAACTCTGGCAGGAACAAGGCGGCTGCCGGGGGGCTGCTTGTGGCCTCTGACAGCCCATTGCTCAGGGCTTGCCAGCGCCTCAGCCCCTCAGGGGCTGCCCCAGCCTGGCCAAGCTGCCTGGCAGCAGCACCGCAGCCCCACAGCAGCTCCAGAGCAGCCCCATCCAGAGGCACCTGGGAGCCCTCAGCACTGCAGCCAGCAGCACACGGGCAGGAGGACACGGATGGCGCTTCCTGCCTGGCACAGGGCTTGTGGCCATCTCCAGGCACCGCTCTCACAGGGATTCCTGCAGCTCCGGCCCCTGCCCAGCCGCTCTGCCGGCAGCACAAAGGCTTCAGCAGAACCACCAAAGGCCAAGGGACTTCTGGCCATTTCCCCTGCAGCACTGCACACCTGGGCAGCTGGCTGAGTGCAAGCACCCTTTTCCCCCTCCTCCCCTATGCCCTGCGGACCCTAGGCAGCAAAAGAAAGATCCTGGGAGTCTGTGTATTATAACATAGTCTCTATTTACATTGTAAAGGAATAGAAAAAATTGAAAAGAACAATCTTGAAGAAAAAGAAAATTCCTCCTGACTCAGGAAGCCCCTGCAAAAAGATCTTGTGGGATCAGCTCTCCACAGAGCTCCGGCAGGGCAGGCAGCCCAGCTGTGAGAGACGAGGCTGTGTCTTCCATGCCCTGCACAGGTGATTTCAGAGCCACTGGAACCTGGACATGGGAGCCCACTCTCCTGACTTGAGGATGCACAGTGTTTGAATTGCCAGGCTTCCAACGGCGAAGCTGACGTCATTTGTTTTGTCTTCCAGAGCTGCAAGAGAGAGGAACAGAGCCACGGTCAGAGCGGTATCTGTGGGGAGCCCAGGAGAGCCCCCTGCCAGGGCCATCGCAGCCGGCTCTTGCCATGGCCAGGAGGGAGCATGGAGCAAGGGGATCAGCCAGAAGCTGCTGCCACCAATGGCCCACGTGGCCCCGAAAGCTCCGTGTGCTCTGCCCACGGGAGCAGAGCCCTCCACAGCCGGGGCAGGGCTTGCAGCTCCACCCAACAGCCCCCGCTGTCAGCCCGCTGCCCTCACTCACTCACCAGCGCAGATCAGCTGCAGCCCTTCCTTCTTCCCCCTCAGGTGCCGCCCGGCCATGCCTGTGAACACAGAGCCTGTCACGGCCCCAGCGGCACAGCTCCCTGCCACCGGCGCTGCCGGCGCTGTGGCCACACGGGCTGCTGGCCCGGCGGGGCTCAGCCCGGCCCTTGCCGCATGCTGCCGCCCCAGGGCACGGCTGCCAGAGGGCGGCAGCAGCAATGGCCAGGCCAGGCGGGGCTCCACGGCGCCGGGCCCAGCTGGCGGGGCCGGGGCACCAGGCGGGGCCGGGGCCGAGCTGCGGCGGGCCGGGCTGGGAAGGGAGCCCGGGCTCATGGCTCACCCATGAACCTGATGGCTGTTTTGCGGAGAAAAGAAGAGAACCCCACAATTTTGTACAAGTTGTAAAGCTGGTATGTTTATTACAGCATTGGACGCATGTGGAGATTGCTCTCCTAAAAAAAGGCATGCGTACTTCTGAGAACTTCAGGTCTCTTTTTCTCTCTCTCTCAAATACATATGCATACAGTTTCACAATAGGTTTATACATGTTCATTTTTATGGGTTTCACGCGACATTTACCGCTAGCTCCTTTTTATCTGAAAAAATTCCGAGGTCAGGTTGACTTGCCCCTACAGCAGTCCCTGTCTCTCTCTATCATCTTCTGTCTCCCCCCCTTTATCTCTGTCCTTCACTGAAGTAACTTCACTGAGCATAGGCCTTGCTGTCTGGCTAAATAACTATGCTTTCTAACCACAGACTCAACTCAAAAATGTACATTTCACCTAAATTAAAATGGAATTCTATCCTGGAAAATTTTCACTTTGCCTCAGCGTCCTGATGGGATTGGAGTACACTGTGCACCAGTATGGACAAAAGCCTTGTGTATCTATGGGTCTGGTGTGTCAGGGATCCACGCAGCCCAAGAGACACAATTTTCCCTGGCCTCTACCTGGCTAGAGGCAGGGCCTCTCTAGTCCTGGCTACTGTTCCCTCCCTGGGCATATTTTCTGAATGTTCCTTCAAGGAGATCTGACATATCATCCTCCCTTCTGCTATACCTGGCAACTCGGTCATGGGGAGCTGGGGCTTCATTCATTTGGGTGTAAATCCCTCTCTTAGTAGTTTCCTCCTTTAGCTCTCATACCCATGCTGCTAGGATAGAGATGAGTTTTCCATTCCACCCTCTCATGTCTTGCCCATGTTCATAGAGGAAGAACCACAGGTCCACTCGTGGGGTGTACTCCTTCTCCCTAGCTGGGGGATGTTGGGCTCTGACACTGGGGCTTCTGGTTTGCACTGGTGCCACATGGGAACTGTCCTTGCTCATCTCCTTCCTCATCTTCTCTCTGAATTTTCCCTGTTCATCCTTGAGACAACCACAGCAGAGACATGCGTGTGCATCAGGCCATGGACGATGGTCTCATCATTCCTGAGTTTGCCTGCTACAGAACTCACTGTCTCTTGGTCATCCACAAAATGCATTGTTCCCATGAAGCTGGAGTATTCAGATGGCCTCTGCTGTGAACAACTCCACCACATTTGCACTGTGCACCTTGTCAGGCTCAATATGTTGTCCATCCCCTGCAAAAAGTTATCTCCAATACTGCCATTTGTTTTAGTGCTGGAGGTCAGAATTTTTCCTTTATTTTTCTTGGGCAGCACCCAGCCCTCTGCCCCCTCCAGAGCCCGGCCCCAGTGGCTGCTGGCTGCCTCACAGGGCTCTGTGGGCAGGAGAGGCCAGTGCTGGCCACAGGGAGAGCCCAGTCAAGGGGCTGAGCCGGCACCAACTGCACGCTCCTGGCACTCTCCAGCTGGCAGAGGGCAGGAACAGAGCGGCCGAGCACCTGCGCCGGGCCCTGCGGTGCCAGGACAGCCCACAGGAGCCCCTGCAAGAGGCGGCCATCAGGTTCACGGGTGAGCCACGAGCCTGGGCTCCCTGCCCGCCCCGCCCTTCTTAGCACCATCCAGCCCCACCCTTCCCCGCCCTACCCAACCTCTGTCTGCCCAGCCCTGCCCAACCTCACAATGCTCCGCCCTGTTCTGCTCCACCCAACCTGGCCTTGCCCTAAATCACCATGCTCCGCCCTGCGCTGCTCCACGAACCAGACCCCACCCTACCCCACTATGCTTCACCTTGCCTCACCCTGCCCCACCCCTCTCTGCCCCACCCCACTGCACCCTGCCCCACCCCACTCTGCCCCACCCTACTGCACCTTGCCCCACCCTACCCCACGTTTCTTCACTGTGTCCCACCCCACCCTGCACTGCTGTAGCCTGGGCTGACCTCGCCATGCTCAACCCTGTACTGCTCCACCCAACTCCACCCCGCCCTGCCCTGCCCCACCCTGTCCCACCCTGCCCCACCCTGCCACAGCTCGGCTCTATCATTGCCTGGGGGTCTCTGCACAAATCACCAACAGGACGGGATTGCTGGGGAACGCGTCTCGAGCTGTTTATCTTGCAGCATCAGTCTCATTACATGGTTATGACAATGGGAAGATGCCAGCAGCTCACATCTGTCGCAGACATCTTTTGTGAAAAATCCTTTCTTAGGATTTTTCTCCTTTCTGAGAAGCTGCAGCTTCAGCAACAAGATGTAAACAATGATTATCTGCTGGTGTAGAATGCAACAGGTCCACCTGTGATTAGCCCCTCTTAGATGTTTGTAATTAATGGCCAATCAAGATGGAGCTGTCTCGGACAGAGTCTGAGAGAGCTGCCTTTGTTATCATTCTTTTCTATTCTATTCTTAGCTGAGCTAGCTTCTGAGGAAACCTTTTCCTTTCTTTTCTTTCAGTATAGGTTTAATGTAAAATATATATATATAATAAAATAATAAATCAAGCCTTCTGAACATAAAGTCAATATTCTCGTCTCTCCTTTCACCTGAAAACCCATGTGACCATGGTCACACACATCCCCAGAAGCAGACAAAGAATTTCATGTTACAATTTACTTTAAAAGTTTTTGACCAACCACACAAAGCAAAAGCATATTGACAAGAGTTCTATCCAACCACCGTAAGCACATGTACCTTCAGTCAAAAAATGCTCGCTTATTTTGTATATAATACCTGCTGGTAAGTATTAAAATACAATCCACAGGGCTCCATTATTAAGCTTAAAACTTCCTAATATCTTGGTAGATAAACTTTTCTGTACCTTAGGGAGGTATTTGAGCCAAGCATTAATACACAGACCATTCTTCTATTTGTCCTTACTTTTCTACTTCTTATAAAATTTTCTGCTGACAAATCTTATGGCTACTGCTTAACACTAATGGCACTTCTGCTGTCTCTGAGGCCTGCCTTTTGTAGCATTCCTAAAACATTCTGATTTTCAGGATTCCCACAGACCCCAGCCCTGCCTGCTGCCCCGGCAGCGCCAGCTGGGCCCGGCGCCGTGGAGCCCCGCCTGGCCCGGGCATTGCTGCTGCCGCCCTCTGGCAGCCGTGCCCTGGGGCGGCAGCGTGCGGCAAGGGCCGGGCTGAGCCCTGCCTGGCCAGCAGCCCGTGTGGCCACAGCGCCGGCAGCGCCGCTGGCAGGGAGCTGTGCCGCTGGGGCCAAGATGAACTCTTTGTTCTCAGAGATGGCTGGGTTTCCCATGATGAAGGAGCAGCAGGAAGAGCTCCAGGATCTCAGTCAGGGTGAGTGAGGGCAGTGGCCTGGCCAGGCGAGCTGCAATCCCTGTCCCAGGTACAGTGGGAAAAACTCCACTCCAGAGAAGGAGATGTCAGGCCTGATTCTGGGTTGGAGGGATGAAAAGGACAAAATGCCCATCCTTTTGATGCAGGGGATGCCCTGAATGTGGGAGGCCTGCCTGCCCTTTCCACTGGAGCACCATGCTGAGATACCCTGAGAGCAGCCCAGTGCTCCTTGCTCCTCTCTGCTGACCCGTGAGCGTTTCTCTGCTCTCGGGATGGCCCTGGCTGTGTCAGGGCTGCTCCGTGGACACGAGACAGCCGGTCCTGTCGCGCTGGGTCACAGCAGTGCCTTGCAGCGGCCCTGCACCCACGCCAGGATGCTGGCCAAGAGAGGCCCTGGAAGCTGAGGCAGCTGATTTGAAGCTTTTGCAGATCCACACAGGGGATGGCCACACACAAGGGATGGCCAACAGCACTCCTGAAGGGTCTCCCTAATTCAAAGAAATCGACAGACAAATGCATTGTCCGCCAAAAGCCCTTTTATTGAGGTGGCAGGAGGGCAGGGGTCTGCACGTCGCTAAAATGCTTCTCTGCCACATGTACATTTCAGTGGGATGATGTCAGAAATGGATCTCCAAAATACCATCCATCTTGTCTCTGCTGAGGTGATTCAATAGGCAGGGCGTTAGAAATACATTCTGTCAGATTCCTGTACTTGAAGCTCATGTCCAGGCACTGGCCAGGAGCGGCCTCCATGCCCTAAAGCAGCACTTCTTCCTCATGGCTTCCCTGCACAGGGCTCATTTTACACTTGCCCTTAGTTCTTCTGGTAGAATGTGTCTAAAGCTTTTTGTCAAGTCCCTCTCCTGTCAAGTTAGGCCAGCCAGGTTTTTCTAATGCTAACTGGTGCTAAGTGCTTGTGTAGGTCTGTGCTAAGTACTTGTTTACTTATGTGAATTGCTTGTGCTTATGTCAAACAAAGGCCTTGTTTCATTCAGCTGTTCTCTTTATCCTGATGCAAATTCTTTTACAAGATCCTCTGGACAGTCCACAGTACATATGTACTGCTCTGCTGCTGTTTTAATTTTCTACCACATCCATAGGTTTATGATGGTTAAGAGGAGAGGGGTAATTTTTTAAAATTAGAACTGGTTTGCTGAGGAAGCTAAAAATCTGAGGAGCTGTTGGTGGTTCCAGATTTGTCCATCACAAGAAGACATCTGACTCATGATGTTCTCTTTCTTTCTCTCTTTTGGTGATGATTTTGGTAACAACTTTGATACCGGATTTGAGTGTCCATCAGGCTCTGTGAGATGCATTTTTGACTTCTGCCACTAGCCATTCTATATTAGGCTGGTACGGCATTTGCTTTAGAATGTTAGCGTCCCGTGCAGTTTGGAATTTGGGCACTTGGTGGTACCCATCATGTGCATTCGGCAGAGTCTCAAGAGAAGTTCTAGTGTGGTGCAGCTGAAGTCGCATCCACTTTTGGTTGTTGTGAAATTACAAATAGAGAAGTTAGTAACATTAGTAGTTTCATTCAAAGACTCTATTGTAATAGTTGTGCAAGCAGATCTCACACAGGCACAGCCCTTTCCCACATAACACACCTGTGATTGTGCACGGGTAACTGGGCTCATTTCAAAAATACAAGTGCTGCCCTCAGCATGCAGACACCGATCCTCTCTTTTGAGGATCCCTTTGGAATTCCTCTATTGCTGGAACCCCCATTGGCCCATGTGACCTACCCTCTCATCTCATCTGTCCTAATTAGTGCCAAGCAACTGATGGAATCCCCTCGCTCCTCCCCTGCAGATTCCTTCTTGTTCAATCGTTTGTATCCACCCCCTGAGTTGTACCCCGATAAAATCCCGTGCACAGAAGTGCTGGCAGCTCTTTCGTGCTGAATCTTTCCCTTGGAATAAACCTTGGCCTGTGGAACCTCACAATCGAGGAGCCTCCTCCTTCTCTTTTGCCTGCTCCATGCCGCAGATCCTGAACCACTGAGCAGTGGCTCACCAGGGTCAGCCGCGGGCAGGACCCACGCCTTGGCCGTTCCCCACTCCTGGCGCAGCGCCGCAGTTTTCCCAAGAGCCAGCCCGGGCTCCGTCAATGGGGAACCCGTCCCAGTGCCCGACCATGCTCTGGGTGAAAAACCTTTTCCTGCTATGGAAATGAAACTTGCCCTGTCCCAGCTCCCTGCCCTTTTCTCCAGTCCTGCCACTGGTCCCAACAGTGACGAGAGCTGCAGCAGCCCCTCTGATTCCCCTCAGGAGGACGTTGAAAACCACAATGACGCCCTTTACCCTCCTCCAGGCTGAACAAAGTGGCCTCAGCTGCATCTAGGCCTTCCCCTCCACACCACACTCCATCCTTGCAGTCCTCCTTTGCATTCTGGCTAATGGCTTCATAACTTTTTCTATTGTGCTGCCCAAAACTGCGCCCGTCTCCTTCCAGCGCTTCTCTTGGCTGCTGCTTCAGGGTGTGGGCACCATCATCAGAGACACAGAACAGCTTCTCCTCCCAGAGTTGTCCTTATCCTCCGCACTTCCACGTCTCTGCCTTGATGTTCACTGGGGAACTTGCCACTTTGTGGCCGCTCCTTGCTGTGCTCAGCAGGGACACAGTTTTGTTTGGACATGAGCTGCCAGAGCAAGACATGCAGCAACTGAAGCTGAGAGTAGCAGAGGCTGGGCAGAATGAGGAAAGGATGTGGTGAGACACTGGCACATTGAGTGAGCTGCACTCCCATAATCTCTAGGCTAGCAGGTCCTGGTCTCACATTCTCCTCTTGGTTTATTTAAATGTTATTTATATTTTTTTCATCATCAAAATAAAATATATAGAATTAAAAATATGTCATCAAAACTTAAAGACAGAATCAAAAGACATTAATTCAAAACTACATCTAAAGATCAGAACATATGTACAGCTGTAACTATCGAGCTTAACACATCAATCCTGTTCTTCAAACACTCTTCATACAGGCAGCAGCTTCTTCCTGAGCTTGGAGGAAAGAGAGCTCTTCTGGATGGGAGGCGAGGACTTTGTGGGTGAGGGAACATTGGAAGAGTCTGGAGAAAACTTCTCAGTACGACTGTAACCAGCCAGATCTGCAAAGTGGAGACACAAAGTTAAACAGAGGCCTCCATGCAAACCTAAAGCATCTGAAGCTCCATATTTCCTGGGACACATTTCCTGGAAATGTCTAAACAGCTGCACAGGGAAACATGCTCCTGCTGGCAGACACTGAGGCAGGCCAGGGCAAAACCCTGAGCCACTTGCCCAGAGCTGGCACAGGCACAGCCTGGCCCCTGGGCTGCCCTGGGACAGCAGGGAGCCCAGAGCCCTGTGCTCTCCAGGAATGGCTCAGCTGCACATGCACCCTCCTGCTCCTCTCCCTGCCCCACAGCTCAGCAGCCCTACAGCTCCAGGGGCACTGGCAGCAGCACAGCTCATTGCAGGGGCACATGCAGGGCACAGCTGTTCCCTGGCAATGTGCACAGCCTCTCTGGGCTGCCACAAGACCCTTCCTCCCAGCAGGGATTGGCCCAGCTCCCCCCTCACCTCTCTGTGAGGCTGAGCCATGATTGCCTTCACCTTGTCCTCCATCTGGAGCTGCTCCAGGCCCCCCATGCCATGACTAGGAAGGGCAATGGAGAGAGCAGGGGCAGATGCACACCCTTCCTTAGGATTTTGTCATTTTTGGCACAGCTCAAAAGGCAAATCCAGAGGTGTCCAACTCAGCACTTCCTCAGCCTTCTGGAGAACATCTCACCTTCACCAGCCCAGCATTCTGGAGAGGTTTTCCCGCACATGTGGAGGCTTGCTGGCAGCACATTTCTTCAGCTGGGTGCCCATCACCTTGCAGAGGGCAGAGGCGAGCTTGGTGGCCACGGTGCGGACGTTGGCGCTCCGCACAGGCAGCGCCTTGTTCTCCAGGCAGGACCAGAGCACGGGCAGGGCGTCGCGCTGGACGACTTCAAGGCTCCTGGCATGAACCCCCTGCACAAGCACTGCCGGGACAGAGACACAGCTCCTTACCCACCAGCCTCACTGCAAACAAGGATCTACCTCTGCTTCTGCTTCTTGCCAGCCTCTCTGGCCAAGAGCAGCAAAATAGCACCAGAGCCCCTTGATCCAGAAACGGGCAAAGCAGCTGAGCATCCTGGAAACAGAACCACCAACCCCTCAGCACTAATTGCTCCAACCAGAGCCTTGGCCCTGTGGCAGACTTCCTACCTTTACTAAATTATTTCACAATCTCTGCATGAACAATGCATGAAATGTTCAATTGCCTTTGATTTCCATTAAGAAGTTGTCTAAACCCACACTGAAGATTTGGAAATGCACCATAGAGAGGAAATTGAGAGATTTCTAATAAAAGGAATGATTCCATTTTTGTAACTTTTATGTCAAGTGCCAAATGTTAATCTGGCTCTTCCCTTTGCTCAGTGGCACACAGCAAAGGGCAGGGTTAGAACACACCTCAAAACTCCAGCCCACGAGAGATGGCTGCTGCCTGACGGCTGGATGAGAAACATCAGTGACCAGCTGGTGTCTTTGGCAGAATGCTTTTGGGGCTTCCTACAAAGAGCTGTTTCAAACCTCAGGGTGTCTTAGATAATTACCCAGACCCCATTGCCTTGGCATTTGAGCATCTCCACATTTTAATGCCATTTCCCCTCCCAATGGTAATGGCATTTTTTCTTATAATGTCCACTGAAATAGGGCCATAAAGAAAGAAAAATGCTACACAGAGGACTGAAATGTAACCAAAACATGAGTGTTTTCTCATACTGTCTCTGAAATCTCTCTGCCCATTTTCTGAACTGAACTATATCAAACACAGACAAAAAGTTACTACCAACAGGCTTCTTGCATGGCAGATTTGGCTGAGAGAAAAAAACCTGAAATGCTCTGGAGACCATTCTTATTTTCTGATCAGACAAAATGTTATCTAGTAGGCATTTAATATTCTGTGGTGGAAGAGACTTCATTTTCTCTATGCTGTTAATTCATCAGCAGTCATCAACATTGAAAGAGCTCCTGCAAGTACCCAAAACCTAATCTGCTAACAGGAAAGGGTTATGGTACCCATTTTAAAATGGGAATTCATTTGAGTTTAAATGTAATTAAAGACATCGGTGACTACTGAACGTGAGGAACAGCTGTCTGTTCCTACTAAATCTCAGAGGGAACAGCTGTTTTTTCTAAAGTAGTCCTAATTTATGGTTAATTCCTTTATTTGAAAAAGAGATCAAAAGAACTGCTAAACTAAATTCCCTATTGCTGGGGATCTACTTTATTCAAATGCTCTTTAAGGGCCTTTGACATTCCCAATTGCTGAACATGCCCTTTTGAGATTCCTAATGAAGACACAAAGTGTATTAAACGTTGCATTCAAAGATGTTGGCATAATTAGCAGTGGATTTAGCCTCAGTTAAAGGAAGGCTATCAATCATCTTCTCTGCTATATATTGAGATTATCCTTTTTCCATTCCTTGGCTATTGCTGACACAGCAAGCTCCTCTGAGGAATCAATTATCAGCTGCATTTGTAGCATTTTGGACAGCGCTGACACAGGCAGACACTGTTTGCACACCCTGAAAGGCTCAGTCCAAGGCCACTCTGACAGCACAGGCAGGGAGCCTCAGCACTCTGCTTCTGTCCCTGTGCCCCAGAGGCTGCCTTGCACTAAACCCGTGCCTCTGATACCTCTGTTGAGTTCTGGCCTAAGCTGTGACCCCCAGGCTCTGCACGGTTCAGCCTCAAAACTTTCCAAGAGAAAAACAAGAATTCTGTGAGGACAAAACAAACTGATGCCCTGAAACAGCATTTGCCACCATTTCCCCTCAAAGATCACAGATGTCCCTGAGCTCCCCAGAGAGGAGCCAGCTGGGGCATTTTTAGCCCTCCCTTTGCCGGAGGTGGTTCTGAGATGCCCCAGTGAGAGCTCAGCCCCAGGCCGAGCGCTGCCCCCATCTCAGGTGCTGCCCAGCTCTGCAGCAGCCAGGGAAAACCTGCCCAACCCACCTGCCTTGGCTATGGGGCAGCAGGGACACGCTCAGCACCTCCTGGTTTGGAGGAGCTGCTCTGCTGTCTGCTCACAGGCATTCCCTGTAAATGCGCCCTGGGAAGAGCTCTTGGCTCAGAAGGGGAGGCCATACCTGTGATACGCTCGGTGACATCCAGCAGGGCTTGGCCACTCAGGTGATTCCATTGGTAGCTGAGCTCTTTCAGCAGTGACACTTTATCTACAAGGGAAACACACGTTTCTGCTCACTTTTCTCAGGTCATAGGAGAAAGGGCAGGGCCAACCCCATTTCATAAAATAAAGTACATTTCTGCAGATGTATGAATCCTTTTCTTCTTTCCTTCCAGCCTGCTTGGCAGGGTTTTAAATTCCAAAAGAAAAGCTCTCCTTTCACATTTGTAAATCCAAACTTGTCTGCTGTAGCAGGAGCTGTGTTAAAACATTTCACATCAAGGACCTCAAGAGTTCAGTCACATGGAAGCAGTGAAAGGTTTTGCATCCCAGAGCAAAAAGGAAGAGCCCCATACTTGGGTCACAAAAAGGCACTGAGTCAGGCACTTCCTGAGTTCACAGAGCAGCTGGGGAGGAGAAAGTGGAAACTCCCCTTGAAGACCTGCCTCTTCAACACTCCTTTTTTCAGGCATATTTCCCCAGTGCAGCATTCTCAGAGCTGACATAAATCTGTGTGGCAAAGGAATTTACAGCAGCCCTTGCCTATGTAGGTAATTGCTGTGGCCATCTTGCCCCACGCAAAACAACATGTGGAACAAGGCATCACTGACAGCTGGGTTTATACCTGTTTGTTCTAAACAAATGAACTTGGTGAATTATCAGTTCCCCTTTGAACAGAGAAGACAAAGAAGAAAAGTGGAAAATAGGCAGCTAATGCCTCTAATGTAGAGCCTTCCAGGTGGCTGCTCTGCAAAAGCTCTGATGGGTCAGTGTCCCTTCATGCCAACAGCAAAGCTGTTCATTTGGGAAGTCAGACGGGGCCCAAGCAAACTCCAAACCCCCTTTGCCTCTGAACTGTAGCAGAGCTGTAGCCCAGGACTTGCTCTTCAGACAAGCAGCACAGAGCCAAGGGCTCCTGGGACTAATGGGAAATGCTGATCCCATTCCAGCCTGTTGGGGATGGTGCATAAGGACTGCACCTGCACAGCCTCTGGTGGGTGTCAGCTGGAGTGTTCCACAGACAAGAGCAGCTGTCAAGGCACTCAGCGCTCTCTTGTGCAGGAGAGACAGAGATGAAGCTGAGGAGAGTCCCTGCCAGGGCTCAGCCTTACCCAAATGAGCAATGGATTCTTCCAGTGCTTTCACAGCTGCTCCACGAACCCTGGGATCCTTTGAGTTCATGTTCTTTGTTATTCCTTCCACCAAACCAATGATCACCGGGTTCAGGGCATCTTTCAGGGCTCCTGTGATTTCAGCCAGCACGTCCAGCGCCCTCTGCTTCACTTTCTTGTGGCTGTCAGATATTCTCAGGACAAAATAATCAAAAATCTGTGAAGAGAACAAGCAATGTGAAAGCTGGATTCAAATGTCCTTGTTTGAAGAGTGGATGTAGCAGTCAGAAATGTCACAGATGAAAGTGATCCTTTCTGTCAGGTCAGCACTTGCTTGCACAATTTCACTGTTTTCCTGTGGGCCACTCACTGGAATGGTGGCACAGCCTCATGCTGGTTGAAAGATTTTCTTCTGTTTTTAAGAGGTTTGGCTGGGGACAGAATAGTTCCTATGGTATTTCTCTCCATCTATAAATCATTAAATCAATTCCATTTATTAATGCTAAAGACTACCTTTGCTTTGAATGCAAGCAGATGTTTACAATGCCTGGTTTTCTATACAGTTGCCTCAAGTACTGAGGGCAATTATGATTTTGCCAAAACTATGGCTGGAAGAGATCTAAGTTTCCTTTTGTTTGTCTCAGAACCAGTGTCTGGAGAATTGCAGGGCTCTGATCAACTCTTCCAGGATCCAGACCATTTCTGTAAGTAACAGGTGGACTTCTGAAATGTAAGGTGCTGTACAGCTCTCATTAGAGCAGGTTCAGTCCCTTGACAGCCTCATTATCAGGCACCTTTTCCTGGAAAAAGGGAAAAAGCAGCTACTGGGAGGAGAAGGCAGAGATGAGTCCTTAGCTGTTTTCCTCCTTTTCCAAAGAGAAAAAAAGACCTCCAAGAAGGGTGAGCACTGTCTTTACCAAGAGGAAAAGGAACAAGGATGGAAATGAGTAGCCAGAGCTGTGCCTGTGTAAGATAAGATGGAGTATATAGAAGTATTCTTTAAAAAAACATCTGGGTTTAAACCAACCCAGCCTGATACTTCTCTTCCCTATGCAAACCTATTTTTGGTCTAGAGAACAATTGCCGTGCTTTCAGGGGCTGGATTCCCTTCACTTAACCCAACTGGAAGTAGGAGAGAGCAGCAGTTACACCAGCAGAAAATTCTGCCATCATCTGATGAACAGCATCAATATGCACCTGCCAGACAAATACAGCTGGACTGAAATAACTTGTCCTGAAGCCTGAAACTGAATTACATTTGTCTGGGTAAGACGGACCAGCGGGTCCCAAACAGACAGGATGGAGTGCCAAGACACACTGAATTAACTTTACTGTTACAGGCTTAGGAAAGGAGCTAAAGGAAAGGAGCAGTGAAGATACCCTACATACTTGGGCAATGTTAGTGGAGATGAGCTGGGGGCTGGTTTTGCACAGGTCTCGGAGGAGTTCCACTCCTTCCATCCTTGTCTGAAACCCCTTGGCTTCCAGGAGATGGTAAAGCTTCTGGAGCAGCTCTGTTTCTTCCACAGCTGGAGGTGACGTGACCTGGGCTTTTGCACGGGGTAGGAGGTGTCCATCAGAGAGAGATTTCGCCCTGGAAAATAAAACCAAATGAGGACCTGGTGGTGATAATTATCGTAGCATGGCATCCCCATAGTGGAAATAATTAGCATTGACTCCATGATTCCAGAAGGCTGATCAATCACTTTACTATACTATACTATACTATACTATACTATACTATACCATACTATACTATACTATGCTATGCTATACTTAACTGTACTATACAGAAACTCATCGCCCTTACAAACACACTGATACAGACAGACCAGATTGGCCAATTGAATCCAAAACACCATCACCAGTGGCCAATTAGGAAATCACCCTTTGGTAAACAAATCTCCAGAACACATTCCACGTGTTCACAACAACAGGTGCAGCAAGTGAAGATAAGAATTGTTTCTCATTCTTTTCTCTGATCTTCTCACAGCCTTCCCCAAGACAATGCCTGGCAAAGTTGTGCCTGCTGTTCTCTGTGGAGAGAGCTGCAGCCACACACAATACCTTCAGTTAATTGTGAGCAAAACATCTTGAGCAGCTTTCCCAATTTTGTGATTTCAAGCTGGAAAATCATGAGGCTCTGAAGAACAATGTGGACCTCATGACAATCATTATGGGAGACAATCTGCCAGTGACATTCTCACCACTGCTCACTCAGGAAAACCAAGGATGAGATGCATCTGATCTATCTTCAGATGGCTGCCAGGGCACACAGGTAACATTACTTTGTGCAGAAAGAGAGACACTACTTCCAAGTTTAAATGCCTCCTCATAAGGGACGTGTGTGTCTTAGAATAAGGAAACTCATCACTCTGGAGAAGTGTCTCTACAACCAGGCATGACAATCTGGAAAAGTGGCTCAGATGCATCTGAACAGATGAACAGGGCCATATTTGAAGGATTCAGAAAATCAGTAAGGGAGATAAAAACAGAAGCCAGACATCCCAGAACTACACTTACCTTTCATTTGCTTCCCTAGAGACCAGATGCACAGCTTAACAACCCCACTGGGAACAATTCTCCTGGATCAACCTGTCTCTTCCATGAGCACAGGAAGATGCTAGCTGTGCTACTGAGGCATGTGGTCACTTTCCTGCCACTGCTGAGCAGGACAGAGCTAAATAAATCCCCTCTGCTATCAGAGGAGAACAGGTAAAAGCAGCTCTGCAACTGCCATGAAGAGACAGCAAGGAGCAAATTCCTGTCTTAAATGCTGATTGCAGCACAGGGGGAAATAAACCAAACATGCTGTCCATCAAGCAAATTACATGAAGGACAGGAATATCAAGACAAAAAGTCCACATTCAGACACCTGTTGACTGAAGTTTTTCAGGAATTGCCTTGCTCCTTACTACTCAAACTTGGTGCTGTTTGAAGATAAGAAAACCATGATTCAGCCAGGCCAAACCACATGGATGAGAACTGCATCTTTGTAGAATGGCATCTTGCTTCCAGACTGAGATTTCTCATGAAAACACCCATCTGAAAAAGACTCCACTCAGATGAAAAAAAATCCTGTTTGAATTTACTTGTCCCAAATCAGGCAGCAGAAACTTGGCCCTCTCCCAGCCTCCACAACACTGCCCTTGCCACTGCACTGGATCGTCTGAGCTGCAACCAATGGGTGTCTGTTTGTCTCTCCATTTTTGTGGAAATCCCTCCAGAGAAGTTGTGTTCAGCACAATGCACAAGTAGACATTTTTTATCCTAGAGCATTTGTAGGGAAAGGAAATAATCTGTGGCATTGGTCATCTCTGCCAGAAAGTTTTTCCTGAGGAAGAGGCATGTAAAGCTTGTCATGTGCTTTGTCACATCTGACAAAAGTGCTCAGTATCGTTTGCTAGCAGACAATGTGGCCTGGGGCTCTTCTGAGCCATCGTTCCTCTCCTTCACCGTCTCCTTGACAGATGGGCCTTCAGCCTTCTGGTTTTCCATCCCCTACAAAGACACAGAGAAACCCCATCAATCTTTGGAATATAAAACAGGAAATTCCCTGTTGAAAACACAAGTTAGAACCAAGATCACTGCTACCAAGGCTTAGGGAAACATTTCCTAACTTAGAGATGAAACAGACCAGAGATTCAGTGATGCCAACTCTTTGTTTTCAATAGCCCAATACAGGTTATGGGTGCTACCAGACTGACAGCAGTCTAAAATCCCAAATTCCCTAGTCTTGAGCAGAAATGGGAAAAATGCAAACTGGCAGGCAACGAGTGTTCGTGAAGGAAGCAGCAGAACAAACTGGACTCTTTGGAGGTTGGCCCAGTGTGTTGGAAGTTGATTTGGTTCAACACTCACTCTCCCTGTGCCTGCATAAAGGCAGGCTTCTGTGGAAAAATGGCTACGTGACAGAGGTCATGTAGACATTCGCATGTTAGCCGATCAGGAGCTGGGAAAGTACCAAACACAGCTAGTTTGAGTTTTTGCACCTGCAAGATAGCGTGTCCTTGGGCCTAGCTGGGTATGATAACAAGTAGACAGAGAGACATGGGAAATAGGGAATGTAGGCCCAAACGAATGAGGAAGAGTTGATGGTATAGTTTAACCAATAGATCGCTTGGCTTACAGAATATTCATAAGCTTAGTACTTGCTGTATAAGTGTCTGATGCTCTCTTCAATAAATGGAACTTGCTTATCACTCATATTGAGTGTCCGAGTCTCCCCTCACCAACAAATGGCTCATCCCCGACAAAGGCCTCATTCTGCAATAGGTAAGCAACAGAAAAAATTAAGAGCATATAGGAGTGAGTGTAGTCACAAGGACCTGGAGAAGAAAGAGCCCCAAAAGGCCAGACATGATGTAATATCACCCATAATAAGGGTAAAATATATGTTGCTATTCATCATGTATCCAAAGAATTATGGAATGGTTTGGGTTGGAAGGGACCTTTAAAGGTCATCTGGAATGACAGAGTACTGACAGCAAGAGAAAAGTATCTTAAGTGCCAGGGAAAACTGTGTTGAAAGCAACCTAAGATTAGAGCCAAAACAGCAACACCTTATCTTTGAACTAAAGATTTATCAATCACTAATGCTGTCTGCCACTAAACCAGGGGCACACTAAACCAGAATCCTCCACTCCAGCTTTGCCATGCTGTGCTATCAGAGCTCTCCATGCTCCCCAGCTCCTGCAGAAACTGGACTTTGTGATGTGACCCCAGCATGGCAGCAGCCCAGGTGAAGCATCACCACTCCTACAGAATAAAGCAGTTTTTACCTGACTATCAAGCAACATCAAACTTCTCTGGGAAGCACTGGGTGCAGGAAAATCAGGGACAGAAAAGGGATGTGTCTGTGGAGCAGAGGGCTGGTAAAAATTCTCATTAGGTTGTTAACAGCTGGTTTCATTAGTCTGCCTACAGACAATCATAATTACTTAGTGGCTACTGCAGGGTGAAAAGCCATTGCAGTTTATTAATGTTCTCAGAGCTGCAAACCTGGCAGTGAAATTATTTTTAAAGTGGCTTGTAAAGTTTGTCTCTTCTCAAAGAACGTGTCAGGCTGATAGACCAGGCTGTGAAATTTATGCCCCAATAAAAGAGAGTTTGAATGCAGTTTAATGGCACCTTGAAATGTTCTGCTCTGAGAAACTGTCCCCAAAGTCCAGGTGGACCTTTCTCCATTGGAACTCTTAGAAATTTGTAGAAACTATAACTTAGGCATTAATTTTACAGGAGCATTTATAGCCCAAGGGTCAAGAGCAAAGCCATAAAATGCTGCTCAAGCCCTGAGCTTTCTCGAACCAGAGGTAAACTTGTATCCAAAGGTCTGTCTGTAGACCAGATTTGCTCTAGTAGAATTCTGTTTTAGAGCTTAGCCTGCAACAAAGGTAGACTTTTATCTCAGCTTAGTTAAGCTGAGTTTAGCTTAGTTAAGCTTAGTTAAACCACCATAAATTATAATTTCCCCACTATAATACATGTTTTGTCCACTCCTAATTACTCTTTCTTCTTGCCCTAAGCACAATCCTTACTCATACAATACATTTTATGACTCTCATTAAATTTATTATTCTACAGACATATGTTAAAGTTTACCTGAATGAGAGCTTTATCCAGTTCCTGCCAGAGCTAATGGAGAAGATATTTCAGTTTATTCAAAGCAGCTGTTATCTCAAAAAGAGGATGATGCTTAAATTATAATAAAAGTTCTGCCAGAAACAGTATTCCTTTGTTTCCCCCAACCATTCACTAAAAGCCCTCAGTCACTTAGGAACTTTTTAAATAATTTCTAGTATTCACTACATGGCCAATTACTAAAGGAGCTCTGACCCTGCAGTGCAGTTAATGACCATCTCTGACATATTTCTTACATGTATTTTTTTTCCCACCATTTTCTTCAACAGCAGCTAACCAGGTGCCTTGCCCTTTTTATCTCCTGTTTAATCCATTTACTCTCATCCTCCATGGCACAGCACACGATGTTTCCACAGAACCAGCCTGCACCAGACACTATTTCACAACTCACCCATAAAATCCCAATCTTTGACACTTCCACCTCTTCATCTTCCCATCCAGGGAGGGCAGTCAAGGTCAGCCAGATGCAAACGAGGTGTTTGAAACTGAGGTGTGATGAGGCACTGATTGCTTGATGAGCACAGGAGGAGGAAAGGTCTTGGCTGTGCCTTAGTTCTTAAATCATCCTCAGTTGTGCAGGAAAATTAAGGACAGAGCAGTGATGCTCCTCTGACCAGCTTCCCCTTGGCATTGTTCCTGTCACGAAGTCAAAGACAGGCAGGTCACACGTATTCTCTTTCTCTGACTCCTGCTGGGATGACAACATTGAAAAATAAAAAAAAATATAATGATCAGGGCTTTTCATAGTGTGAACTCAGGATTTCCCACACTCTTGCAAAGGGGGAATGTTCATCAGGCAAAGGATATGAGAAGGAGCCTCAAATTGTCCAAAATCCCAGTAAAAATATTTTTTCCTATGGAAAGCTTCACCAAAGCTGGTCACACTTCAGGCCCTTTGTGCACCCATTTCCTGCTGTGCATCTCCCAGTGGGGTGTTCCCACTGCTCCAAGGACCCCACACAAACCTTACAGCCTCCCACAAACACACCCCCAGGAGCTGCACCCTTCCCTCCAAACCTGGGTACCTGCATCAGCCACCTCTGTGCTGAGCTGAGCCTGGTTCTCCCCAAAAAGAAGGTGCTCAGTTTATCCTTGAAAAGATTGACAACAGCATTCTTGTCTTCTTCAAAAGAGCCATTATTTCACAGCTGTAATCTCCACACTGAGACTTTATTCCCTTAAAGTGTCCAAGTACACAGGCAGCATCAAGGAAGGCACTGAAGTGAGTCAAGTTTAACCCCAAAGAGCTCTCAGCTCCCTGTGAAAGCTCAGACAAGCAGCAGAGAAAGAATGAATGCTCCTGTAATGGCATCTAACAGCCACAGGGCAAGGGAGAAGTTGGGTTTAGAGAATGAAGAAAAAGCACTAAGTAATAAAAGGTGAGAAAAATCCATCACTCGAACAGGTAAATGAAGGTAAACCACTTGAAGAGACAGATTTAAGATGGAGAGAAAAAACCCACAATTGATAGTGTTCATGACACCCAGAGGCAAAACAAGCCCAGGGGATCAGGAAAGAGGTAAGCCTGTGCTCCGAGGAACAGCAGAAATGAAGTGAGAGCTCTGGAGGGACCAAAAGAAAGAGGCACTCTGAAGAAAGGAAAAAATGCCTCCATACAAGGTGCTTTGGTTTTTTTTAAATCAAGAGTCTCTTTTATGATTTTTTAGAAATACAGAAAAATAAAGGTCAGGAGAAGCATAGTTGATTGGGAACATTCCTGCATAGCAGACAAGATATATCCTTGTGCAAATCATTCCATGCAGCACTCACATATTTAATTACTTCTTTTCCTCTTCCTGGGGAAGCAGAGTTGCTTTATTGACTCCAAGCAATATTTTCGCCCTGCTCCCTGGCTAAGAACAAGCTCCCACCTTGGCAAGGGCTCACTGGTTTACTTAATGCTCATCACAGCCATGCTAAGGAGAGTGGAGCAGGTTAATTTATCACTTGTTACAATGATTAACTTGTCCAGCTGCCGGGTCCAAGAGCCCCACAGTGCCTCAGGTTATACAGGGTCACAGAAGGAAAAGCTCCATTGCATTAAGCTGCTGCCACACTGGCCCTCTCTGCCTGTCAAACACACTCAGCTGCTCTTGCACTGCCCTCTGAAAATCCCCCATAAAATACAAGTGAAAATCCCTCATCACCTGTGAGAAAGCACAGCTGGGTTCTGCTCAGAGCATTTCAGACTATGGCGTATTTGTGAGCTCCCCTTGCAAGGGCAGCATCTCAGGAAAACCAAAAGTTTCTTTCCATGGACTCACCATACTCAGGACACTTCCCCTAGACCAGGTTGCTCCAAGCCCCATCCAACATGGCCTTGAACACTTCCAAGGGTGACACAACCACAGCTTCTCTGGAACCTGTTCTGCTCCACCCAGATCTAAAATCATACCCAATTTAGCAGCCTCAGACACAGATTTCTATTAAATATCTACATTTTTCTAGGAAAGAAATATGGCAAACCTTGTTTGCATCCAACTTTGCAAAATCAACACAAGCTCTTCAGAAAGGGCTGCCGCCCACTTTTCTTATTTTTCCCCATTTGGTGGAACATTTTCATTCTCCTGTTGTTTGGAGCAATATTTTAATATATCTGGCTGAGCTGCTTAAAATAGTACAGCAAAACACTTGTGTGAGGGGTGGAAAACTGAGCTCTTGCACATCTAGTGTCTCTGTTGTTGGAAGTCTTCAATCCCACTTCTCTGGTGGGATGAAATAGGTGCTACTAATCCAATTTCTAAAGTATCATGCATCAAGCTGACACTGTTTTAAGACTTTAAAAACCCCAGTCAATTTAAACAAACCTCTGCTCCTTTCCATTTTCTCTGTTCCACAGTTTATGACAGAAGACAGGAGAGAAAGATTGTTTTGCGAACAATGTTTTCAGCACTCTAAAAATAATATAAAAACTGCTGTGCCACACTCTCAGCTGTTACAGCCCCAAAAAGCACAGGCTGTCTTTGCTCTCAGAGTCACAATTGTGGTGGGATTTCTACCACACCAGAGGACAATCAATTTTTTGTTTTCTCCTGGAAATAACTACAGCACTTCTGGGTAGCAAGGCAAACATGAGCCTCTTTTAATGGCCCTTGAAACTGGCTATCTGAAATGAGGGACACAAAGCCAAAGGCCAGCTGAACCTGTGATCTCTGAATGTCTTCACAATCTTCCCAGGAAGATGAATGGCAATCACTGTTCTGCCAGGGAAACTGCATCTGCTGGGAATGGGGTGTAGAAAATGTGCTTTCTGCTCCTCTCAGAGCCAAAATTCCTACACATTTCTTGTAAGTCCCTCTTAGAAAAGGACCATGTTCAGCTGAGTGACAGTGAAGCAGAATGGCAATCCAGGAATAAATGTTCCTGTGCACAACATCCTCCATTCACATGGATGCTTCCTCACTGGCACACAGGAACAAGGAAGGAACAAAAATGCATCATTGTACATAAAGTCAGATGTGTTGAGGGATGAACAGATCTCACAGGCAAATGGAAACCTCCCCTGAAAACCCAGTCCAGGGAGAGCCTGAGCTGTTTTGTGGTTCTAGGCATGAAGATGCTCAGGATCTTCCACAGATGCTAAGGATTGTGCCTGGATCTTGCTCTGGAAATGCCAGTGGCTCAGCTGAGAGCTGTGGGGATGATTTACACTGCACTGAGAGGAGCCACAGTCCTGCAAGGGTCTTTTATCAGGAGCAAACAGCAGCCTGAAGGGTGGGGAATGCTGGGTCTGAACCACTGCTCATCCTTCACCTTAATGTGGAGCTGCCCCCAAAGTTGCCATGTATCACTTTTTATTTTTCTCCTGTTGGGTATATTTTGGAGCAGCTGTTTTATGTGGCTTTTTATGGTGATCCTGTGGGAAGCAGCCATTTGCCTGATGTGATATCCTCACAACTAACACTAACTCCTCATTACCTTTGGTTTTATTTGGAGTTTTTTATTTGTTTGATTGGTTTGCATGGGTTTGTTTATTTGGGTTTTTGTCTGTTTTGGTTTGAGCTTTTTATTTGCTTTTTTATAAATGACTGGTTAAGTTGGCATAGCCAAACTCAAGAAAATGTAAACCAGGCTTGACTTTCCAGAAATTACTTTTGGCTGGGTTTAGCTGCATCCCTAGACTCAGGATCACCAGTATATTTGCAGGTTTTGCTCTGCATCATCAGCCTGCCCAGACTCTGCTTGGTGTTTCACAAATGGAGAAGACAGTGGACATTATGCCAAGCTTCCTTTCAAACAGAAAAACCATCAGCATGACAGAAAAGAAGAAAAAAATAAAATTCACCAGTTAGACCAAGTGTCCCACCATCTTTCCCTCCACTGTTATTAATTTTGTACATTTAGAGGCAAATCTGGGTCTAAAACTTCCATCTCTCAGTTCCTGATGCTATTTGCTACCCTTCAGCCTTGACGTCCCCTGATCTGACTGACTGCTGTCCAAGTGGGACTGGGGATGCTCAGCCTGAAAAGAGGAGACACTGGGAGGCCCCACTGTGGCTGTGCAGGACTGGGAGGGTCCCACAGGAAAGAAGGGGACAGAGAGTTCAACAGGGCCTGTGGTGACGGGACAAGGGGGATGGCTTTCAACTGCCGATTGATTGAAGCTGGATCTAAGGAAGCTGCTGTTTTACACTGAGGACAGTGAGGCACTGGCCCAGGCTGGGCACAGAGGCTGTGCATGCCCCATCCTTGGGAACAGGGCTCTCCCAAGGTCTGGGAGGAGATTGCTCAGCTTGGAACAAGATGATCTTCAGGGTCCGTTTCAAGCCCAACCATTCAGGGATCCCCAGTGACCACTTCTGTTGACCCTGGAATCTTGGGATCTGTGTGATGTCACATCCCATGTTCCAACTGGAAGTGCCACCACCCAGCACAGAGAACAACTCAACCACTGGCCCTTGTGTCAGCCCACCGTTCGGTCCGCTCCTGCTCACCCTCGTCACCGTTCTTGCCGCCCTTCTTGTCACCTGCCCGCTGCTACTCCCATCAGTGCTGAGAGCTCCCTAGTGCCTGGATTTTGTCATCCATCACTTCAGGATGCTCACGTTTATCCTTTGTCTCATTTGTCAACTGAGGGAGGTACGGTGCCATTCCATGGAGGTGGACACCTCCAGCTGCCCGAGTGGGCTGCAGCTCTGTGGGGATGGTGTGGGACAGGGACCCCACTCTGAGGTTTTGCCACCTCTGCAGGCTGTCATGGACAGAGAGGAAGAGATGGAGGTGGACATCCAGACTCCTACAGTGGAGGACGTGGAAATGGAGGAAGAAGAGACTGAAGAGGAAGAGATGGAGGTGGATATGGATATGGAAGAAGAGATGGAGGTGGATGTGGAAGAGGAAATGGAAGTGGATGTTTATGAGGAAGAGGAGGAGATGGAAGTGGAAATGGAAGAATACATTGAGGACATGGACATTGATATAAAAGATGAGGAAGAGGATATGATTTTGGGATGAAGACCAATGCCAGCAGCAGGACAGGCATGTGATCCCAACAGGCAGAGTGGGTCCCCTGCTGCCAGACTGGAGCTAGGCTGGTCCCTGTGCAGAGACAGGGCACCTCGCGAACTGGAGTCTGGTGGCCACACACTGCCTGTCCTGTGCTCACTTTGGGCCACTCAAGCTCCATCCCACAGCCAGCCAGGCTCAGCTCTGGTAGCAGAGTCCTGCTTTGCCCACATGTGCCTACCTGGGGACACATGGAAGAGCCCTCTGTGCCTGACTGCAGTGACCATGGCACCTGCTTTTCTTCCAGCACTGATGAACATTCCGGACAGAGATGCCACCCTTTTGTACATATGTTCTACAGTATTTTGTCTTTAGGCATAGGATTTAGGACTTAAGACTTTTAGAATTTTTTTATCTTCTACAAATGAATTTCATATATTTTAGCTAGATAGGTTCTTATGTATATACGTTCTACGGATTGTTGTTGTTACAAGTGTTCTTACATTGTTCAAGTGTTCTGTATTGTTGTTGATGTTCTTCTGTAATAATTTTTTTTTCACACCCCGTTCTCTTACCATTTGCATTGGGCACAGGCAGCATTTGCAAAGTTGTGGTTTCCACTTGCTCCAGGTTCTCAGGGCTGGAGGTCCCTGGGGGAGCTGGCACAGCCACCCCAGGAGTGGGGGCACCTGTGCACAGAGGGGTCCCACTGACAGAGGTCACCCCCTCCCTGCAGTTTCTCTGGACACACCTGGTAGCTGCAGGGGCAAATCCCAGCGTGCCCTGTCCCATGGGATCCCATGTTGGAGCAGGGCTGAGCCTGCCTGCTCCTGCAGAGCCTCAGCCATGGCTCTGCCCTTGGGAGCCCCAGGGCTAAGGAGGATGCGCTGGGCTGTGGGGAACCCCTGTTCCTGAGCACCCTGATGGGCTGGACCAGCCTGGAGGGAGCCCCAGCCCTACATGGACCAAGATTTCCCTTGGAAACCCCGTCTGTGCCCAGACTCTGGTACAAGCACAACAGGAATTGATCTTCCTAGTTAAAGGTGTTAATTGGCACAAATTTATCCCTTGGACTTTCTAGTACAGTAAATGTCAGCACTTGTAATCCCTGTTCTGCACTCCCTGGTCAGGCACCAAAACATCTGAACCTGACAGAACATCTTTAATTAGCACCAACCTGCAGAGAGCTATGGGGGAGAACCTACCCCCAACAGCCAGAGAAACATTTGACATTGATAGTCTGGGGCAGAGCTGAAACTAAAGCATTTTAATGCCAAGAGAGAGGATTTTTTTATTGAACAATAATGAAAGCTTTTGGTCTCCTCACCTGCCACAGATGTGTATTGCCAAGGTTTGCTTCTGGGTTATGACTGATTTTTATTAATCTGTTCAGAACTCTGCTGCTGTTCCTGGCTAAGGTGCAGAGATGATATTTCAGAGCCAGATAAGCTCAGCACAGCTTGTGCAACACACAATTTCCACACCAGACATTCACGCCATGCAAACTGATACTATTTCATCTCTGTGCAAAGATGAGTGTTAGGACATCACTGAAGTACCACACACTTCTCAGAGCTGTCCCTTTCATCCAGCTCTCCCCAGTCACTTCACAGACTTCGCTCCAAGCAGTTTATCTCTGATAGAATTCAGTGGCACATGGGATTTAATCCTGGTTTTTCTTCATCTTCTCCTGAGCTGTCTCCAGACACAGTGTGTGGGCACTGTCTGACAGCAGCAGCATTAACGTGTCTCCTCCCTGACACTGAGGTTCATGTCACAACTTTTCACCAAAAACAGCAAATAAATGATTCCCACTGTGTCCCACACAGCTCCATGGGGAGTTTGTGTGGCTGCAGTTCCAGCACCAGCCCTGGTGCACAGGAATTTCAGGAGGAGATACAGAAGGAATCAGCCATTCACAGAGAAAAACATCACTTTGCATGGCCCAGATCCCCACAACACTGCAGACTCTGGTGACCCAGACTCTGCGTTTACACTTTGACCTCTGTGCCTTCCTTTTCTTCTCACTAAACTCCTCCCAGTTTCCCTCATGCTCAGGTTCCCAAGATAATTAAAAGCAGCATTAGGAGCAGAGATAGATGACAGGAACTGTCCCAAGGCTTGATAAAATTTATCTTTTCAGAGAATTCCAGCCAAGGAGAAAGGAAAAGCCTGCGTGAAAGAGGTGTGAAATCAAAGCAGTAATCAAATTTAAGTATAATGAGAGAAGCTGAAGAGGTTTTCAATGTTCAGAACAAGATTAGCAGCTCCAGGCACAGGAGGGATGGGACAATTTCCCTGCTGTAACAACTCTGTGATGCAAATTGCATCTCAAACCATTCTCCCCAACTCTGGGACCTCTTCAGCCACAAACGTGGTGCTGAATTTTTTAAAGCAAAGTGGAAGCTGGTCAGGGAGGTGGTTTGCAAATAAATAAAAACCACAGAGGACAGCTGGGAAGCACCACCTGGAGCAGAGAGAAGCAGAGCCTGGCCCTGAGGTGCAGCACAGCCTGAAACTCTAACAAATTAAAAACTTACCACTTGGGGTTTTTTCCCCCAGGAGCTACAGAAGCTGCTTTACAGAATCCCTGCCTCCTTCACACCGCATCAGCCTGCAGGAGAGCCCAAGGATGAAGATTACAGCCCCTTCAGCTGCTGCTTCCATCTCCTGACTCAAATCTCACCAAAATCTGTCACCACTGGGCCTTCCCAAAGCCTCAGATTCACTCGGTCTGTGCAGGATTTCAGTTCTGAGGAGCACGAAGGGAGATAAAGGCACTTGCAGACACCAGAGAAGCAATTGCTGCCTGAGGTGCATTTCACTGCCCAGGTTAGTGCCTCTAAAACCATCAAAATCAGCCCCTTTGACAGCACCAAGCCAACAGCAGGACATCAGGGCCTGCACATGGTTGGAAATGCCATTTTTTAATATTCTTCTCTCCATCTCTCATTTCACGGTGCCATTGCAGGAGTTAATCCCATCACTTGGCAATCAGCTTCAGATGGATTTTTAGTGCTGAGCAAATAAGAGGCAATTTTACTTTGTCTCCAATGAATGAAATTTCACCTAAATCAGATAAACTCTGTGTTCTGAGGCTGGCCAGGCACTAACCACTGCTAGGTCCCCAACCTGGATGTCAAACTGCTTTAATACTGAAAAGTTAAATTTATTTGGCTTTGTGTACAAGATTAGTCTCTCTCAAAAGAATTGGAATCCATATAATTGCATTTCCAAGCACTAAACTCAGACCAGCCACAAAGAGCACAAGAGACAAGAAAAGAAATAGAGATTTCTAAGGAGATGGAAATTGAATGCTGAGTTTTTTCCCATTATAGAAAGTTTCATAAATTATCACCTGCCAGCTCCTTGCCTTCACTTGTGTGGCCACCACTGAATACACTCACAGATAATGTGAAAATGTTTGTCCTACTGAAAAGTGGGACTAGAAGTAGAAAAAGGCTCAGATATCTGAATTAAGACAACATAATGAAAAGAGCTGCCTTATAATAGCAAGATATGATGGACAGCAGGAATGGCTGAAGCCAGCAGAGATAAGTCCATGAACTATTCATGCTACAAAGATTTCTGACAAAACCCCCAATAACCCAAATACAACGTTTTGTCTGGCAGAGCTGATAGGAACCCTGTGCATTTAATTCAGTCATTGGCAGCAAACAGAGATCAGCTTGAAGCTCCTTTGGTCCACTACTACTTATTTTTGCACCCAAAAAATGTAATTACATCTACTCTTTGGGAAGAAATTACTGCTTTGAGTGGTTCAATGCAAAGAGATTCTTCCCATACCCACTCATAATCAGTCACCCAGAGAAATATTTTCTAAAAAGATCTCTTCAAAATTTTGGAGTGACTTTCAACATAAATAACTGGGTTATTTTGCTCAAAATGATAAGGGAATTGAACTGGGCTCCCTCATCTTAAAAAGAAGTGTTTCTTCCTGGTTCTTCACAAAGAGGAACAAAACACTTTGTTGCAGCAGACTGAAGGGAGGAAGAGGTTTTTTTCTCCCTGAGCTGCACAATAGGAGACAATTTTGTTGCCAAGAGGCAACAAAACCCAGCCGATTTCCAGTTCTTTTAGTGTAAGGGAAAAGCTCTGAGGATCTCAGCTGTGGGAGACACAGAGTGGCAGGAGCAGGGGATCTGCTAGGGGGTTTTGGAGTGGGGGACAGATTAAAAAATACTCAAGCAAAACCTGTGAGAGTTCAAGACTCCATCCCTCAGAGGAGAAACTCGATTTGACCCAAATGCCATTCAAATCCAACCAACACTGAGGCATTTCCCCAAGCTCTGCTGAGCCATCAGGTACAACCCAAATCACTCTGTGGGACCAGGGCAGCAGATCCCAGGCATGGGACAGGGATGCTCCCCTGGGAAGTCACCTCCATTGCCCATGGGACTCTCAAAATCTGCTTCTAAAGACCCCAACATCCAAAAAACTCCACATTAAAAGTCTTTAATTTGGGGTTTCCCTTCTCCATCTGTCTGCTGTCACTAGGCAGCTGCTCCACTTCAACACCCTTCTGATGAGTATACATTTTCTCCTGATTCCCAGCCTAAAGAGGAAGTTATTTCCATTTATTCTTCTGCAAGTACTGGGAGCTTGTACCTGCTTTGCTCTTTCTCTCCTGGTGTGCACATAAAATGCCAAAGCCAAGAGCATTTCCTTGTTTAAATCATGTCATTTGTCCTTATTATTTCTTTCCCATAAAATTGCATGGATTCGGTGCTGGCTCAACACTCAGAATATTGACAGCACAAAGTCCAGTTCTTACACTGACCTCTCCAAGTTTTGGACCAAGCTTGCAAAGAAGGAAATACAGCAAAGAAATTCCAAACAGGGGCCCTAATAAAGGTAATAAAATGCCACCTGTGTTTGCTGCATGGAAGAATAGTGCTGCTTATTAAATCATTACAAACAATTAAAGCAGCAGAGGGGAGGAAGACAGCGCTATCGTTTCCAGCTCCCCAGCCCTCTGCCACTGGCAGGAATTTCATAAAGCACAAATCTCCCAGCAGAAATACCTCAGCAATTGATTTGCTGCTCGTGGAACACAGCAGGCACACACCCTGGTTTTCCTGACCAGAAAAGTAGAATTTGCCTCGATGTTTTTCCCTCGATGTTTTGTGATGTCAAATCCCCCTCCCTGCCCTGAAGTGACATGTTTCTGTAGGGTGACAGCCCTCTGGAGAGGCACAGAGAGCTTTGTGTCAGTGTAAGGGATCCCCACAAGGGCAGATCCCTAATTCAGGCTCCATCTCTGCTTACATGCAGTTCCTAGCAGAAAATTCATTGCATTTCCCCAGAACAGGTAATTTCAAGCACAGAGCTGTTCTGCCTTCCACAAAAGCAGCGTTCCAGGGATTGCTTTGGAGACCAGCATCAGGAAACACAGCAACACCTAACAGCCAGGACCATCCAAACCCACTTATCAGCTCACCCCCACATCTCCTGGACTCACTTGAATGCCCAGGAGAGTCTGAAGAGCCAACTGTTTTCTAAGAAATGGTTGTCCAATCAAAAGGTAAATGACAGGGACAACCAGCCCCACACAGGTGCCCCAGGCAGGAGAAAGAGCAGGAGGGATCCATCCCTTACTGACAGAGGTGCAGCTCAAGTGATGCTCTCTCACTGTTTGGGTTGTCTTTGTTACTTTTACATTAAAAACACATCCTCTCAGGAGACAGTCTCATTTAAATCTTCTACCTCTTTAGCTTTGTACACTCAGCCCATTACATTGAAAGATTTTACCTTAATTTCTTCTCCAGGAAAGAAGTAATTGATCTTTTATTTGTGGCACTTTAAATTGGCATGTTGACTACAAAAATCCACTGCTCATCACATCAAAAGTTGATCCAATGGTGCCAATTACTCCAGTAATGGGGATCTTTAGAGGGATGGGTGGAAAGGAACAGGATCAAAATGGATGGGTCTTCTCAGAGGAAGAAGCAGCATCTGGGAAGGCAGCACAGCTTTAAATTAGGATATCTGCTGTGCATGGCAAGACAAAACACAGCCCATTCCTCATCCTGGCTCTGGATGTGGTTCAACCCAGTCATCCCCAGCTCTGGAGGTGTGGTGGAGTCTGATGCTCACTCCCCTGGCAAATGACAGAGCTGAGCTGATCTCAGCCTGGAATCCCTGAGGGTTGACAGCAAGGACTCCTACCAGATGTAACTCGTGTTTGCAACAAGCACAGCATCCACTGGCAGGGAATGATTTGCTCTTCATCCTTCCCACTCTCCAGGTATTTCTCTAGGAAAATCCACTCTCTAATGGGGACAAAGCAGTAGATATGGAAGGCTCTGTGTGCCCCAAAAAGCCACCAGCCTGTTCACCCCACAGCTCTGCCACTCACAGCCGCCAGCTCTGCACAGAGCAGGCAGCAAACTGGTCACTACTGGCACTGCCTGTGGTCTGAACTGGGAATGGTGGATCACCATCAAGCTGCAAGTGTTTTCTAGTGGGAAGTATTTTACCCAGTTCCATACAGATTCTGGTTCTGGGTCAGCCCCACAGCAGCTTTGGGGAGTGTTTAGGTCAACAGGATCTCCCCAGGCTGCAGCTGGAGCTTGGGGCCTCCTTCCAAACTACAGCACAGTAAAAAAGATATACGAAGGTCACAATGAAAAATCCTCTGCTTAGCCTTCTTTAGTGTCTCTCAACTCCTAATTCTGATTGTAAAATGCTATTTAGGAAGATCAGACTGATCAAAATCAGGACACCTTTGCGGATTTTTGTAAAAATGTGTTTTGAAGCTTTAAGATGACGGATTTTCACTGAAGTCGTTATTCCTCTTACAAGTTTTTCAGCATCCTGTTGTTTTGACTTTCCACTCTTATCTCCTGCCAACTTTTACCTGCCCAGAGCCAATTGTTTTGCTGACAGCTGCCATGCCCATGTGCCATTTTCTGAGCATCACCTGCATGAAGCCTCAGGGGCTCACTAAGGAAAACTCACTCCTTCATATTCTTTGCAGAACCAGGGAAGATCCTGCTTGGAAGATCTCTTGCCCAATAGAAAAAAAGAGTTTTTTATTCAAACCTACTCTATGTGGCATCACTGATGTATTTTTGACTCAAAGAAATTTGTTTATTTTCTGTTCTTAAATCAGGAGTGAGCAGCTCCATGAGCAGCACCACAGCAGAGGAAACACAAAGAGGCTGTTACTCAAACGCCATCTCTGAAGAGGTTGTGCTCTGCTTTTCAGATGAGATTAAGAGCTCAATTACAGTAGAGAAAAAGGCTTTCATTAAATCACACATAGAACATAATAAGGACAAATTACAAAGCTCTTCAGAAGCAAATCTGTGTCAGACTGCTGGGTAAGGAGGCCCTTTAGAGGAGGCCTTCAGAGGTGTCTCCTGCCCTTCTGAAGAAATGAGTCCTGCACACTTCATCTCACCATGTTTTTGAGGAAAGCTCACAACCAGATTCCTATGGGGCATCCAGTGTGCAAATCTCATGGACAGAAATATCCACTGGCCTCTGGATTTGCAGATGTGAACCTGGAGGTGAGGGACTGGATGCTTTTCCCTCCCCAGAAACCCAAGGCACTGCATGGCAGAGCTCAAAGTGGCCAGCAAAGGGTTACCCAGAATCCTGCACCTGAGAAAGGGGAAGCCCAGGTTCAGTCACAGAGTCGTCACCACTTGATTTTGTTCCCTTGTTATTTTGCTCTCCTGGAATGTATTATGGTTAATTAAAGGCAGTTAGCTAATTGGATGGTAAGCAGATGCTGGTTAAAAAAAACCAAACCACTGTTCCCCTTTGAAATGTCAGATAGGAGATTAATTGAAATTCCCTTTGAAAAGATATCCCCAAACCTCCTAATCTGTTGATGGAAAAAGTCAAGGAAAAGTCAAGGAGAAAAGAAAGAACAATGTTTTTCAGGAGGTTTCACAACTGAGGCAACTGCAACCGCCATCAAGCATTAGGATTGAGGATTGTCATTGCCACACAAGGAAACCTTTCAAAGTCTCAAAATCTTCCACTGAACAGCAGTGCCAGAATGCCCCAAAGCTGAATAACAATCCCATGAAGGCATAATATTTCCACCAAGACCAGGATGAGATGAGTAGGAGAGGATGACTGGGGCTCTTCAAAAGCCAGACCTCAGAGCTGAGACAGGATTTAATCCTGATATCCCTCTGGTTATCCAGAAAAGGATCAAGACATGTGAGGGAGCTCAGAAAGCCAGAGTGCTCAAAAAAGCAGCATGTACACAGAAGGAAGAAGAGAAATGATACAGCTGGATGCTTCCTAATGCTCTTCTTTGGACCGACCTGGTGCAGTGAGTCACAGAAAACTTGCTCTAAACATGAGTGACAGAACTGAAAATGCTCACTGATAAGTGTGGAGAAATGGCTACATGACAGAGGTCATGTAGACATTCGCTTGTTAGCTGACCAGGGGCTGGGAAAGTACCAAACACAGCTAGTTTAAATTTTTGCACCTGCAAGATAGCGTGTCCTTGGGCCTAGCTGGGTATGATAACAAGTAGACAGAGAGACATGGGAAATAGGGAATGTAGGCCCAAACGAATGAGGAAGAGTTGATGGTATAGTTTAACCAATAGATCGCTTGGCTTACAGAATATTCATAAGCTTATTACTTGCTGTATAAGTGTCTGATGCTCTCTTCAATAAACGGAACTTGCTTATCACTCATATTTGAGTGTCCGAGTCTCCCCTCACTAACAAATGGCCCATCCCCGACAAAGGCCTCATTCTGCAACAAATGGTGCCTGAACAGCGACCCTATGGACCCTACAGACCCTACAGACCCTACGGACTTTACAGAAGATTTGGGCCTGCGAGCCATGGTCGGTACAGTATTTGGGTGTCAGTCCCGACGCAGCCCGGGAGGCACAAAAAGCGGGCCCTGCCTTAGGCGACCATACAGAGGAGTCCTGGAAAAAGGCAAAAGGGTGGGCTTCAGTGCCCTGGTAACCTCACAGGAGAGTCCAGCTGACTGAATGCCTGGCGACCTCACAGGAAAGTCCAGCTGATTGAATGCCGTCAACGTTTTGCAAAGGGTTGCAGCAGCGCTGACTATCAGGTTAGAAGGTAATGGAAAGGCAAGAGGCTAATCACCTTTTTAGATGCTTTTTAGAGAAACGAGGATTACAGGGTATAGATTTGCTTTTTAGAAAAGCGGGGACTATAGACTGTTGACTTGGGAAGAGAATTCCAGAGATTGCTGCATATACACTTGCAAAAACGTGCGTTATGGTGCTGGCACTGCAAGTATATGCACAGTGGGTCAGCGACCCTGCTGTGATGGCGGCAGCAGCCACGACTCGGGGCACCTGCAGGGCTGTGCCACTCCGAACTCAGCATGGGCGCTGTGCCGTGGGGAGCAGCCACGGCGGGCAGCTCACCTGAGATGCTGCGCTGCAGCGGCGGTAGCGGCGGCAGCCGCAGGGGAAGCAGAGCCGCCACTGGGGGAGCGACCCGCGCCGCCATGGGTGCAGTGCTGGGTGCGGCGCACGCAGTGAGTCAGCCTGCTGACGAGTCTCGCGAAACAAGGAGCCCAGCGCAGGGGGTTCACCCGCTCCGACACAAGCGGCGCAAGACCAGAGCGCTTTTCCAGTGCGAGCGCTTCTCCCTCCGCCCCGCAGCCAGCAGGGGCCTTAGTTTCGACTTGGCAACCTAAACAAACTGTACCTTAACAGACTCCAAGTATAGCTGCGCAGCTCAGCCGGCGCCGCCATGGACAGTGTCTCCGGGGTGCAAAACTTGGTGCGGCCGGCTGGCGCTCAGCGAGCAGCAATACGAACAGCCACAGAGCCCGAGCGAGGCGGGTGGTGCCGTGCCCACGGTGCGGTGCGGTACGCACCGGCAAGGCTGGGTGTGCGGAACTCAGCGGCAGGCGGACAGCCCGTGGTGGGGGCCGCCGTGCCCTGCTGGCAGCCTGAAGCGACGGCAGCGACGGCGCAAAGAGGGCGCAGCACGGTGGGGGGGGGCCCACTGCCGTGGGGCTGCGACTCGCGCCGCCGAAATGCTGCGTTGCGTCCAGCAGCAACTCCGTTAACCCACTGCACCACAGCGACACGAGCAGCAGCGGCCCAATCCCAGGGCCTTCCAAGCGTGACTACTTTCCCACCTCCGCCCCGCGGCCGGCAGAAGCTTCAGTTTTAGACCTAATAGCCGTAATAAATGTGACTCTTGTCAACAAAAGAAAAGATCCCTACTGCAATTAAGAAACCAGTGATAATAAATAAGCGACACCAAGGAGCATTACTATCAAGACGTTCCTCACCTAAGTTTTGTTCTTCCTGTCAGAGACTGTGAAATAGAATGAGTAGTGAATGCGTGGGCCAAATTTCGGCCGATTTGGCTTAGCATCCATTATTGCTGCCTTAAAATCACCTGTATTAACATAGACTTTAACATCAGAAGCCCAGATAACTCAGTCGGTGGAATATCAAACTCTGAAATTGTATTTTGAAAAATTTAAAAATGTTAAAGACATGTTAAAGCGATTGTATAAGCAAGATGTAATAAGTGTACTTTTTGTATTCTTTGAGCTTTGCTTGCATGTAGTAGATGTAAAAGCAAGCACTGAATTCAAAAGAATTTTTCCACAGCTATACCTTGGACAAACTCCTTATGTTTAGGTGCATTCAAGTGTAAAAATGCTGTAGCAAACACATGAAAGAAGTTGTTTTAGCTTAGTATTTTAGAGTCAGGCCTGTAAGTAAGTTATAGTAAATTCTACATTCTATTCTATTTCTGTAGTAGGTTCTATCTGTTGCTAATAGTTTAAGTTAAATTATCTATTTAGTGCCAATAAATGTTAAATACTGTTAAGGTTGTTTTGTTAAGTTTATGTCCTGTTAGGTTTAAGTGCTGTTCAGTTTAGTTTCTGTTAAATTTAGGTGTTATTAGGTTTAAGTGAAGTTAGATTCTGTTACATTTAAATTATATTAAGTTATGTAGAATTTAAAGTCAGTTGATTTCTGTTAAAATTAAGTTCTGTTAAATTTAAGTGATTTTACATGTAAGTTCTGTTGATTTGAAAATCTGTTAAGTTTAAGTTCTGTTAAGGCTAAGTTTTGTTAAGGTTAAGGTCTGTTAAACTTTAGTCATGGTAAGTTAAAGTTCGTTGAGATTAATTTCTGTTAAGTTTAAGTAAAGATAAGTTTAAGTGATGTTAAGTTCTGTTAAGTTTAAATATTTTAGGGTTAAGTATTTTAAGTCTAAGTGCTATTAAGTTTAAGTGATGTTATACAGATTTATGCTTTTATGCTAGGCATTTATTTTATGACTTTTGTGCAAGGTGTTGTCGTGAACATCAGAGAAACTCTAGTTAGAAAAGACAATCAGAAGCATTTGTGAGTAGAGCCACTCCTGTTTGAAGTATATCTGCTGTTTGAGAATGGAAAGCAAACTTACCAGACAATCGACGCAGATGAAACCTGCGCACATGTTGCTCCTGTAGCTTATTTTTGTAGGTTGTATTGGCACACCTGAGTTTTGTTTGAGCCTTGTAGCAGCATAGAATCCTTTTTGTATCTGTCTTATGGCATATCCTATAAATAGTGATAGCCTTTTCGGTTTGTCTCCCTGGCTTAGATCCCTTGTAAGAGAGAAACCTTGCTAGCTGAGAAGACTGCTTGTAATGTAATAGTTGTTAGAATTGCCTATTCTTGTATTGCAAAGAGTATGACGCAGTTAACCCATCAAACCTTGCCTGTGCAACAAGAAAACAGGGGAATTTTGGAGAAATGGCTACATGACAGAGGTCACGTAGACATTTGCTTGTTAGCCAACCAGGAGCTGAGAAAGTACCGAACACAGCTAGT